>NC_088362.1:31110089-31115089 GCF_034508935.2 Berghia stephanieae
GAAACTTGCAAACACAAGATGGGGAACAGACCCGAAAACCCTAAGGACAACGGCCCTGGCGCTTTGTTACTCCTCGGCCGAGTATTGCTCACCAGTCTGGGCTAGGTCAAGCCACGCCAATAAGATAGACCCTGAACTAAACAATGCTTGTCGCATTATTACTGGGACACTGAGACCTACCCCCATACCAGCCATCTATAGACTAGCGGGGATAGCACCACCACACATCCGCAGAGACGCACAGACCAAAGTCCAGAAATACAAACAAGAAAGTGACACCAGACATCCTCTTTATGAGCATAACATCGTGCCAAGGAGACTGAAATCTAGGAAAAGCTTCCTGACAACTGAAGGCATCCACCCAGACCATGTAGCCATATACAGAGTGCATTCATGGAAAGAATGGGACTGCTGCCAAATGATGCCATTCAGGAACCCAAAGAAGAACTGCCAAGCGGAGTAAATCTCCCCAGGAAAGATTGGTTGACACTGAACCGGGCAAGGTCTAAAGTGGGGAAGACCAAAACAACCTTACAAAAATGGGGACTTTCTTCAGACTGCCGATGTCAATGTGGACACACGGCTCAAAACATGGACCACATCCTTCACGAGTGCGAACTTGGACCACATAATATCAGTGATATGGACCTGAGAGGCTGCACCCCTGAAGCCATCCAATGGATTCACCACTGGCGCGACACGATATGATGATGATTATTAATGATGATGAATGATGTTGATGATGAAGATGATGATGATGATGATGATGATGATGATGATGATGATGATGATGATGATGATGATGATAATGATGATGATTGTCACGTTACTGTAGAACGAGCTTAAGTCTGAATGGGATATTAGCTTAAGGCAACCATGAGTTGTTATTTTTCAAACCTGTTTCTATGCTATCTTGTGATGACAACGCCTCTCAGTCGTCATATGAATACTACTCACCATGGTTATATAGATAGTATGCACTTGGCTAAGAAGCTCATAACATCGCCATCCGGAAGTATAACGGACCAACACACAAAACTATGTGTAACCATGAACTTTTAAAGTCTGGTTCAGACAGTTTAGTGATAAGTACTCATAAACGCGGATGGCAAAAAACAATAACAACGACTTGAGTGACGTCATCTTCGTTCTATCTATAAACCCATGGCAGGCCGCCAAACGTCACTTGCTATCCTTCACATAATGCAAGGTTGATTGTGTGAAGTACGTTCGGGGCCGGAAGATAGCAAGGCATAGTGCAGTCTACGGTACTGTGTTAGTCCGTGAACGGGTGACCAAATCATAGTACAGAGAAGGCAAATCTGTTACACTATATGTCCCAATAAAAGTATAACACAGAGAAGGCCGAAACTGTGTTTTACCGTGGCCTCAGTAAAGTTATGGCCTGATACTGACCAAAAAATGACGTCAAAATGCCAGTCTTTTGCCACAAACGAAAACAAATCGTGAGTTGTATTCAATAGTTCAACCAATGAAATGACTTGTTTCCACGAGCTCTACTGACGGCAACTCACTAGGCGGTGCAAAAACCAAATAATGACGTCAATCTGCCAGTCCTTTTGGATTTCAGTGTCAGGCTATAGATAGAATGAAGATGACGTCAATCAAGCCTTTGTTATTCTTTTTGCCTCCAAGTTTATGAGTAATTCTCACTAAACGGTATGAACCAGACTATAAAAGTTCATGGTTACACACAGTTTTGTGTGTTGGTCCGTTATACTTCCGGATGGCAGTGTTATGAGCTTCTTAGCCAAGCGCATACTATTGAGCTTCTTTGCCAAGCGCATAGATAGTATGCGCTTGGCAAAGAAGCTCATAATAGTATGCGCTTGGCAAAGAAGCTCATAACATTGTCATCCGGAAGTATAACGGACCAACACACAAAACTGTGTGTATCCATGAACGTTTATAGTCGGGTTAATACAGTTCAGTGAACATTACTCATAAACGCGGATGGCAAAAAAACATCAACAAAGACCTGAGTGACGTCATCTTCGAACTATCTATAGATAGTTCAAAGATGACGTCACTCAAGCCTTTGTTATTGTATTTTGCCATCCGCGTTTGTGAGTGATTCTCACTAAACTGTATTAACCAGACTATAAAAATTTAAGATTACACATAGTTTTGTGTGTTGGTCCGTTATACTTCCGGATGGCAATGTTGTGAGTTTCTTAGCCAGGCGCATACTATCTATAGATAGTTCGAAGATGGCGTCACTCGGGTCTTTGTTATTGTTTTTTGTCATCCGTGTTTATGAGTAATGCTCACTGAACTGTATTAACCTGACTATAAACGTTCATGGATACACACAGTTTTGTGTGTTGGTCCCTTATACTTCCGGACGGCAATGTTATGAGCTTCTTAGCCAAGCGCATACTATCTATAACATAACGATGGCTACGGTTATACAGGCCGGTACAGAATAAAACAAATATCCTAACACAGGCGACTGTGACGAGCGATTTTCTTTCACTGCGTGATTTCTTTATCATTCGTCAGCGTCTCGTTTCAAAACCACTTCAAACCTAGTGGACGAGACATATATTTAATTAACACCTCCAGTAAGATAACCAAAACATGGACAGCCCTTTCTCCAATAAAGCTCCAAATCTTTCTAACGGAAATTTTGGTCGTTAGGTGGGGAAACATTTCCATTGTATAACGGAACACTCACTTTCAGCTTAAGGCTTATTTACCTGTTCAAATTGTCTGCCCATTGTATTCATGCCTCCTGCTAATTACCTTTTCCAAACAAGACGCCAACGTGCATAGCCCTGAGGTTCTTGCCTCGTTCAAGAGAAGCTAAATTGCAATTACTGTCCTTGTCTCTCCGGTAATTCTCCGTTATTCTTTCTTACCAAAGCATATGGATATCATTGGCTATCTAAAACAGGAACATTCTTCTGATTGGCTATTTTCATTTCACAAAACCAAATTCATTTCTGATTTTAATCACACACACGCTAAGAAGCCCAAGAGAGAAGAGCTTTCCCTCCAATTTCAAACTTTAAAAAAGTTTGTCATCCCTCGGCTGGAGGTAAAATGAATAATTGGTTAACATTTAAAGTGGAACGAGATATTACTGTGAATTCAATTTAATCTGTTATTAATATTATAGTTTGTGTATATATTTTAATTGTGCTATTCCATGGATGTTCGTAAGTTGGAATACCTGTACAAAACTATATCTATATGTATCTTATACTATAGTTAACATTTGCTTATGATCTATGCTATTTTTTTCATTTATATTCAATATGTATATTGCTTGAATGTCTGTACCCCACCGCCAATCGCCGGCCACACATCATAACCTCAATTATAATTAATAAAAATAAATAAAGAAATACCAGGGACACAACCCTGTTAAATTCTCATCATGTAAGATAGCTCGACTGTCAGTTGATGTTTAAAACATATACTAACTACCATTATCATGGAGTTACTGCTTCTCCTTGCCTTTGTCGGCAAATAAAGGCTATTATGATGTGTCGCTCAAGGACGATTCGGTGGCGAAAGACAAACTCGATTGGCTCTAAGACCTTGTTGTTTTAACTCTTAATTGGAGGTCCTGATCCTGGTCCTTTTCCGTGTCCTTGGAGCACCCAGTCGTGCCGAATCCCTGCACCCCAGTCCTTGAACAGTGGTAAACCCCTGATGTCAGCCCCTAACTACAACACACTGTTGTGATGTCCATAAAACTCTGCAAAGCAGGCGCCAACACTGGAACTAGCTGATACATTTGCCTCAGTCAAGCAAGCCGGCGGGATAAAGATAAGCCAAACGGGCTTATACCATTTTCAAATGTATTTTCCACGGACACAAATGATTAGAAACTAACTTAATCAATCAATCATAAATGAATCGATTAATAAAACAACAGATAAATAAATAATAGATTAGATCCACTCAATTAGAGCTATTCTTCCTGATATTAAATAAATACTTATTCTTTCTATCTTTTCCTGTAACAATCTAATTAAACTTTATGTATAGAATTGTTATTATTGCATTTGGGCGTTACTATTGTCGTGACTCACTTGTTATTAATACAATTAAGTTATAAGGGACCCTAAGGCAATTCTTGATCTCCCCTAGATTAAACCTGAGCCGTTTGTGATATAGGTTGAGTGGTGCAACTGGTAACGAGAGCCATAGCGCGCATACTAGTTCGAATCCAGACCATTGAGCTATCGGTTGGACTCGATCCCACAAATTAACACACAACCCGCCACAGCGACGAAACACTGTGTTATAAAATATCAAAAGCTGGTCGGTCAGTGACGAATTAAAAAGCGACATAATATGTCATAATATCATATCTCAATAAAAGAGTGTGATAATAAAAAGGTGCCGGTTAACAATTGAGTCGGCCAAGTCTCTATCCAGATCCAAAAGGATAGTGCAAAGTCCTGTCCGTAAAACAAATTTGAGAAGCACGGTTGTTCTCAATATTTGTTGGGTCGTAATCGGTATCAAGTGAAGTGCTACACATCTTCACGAAAAATCAGAACAATCTGTGTCAAGATTACAGAGGAGCAAACCCGAGACAACAACAAGACAAGATTTGTTTGTGTTGTCTTTATATGTTCTTGAATAGGTACGTTTTGTTTGTCAAAACTTTCATTTTTATTATTTTACATTTTCTTTATCTTTTAAAATAAAATTATAATTTAATTTAACCAGCAGACTTGTTTAATAATTTAAAGCTATACTTTTTTGGGGATCTTTTGTAAAATCATTAGTCCGATTGTAGTTGAAAATATCTAAATAATTCTAATGTCATAAAATCAGTGACTGATGATGATGATGATGATGATGATGATGATGATGATGATGATGATGATGATGATGATGATGATGATGATGATGATGATGATAGGATTTCTATTTAAAATATTGCATCTCTGTTTACCATTTCATAGGCTCAAATAAACAGAGGATGTCTATTTTCAAAGTTCTTCTTCTTCCCACCG
>NC_088362.1:31122589-31125089 GCF_034508935.2 Berghia stephanieae
CGTCATAATATAGGAAAGCTCGATGTCAAATTTCAAGTATATTGGTTATCGTGTCCCAGAGCTGTGACGTGGCAAGTTTGTTGTACTTTTGCTCCTTGTCCAAGCGTAAAACAAAGGAAATTGGCAGAGCAAAACATTGATGCAACTTTGCTACAATGTTTGGGTTGTCATCAAATTCTCAACGCCTCTCGGCAAGTCTCCTGTCGAAATACACGGAGATCTTTGTAAAGTTTTGGAGCACAATGCTCCTACAATTCAAACTTTTAGAAAGTGGGTCAGCGAAGTTGAAGATAGGAGATCTAACATGCAGCACGAAGAACATTATACTGGGAGATCTCCTGATGTCACTTGTACGAGAGCTTTTGTGGAAGAAGATTCATGAAGAACTTGTAGGGAGATAAGTGAACTGGTTGTGAAACACGCCTCTTGGAAATGTCGAAAGGCCGCTTGGGTGATTTTGTTTTGTCGAAAAAACAATGAAAATAGTACTATACATTATTATAAAACCATACTGACGACATAGAAATATTCAGTATTGAATATTTATTTATCTGTTATTAATCTGATTATTTATTATCATTTTTTATTTTTTATTTATTTATTTTTTTTTGGTATTGTATTTATGTTTTCATTGGGTTTTTTTTTTACTTTGGTTGTTTTTTTTTTTTGTTTTGTTTTTTTTTTGGTTTCTGTTGGGTTTTTTTTTTTTTTTTTGGGGGGGGGGGGTGTCGGTTGTAGAAGGGTTTTTAGCCCGAAACGTTCCGTGTTTGGTATTGTGTTAGTTTTTGAAGCTGTTAAATTCATTTTTCTTTATTACTTTTTAAAACACAAAGTTTTCAAATCTAATAATAGACCCGAGCCGACTACAATCATTTTGTTGGATAAACTATTAATCTCCAAACATATTTTCAACCGACTTAAATAAAATTTTGTTTTCTTTCCTCACCAGACGGACATGATTTTAGTGTTTCGACCAGACTGTTTGCCTGTCAGTGAGTATAGAACCCCCCGTAAAGCGATTAGAGACCAGGCAACTTATCACAATGTCAAGCAAGGAAACGAGGTCGATGTTTCTGTCTTTGAAAAAGACACAAGTCAATGTACCGATGCCAAATAATGGATAAATAGTTTTAACCCTCTCCTTACCGGCCATTTTCATAATTATATTTTCCCCCGTACACCCAACACAAAATTAGATTTTTCTTACTCGTACTCAAACAGGAAAGTAACAATTACATTCTATACATAATGTATTAAGCAATTTGAGCCCTGCAAACAGTTTCAATGTTTTATAGCGATTACAAAAAAAAAAAAAAAAAAAAAAAAATTGTGATGTAAAATTGAAATCAGAATGAGAAATTATTGGTTTTATCGTAATGAATTTGACGATTTTCCTGTGGTTGGTAAGGAAAGGGTTAAGTAGATTGTCGACTTTGAGAGAAATAAAAACTTTGTCTTGAAAATGTTATCTCGACTTTGTTGGATGGTATTTTTTTAAAAATGAATATTGCTCCTTTTATAAAGAGCAATGTTCACCACTTTACAAGGGGTCCCTGACCAGCAGCAATACATAACAAGTAGAACGAGACATGACGCCTGTTAGGCGATATTACAATTTTTTTTTCTGACTGAGACAACGCTATTAACGGCCAGGTACTCATTTTACACCTGAGTACGGTGAGAGAATAAATATGAGTAAAGATCCTTTTCCAAGGACTCAACTATGTGCCGAGCGATGCTCGAACCCAGGACTTTCCCACCCGAAAGCCAGTGTCATACCACAAGACCACATAGCCGCACAATGTTCTTGAAACGTGATTCAATAAAATAACAATACTCTATCTTTTGCAATAATTATGATATACAGGTTTTGATCTTTATTTGTCTAATGAAGAAGTATTAGAGCAAGCTGATCCTAAAAGTTAAAAGTTTATCAATTCGTACAATAAGAAAAAGACAATGCAATTTTTAGGGCACTTAAATTGACATAAATGTATTGAACATCTTGCTCTCAGATGAAAGATAGAAGGTAAAAAGAGTAAGAAGAAGAAGAAGAAGAAGAAGAAGAAGAAGAAGAAGAAGAAGAAGAAGAAGAAGAAGAAGAAGAAGAAGAAGAAGAAGAAGAAGAAGAAGAAGAAGAAGGAAAGGAGGAGGAGGAGGAGGAGGAGGAGGAGGAGGAGGAGGAGGAGGAGGAGGAGGAGGAGGAGGAGGAGGAGGAGGAGGAGGAGGAGGAGAGAGAGAAGAAGAAGAAGAAGAAAAAGAAGAGAGAAGAAGAAAAAAAGAAGAAGAAAAGAAGAGAAGAAGAAGAAGAAGAAGAAGAAGAAGAAGAAGAAGAAGAAGAAAAGAAGAAGAAGAAGAAGAAGAAGAAGAAGAAGAAGAGAAGAAGAAGAAGAAGAAGAAGAAAGAAGAAGAAAGAAGAGAAGAAAAGAAGAAGAAGAAGGAAGAAGAAGAAGAAGAAGAAGAAGAAGAAGAAGAAGAAGAAGAAGAAGAAGAAGAAAAG
>NC_088362.1:31132589-31222589 GCF_034508935.2 Berghia stephanieae
ACTGGTGACAGTTGTGGTATTGTTGTTGTTGTTCTTTTTTTTTTTTTAAATTGTTTTGTTGTTTTTTGGGGTTTTTTTTTTTTTTGTTTTTTTTTTATTGCTCCTATAATTTGTTACTTATTATAAGTGCCAATAATAAATGAAATAACTCATTTGCTAACTCATTTTCTTAATCTCTCTCTCTTTCTCTCTCTCTCTCTCTCTCTCTCTCTCTCTCTCTCTCTCTTCTCTCCTTCTCTTTGTCTCTCTCTCTATCTCTCTCTCTCTTTCTCTCTCTCTCTTTTCTCTCTATCTCTCTATCTCTCTCTCTCTCTTTCTCTCCCTCTCTATCTCTCTCCTTATCGATGTACTCATCTATATTATGGGGAAGGAGACTCGGTGCAACCCGGTTGAAACAAACTGTCGACACACTGGCAATGAAACAATTCTAATAAAAACATTTTATTTGACTAAAACTTCACCATCAACTATCGATAGATTATGGTATTTCACACCTTTTATAAAAAGACTTAAACATGATTCAACAGATATTATGTACTGTAAATGTTGCTGCTCGAAGCTCACAAAAAAATAAATAACAATGTGAAATTGAATGTAAGCTTCAATTTAATATCTAAATGAAAACAGATAATGTGGACGTTTCGGGTTTCCCCAATTAAAAAAAAAACAAACAAAACAGGATGAATGAAACGCTAAAGACGGATGAGATAATTTGTCGTCTGTAGTGTTTCATTAATCCTGTTTTATTGATTAAGGGGAAACCCGAAACGTCCACATTATCTGTTTTCGTTTATTAAATTGAAGCTTACATACATACATACAATTTCACATTGTTACAGACTTTCATGTAGCTAATTTCTAAAGATGGGTGAGGGGAGCAGGAACTTTTGTTGATAATAACAGAAAATGCAGTGAGTAGAAAAGTGCCAGAAGACTATAGAGAATAAAAATTTCGTGGCGATGGAGGCTCGAACCGTAGCCACCGTGATCACGATGGCTACGCTCTAACCCACGACCTTACTGATACGACAACTTCGCCTGACCGTGAAAGGGACACTAAACTGTCAACGTCATCCGCCATTTTCTAAAAGCTTGAGCTTTTATATAGCCTATAGCGCAATATCCACTGAACGTGCTCAAAGCGCTTTACAAAGGGTCCCTGGCCAACAGCAACACGTAACATGTAGAACGAGACTTGACCGCTATTACACTTTTTTTTCCCGATAGAGACAACGCTCTCAACGGCCAGGTAGCCGTTTTACACATGAGTACGTAGACAAAATGTGAGTAAAGAGCCTTTTCCAAGGATTCAACTATGCACCGAGCGAGGCTCGAACCCAAGACCTTCCGATCCGAAAGCGAGTGTCTTACCACAAGACCACATGGCCGCACAAAGGAAGTGTCAGGTTTTGTCAAGGGCCACTTTAATCGATAGAGCGATATCTGAAGCAAAATGTTCTACTTTAAACACACACACTTACACACACACACACAGACACACACACACTCACACACAAACACACACACAAAAAAAAAAACAACATACAAACATAAAAGAAAAAAAAAGTTAAAATAACATCAAATTATGTCATGTCAGGTCACGGCGTTTTTTGTTGACCAATTTTTCTCATGACTCTGTCGGGATTAATAATATCCTTTCTAACTCCCAACATAAATAAAGCACAAACACTGTAAAACAAAAACGACCTGGGTCATTATGTCATCATCCTTTGTAGGTGAGTTGTGGAACTAATTATTCTAAGACATTTTGTTCAACCCCCTCCCCCCTCCCCCCACCCCACCTTCAAAAACAGCACATGGGCCCGTGAGAAAATCTCCGATGGCAAAAGCTCATACTGCTCACCCGTCTTCTTTTCCCCCTGTGAGCGGTTATTCAAAAATAAAATAAAAATGCATACAAATCACAAGTAAAAATACATCATCAAGAACTTGACCTAGATTCCTTTACATCGCTCTCGTCACCGCGTCGGGTCGCACGCACACGCACACGTACGAGTCGCCGGCCGGCAAAAACTACGCGAGCATGAACACACACACACACACACACACACACACACACACACACACACACACACACACACCATACGAGCACACGGCACACACACACACACAAACTTGTGCTACCGTGTGAGGAGTGGGGAGGGAGGTCAGCTGCTGTCAGTTATCAACACAAAACAACCCCAGTTTCAGGTCATTCTGATCATCGGTAGCCTTGAAGAACACACTACCGTTCTGTAGTAATTTATATATATTATTGTGTTTTGGTGTTTTAAGTGCATTCTTCATATTTTTAGAACTTAAATTTCTGATCCATCACACTTGTTCAATCGTGCCTGTTTGATTTCTGTGCATAGACCTAGAATAGAGTCAAAAATTTCTGCAGACGGTACCTATCGAAATCCTAAATTATTATGATAATGTTGAAAGCCCTCAGTGAAGACCAGACTTCGGTTTGTGCTGTTTCAGGTAAGATTTGCTTTTTCTAAAATGTGCTGATTTTAAATTCCCTTCGTGCTCTTTAGGGGAACCCTTAATAAAGATACAGATCTACAAATCTGATTTCTTTGAGGAGGAAAAAAAATGAATAGAAAAGAATTATTTTTACCATTTAATTTCTCTCCGCCTTGTGGTAAGACGATAGAAAGATTCGTTTCATGCATACAATAACATAGACAGACGTTAGTTAAAGAGAACAGATATGTTGCAAATTGATAACAATAATATGTATTCAAAGAAAAATATTAACTGTCTTTTTAATTTCAAGTGATATAATATCACTATCATGGTTTATGAACTGAGTTTAAAATTAAAAATGAAATTTAACGTCACACGGCTTGCACTTGCAACACGTAGAGTTTTCTCTTCACAAACTCAGATTAAGTATAAGGTTGCCAGACCTGCAAATATGTGCACGTTGGCTTGGGAGCATTTTATGGTGATGTAGGCTCTAAGAATAAGAATCACACAAAAAATGGAAATGTCAAATTATAGAGCAGGCACTGGTGTGACAACAATCTGAAAAGGTGTGAGTGAACGAGTGTCAGACAAAACAGGATTGGTCTTATGGAACGATTCTCTTTTACTGCATGAATTACAGAGCGATAATCACAAAATACCAAAATACAATGCAATGAATTTTAGATGCATTATCCGTGAGGGTTCAACGTTACAATGTAACACACTTGATGAACAACTTCAGGTTGTTTTTTTTTTTAAGGGTGGGGTGGTTTGGGATTATTTTTTTTGTATTGGGGGGGGGGGGGGGGGGGGGGGGGGGGGGGGGGGTGGAGTTGGGTTGTTTTTTTTGGGGTTTTTTGTTTGTTTGTTTGTTTTGTTTTTTTTTGGGTTTTTTTTTTGGGGGGGGGGGGGGTTCTTTTCTTTTTTCTTTTCTTTTGACAGCACCTCTGTAAGTCCATTTATTTGCGGTAATTCAATATGTGATAGAAACATCAGAACTCCGAGAGTCACGATAAAATTTCTTTTTAGAAAAAGAAAAAAAAACCGAAAGAATAAAAATACATGGTTGATATGATTTCTTGTAATTGAAGTATGATAATGAGTACCTACCATGGAATAATAATACTGACTGGAAGCCAAAAGCTGAAGAATTGAGAAAGATTGTTGTCAAAAGATTGTGAGTATGCGTGTATGTATATGTGTATGTGTGTGTGTCTGTGTGTGTTGGGGTGGGGGGGGAGGGTTGGTTGTTTTTCACAAGCGGAAAGAACTAGTTATCGCATATTAAATAGACATATTTTGTTTCATTTAAAATTAAAAGTTTATGTCGCCCTTTACTCAATTTTCTATCAATTTATTTTATATTACCAACCGTTATTTTTTTCTCTCTCATTCCTTACCATGTTATACTGTAATAATATCATCTCTCTCTCTCTTTCGATCTCTCTCTCTCTCTCCTCTCTTCTCTCTCTCTCTCCTCCTCTCTCTCTCTTTCCCGTTCTCTCTCTCTCTCTCTCTCTCTCTCTCTCTCTCTCTCTCTCTCTCTCTCTCTCTCTCCCTCCACCATTTAATTTTATTGCCAACGGGCACCAATAACATTTGACAGAGTTATGTTTTAGCACAAGTTTATTTCATTTCAATTTCCTTTTAACCCTGAAGTCATTGAACATAATCCATACATTTACCGATTTGAAAATAAAGAAAGATAAGACCGCACTGACATTTTTTCAATCTGAAACTGCAAACACCCAATTAAATTCTTTCTACCTCAATTTAAAACATTTTATTTCCCTAACCTTTCTTTAAACTGTTCATTTAATCCGAATAATAAAAAAATGGGATATGTATTCCCCTTGCACTGTCTCCACAAATCTGTCACTCAGAAGAAAAAATTAATTATTGCTTGTCAAAGAATAATAGATCAAAGACGAAAGTGAAAGCTATCTTAATTCTTCTGTTTGCCTTTTATCGCTGTCAGTGAATACAGTTTATATTGCAGTATTAATTTTTATGTCATTGATTCTGAATCCAATCGGGCTTTTTATCATAATTTAATTATTGGATCCAAAAGAATACAGAGTTTGTTTACAAAGAAAGGTTACTTGGTGCCCCTTTTAACCGCAGTGTCAATGATCTTTAACTTTAGATTTTTTAAGTCGACGTAGAAACTCCTGATCTGCTAACTCCTACAAAACATTCGTTGGCCCCAACTTTAGAACCTGATTTAAGTATCTTTTATTATTTTGTGCCAACTCATAATATGTTATTGTTATGTGACCGACGTTTATATATATTTATATATATATATATCTAATATATTATATATATATCATATTCAGGTCTCGACATCCAACCTCTTATGCTATGCCTTTCTATTTACACCCTCCCCCCCCCCCCCCCTCCCTCTCTCTCTCTCTCTCTCTCTCTCACACACACACACACACACACACACATAAGGTACCCACACAGGAGTCCTTTCCATATAATGCACTTGCTGATATTACAATAGCACTCTTTGTTTAATCCAATTTTCTTACCACAAACTCAGTGCATAACCAAGTCAGTTGTTACATTATGCGGTTTACAAGGCAAGGCATGGGCAGGCCTTCTTCTTCTATCGCTACTCCCTGTTTTGATTTTGACACTGATTGCCTATCACAATAAATGACGTAAAGAAAATTGGAAATTGAAGGGGGAGAGCACTATGAGGAATGAAAAGAAAAGAAAGGATCTGGTGGTGTTGGCTATTCTTTTGGATAGGGCAGAGGATCGGAATTTATAATTATAGTGTTTGATTTGCGTGGATGCCACAGCAGCCGTCTAGCTGCAAACAAGCGGAACTGAATAATGGAAAAGTTAACTTATAGTTGTCAGGATTTGGTGTAACTCCACTTTCTCCCATGTCGATTATCCACGGTGTAGCAATGATTGATGATGAATAAACTCTCTCCTCTATCCTTAGAGACCTCGTTTTTGTTCAACGAGGCTCGCTCAGCGTTGTTAGAAAACGACGTAATTTAATGTGTACCCAGTACCCTTACAGACAGCATATTTTCTATTGTTTGGATGGCAATACCACTGATATTTTGGATCCCCTGACGCGATCAACATACAAATTAGTTGATAATAAAAATGTTATAATAACATTGTTGCATTTTTTCTAAATTGACACTGATTCAAAACAGGCTATGCACGAACCCCCCCCCCCCCCCCCCCCCTTTTTTTTTTTTTTTTTGTATCCTTGAGAGGCAGTCAGTCTGCTTGATTTTTTTTTTGTTTTGTTTTTAATGTCTATTTATTGTGGGGTTTTTTTTTTTTTTTTTTTTTTTTTTTTCTGGTGGCTTGGAACAAGTTATTCCCGAAATCTGACAGTGGGCGTTTTGACATCGGGGCTGGCAGAAGGTCTCACGTTTTCGTGACAGTGCTCACTCAGTGGGACGGTGGCTTATCGTCGTCTCGATACTATCATTATGCTGTTGTGGTCATCCAGTCGCTAAAACGTGATAATATCAGAGTTAAAATGACCATGGACTGTGAGATTTTAGTTTTTATCATTATATGAAGCGATATCCATCCTCCACAACTAAACATAAAATTAACAAAAGTTATTTTGTTTGTTTGTTTTTTTGTTTTTTTTTTTTTGTTTAACTGTATGTTCAGATGTTAACACATAAACTATACCGATACAATACCGTTTTGAGATGCCACTAGTGATTCAGTGAGTTACTGCGACATTTCGTGGCATTATCTGACTATTTTTAATAAAGCATATTTATATAGAATTAACCAAAGTTTTATAATATTTTTTTTTAAATTGCAAATACAGTTGTTAACACGTATAAACTATCCCGATGTGATACCGTTTTGATTCAATGAATTATCGCGACATTTCGTGACGTTGTCTATCGGAATGAGATTGGTCACGTGACACGATCTGCCAGATGGATTGACAATACATAATAAAACTACCCTTTTTGAGACTTGGGTCACTAATGATTCAATACGTTATCATGGCATTTGGCCAGTATTGTCCATTGGAATTGAGTGAGATTGGTCACGTGACACGATCGGCCACATGGATTGACAATACACATTGCCCTTTTTGAGACGATGGGTCACTAATGATTCAATACGTTATCATGGCATAATTTGGCCAGTATTGTCCGTTGGAATGGAATGAGTGAGATTGGTCACGTGACACGATCCGCCACAGGGATTGACACTGTAATCCCTGGCATTTATTTATATTTTTTAAATTCTCCCTCAAGTCTATGAGTTTTAGATTGACTTTCTAGCGACAGTTGGTTGGCATGTGGTTTTAATGCTTGTGTAGCCGGAACCCGCAACATGCTAGCTTTTATTCGTTTATGGATTTCGAACTTTACTATTTTAGAATCAACTCAATTTGTTTATTCAGTTTTCGAACTAATCTATAATTTTAGTATTAACTCAATGAATTCAGTTTTCGAACTTAACTATTTTAGAATTAACTCAACTTGTTAATTCCGTTTTCGAACTAGATCCAATCTATAATTTTAGAATTAACTCAATGAATTCAGTTTTCGAACTTAACTATTTTAGAATTAACTCAACTTGTTAATTCCGTTTTCGAACTAGATCCAATCTATAATTTTAGAATTAACTCAATGAATTCAGTTTTCGAACTTAACTAGATAGTCTATTTCAGAATTAACTCAATGACTTTAGTGGCTGACTGTATGTGACATAAAGAAGAATTTTATATGAATCAAATAAAAATGATAACTTGCATTTACTTCGTTAATAAACCTCATTGGCAAATTCTTGCTATGAAGCCTGTTTCCTGGGGTCGTCATGACACGGAAATTAACCAAAAAGATGTAGATCTTTTGGGGGTCCTACGCAATGCAGGCAGCCACCAATCCTCGAGGGTGGTTATGAGATGTGGGTTGGAGAGAGTGTATGGTTTTAAAAAATACATTTAGTTAGTTAGTGTGTGTGTGTGTGTGTGTGTGTGTGTGTGTGTTTGTGTGTTTGAATACGTGTAGCTTTTACAAGTCTTCACTGGTTGGACAATGTAATTCCAGTCCCTCAGCCCAGCAATTCATCGCTAAGTGAACCAAATTCACTGTACATAAACGGAGATAACAATATTTCGATTTAGTAACGCCCGGATGCCGCTGTCAAACGGGGATGTTACAAGTCTTACTTCACACTTCACACCTACTAAGGGGGACTGCGATGTCGTCGTATTATTACTATTATGACAGCATTCTGATGGTCTTGGTTTATTGACCAGTAGTTTTAGTAACGGTTGAGTTGTGTCTTATGAGGATGAGCCTCATATGACATCGGCCAATCAATCCGTTTGTTTGCATGTCACGACGGAGTGACGCGGAGATTAACTCAGGAGCTGCCTAACGGCCGGTGCGTTACATCAGTGGGGTCTAACTTCCTGTCCTTTATGTCCACGCTTTATGTGGGCAAGAACCCGAAACGGCAGAGCATCTAGTCGAAAGGTGTGTTGTGACGATGCTACCAGGCGGGTTCGCGACGGTGCACGAATGCGGACCGGACTTTGCTGATTGGGTCGATCGTCATAACATAATAGTGTGAACCATAAGAAGCAGCAGGAAGTTGAATGGAGCGTCCAGTTCTTCCCGGGGTTTGTCCACGGTTGACCAGATATGGGAAGATTATCGAATCTATGCTATGAATAAATGTGAAATCCGAGCTGTATTCGTAAGTAAATATTGTACTATGCTTCCCTTTCCCCGGAACTTGTGAATGAAAACAAAAACACAGAGATAAGGGAGGTAAATCCTTAGTAATGGAGTAGTTTTTTGGAGTCGTCTGATTTTACGTAACAACCAATAAGCTATGGGGTTGAGTCCCCTGGCAGGGTACTAGTTTGTTTGTTGGGGATTAGCAATGTTTGACATTTATTTTATTATCATTTATAGAGATTTGGGTTTGTAGTTTGATATTTTGGGTTTATGTGTGGGCCATTTGTCTTTGTATTGTTGTTGTTGGCGTGGAGCGGAGATAGGCGTTATCTAACTCTGATGATGTATCGTGTATTTTGTTTTTGTATTTAACGTGGTGCACTATATTGGGGTGGCGTCGGGATATTAAATGTTTATGTTTTATGGCGTGTCATGAAGTGACCTTGACTTACTGTCAAATTTATCTGTTTTGAATAGCGTCAGCTAATCGAATACATTTCTTTTTATAACGTAGTGCTCTATTTTCATTGATGTCAGAATTAACAAGAAGTAACGCTTCCGGTTTTATGAAATTAAATGTCATGAAATGACCATGACTAAAATTTGCATTTGTCGTCAAGGAATTAATTAGTCATTTATTAATCTCCACTTTGCAGCTCTCTATTATAATGTTCCTTGTGTACAAATATTGTGGTTGCGAATATCCCGGAATTCCGGGTTATTGGAATATCTCAAATTTGACAAGAGCTGCATTTCATTGACGAAACGCATTTTAAAAATATTTTTGCCAGAAAACGTTTAGTTCAAATATTAATCGATGAAAATAGTCTACAATTTGTCAAAAGGCCTTAAAACCGGGACTTATAAATATACAATCTCCACATTCAGACTGTTGAACAAGTAAAAAGTGTGTGTGTGTGTGGGGGGGGGGGGGGGGGAGGAATTAGGAAGTCGATCGATAGTAACATTATTTTTTTCTTGTCCAGAAATGTAAAACGAACACTATTTGGCATGCTAGGGAAGAAGGGTATTATCACTTATGACACGTTGATGACGCCACTTCCTTCCTGTCGAAGGAAAAAGCGGATCAATCTGCTGCTACAGTGCTTGACGCCTGCTGCTGCTAACCAGGGTGTAGCGTAATCAAACATGAAATTCCTGCTTTGTGTCGGTCAATTGAATACGAGTATATTGTTGTTCTTTGATAAGAAATGAAGTGATTGAGCCGTTGTTAGATGGTCTCGATCACAGATCCTATGGGTGTTCCTTACTCTGTGGTATCTATAGGGCAGTAAATAAATAAATGAAAATGAAAAACAATTTATTTATTTATTTACTTACTTATATCCTTTTTGATAGCACTAATATTAACAAATGTAATATATTCAAAATATAATAAGATATATATTTTTTAAACCACTAATTGACTCTCTTCTATCTCTCTCAATCCTATCTCTTATTCTTCTCTCATCAACACCAACATACTAACTACAACATCCCTCTCCTCTCTCTTCCTCCTCTCTTCTCTCTCTCTCTCTCTCTCTTCATTCATCTCCTTCTCTCCTGACCTTATTTTTGGTCACATTACGTCTTACACTCAACAGTGGATAAAAAAAAAAAAAAAAAAAAAAAAAAAATATATATATAATAATAATAATATTATTATAATTTATTTAATATATGCAGAAATAACAAAAAAAGATATGTTTCTATTTAATTTGGATTTGTTTCGACTCAGGGGTCAATACGACGACATCTACAATGCCAGCTAGTAAATGACAGTAAATTAAATATAAACATGTTGCCCACCGTTGTGTGGACAGACAGTCTAATTCAGACCTGCCTAGTACTACGAAAAATTCGTAGAAATACGAAATTTTGGCTCTAGCCAGCTACAGAACAATATTCGCTTCTTTGACTCAATAAATCTCGTTGAAAAGGAAAGTTTAGTTCCTTAGAACCTATATGCAGGACATTGATTGGAACATTTATGGATCATGCTGAGGGCAAATTATTTATTTCTTAAAAGCTATTTAAAGTGACTTTTTCTTATATCCTTGGAAACTACGAATTTTTGAAATTTCAAGTTGGCAGCTCTGCAAATGTAAACAGAGGGCGTAAAGAAAAAAAAAGAAAAAAAAAAAAAAAAGCAAAGAAAACTGAAAAGAAGATTAAATGGATGGGGAGGGGGCCAGGGCCGATGGTCGTGAGTGGTTGAAGGGGAAATGGGGTGGGGGGAGAGAGAGGCTGATCGAGTCACGGATGAGTGAACCGTCAAGGATGTTGTCACACATGGTTGAATGGTTTTACAAATTTTTTAGGGGTGAGGATTGCAATCCACAATCGGTTGTTGTATAGCGGTATCCATACTGCCGTTTCTCTCGCTGACAAACAATTTTTGCTGGAAAATAAGAAGTCCCATGTTTGAGAGTTTTGGACAGGGTTAGGGTGATTTTAATCGATCAGTATTTGAAGGACGACTTCTTTGGTCAATTTTATTAAACATGTTGTTTTGGGGGTTTTTAATTATTTTTTTTTAGTTTCTTTGTTTTTGTTTTGTTTTATTGATTATTTTATTTGTATTTCATGGCAGTATAGTTGATGTTGTCTTATTCTGACGACAAAATTCAGTTACAACAACAAGCCCACAAGGAATTGGGTTATCAGACCTGAAAATAAATGCACATCGGGTCTGACCAAACCAAAATGATTTTTAAAACAAAAACAAAAACAAAACAAAGATAAAACAATAAACAAAACAAAACCAAAAAAATACCCATAAAAGTAAAACAAACTACATTAATAAAAAAACAGAAAGAAAGAAAGAAATAAACAAGAAATTAAACGCAACATACCCCCCCCCCCCCCCCCCCCCCTTTCCCCCGAAAAAAAAAAGAAACATACAAAAATAAAAAAACACCCCAAATAAAAAACAAAAACAAACAACATAAACAACAACAAATAAGAAATGTTTTATCAGAACACGTTAGTGTTCAAAGTGTTGTCACTTCTCCCCCACCAGAGGCTTGCTATAACTACGATAGAAGTTTAGTACAGTACACACTGTACTACGCAGCTTATTTCGCAGGTCATCCCACCTTTGGTGATTGGGTGCGATTTATTTGGGTCATTGAGGGGGAGTTTAGAGGCCTGAATAGGAAGGACATTCTGTGCCCATTGACCACATGCTGTACTAGTCTTTGTGTTGGAAGACACGTGGGTGGGGATGCAGTTGGTGATAATTTGCCCTGTCAACTCTCGCTAAAACCAAAAATTAAATCGCCTTATTTTTTTCGACTAGAAATGAAATGTCAACGCTCCAGGCTTCTTTCTTTATGATTTTTAGGTACGTAGCTAACATTATGGCCACCAAGTTTAAAATTAAAAATAAATAATTTTAAAAGATTAAAATCTTAAATTTTTCTCTTCTATTTGGTCACTTCTATAGACTTTTTTAAGACCGTATTGAAGTTTTCTTACTTCAATAAGTACCCCCCCCCCCCCCACACACACACACACACATACACATACACTTCGCGAAGTCCCAGGTTTGAGAATGTTTGCCAAGATGAGGGACATTTAAATCGATTGATATTTGAAGGACGAGTTTTCTGGCCAAGTTTTTAAGTTGTTTTTTTTCCAGATTACGGCAGGATAGACCTTATAACTACTTTAGAAAATTACCAATTTGCCTTCAATACGTTAAGATAATGCTTTAAACTCCGTTATCTAACCAGATATTAGTTTTCAAAATGTTTTATTGAATTAAAACTATCTTTATTTAGTTCTTTGGTTAGAACCGAAAATTCGTATTATTACGAAATTTCCTGGTAGTAGTAGTAGCCTAGAAATAGGGTAGTAGTCAGGTCTTGGTAGGGGAGCTAACCCGCCGGTGCTAATAACCTCCCATCTCCCGATATAATTTAGGGCGATTTGGGTGTCTTCCAGTTTGATGACACTAAGTGCCATTAGAGTCTTATCGAGATTTGGGTAATGTTGGGTGCTGAGCAGCAGAGAGCCCGTGGGAGATTAACGGTAATCTGTGGGTGTGGATTGGTTGGCCAGTATGATATGTGAGCCATCGGGTCAACCTGGTGTTAAATCGGTGTGGAGCAGATCATAGCCATCGTAAACTTATAGCCTGACACTGACCAAAAAAAATGACGTCAAAAGACAAATCTGTGACCACAAAAGAAAACAAATTGTGAGTTGTATTCAACAGTTCAACCAATAGATAGTATGCGCTTGGCTAAGAAGCTCATAACATTGCCATCCGGAAGTATAACGGACCAACACACAAAACTGTGTGTATCCATGGACGTTTATAGTCGGGTGAATACAGTTCAGTGAGAATTACTCATAAACGCGGATGGCAAAAAAAACAATAACAAAGACCTGAGTGACGTCATCTTCGAAATATCTATAGAATCATTTATTTCCTTGGGCGCTACTAAAGACAACTCACTAGACGGTGCACTAATCTATAAATTACGTCAAAAGGCAAGTCTTAGTGTCAGGCTTTAAGTTAACGACGGCAACGAGCTGAGACCCAAAAGTGAATTTGATTTAGTTAAAATTATCAGAAACTTGAAAACAATGTTGGATTCCTTCAATTTTATGAGAATATATTTATTCTATTCAGTGAAATATATGAACTTAACGAAAGGGTAATACTTTTGACTATAGAATAAACGATTTTGACGTCACTCAGCTCTTTGTTAATGCTTTTTTTTCCAGCCATTTTTATAAGTAGTTATCACTAAATTGTATTAATAAGACTATAGACGTCTAAGATTACACAGAGTGGTGGATAGCTCATACAATAGAGTCACGCTCTCTCCGACCAGGCGGAGTTGTACCAGTAAGGTCGCGGGTTCGAGCCCCCATCTCCGCCGCGAAATTGTTATTCTCTTTTGTTTTCTAACACTCTCCTACTCATTGCATTTCTTAAGATTTTTACACATGATAGCTTTGTGTGTTGGTATGGTACGTTATATCTGGTTGGCGGATGTTGTGAGTTTTAAAAGAAAATACACGCATAGCATAGCATCAACAAAGTCAAATTTAAGCATCAATGCTACTCAGATTTAATACTGAGTTGAGGCGACGGGTCACATTTATTGATTTTACCTGACATGTCAGAGTGCTCCCGTCAAGGCCAGTAGGCGGAGTTTATCAGCCCATGTCAGTCTAGCTGTGTGGCGATTTTAGCTTGTAAAATTTAATGAAAAAGTCATCCGTTTTTTATTTGCATTCTATATGGATTTACTTCCATGTTAAGCATGGGTTAAGTATTAATGCTGTCCCTTTAGGTATAATTCTCACAACACCCACCGGCCGGATGTAAGGTCCAACGCACAAAAGTATGTGTAACCTTAAACGTTTCCTTCTTCTTCTTCTTCTTCTTCTTCTTCTTCTTCTTCTTCTTCTTCTTCTTCTTCTTCTTCTTCTTCTTCTTCTTCTTCTTCTTCTTCTTCTTCTTCTTCTTCTTCTTCTTCTTCTTCTCTTTCTTCTTCTTCTTCTTCTTCTTCTTCTTCTTCTTCTTCTTCTTCTTCTTCTCTTCTTCTTCTTCTTCTTCTTCTTCTTCTTCTTCTTCTTCTTTTCTTCTTCTTCTTCTTCTTCTTCTTCTTCTCTTCTTCTTCTTCTTCTTCTTCTTCTTCTTCTTCTTCTTCTTCTTCTTCTTCTTCTTTCTTCTTCTTCTTCTTCTTCTTCTTCTTCTTCTTCTTCTTCTTCTTCTTCTTCTTCTTCTTCTTCTTCTTCTTCTTCTTCTTCTTCTTCTTCTCTTCTTCTTCTTCTTTCTTCTTCTTCTTCTTCTTCTTCTTCTTCTTCTTCTTCTTCTTCTTCTTCTTCTTCTTCTTCTTCTTCCTTCATTATCTTCCTCTCTTTTCTTCTTCTTTCTTTTCTTCTTCTTATTCTCTTCTTCTTCTTCTTGTTTCTTCCCTTTTTCTTCTTCATTCTTCTTCCTTTTCTTCTTCTTCTTCTTCTTCTTCTTCTTCTTCTTCTTCTTCTTCTTCTTCTTCTTCTTCTTCTTCTTCTTCTTCTTCTTCTTCTTCTTCTTCTTCTTCTTCTTCTTCTTCTTTGTTCTTTGTTACCAAGTCCGTTGACGACTGCGCACGACTATATTAATCTAACTCTATCTCTATATGCCTAATTATGAACACACTCTTTCCAGAATCCAAAACAAAGTCGAAATTGATACACACTCGGCCCTTTGTTCAGCTACTAGCTGAGGCAAGCAAGAGGCCCCTGTCGGATGACAGGATGAATGAAAGCATCAACAGGTGGTGGTGGTCGTGGTATCGTGCTGATGGCAACAGCAGTTGGTTTTGGGTAATTTTGTACTATTTCGTGAGATTGTGTTTTTCCGATCCGAGGCTCTTTCCGTCGCCCGTCGCCCCCCCTCTTCCTCTTTCCCTTCTTCCTTCCCCCAACCACTTCCATCTCACAACCTTCCTACCTCCTCCTCCTCCTCCTAGTCCTCCTCCTCCTCCCCTCTTCTTCTTCTTCTTCTTCTTCTTCTTCTTCTTCTTCTTCTTCTTCTTCTTCTTCTTCTTCTTCTTCTTCTTCTTCTTCTTCTTCTTCTTCTTCTTTTTCTTTTTACCCCTCCTCCTCCTCCACCACCACCACCACCATCACCACCACCTCCTCTCCTTCTTCTTTTTCAATAATTGTCACAAGCATACGTCCTGCTCAGTAAACTATCAAACAAACAAAAATGATATGAGGGCTAAAAATAAATAAATAAATAAATAAATAAAATACAAAAAGGAAACAGACACTCATTCTTGACCCAAAACAGCTGACCAGCGACCCAGTGCCCTGCTGGTTAGTTCTTTACGCCCCCTCCCCCCAACCCCCGCTCCCTACCTACTAATATTTCCCCACGCTCACCCTCTCTTTTTCTTTTCTTTTTTGATTAAAAACATTTTTAGGTAGTGTTCTTTTTCTCCATCTTTTAAAAGTCGATCCTTCCGAAACTTCCTTTTCTTTGTAACCATAACGGTCCCCTCATTGTGTGAGTCCGCTCGGGGTGGAGGTGTCACCCCTCCCTTCGTTTTGTAATAATCCATCGTTAAAAATCAGGCAGACGGAAAAGGGGGGGGGGGGGGGGGGTTGAAGTGTTTGTTGATGGCCTGTGTGAGTAAAACCAGCTGTTGCTTCTCGCTCTCTTTATTTTTCTGTTCTTTTCTTTTCTTTATTTTTATCTTTTAAAAGCCGTTTCTTATAATTTCGTTGTTTTGCTTGTTGCATTATTGGGGTTTTAAGCTTTAATTTAATCCGCTAATATATTATTAATATTAATATTATTATTTCCGACTTTTTCTTTCTTTTTGTTTCATTTGTTAATCCATTTTACTTTTTAATTTGCCAAGGAATAAGGAATCACGCACAATCAATTTAATCCTTTCACTCGTTGTTGACACATTTGTGCTTACTTAATTCTTGTTCTTGCCCCTTTTAAAAAGTACTTTTCTATTTTTCGTTTCTTTTAAAAAGTTGGAGTTTTAAAAAAAATGCTTTGCTCCTCCCTCTCACCTCCCATTCCCTTTCAATCCATATTTCACTTGCCGTAGATAACACACAAGCTGTCAGCAGAGCGCAAAGCGTTATTGTTGACACCTAGAAAATCAGTAAATGCCAAGCAAGGGACATAATCAAATAATAATTTATAACCATAATATGTCAAACATGAGGCGCGAGGTATCGCAAAGAGGCTTTACTCTCGAAGCAGCTGAGACTAAGAGTACAATTCTGTCGTTTTCTGATAAAATACTTTTTTTAAAAAAATTGGCCAGAAACCCCCTCCTTCAAATATCGATCGATTTTAATGACCTTCATTTTGTCAACAATAACAATAACAACAACAACAACAAAAACAAAAAAAGAAAAAAACCTCAAACCTTGGACAATAATTTGATAATTTGAGATAGGGTTGGGTGGGGTGGAAGGTGGGGGGGGGGGGGGGATGGACAAAATGAGGGTCCTTTAAATCGATCGACATTCGAAGGATATAGTTACAGCAGAATTCGCGAACGTTCCCGGCGTTTATTATTGTTCGTCTGGCGTTTTTTTTTTTTTTTTTTTGTTGTAGATTATGTCTATGAAGTTGAATTATTATTATGCAAATCCCCAGACGAGCAAATGTCATTATGTAACATATGTTGCGCTTAGTTGTCTTCTCCGAGCCGCAATCTTAGGATAAATATTATTTTATCGTAACGCGTCTGCCTGTCTAGATTTATAGTTAATAGACTGGGTGACCTAAAACGCGTCTCAAACACTGTTGATCGACGTGCACTTATTTGCAGGTCTGACGGTAACTCAATTCTTTATGGGCTCATTGTTGAAATGGAAATATATAAAAAAATTTAAAAAATGACGCAAATTATTGTCCATTACAACAATGTTAAACTAGTCCCATAAGGATGTTCGGATGTCTGACCTGCATATGTGTACACGTCGCTGTTGACCGAATCTCATGGAAATCTCTCACCGTACTTAGGTGTAAACTGAGTACCTGGCCGTTAACAGCGTTGTCTCTTTCGGAAAGAAATTGTAATATCGCCTAAAAGGACCCCTCCTGCCTTGTAAAGCGTTTTGAGCACGTTTAGTGGATATTGCTCTATATACAAGCTCAATTTTAAAATTATTTTTATTTTAATGGACAATATTTTGCGACATTTTTTGAGATTTCTATTTCAACAATGAGCACATAATGAATTGGGTTTTCAGACCTGCAGATAAATGCAGGTCAAAATCTATTTTTAGCAAAACTGGATACGTGAGGGACAAAAAGATTGAATTGCCACGGGATTTTTTTTTTTTCTTTAGGGAGGGGGGGGGGGGGGTACTTTTTTTCGTATTTAAAAATAAATAAATTTTCAGAGACTTATAATAGGGACGCCTCCTTATATAGTTTTGCTATTACGCTTTACATGGTACAGTCGCCCCCCCCCCCCCCCCCCCCCCCCCCCAACCCATCAGATCCGAAAAGGGGAATAATAAATTGTTACAACATTGATTTATTTGCCAGCAGGTTTTCGTGTAATCACAATGTCGTCTTTGGTGCACGTCAATATAATATTATTGCAGACGCCGCGCCGTGTCTCGGGCGGGGTGAGTAAACAGACTTACTCGAGGTGTCGTGGTGCGGTTTCTCTTTCGTCTTTTTGAAAGGGTATTCTTCTATGTACACCGTCAGCGACATCTATAAATAGAGCTCCAGTACATATTAGTATACATAGAATAGATGGTGAGCGATGGCGCGGTAAGTTACACAACATTAGGCTGTAAACATGTCAATGTAGAGCAACTTTGCTGATTTTTTGTCTTGGAGAAGGTCGAAGAGGTGCAATTTTTTTCTAAAATATTTTTCGTAAAATTTTGTATAGAAAGGGAGATAATGTAATCTGCACGCGAATGTAAGTGTAAGTGTATGAAATAGAGATGGATCTATATATATATATATATATATATATAAATATATATAATATATTATATATAATATATAATAGGAGAGAGAGAGAGAGAGAGAGAAGGGGGTGGGGGTGGGGGGGAAAGATGGGAGGTGTGATAAAGTAAGCGGGAGACGGAGGAAGGAAGGGGGCAAGGGAGATAAGCGGAAAGAAAATTAGATATAGCTACCCATATGACATATTGATACATATATACAATCACGGTTTAGCATCTACGAGAAAACCATCTCTCTGTAATACTGTTTACAGGCGGCGGGTCACATTTTTTTCATTTTTACAATTGAATGCGGTGAGATAATGTGAGTAAAGAACCTTTTGCAAGGGCTCAACTCTCCTCCACTTCAGCGATACTTGAACCAGGGAATTGTAAGTTAGAGCTGCAATGATATTGTATTGCTTTGTAGACGTACCTTTTGATTTATTTTTTTCAAAAATCCTCCATGCACCTTTTGATATTAATTTCTATAACAAATTCCTTTTTTTTCTCTTTCTTTTACAGATAACTTTAAACACAACATGGAACCTACGACTACTTCAATTCTATCGAAAAAGCATCTCCACAACCCACTAAAACGCTTGCCTCCTGCAGTTACCAACAAATCATTCTGCAAAGACGTTCGGCTTCCTACGAAAAGCGAGAAGATGCTCTACTCCACCAAATACAACGATAACATCAGTAATCAACTTGATGAACTCGAAGCCCCTTTACTACTAAACTCCCAACGTGTCATGCTAAGTCTCGCCAAATCTCGAGCGGAAGCGGAAGCTGCCTCTTTTCAAAGCAACCTTTTCCAAGCGGGCTTCCAAGACTGTGCGTCCGAGGTCATCCGGTTCCTGATGGAGCAAGAAAACATGGACGACGGTAACCCGTTGATTCAGGGACTTCAGACTCATCTACACAAAATGAGCAACACCATCTGTAATGAGAACATCGCTGATTTAGATTTCAACGATCGATCCTGCTACCCATCTCCACTCAATGATAATAATAATATTATTTATCCGACGCCGCCCTGTATATCCAAAGACCACAGTAGCGATCTGACATTTCAAGTTAACTTATCTCCCTCTAAAAATACTCATAATTTATTAAAACCATCATCAAAAGTCCCGGCGTCATCAGTATCGCTGACATCATCGCCTCAAAATGCTTTGCCTGACAATGCGCAAGAATCTACATTGAAAAGGAAATGCTCGTCGTTGAATTATGATTTCGAACTTTTAGATTGTCCATCGAAAAGAATGTGTCATAACAATTTCCAAATGTTACACGAACGTATGGTAACAAAATCAGACGCGCAGTGCTTAGGGGAATCAGAATTATTATCTCGTCTACCTCAACCTGTCGGACAATCGTCTCCTGTGCCATCATCATCATCATCATCATCATCATCATCATCATCATCAATAAATTATAACTATAACACAATCTCGTCTTTATTCTCCCCTGTCCCTTCGGTGACGTCTTCGTTACCAACAGCGATACCATCATCATCATCATCATCATCATCATCATCATCATCATCGTCATCATCCATCCTAGAACTCCAAGCCCACGTCCTCCCAGGAATCGATACCAACTCCCTGGCCTCGGGCAACTTCGCCGACATTCTACTCGCCGTCGAGTCCTGTCAATCTCACGAGAACCCCCGAGTCCGAGAATTGGCCGACACGATTATTAACCTTATTCACAATGACGATGAAGACGATGACGAATACGACGAGGAAGAAGAAGCTGGTGATGATGGTGATGATGATAAAGACAGTAACGATGAAAACCTTGTAAGAAACCATCCTGATGAAATTGATAGTAGTAGTACGAGCGGTGATGGGAATACTAACACTACTGGTTCTTCCGCAGCTCATGAGGACAGCGGTATTGATCTTGGAGATGATTGGTGTAACCCAGCAGATATGATTGAATGTTGAGGATTATCTAATTATCTTCGTCATCATCATCATCATCATCATCATCATCATCATCATCATCATCATCATCATCATCATCATCATCATCATCATCATCATCGTCGTCGTCGTCGTCGTCATCATCATCATCGTCGTCGTCATTATCACCATTATAATCATCATCATCATCGTCATCATTATCATTATCTGCATCATCATGACCACCACCATCATCGTCATCATCATCATCATCATGGCCACCACCGCCACCATCATCATCATCATCATCATCATCATCATCATCATCATCATGACCACCACCATCATCGTCATAATCATCATCATCGATCTAGAAGATTCAAGGAAGCCAGCTGACATGATAAATGTTGAAAATCATCCTGTCTCCTGAGAGAGAGAGAGAGAGAGAGAGAGAGAGAGAGAGAGAGAGAGAGAGAGAGAGAGAGAGAGAGAGAGAGAGAGGGATGATTTTGATATTAACAAATTATGTGACCCACCACTTTAAATCGGTAAAAACTCGGGATGATCCAGATGACGTGTAAATTACATTGTAACTTTAAATTAAAAAAAAAAAAAAACGAAAAAAAAATGAATAAACAAACCAGAAATAGGATGGAAGAATGTGAGTAAAGCGCCTTTTCCAAGGATTAAACTATGCGCAGGAAGCTAATGTCATACCACAAGACCACATTGCCGCAGTGTAGCTATACTACAGTAGCACTATAATTTATTATTTTCAACAAAACATGCTAACTAAATTGAAGTCTCATATTTTTGACAATGAATTTAATTCCAATCCAAGCAAAGCCAATCCAATCCAACATAGTTGCAGCTTCATGTGATGAAGACTGACGCGACGCAACTAGGTTCTCCTCAACGAAATCGCCCCGGCATAGCACCGTTTTGAGAGGAAAGGTCGCCAAATTCGTAGCTTTATCTTCAGTGATATTTATGTACAATGAATTGACGCTTTAAATTATTCAAATTATAAATTAATTTTGAATGAATGAATGTAAGTTTTGTTGATTTGTGACCCAGCGTCTCAAAACGGTATTAAGTCGGGATGATTAAGATGTTGAAAACTGAATTTTCAGCCAGAAAAATCAGACTTGCGTTGAGTTTAAGTTTATAATATGTTTTATTGAGGAGAATGAATATCATATTTTAGAGTGCTAAATACCAATAATTCATATTTTTGACCAGTTCAGCTTTAATTTGACTTTTTAGCATCTGGTTCATCCCGACATAATACCGTTTTGAAACGTTGGGTCACATCTGATAAACTGGAAATTGAATGTTTGCTTGAATTCGTGTAATTTTCATTTAATTTATTTATTCGTTAAAATTATTTATGATTCATATTATGAATAATAATTCAAGACAAAGATATGACTCGTTAAAAACCATCGAAGACGTAAGTTATGTTGATTAATTTAAAAATGAAATTCTATTTTAGAACAAATCTAATCGTTTCCTGCGACGTGTAGGCTATATATACAGGTCTGACATCCGAATCCACTAATGGGCCAAGTTTAGCATTGTTGTAATGAGTTTTGAGCATTTTGAGTCATTTTTTTGAGATTTCCATTACACCAATGAGCCCATAAGGAATTGGGTTATCAGACCTGCTTATAAGTGCACGTTGGTTTCCTGTCAACTGTCAGTGATTTATGATGTAAATGTTTGTAAAAATACCTTAATAAGGAGTGCAATATTTCACAATATTATTTCACCATTTTGTGTTCATTTTCTTGATCCATAACATTTTTTTTATAATTTTTTTTTCTTCAGTTTTAACTTTTTAAAAAATCTCTTGTTTCAGTTTTGTTTTTGTTTTGTTCTTTTTTAGTTTCCATCTTTTCTTTCCTTTTGGTATCATAAATGGTTTTTTTCTCTTATGTAAATATGGCTTTAAAATATTTGTACATATTGTAAATTTATAATTATCATTAGAAATAAGTGAGTTTTTTTTAACAGAGTGCCAGAAAACATCACATGTATCTACTTTATCATTACCCTTTCTGATATTATTGATGAATGGTAAGGGTTTTGATTTTTTCTTTAAAATCAAATATTAAAATTTGATGATACATAAAATTTACACACATAGATCTACTTGTTTGGAATGGGATTTCCATTTTCGAGTATAACAATAAATCATGATAAACTTTATATTTGGTGTTATCGATTTATTTATTCTTTTGTTTTTACTGGGTGGGGTTCCTGACCTCCCATATTGAACAGGGAGGTCACTTACTGAGTGTCCTGGGTGGGGTTCCTAACCTCCCACAGTGCACAGGGAGGTCACTTACTGAGTGTCTTCTATACCCTTAAATCTGTTTTCCAAAATGTTGGTCAACAATCTACTCCTTAAAATATCGATCGATAAAAGTTTTCCCTCATTTCTGGCAAAAACTCTCAAAACTCAAACCCGGGACTTCGAGAAGTTTCAGGTTTGAGAGTTTTTGCCACCCAGACTCTGTGCTTGTGTCTAGGTCAGACTTGCCTTGTACTACGAAAAATTCGCAGAAATACGAATTTTTGGGTCCAGCTACAGAACTCCATTCGCTTCTTTGACTCAATAAATCTTGTTGAAATGGAACATTTAGTTCCTAAGAACATATAGTCAGGCCTTTGGATCATGCTAAGAGCAAATTGTTTATTTATAAAATTATTTAAAGCGACTTGTTCTTTATTTTTTTTTACTTGGGGAAACTACGACTCCCCCTTTGACTAGACCAAGGGGAGATCACTCCACCCCATCCCATAATGTCACAGGGCACCAGCAAGACAAATGGAAGACAAAAAAGCTTGCTCTTTATTTATAAGGTGTATAATGACCACATTTTTATTCTCAAGACTTAATAATTAAAATTACTTTCATAATAAATAGGACACTTTTCATATATATAGGTAATTTAATAATTCCAAGTTCAAAATTTACAAGAATCTAACAGATCTAATTCCATCATAATAGAAAAAATAGTACAGAATTAATTGATAACATTTTCAAGTTGCGGGTAAAGCTGTTTTGCTTTCTATCATTAAGGAATATGTATGAAAGCTAAAATCTAATGACCGTTAAAAAATAAACATAACCACACAAAATAAACCCCCCAAAAAAAACAAAGTAAAAACATACACAACCTCCCCCCCTCCCCCCCCCCCCCCCCCCCCCCCCCCCCCCCCCCCGTACAAGATAAAAGAAAAAAAATCCAAAAACAAACAAACAAAAAAACCAGGAGAAAAAAAAACAAACACGTAATTTATGTAAAGAGAGGATGGAAAATCTAACGACAGACTTTTTACCCAAAAACACAAACAAGAACTTCAAATTATCATTGGAAATTCTGAAGTCATTACCAGATTCGGTATAATAAACATTGGAATGAGAATAAAACATGAAGCAAAAGCAAGAAATCATTGCTTCCTGTTCCTGCTTTTCCATTTATAGGAATGGCAAACTTGACCAATTAACTGCCGTACTCTGGAACAACACGTAGATAGATTTAAAAATTTGGCCAGAAAACTTCTCCTTCAAATATTATATCGACCGATTTAAATGACCCTCATCTTAGCAAAAACTCTCAAACCTGGGACATCGCGAAGATTTCACTGAAATCCCACGTCTCAGAGTTTTTTTTGTTTTTTTTTTTTTCATGATGAGGGTCATTTAAATCGATCGATGTTTGAAGGACGAGTTTTTTGGCCAAATTTTTAAAAATGTATATTTCCACAGTAGGGGAGATAACTGGTGACATACATTTGACGAAAATGATTTATGTTTTGCTATTGTATAAATTATAATTGAAAGAAATTAAAGATATATCTAGATAATAAACGCGTGAAGTTACTAAGTCTAAATGTTAATTAACTCTAAAAATGTTAATAAATCAAACAGAAATAACATAAAATACATGTTTAAATTGTGCGCGCCAATTTATGTAGCTAAGTGCGTGACAGAAACGTCAGTTGATTCCTTGTATGTAAATTAATTAAACTTGTACAATAATTATCATGGAAAACAAAAATGTATGACAGAAACAAAATAATTAAATTTATATCTTAAACCGAAAACACAACAAAATTTTAAAAAGGGAATAATAGCAGAAAGAAAACAAAAACAAAAAACAAACAAAAAAAAATTCCATTTCCCCACTCCAAAGAAAAAAAACAAAAAATACGAAACACGTCATAACAATCTTTGTTTTTTTCTTAAATCCAAAATTAAAACCCTGACAATAGAATCATTTCTTGTGTACACGTTTATCCCATTCTATTCGAAACACTAGACTACTAAACAATGTAAATGTTGCTGTTCGAAGCTCGAAGAAATAAATAACAATGTGAAATTGAATGTAAGCTTTCAATTTGATATACGAAAACAGATAATGTGGACGTTTCGGGTTTCTCCTTTATCAACAAAACAGGATGAATAAAACACTACAGACGAATGAGATAATGTGATAGTGGCGTCTCGACTGAAACTGGGATCACTCTCGGTCCCTTTGCGTGTTAAGTGAGTGCTCTACCAACTGAGCAACAATAAATACACTAAATGTGCTCAAAGTCAAAGCGCTTTCCAAATCGTCCCAAGAAAAGAGTAACACTTATCGTGAATGATAAGACATGATGAGTGTAAGGATCTTTTTCGACAATGGGAATACTGATATCTGCCAGATACTCATTTAAACTTGAGTATAGTGAGAACAAAAGAGAGAAAAAAAACTTTTTTCAAAAAATAAAAAGATTCAGCTTTAAGCCCCCTGTAGTAGGACTTGAACCTTCATCTCACTGGTCAAGACTCATGTCACTAGCCTACAGTGCGGTTATGTGGTCTGAGGCATGAAACTTGCCTGCAGATCTGAAGGCCAAGGATTCGAGTCCCACTCTGGTTGGTGTTTGGTAGTGCGGTTATGTGGTCTGAGGCATGAAACTTGCCTGCAGATCTGAAGGCCAAGGATTCGAGTCCATCTGGTGTTTGGTTGAGTCCTTGGAAAAGGCTCTTAAATCACATTTTCTAACCGTACTCAGGTGTAAAATGAGTACCTGGACATTAACAGTGTTGTTTGTTGGCAAAAAAAAAATGTGTAATATTACCAAACAGGCGTCGTGTCTCTGTCTCGTCTTTCACGATAAGTGTTTCTATTGCCTTGGGACCACATGTAAAGCACCTTGAGCACGTTAAGTGAACATTGCGCTATATAAAGTCTCATGTTTAAGTTTAAAGCCGTAAAATTCATCAATGAAATTACGTGTTCCGCATCTTAAGATTCTTCCTCCTTCCTCCCCCCCCCAATGAACATTAGAAATTAAAGACAAAAAGATAACCACATTTTTTAATAAAGGTATTTTAAAATTAAACATCTGCCACAAGGAGACACATTAATTATTATTATAAGTAGAATCAACTTTACTAGAAGATCACAAACCATTTATAACTATAGAAACCATCTCTTCTAGCTGTCAAGAAAACATTTCTAGCTGTCCAGAAACCATTTCTAGCTATGTCCAGAAACCATTTCTAGCTGTCCAGAAACCATTTCTAGCTGTGTCCAGAAACCATTTCTAGCTGTCCAGAAACCATTTCTAGCAGTTTAGCAACCATTTCTAGCTGTCCAGAAACCATTTCTAGTTCTAGCTGTCCAGAAACCATTTCTAGCTGTCCAGAAACTATTTCTAGCTGTCCAGAAACCATTTCTAGCAGTTCAGAAACCATTTCTAGCTATGTCCAGAAACCATTTCTAGCTGTCCAGAAACCATTTCTAGCTGTGTCCAGGAACCATTTCTAGCTGTCCAGAAACCATTTCTAGCTGTGTCCAGAAACCATTTCTAGCAGTTCAGAAACCATTTCTAGCTGTCCAGAAACCATTTCTAGCTGTGTCCAAAAACCATTTCTAGCAGTTCAGAAACCATTTCTAGCTGTTCAGAAACAATTTCTAGCTGTCCAGAAACCATTTCTAGCTGTTCAGAAATCATTTCTAGCTGTCCAGAAACAATTTCTAGCTGTCCAGAAACCATTTCTAGCTGTGTCCAGGAACCATTTCTAGCTGTCCAGAAACCATTTCTAGCTGTGTCCAGAAACCATTTCTAGCAGTTCAGAAACCATTTCTAGCTGTCCAGAAACCATTTCTAGCTGTGTCCAAAAACCATTTCTAGCAGTTCAGAAACCATTTCTAGCTGTCCAGAAACCATTTCTAGCTGTTCAGAAACAATTTCTAGCTGTCCAGAAACCATTTCTAGCTGTTCAGAAATCATTTCTAGCTGTCCAGAAACAATTTCTAGCTGTCCAGAAACCATTTCTAGCTGTTCAGAAATCATTTCTAGCTGTCCAGAAACAATTTCTAGCTGTCCAGAAACCATTTCTAGCTGTCCAGAAACCATTTCTAGCTGTTCAGAAATCATTTCTAGCTGTCCAGAAACCATTTCTAGCTGTTCAGAAATCATTTCTAGCTGTCCAGTCTGCTATAGACACTATATAAAACAATGTTAGAACATAATAAATACGAAAATCATGAATATTCACGAAGAAATAAATAAACTTGTGAATAAAAATTAAATTATTAATCTTAATAAACCCACAACCAAAATAATATCAAAATATGCAGATATTGTTCATGACTTGACTATTAATTGAGCTATGATTGTTAGAGTATTAGCAATGACGATAAATTAACTTTCATAAAAAGCTGGACAGTTTCTACATCTCATATGACGTCAGCACCTAAGGTATAAAGGGGGAAATGACAGGACAGATGAGGACTTAATCCAAATCCTCTGACTTTTACCATGCTGTTTTCTTTATATTTATATATGTACATACTGTAAATATAGAATTTATCAGCGATTGTGCTATTCATAAGTACCTAAGACAATGTTTATTTGTGTATATATCTATATGTCCTATCTTGTGACACATTTAGGTCATTTCAGCGCCAGTAAAAAAGAAAGAAGATTGGATATACAAAACACTCTAGATTTGCAATTAAAAGCACACAGATAAGTAAAAGTAAGACAAAGGGGGATGTTTCAAATAGGAATGAATTCCAAGAGCACAGTGTGCTTAGTCTGAGATCCCCTATAAAAATAAAAGTCTTATCCTGACACAAGCACATGTCCCTATTAAAAGAGGAATACATTTATGTTTGTTTGTTTTGTTTTTAAGGGTTTTACGGCGCTAGCAACACATTTAGGTCATATCAGCACCAGTAAAAAGGAAGAAAATTGGATAGTAAAAACATTCTAGATGTACAATTAAAAGGCTTGAGGAGATTCATATAGGGGACAGATGTAAATTCCAAGAGCTGTGTCTTAGTCTGAGATCCCCTAAGAGGAATACATTCAAATGTTTAGTAATCATTATATATAAAACAAAAAATCAATACAGTGCATAACAGAGAGATGGTTTACAAGACAAAAAGATATATTATCATCTCTCAAAACTAACACTACACATTTATTGACTATTTCCCTCACTCTCAGCCAGGGACTCCGACAAGAGAACAGACAAAACCAAGTAATCTCATTCCAAGACAAAGACAAAAAGCAATTGGAAAACAGATATAGGGGTTTAGAAGACAACGTATGCGACCTCCCTGCCGGCTATGGGAGATGTACATACTGTAAATTTAGAATTTATCAGCAATTGTGTCATTAAAGAAGTACCTAAGAAAATAATTTGAGATTAAAATGACCCAGTAGTTAATAATAAAGATCTCTGACCCTCCCTACCCGCTATGGGAGATGTACATGCTATAAATTTAGAATTTATCAGTGATTGTGTCATTCATGGGTACCTAAGAAAATAGTATGAGATGAAAAGGGCCCAGTAATTAAAAATAAACATCGCTGAAAAAAATGCTGATATGGGACCCCTACACTGACACAGTGACACTCGATAGGTTAGGGAAAAAAACTCATTCCTTGAGATGATTTTGCAAGAAAATAATAAAATTTCACTCGGAGAAGAAAAAAGACAAACAAACAAACAAAACCCCCAATCCATTCACAGCCATTGACCACCCTCATGGCTTTGGTGCAGCCAGCCACCCCACACCGTCAGGACCTTGGCAAAACTAAGTCGTCTCATTCCAGGACAGGACAAGGGTGAAAGCAAAGCAGCAAGGAAATAATAAAGAAGACTTTATCAATATCAGTAGCCACGTTAATTTTCAAATAGAGAAATTAAGGAGCAGGCACTGGTGGAGTATGATAAAGATCTGAACAAGTGTGTATGAGAAAGGTGCCAGACAAAGCAAGAAAGAAAAATACAAGAAAAAAAAACATCCCCAAAAAACAGTCAACCTCGACCGGGGATCGAACCTCAGACCTTCTGATTACAGGTCATATTTGTTTTGTTTGTTTTTAAGGGTTTTACGGCGCTTGCAACACATTAAGGTCATATCGGCGCCAGTAAAAAGGAAGAAAATGGGATAGTAAAAAGTTCTAGAATTACAATTAAAGCATCAAAGAATAAGGCAGACAAAGGGGGATTGGTTCATTAGGGAACAGATGTAGATTCCAAGAGCACACTATCAGTGTACTTAGTTTGAGATCGCCTAAACGTCTCATCCAGAAACAAGCGTAGACCCCCACTAAGAGGAATACACTCAAATGTTTACAAATCATATATAACGCATAAACAAAACATAATACAATGCATAACAGAGAGATGATTTACAAGGAAAAAAAATCTCATCTCATAAAACTAACTATACATTTGATTGTTTCCCTCCCAGCCAGGGTATCCGGCCAGGGCCAGGACAAAACCAAGTAATCTCATTCCAAGATAAAGACAGAAATGAAGTTGGAAAACAGACATAGGGGGATAGAAGACACAGTATGTACTTCCCTGCCCACTATGGGAGGTCAGGAACCCCATCCAGGATTACAGGTCAGATGTACTACCATTTATAGTAATGGTAGCACGTCTGACCGGTAATCAGAGTGTCTGAGGTTTGATCCCCAGTCGAGGTTGACAGGGTTTTTGAGATGTTTTTTTTTTCGTGCTTTGTCTGGCACCTTTCATACATTCTTGTCCACATCTTTATCAGCCACACATTAATTACCTACCAGCAGGTGTAAAATTGTCAATGATTTGGAAAACAAGAAGACGACAAAAAAAAAAAAAAAAAAAAAAAAACAACGCCATCTCATCATTTGTGTAGCCACGATTGGTGGAAATTAAAATTTTTAAAAAAATTGATTTGCGTAGCAAAAGATGCTATTTATCTTATCATACATTGTAATTCGAGTGAGGAAGACGTGAGAGTTAGATGGCGTCATTTAATGATGAAAGATGAAGACAACATTCTGTTTTATATTTACAAAAAAGGCAAAGAATTGGGAACAAAATCCAATGGGATTCGGACTCAATCATATCTGCCCTTTTCATTCAAATCAAAGTAACATGAAGCTGTGGACTGTAAAAAAAAAATAAAATAACAAACAAAAATGAATATAACAGCTTTAAAACAGAACAAAATACTAAAACACGGAGAGTTTCAAGCTCAAAACCCTTCTTCAGCCAATAACAAAAACAAGAAAAATAACAAAAACAAATTGTTTTTGTTGTTCGCTGAGAAGGGTTTTGAGCCCGAAACGTTCTGTGTTTGGCATTTTGTTCTTTTTTTTTTTCAAAGCTGTTGTATTTATGTTTGTTCATTACTTTTTTATTCAAAGACTATTTTGAATCATCGCTCACTGCTTATCTTTATGGTAATAATAATAAAGATCAGACAAAGAAACCCCCCCCCCATGCAATACTACAGAACAATTAAAATAAAACCCACATTGTAATAGATTGTAATATTGTAATTTGAAAGAAAGTCAATTTCGCCGTTGAAAGATATATAAATTTTACCAAAACGTGTTACTGCCAAATGTGAATCTCTGGATGGAGAAAGCATAAATCACAGTCATATTATACTATAACTTATAATATAGTAAATATTTTTCATATTTATCCGGGAATTGAGAAAGGGTAAGAATGATTAAAACCTCAACTTCCAATGAGATAGAAATACACCGACTTCAGTTCTTAAAATTACTTTTTCTCTTATGTAAAGTGTATTTAGTGAATACACTCAGGTCAGCAGTCACTTTTACTCGCATACAATTTACTCCATTCTCTAGAATTCTCTAAATTGGACTGTGAAGTACATAAATATATTTATAATAAAAGATAGATACTTTCTACAATAAATCACAATAATTAATACAGTAAAAATCTCCCTTGTTCATGTTTTACTTAAGTATACTTAACTTATAAATCATTAAAATTCTTGTATTCTAATACAATAACAGTACTCATTGAATTTTAGCTTGCCAAATTCCAGCATGCTCTCCAATAAAGCATAATGGAGCTGGGTGACCGAATTTTATCTACATAATAAGTTGTTACCTCAGCATGCTCAGATGCTAGCATGCTTTTTGGCTACTCCCGAGAACGTGCTAGAATCCGACTAGTACTGTGCAACAGTGTTTAAAGTTTATCATCACACAGACAAGCAATGGTAAGCAAAATTCATGACGTCACACCTTCTTCTCCTCCAGTTCAAAACTCCTTGAAAGTGTGTAACCAGTCCTCAAGAGGAGTAACAATGAACAGGTTACATATTGAATCATTGGGTGGCATAACTATTTTCATAGCAGGATGTATAGGCTGATTCTTATGATTGTGGGGCATAAAAGAGAGAGCATGGATGATCTTTATTGACGACCACATTCATTTAGGCTACAAAATAAGATGCCATCACTCTGAAACCAGACGATCAGTCCTCCGAAGTACGGGTTTCACACTTCCAATGAGATCGGAACCAGTATTTTGACGTCCACTACAGCTCACTATTACTACTATTAGCACAATGCATTGAATGAAAAGGTAAGATTTGACCTCGGACTGTGATAAAACAGGATCTCAGCTGCCTTACATTTTATAGAGTCTTTGAATAAACAGTGAAAAGTATCAACCATTCTAAAATCTACGTAATACGTGACCTCTCACCTCAAAAAGGTATTATGTCGGAATGATTAAGATGCTGAAAATGTGAGTTTATTGCTAGAAATGTCAGCCTTGCAATGAGTTTGTATGTTTTATTGAGGAGAATGAATATCATATCTTACAATGCTAATTAGCAATAATTCAAATTTTTGACCAGTTTAGCTTTAATTTAGATTTTTAGTATCTGGTTCATCCAGACATAATACCGTTTTGAGACAATGGGTCACATATAAAAGAAAGGGCAGGTAAATTGAAGATGACACAGACATAGAAAGTTTAAAATGTTGAAATGTTGAGCGATGCAGTATCTAGCTGGTATAATTAAACAGTCGAACACAAGAAATAAATTAGAGCAATCGTATGTAGAAGGTAAATTATATATACAAGTGTAAAATTTTGTTTAACGCAATAACTAATAATAAATATAATAATAATAATAATAATAATAATAATAATAATAATAATAATAATAATAATAAGCACATTTCTATAGCACCTTTCACCAAAACTTCAAAGCGCTTAAAAACTAACTAGACATATTGTTGACAAAGAATACAATAACACTGCAAGACAAAATCAGTAAGAGCAATTTTTTAAAAATCACACCAACCCAATAAAGCAAATTTATTAGTAATATAATTGATAAGGAATATAGGAATAGGAATGACTTTGGAATGCTAGAAAAAGACTAGTGTAAATGTTGCTTGTCAAAGCTCGAAGAAATAAATAACAATGTGAAATTAAATGTAAGCTTCAATTTTATAAACGAAAAAAGATAATGTGGACGTTTTGGGTTTCCCCTCTATCAACAAAACAGGATGAATGAAATGCTACAGACTAATCAATTCGTCTGTAGTGCTTCATTCATCTTGTTTTGTTGATAAAGGGGAAACCCGAAACATCCACATTATCTGCTTTCGTCTATTAAATTGAAGCTTACACTCAACTTTACATTGTTATTTAGAAAAAGACTAGAGGTTTTACTGTTTTTTTTCCGTAAAATCATTGTGGTTTTGAATAAATAATATAATTAAAAACATAGCACAACTTAAAATGTATTCTCGTAAAATATATGATGGCACAGAAAATCAGCTGCAATTTTTATTCGATTTTCTTCTTTTTTTTTTTCAAATGCTTTTAATGACTTCCCGATCACACAATTTTAAATTTGTAAATGTTTATATACATGCTCTTGCAAAATGCACGAGGAAAGGAAAATAGACAATTCAAAGTTGCTTCCTTCTTCAGATCATTAAACCATTTAATTGACAGTTCAAAGCACTGCTATGAATCATCAAGCAACGGAGGACATGGTAAAAAAAAAATCATTGCAGCTATGTTCAGGAGAAATCCACTCTCAAGTGACTCTTCTTAGGCTCTTTGTTAAAAGACTCCAGGGTTTGCATCCTCTGGCAGCAGTAAACACCGAGAACCTCGTTGAAAGATCATATACAGGACACCCCTATAGCCTGAGTGCCTGATGCTAAAATCATGGATCAAAACATACTCACTTACTTTTTTTTTAATATGCAAACTAATCCTCCGTCTTTACAAAAATGAAGAAGCTGAAAATTATAAGCTGGTCGTTTTTTCTGTTTTCCATGACTTAAATCGTGCTTTCAACTCTTTTAAGATCATATCAGTCCCAGGAAAAAGGAATACTATGGTATTGGTATGTGAATATAACATGATTTGAAATTGTAATAATGTAAACAGATGATAGTCAATAAAATAACAGGAGCAGCTACCTTAGTTCGAAGGTTTCTAAATCCTTCAAATATTATGACCAACTGCCTCAAATCAGGTGAAGCTTGTGTCGAAAAGTAAATATAAATCTAGTTAAAATAATGAAAATGTTGCTGCTTGAAACTCAAAGGATAAAATAACGATAAGTAATGAAATGTAAGCTTCAATTTGTTGAACGAAGACAGGTATTGTAGACCTTTCGGGTTTCCCCTTTATCAACAAAACACGATGAATGAAACACATCCTTAGTTTCATTTATTGTGTTTTGTTGATATAGGGGGAATCCAAAACGTCAAAATTATCTGTCTTCATTTAATAAATGGAAGCTTACATTCCATTATTTACCGTTAGTTAAAATAATGAGAAATGAGAAATTTGAGTCTTTTGCATTTTAAGAAATTACACTCATTTCGCTCATTAAAACACTTTAAACTTACTTAATTCGATGTCAACACTGGACAGTCGATTCAAGTTACCTATATTTGGCTATAAACAGACCAAATGACCAGCTTATAATTTTCAACTTCTTCATTTTTGTAAAGATGGATTTTTGAGACAGCGGGTTACAAATACAGTATCTCTTCTCTGAGAATACTGACTGACATGCCCATAATTACACGCTCTGATTTAACAATGCCATCATATATAATAAAATTCAAGAAACCAAAGTATCAGACAGGAAGTCTAAGTTCCATTGATTTAAACAAAATCAAAATCCAAGAATAAAATTTTAAAATCTAGCAAACTTTTAAATATTAGTCAGGAAAAATATTAGTATTCTGAATAAAAATAAATTAAATAATGTGATCAAAATTACATAATCCCTCTACATGAAAATTAAAAAAAAAAAAAATAAAGAAAGAAAATTAAATTTAATATCACTGTCACAAAGGATATATAGATTATTACAACAAAAGTTGTTTTCAATTTCTGTTTAAAATATTGAAAAAGTGGAGAAAATTGTATTATCATTTTTTTCTGTAAATTAAAGATAGAATAATAAATAATGTACAGGAATGACACTGAATACATCAATTATTTTATATTTCCAAATGACTATTTGAAATTAATCGTAATCCCACTTTTTACATATACAAATAAATCAATCAATTAATCAATCAGTAAAAAAATAAATAAATAAATAAATAAAATAAAAAAATAAAAATAATAATAGTAATAATAATACAATTTTTAAAAGACAAACATTTTCACTTTAAAAAACTTTAAAAATCAGATCTTAATCTCACTCAGCCATCTAAAATATTATAACCATTTTTCAAACACCAAATAGATACACAATTTTCAAAATTATTATTGAATCTAATGATCCACACAGAATCGTCTTCATGTTGTTTTTCACACCGACTAGTGTGGTCAATTACCTAGAATGCAGATCATGAATGCTTTAAAGCGAACTTCTGTTCTTAATATACATATAATGAAACAAAGAAGTAACATACATCTAACGAATGAAAAATAGTCTTATGCTAGCAATTGTATGTTCAAAATTAATTTGAGTTTTATAAAGCATAATATTCAATATAAAAAGGATCGAACCAAAATTTATCCATTTAAAGTTAATATTATATCAAAGTGAAGAAATGAAATGTATTTTTTGTGTGTGTGTTAAAGAAAATTGCATTCATACAATTCATCGTGATAAAAATTTAGAAACTTATTTCAAACAAATACATTAATAAAACAGTGGTGATTACTTAAATGTCCGGTGGTTCGGAAGCAGAGTAAAAAAGAGCATTTGAGTGGAACGATTTTAAGCATTTAGTCAATATTGGTTAAGAGCAAGGTGAATATATGTATGAACATTTATATCATGCATTTACACCAATGCCGAGATCACTACCCTCTAAAATGTTTTAGCTTTTCACCCCAGTTGGCCTTTCACCTATTTGGGGCCCTTATATTACTAGAACACTTACAATATCCATCTCCGCCTATAGCTGGGTACTCATTTATACGTATCATGATTGGGGTTGATGTGTAAAAATTCTGTATCCAAGGACAAAATGCCTGGGACAGAGTTTTCCTTATGTCAATGACCACACTTAGGCTCAACAAAGCCCAAATTGGAGAGAAAGATAAAGGGAGTAAATGTGACTCATAAATAAGGGAACAACACAAAACAAACGACGTTTCGGCCTTTGGCTTTTTTCAAGACTTGAAAAAGGCCAAAGGCCGAAACATTGTTTGTTTTGTGTCATTCCCTTATTTATGAGTCACATTTACTCCCTTTATCTTTCTCTCCATTTTATTGACTCATTTAGGCACCTCTAGTCTTTGGTTTTATACCCCAAATTAATACGAGAAAAGACTGAGCCACTTAGCCACCAACATGATGTTGCAGTCGGTGCTGCCAGATCTGGAGCAAAGTTTTTCGCTAAAGGCTTCTACACAGGATGCATACACAATTGTTTGATAAAATATCAGAGTTGCATCTTTTATGCAGACTGTGAGTTTGGCATGGTATTATATTATAATTGTTATTTGATATAGCGCCAGTATCCAAAAATAGTGCTCAGAGGTGCTTTACAATAGTTTTTTTTTATATCACACAAGTACATTCATTCGACTACGAAAATGGTGAATTTGGGAGAAATAATTTCTTTTCAATTTAAAAAAAAATTTTTTGAGCATCCAAAGTTGTTGTTGAGAGTAGGCATTTTTAGGCAAAATCATTTTAGAAAATCAACTACTTAAGCTTATATTTTAAGGACAAAAATAATTAATTCACCAAATTAGTATAAGCACTTGGGAAAAACAGACATTTAGGCAATTACCACTGTGTACTCTTAATATAATGTCTTGAAGTTACAAAAAGTTTCGTGTTTTTGAAACAATACATATCTCTCGAAGGAAAGCAGATGAACAAATGCTTTGCTTAATATATTATTTTTATACCTGTACAACAGTGTAAATATGTTATTATTGCTTTTAATAGGGGATTCAACATGTATGGCTTGAAATAAAATAAACTTTAAAATTGTAAAACGGAGAAATTGTGCATGATAGCCAACCAGGCTCAGAGTTAAGCACTGATTAAAATTGTGAAAAATTTGCGGTAGCAGTTATAAAATCATAAGATTGATGTGAAATTAAAGAGAAATGAAAAAAGTTTTCAAAATGAAAGTATATTTGAACACTAATCGTGAATAAAAGCATTTGGTGACATTTAAAAAATCATTGAAGATTTAAAGTGAGTAAAAAATTGCTTGTTGTTTTCTCATAAAAATAAAAAATAATAATCAGATGAAAATTATTAGAGATGAAGATCAAAATATTCTTTTTTAAAGGAATGGAACAATAATGTAATGTGTAAAAAGTCTCTCAAGTACAAAGTTCAACATGAATTGAAATTAAATAAGTTTTTTAGATTGACCATTCGTATGAACATGACAGAATTAAGTTTAAGCATTGAGAGAATGAAATAGAAATGAAATGCTTAAGCAGAAGCCACTATGGGGATGATGATGAAGAAGAAAATAAAACCGAGCACCAGACTTGCGTAAATGAAAGATACAGCAAGCCTTAAATCCTTCTGTGCCATTCCCATCAAACCTTTGGATTGATGCCTCTTGCCGCGTCTTGCATAGCGAACAGCCATTAATCCGGTGAACAAGAAGAATACAACACTGACATATGAAGCGATGATAACCTGTTCAAAGGTTTTCCATGGTTTGGGAATCAAATCTTCCAATGGAATATGACGAAGATTGATATCGCTTTCAGTTGTGTCCCTGTAAGGATTTTCCGAACCAGATGAAAACTCTGGATCAGAGTAAGTGGAATAGCCATTGTTGTGGTCATTGTGGTTTGAACTTGAATGAATGAGTGATGAAGATATTCGACCAGAATCAGCAGATGCAGTGTCAAAATCACCAGCTAGGCTGTCTGATTGGGGAAGGGGTTGGTGACTGTTTCTGCTCATTGTGATTATGGCTGGTCAAAGTAATAAAATAGAAATGTTGCCAGTCTGGTTTAAAAAAAAAAAGAGAGAGAGAAAAGTTATAATTTGTGTCCCTTGCAAATTACAAGTTTGTTATTTTATTTCGTTTCTGTATTTGTGGTCTTATGGTATGATGCAGACCTGCCAACCCTTCACATTCCATAGGAATTAAAGACAAAAAAAATAGGAATTTCACTTTTTTAACCCTTAATATAGGAATTCTATCTAAATAAATGTATTCTGTCTTAATACCCTTCCTTCCTAAGGAGCAGCCTATTTCCTGTTTCAGCAGTGTTCTGTTTTTCCACCTTAACAACGCCATCCTCTCATCTATCAATAGTTTTTCATGTCTCATTCATTGTGTTTTGTTGACAAGGGGGAAACCTAAAATGTTCACATCAGTTTCAATCTGTCTTTGTAAATAAAATTGAAGCGTCTATATTTATTATTATTATAGTTATTTTTTGACATCCCTATGACTATGACTTTGAAGTCTTAAAATCAATAAAAACCAATTTGATGTGCTCGGCCATCACCTAAACTCAAATAGCATGATCACAAATTTGGTGAGAAAATTAGCTATAGTTTAAGCTTAAAACTGATAATAAGGCGGTCACGAATCGAGTAAAACAAAAACGAAGTAGCAATTCGGGCTCAAGTCTGAATAGTCTCCCGTGGCTATTCAGACTCTAACTCCAATGTGTGAGTGCATACATAGGGGAGGACGATACAATGTTGAACAAGGGTGGAACTGAAAAAGAAATTAAGAAAGAGTTCAGAAGAAATTCTGTTTTGCGCATATCACACTTGACTCAGCTCATACCACTAGGCTTTGGATTGCCTGTCTCACACTATCCGAATATATGTAATTTTTAAATTATTTCTTTTTGTCCTGATTTTATTTAGACATTGTGTTATGTTGTTAGAAAAGCTTTTCATTTATACCATGGATCGTTTCTTTGACTTTGACAGCCTTTTGTTACTTTTGAAAAGCTTTAACTTTTTTCTTTTTAATTTCTATCTGGACTTCCAATTGATCAATGATTTTGTCTTTCTCGTCAAATAAAGCGGGTTTAGACTACCTATTGATAGTTACTAAAATCGTAATTTTGATTTGCATTCATTAACTTTATGCATGTAATTATCAATTATCAATATAATTAAAATATTTTTAAAAACAACAAGAACAAAAATATACTGCCACGGGAGACTATTCAGACCGAGGCCTAATAACCTGTTGATTGCACATGAGCATTGGAATTTGAGACCTAATAGTACGGGAGACTATTCAGACTCGAGTCCGAATAGCCGCAGCCAAAAATTTTCCACTGGCCCTGGCACTGGCACTGGCGTCGCGTTTGATTTGATTGATTGATGAAAAGACGATGGGAAGAAAGCTTGATATGTTATATTAGCAATTGAAGTAGTCAGTTCGGTTGCTCTGAATAATCATAAGGATTATAAATGTTAAAAATCTCAAATATTTTAGTGTCCTTACTGACAAATTTCCCTGGAATTAAATCATAATCAGATCGAAGGTTTACGAACGTCCACAGCTGTGCTGCTGCCAAATGAAGAATAGTAAACAATAATAGACTCATGGGTAATCATTATTTTTATTACCATTTTAAATTTGGATTTTTGAAATTTGCTTCAAAAATTGCTACAAACTAAAATTTTGATAAATAGATATAAATATAGAATGATGTAAATGATAAATATGAATATTTGACAAGTGAAAGTGCAAAAAATAATTAAATTTTTTTTTTTATTCAAAGTAAAATAATCATTGGCCCTTTACAGGGGGAAATAACTCCATTTTACATTTCCAAGAAAAACAAAGGGCCAAAAACAAACGAGTGACCTTCCTGCGCTTTTGTAACAACGGTTAGGAAAGAACCAAGACAACACGCGCGTGGAAGCGACAGCACGCAAACTCACAGCATTGTTAAAGTTGTACATATTTGCCTTTTATTCCAATTTCATTTCAAGTCAGGTAAGAGATACTGTGGCGATAACATGAGTCCATGTTTTAATTTAAAGGTGTGAAGTGAGTGGAATTGATAATAGAGATCTATCACCACATTGACATTACATTGCCGCCGCCGTTGGCCCGTTGGCGTCAAAATCAAAAGACCATTCATTAGACGTCTATATGAATATGTCACCATTTTCTATGTCTATATCTAGATTAAATCTTTGACGGCTGGAGCTGAATAATCTTGGTTCAACGATTAAAAACATTTTGAAAGATAATGAGTGAATCGAAATTTGATGATGCAACCGTTCTAGCTGATGTAAACTAAAACAGACATGGACTGTGCTTGGCCTGTGTTTTTGGGTCGCAATCAATTGACGTTTGATTTGCTTGTCATGTCCCTCTCCATAAATTTGAAACTTTTTTCTCCCCCTGTCACTTGGCGTCATTTTCTACTAAGATATAGCAAGTCTCATTGTCAATATCGAAGTAAATAGACAATGACTTGAAAATTTTGTCATCTTAGATAGACGTCTATCTAATCTATTTAAAATAACTTACCTTGAGACAATCCTGTTTCATCTGCCTTATTTTCAGTCATTGATATTTTTAAAATATTAATACAAAGTTATTGGAGATTGGGGGTCAAATTGCATCTGAAAACTATATTACCCCATTACTACTCATTACACAGTGTTCTTCTGTTAACAATCTTTTTACAAGAGCAATGGATCTAATTTTCATGACGTGAATGTAAACTAGATAGGCTCTTTCTTGAATGATTGGCCCTCAAGAAGTTATCAACCCACACACTGATGGTAGGCCTCCAACAAGATGCAGTGTTTGGAATGATATATGCGTTTCTGTTGTATGTTTGTGTTTGTCATCTCGATCAAGGTTGTTGTGAGCTGTTGTCATGGTGTTCGGTTTTCATGTATGTGCTTTTCTAGTGAATTTGCTTATTATTCCCTTCTTTAATTTCCCCTATTGTGAACAAGATGTATAAAATCTCTTCATAACAGCTGCTACTGGCAAATGTTAATGAAGTGTGCAATTTGTTATGCACAGTCCATGCCACCTTTAACATGGCCATTGAGAGAAAGCTTAGGCGTTGTTAATGCCGAAGCATGCTTGAATTCAAAGTAGACATAATCCAGAGATTTCCATAAATTAAATTTCAAATCACTTCCCTTTGTTGGTTAGTCATGAACGCACAACACCATGCGATGTTGCCACATCGTTACCCGTCATTGTGGTGTTTGGTTTAGTTTAGGTTCATATTTTTTCTTTAATTCTAGATATTATTAATTATTAATAATCCATCAGTTAAAAATGGAATAAAAACACTCGATTTGAAAAACGTTGTAGTAATTTGTCATAGTGGAGAATGTTGGTGTTCATGAGGGTCTGTCTTATTTTGGTGAAAATAATTCAGTAATTGAGCTTTATTGCAGCCAATGTTTTGGCATAATTTTATGTAACACTTCCCCTTTTTTATTTCTTGTTTGCCTGTGTGTAGCCTCAGTGTATGAGTGTGTGCGTATGTCTGTCTGAGTGTATTTTGTGTGTGTGCGTTATCATCTGCCTTTCTCTCTATTCCTTACTCGCCCTCTTTCTGTCTCTCTTTCTCACACTATGATGCCTCATTTGTCCTTCAAAGGGAACGGGTAACAATGATTAACAATCAGAATCAGATTTGGTATTGTATGTAACAAAGAGTCCTGAAGCCAGAGTTACTGTGCTTTAAGGCATGTAGTTCATATAGCAAAAATTTGGTAAGAAACAATTTTAGCACGTTCGAATCCGAAGGTGTCTAATGATGGCTTGCTTAAAGACTGCATGGTCTGTATTCCTTTTGTTTTCAAATTATCATGTTCAGGTCTCTCAAACTCTTCCTCTATTACTAAACACAAGGCAGTGGCGATTTTTTTGTTTTTTAAAAATCAATTTCACACATACATTAAATCAACAATAATGTGTTTTTCAGAGTTCATAAAGTGCATTTTCAAGCAATTACATGTAAATCCAATCTGAAATTAACGTATTTATAGTTACTGTTTTGGGAAGATGAGTTGGGGTTTTCATTTTCAATCTGATTGATCGCAATTATGAACAAGAGTGAAATTTGGATATGACATAAAAAATTTCAATTTTGCTTTGCTAAAGATTTTCATAAGATTCATTTGATGAAAGCCATTTGTGGCAGGTTTCAGACGTTAGCTCTCTTCGAGTTCGTATGCAAGGAACATCTAACAAATTTGTTCGATTTTTCCATGAGGGTGAACTCGAAAGAGTTAATATGATCGCAATAAATGCTTGACAGTGGAACTGACATTAGAAGGTTTAGAAAGAAAAATTGGGCCATTTTGAAATTACATAGCTTAACTTTTCTTCAGATAATTCAATTAATAAGGTCTGAGAAATCAATCCTTTTTGTCTTTTTAAAGGTAATCATGTTTATTATTGTTGTTTTAAAAATAATTTAATATCTGATATATTTTTTTTTCAACAGAGATGTCTTCCAAAACTCAGGATATGAACATGTCATCTAAAGGGTCTGGAGATGGTAAAGAGAAGCCAAAATTGAGACCTTGCTGTGCCTGTCCAGAGACCAAGAAAGCCCGAGATACATGGTATGCTCTTTACAAAGTACATGGTGTATCAAAACTTTCAAAAGGATGACTATGCCAGGTTTATTATATATATATTGGTATTTTGATTTTTGGATACTTGTAAACTATTGCATTTTATTTGTGTGTCTTTAGGGTGAGATATAAATTCTTTTTTATACTATGATTATTGAGCTTTTCTCTGAGGTTTTATAGAGCGCAATAATCCACTAAAAGTGCTCAAAGAACTTTACAAAGGGTCCCTGATCAACAGCAACACGTAGCTTGAAGAACGAGACATGACGCGTGTTCTGCACTTATACAATTTTTTTTTCAGACAGAGACAACGCTGTTAACGACCAGGTACTCAGTTTACACCTGAGTACGATGAGAGAATGTGAGTAAAGAGTCTTTTCCTAGGACTCAACTATGCTCCGAGCGAGGCTCAAACCCAGGACCTTCCAATCCAAAAGCGAGTGTCATACCACAAGGCCACATAGCCGCATGATAATCATGATTATTTAATTATTACTAATAAAATGCCTGTAGTTTGCTGTGGAATATTAGGTTATATAATGTTATTAAAGACAAGTTGTGGAAAGAGACCTATTGGCACAGTGTTGCCAACCTTACTTATTCATTTTCATTCATTGTACGCTTTTGTATGCATTATTCTGCAGATTGTACCCGTATTCAATTTCAATTTTTTAAAATGATTCAAATTATACACTCCTTTAGTGTACTTAAACTTTTTTTATTTTTTTTATTTATTTATTTATTTTTTATTTATTTTTTTTAAAATTTAAAAAAAAATTTTTTTTTTTTAATTTTTTTTTTTTTTTTGTGTACTTAAACGATTTCACAACATGAAAATAGTTCTCAACAACAAAACAGTAAATACAATATGTGTATTCTCTGCACTTTTGTCAAATTTTCTTATTATTGCCAGATATTTAAAAGGAAAGATACTAACTTTTATCTTGCAGTTAAAATCAATATCAAATATTGAGATAAGCAATAAGACTGCTTTGAATTTCATAGTTGTTCCATTTTACTTCTACATAATATGATTAATCTGCATTTTGCCTTTTATTATAAGGAGATACACCTCTTATATTTGATTCTTACTTCTACAGCATCATTGAAAGGGGAGAGGAGCATTGTGGTGACTTGATAGAGAAACATAAACAGTGTATGAGGGACATGGGGTTTAATATATAAAAGGTGAGGACCTGACGTAATGTTTGATCTCAATCTGCTGCTGTGCATCGAAAATATTTTGTCTCTGGGGAAATTGGCTGAAATGGACACACTAATATAATAAAAAAATAATTGAGCTTTATATAGCGCAATATCCACTAAATGTGCTCAAAGAGCTTTACGCGGGTGGTTGGATGGGAGCATCACCCTTGAATCATATACCTATGATGTTCGCATGGGTGTACGATCCGATAGTGATGTCGTTTCTTCTTCTCTTTACTAGCCTATCCTGCTTCTTTTGTTTGTGATTGTATTTTTGACAGGGGATATTTTTTTTCTGTAAATCTTCTGCCTGTTTGTTCTTGGTTATTTATAATTTAGCTTATGATATCTTTAGGTTATGATTTTGATTTACATTTGTACTATTTTTGTTAGATTGCTTGTTTTTTGTTTCAGCGGTCTCTCATATAACCTCAATTGTGTTGGAAGAGACCTAAAGCAACAAACAAACAAAACAAAAAAAAAAAAAAAAAGAGCTTTACAAGGGGTCCCTGGTCAACAGCAACATTTAACATGTAGGACGGAATGTGCCGTCTGTTAGGCGATATTACAATTTTTCGGACTAAGACATGCTGTTAATGGCCAGGTACTCATTTTACACCTGTTACGGTGAGAGAATGTGAGTAAAGAGCCTTTTCCAAGGACTCAACTATGCGCCGAGTGCGAGGCTAGAACCCAGGACCTTCCAATCCGAAAGCGAGTGTCATACCACAAGACAACATAGCCGCACAACTACTTTCAGACCGGGCTCTTGTGTACTGAGCTTTTAAGTATACAAAAGTATGGACTTGATGAATGAGTTTTTAATTGATATATTTTTTATTGTTTACGATGTAAATATCCTGGACAGTAAGAAGATCAGACGAAAAGGTAACTAGAGGAAGAAGGGTACAAAAGAAGTTTTTTTTGCCAGAATAAGAAGACAAGCAAGGTTTTTTAGCCATGTAATGAGGAGGGAAGGGATAGAGGAGCTGGTGACAACAAAAATGATAGATTGGAAATGAGATGCAGGAAGTCAGAGGATGAAATTGGTGGGCAACATTAGGAACTGGACACAAGGAAGAAGTAATGTGGAGACTATCAGGGCAGCAGACAATATAGAGGGTTGAAAAGACATGATCACTCATGCTTGGAAGCAAGGCACCAGATGATGATGATGGAAATGATGATCATAGTTATGATTATATCTAGGAATTTTTTTTTTTTTTTCGTCGGGTATTTAAAGGCCTTTGAATTTAGCAATCCTTACTATGATATCATAGCTGCCAACCATTCCGTTAAAAACGGATTTGTTCCGTTTTTGACTTCCTGAGTCCGTAAGTCCTTATTTTTAGTTCAAATTCCATATTATGTAATTTTTGACTAATTTGTGGTAAACAAGGCATGTGAGCCTAATGAATTATTATTATTGATCCATTATTATTACTATTACTACGACTATTATTGTTATTATTATTATTATTATTATTATTATTATTATTATTATTATTAGTGTCCAATGACAGATGATGAGCAGGGTTTAAATCAGCACAGCATAATCTCCATTCCTATGTAGCTCTTGAATTTGAATTATGCCTCTATCATAAATGATTTTCAACTATTAAAAAAATTCCAGTTGTTTATATGACGCCTGTTTTTACTCAAACCTTTCATAATGTATTGGATAGACCTGTAAATTCTCAGTCAATTAACTGAAATCAGTCAATTCGTCAAATTCAAATATTTTTAAAAAGGGAAGAAAGAAATGAATAAAGAAAGAATTCATGAATCGTAGTCGATTGACTGTAAAGTTAACTAGGAATGTTCCACAGCCCCACGCATAGCTCATGGGCCGCTTATATTAACGATGGATATATATTGCCAAGGCTAAGCGACGCTTTTTAGAATTGCCGTGAATGAACACACCCCAGTGTATTTTCACACAGCCTTCGTGAAATTATTTTTTCACTTTCGAAACCTGTCGTAGCCAATTTTAACTGAGCCGCCGAGCGATAAATTTCACTGTTTCGTCTAAGCCAAAATTGACCACATTTACTTGAAGGACAGGAAAAGTATGAGAAAGAAAAATTCGAAACACCGGAAGTTCGTTATGTAGACACCTTCAAATCGAAAGTTAAATGATTGCTACAAGCACATCTCGATTACCTCATGTTGTAAACAAACTGGTTGACCGTTTCTAAGTTTCTTCACTGATTGGGTACCTAATTACAAGGAACAATGGTAAGTAGCCTAATTAATTCCCTCGCAATTTAGTTTTCTGCCATTGCTTTGCTCAAGTGAGCTTGCTGTTTACCTTTCATTTTGATTCTTTGGATTTTACCGCTACGACGAATTACGAAGAGTTTCAGTTTCAGTCAATTTTTATAGAGCTCATTTACAGGTCTAATTGGAGATTTGCATAGAATAGGATGTTAGCCTCGATATACTTTTATTATTCTAAGACCGTATTGATACTTTCACTATTTGTTACAAATATTATTTTAATTAAAAATAAAATTAAATCCACATCTTTGATTGGAAGGTATTCAATCAGAAAATCAATTGCTTATATAGATTAAACATGACAATGATTATTTCCCTTTAATGATTTACGAAATATAAATTTAATCCCTTTAAAAAGTCATCTTCATTTGATTTTTACTTTTTATTTTTCAAGCAAGCTTTTGTAACGGTTTAGTTCAAGAAAAATAAGTATACTCCATTTTTAGGTGTGTTTATCTTGTCAAAGTAAAGAAGTAGGAATTCTCTAATATTTAGAGGTGCATTTTACTATAACTACGATTATTGTGTACTACTTAAAGACCATTATGTTGCATGAAAGAAAATCGCCTACTTTTTAGCCGAACTCACCTATTTTTTAAACCCAAAACGGTTGGCAGTTATTCATTTCTAACCATCCTAAGTTATTTCATTTATTTTACAATTGTGCTTCTTGTGTATTGGTTCTATTCTTATCAAAGTTGAGGCAGTTGAATTCTTTCTTTATATTGTCTGTTCTGAAATCTTGATCTCATTGTGGAAAGTGTCATTGTAACGATTCAAATGTGCTGGTACTAAACCCGATAATTTAGCAACATTTGGACTAGCCTCTGTTATCTCAAACTTGTTAGTGTTAGTAATAGTAATTAAAAAGGCTGGCTTTTATATGTTGTGATTCGATGAAAGGGGGGGGGGGCACACGTCGTCCCCTCATCCCCGGCCAAATGAGCGTTCCTTATTTTATTTTTGAAAAGTTGGCAGCTATGTGATATGTTAATAGGACCCACACATTATACAGTAGAACATGAAAGTAACGTACTCAGAAATAGCGAGTAAAATCTAAATCCCCGTTTTTTCCCCTTATTTGAGTCAATAAAATTAGCATGAAAGTAGCGAGTATGAAAAAGAGGTCAACTCGGAAATAACGAGCATTTCCTGCCCCAGCCTAGGACTGCGAACGAAGTAAAGCAAAACAAGAGACGGGTGATTTAAATAATTTTAACCTAGCCTCTTTTCTTTTCTTATTTTTCGCTACGAGTAATATTACATAGTAGCCTACTCTGTAGTAGTACATAATAGGCGAAACAAATTTGGGTGGGGGTTGGGTGTGCGTGTGTGTGTATTGGGGGAGGGGGTCAATTATTCACCCAATGTGGTGCCACTCGACGCGCGAGGTAAGCACTGGCAGCCAACATATCAACATGTCTCACTTTGCAGCATCAGTCAGCGAGTAGCATTCGTTAACAAACAACACGATCAGCGAGAGAGGGGAGCGTGGAACCATTATTTCAGTGGGACAGTGATTGAGTGATGCGCTTGCTTACCTCATCAAACATGCCTAGTGCATACAAACACTTGCACGCACTCACACACACACACACACGTACTTCTATGTTCTTGTTTTTTTCTAATCATGATTTTACTTGGAATATTAAAAAAAAACAAGCATTCTGCCACTTCTGGGAAGAAATTGAAATTGGGGCGACGGCTTTTACTCGAATTACACACTCGAGGGGAATAACCAGAAATATTATAACCTTTTCTTACACCGGCCGAGTGACCTTTCCTGGCAACTCGGGAATAGCGAGAACTCGGAAATAGCGAGTAATCAGGAGTGGACCCGTCAAACTCGCTATTTCCGAGTTCTATTGTATAAAGCCTGATTTTAATACTTTTGATCTGTTTAGTCACGTTGTCATAAGATTATGAAATTAAATCCAAAGACTGTATTGACATTTTGGGTTTGTTTTTTTTTTTTTGTTTTAAACCTTTAAAAACAATTCATGTTCAACTCCTTTCTCTCCCCCCCCCCCCCCCCCCTCTCTCTCCCTCTCTCTCTCTCTCTCTCTCTCTCTCTCTCTCTTTCTCTCTCTCTCTCTCTCTCTCTCTCTCTCTCTCTCTCTTTTTTTTTTTTAATGTCTAGTCAGACGCCTGTTAGAGATTTGTATTTGTCCATCTTTTTTTATTTTCAGCTATCTTTACATTTATAGGAATACCTACATGATGCATGATCACAGATGGGCCGTGAAGAGGATAACAAGAGATCTTGTTAATTGGACGTAATGCTTTATATTGTTGTATTCTAATCATTTTTATGCAAATCTCCCAGCAATTTTTAAAGATAGTGTTCGTTTTTGAGCTTCTGTACTTGCATTGAGCTTGTATTTTGTTGTTTTTACGGTTTTCTTTATTTGCATTTATTTATTTATTGGCTTACAGTAGAGAAAACTGGTTAAACTGTAAATGGAGAGAAAAATGGTTAAATTGTAAACTGTAAACGGAGAGAAACATGGCTAAACTGTAAATATGGAGAAAACTGGTTAAACTGTAAATGGATAGAAAAATGGTGAAACTGTAAATGGAGAGAAATGTGGTTGAACTGTAAATGGCCAAAGCAAACAAAAAAAAAAAAAGGAAGAAAAGGATAAGAAAGTCAGTAAACTAAAAACAGTTTGAAAAGTTTTTCGTGCCAACCTTTTCTCTTAGTTATTTTTAATAAACTATCGATAATCTTGAAGGGATAAGGCTTCATACGTAACCAAGAGAAAAAATGCTTCTATCAGAAAACCATTGTGAAGTGTAGTGGCACTGTAATAAAATAATAAATTTTCATGTTAATGAGCAATTTGTTTGATTTTCTTCGCGCATGTTTATTTGTTCAGCCTACCTCAAGTGTCGAAACCGAAGTACTGTGACATAGAGTAATTTTGGCCACCCATTGTAACTGTGGCTATCTTATTTTTTTAAATATTTTTTTCAAGGCCTTTACTTAAATTTGGTTCGTAAATTTATTTTTGAACAGTTTTATAATTTTAAAGCATTTTGTTAGAAATATATTTGTGGCCATTATTACCTCATGTTACAGCACTGAACTTGGCCCCTTCAATTTTGGTTTAACCTTTTTTTAAGATTAAAAATAAACTGTAAATGAATATATTTTTTAATTGAGTTGTGAAATCTCAAATTCTGACGTGTTTTGATAGGGCCTTCTGACCTCTTGTGGTGGGTAGAGAGGTCACATGCTGTGTCTTCTATCTCTCATTGCGGTTTTCCCTTTCCATATAGCTCTCTTGTCTTTGTTGTGGATTGAGATTTCTCTTTTTTTCTTTTCCTGTTCCTGGCAGGGATCCTTATCTAGAATGGAGACACTCAAGTACATATTTACTTTTTTTAAGGGATGATATTTTTTTTTCTTTGTAAATCATCTCTCTGTAATGTAAAATTATAGTTGATTTATATTGTAATTTGCTAAAATTTGAGTTTATCCTTCATGCTGGGTGGGGTTCCAGACCTCCCATGGTGGGCAACAGGTACTTGCTGTGTCTTCCATACCCCTATATCTGTTTTCCAATTTCTATCTTCTTTGTCTTGGAATGAGATTACTTAGTTTTGTTTCTGACCCTGGCCAGAGTTCTTGGCTTGGAGGGAAACAGTCATATGTATAGTTGTGGTTTAGGGAGATGATCTTTTTTTCCTTGTAAGTCATCTCTCTGTAATGTACTGTTGTTATTTTTTATTTTTAACATATGATTTGTAAATAATTGAGTGTATTCCTCTTAGTGGGAACTTGTGCTGGTGTCTGAATGAGACTTTTAGGTGATCTCAAACTAAATTCATTACCAGTATGCTCTTGGAATCTACATCTGTTCCCTATTTAAATCATTCCCCTTTGTCTTACTTTTTCCTAATATGACCTAAATGTGTTGCAAGTGCTGGAAAACCCTTAAAAACAAAATATATCCTTCATGGTGGGAACCCCTCCTTGATCCAGGATGGGCCTTGCAGGAATGTTTTAAATAGGTACATTGTTGGATTGCTTGTGGAATCCTCTGTTCTCTTTTTAAACATGAGCCTCCTTTGTCTTACTTTTTCTATTGTGCTTTTAACTTCAGATCTACAACTATTCTTTTATGATCTTCTTTTTTACTGACACTGAAATGACCTAAAAGTGTTTCAAGCGCTTTAAAAACTCTGAACACCTGAAGCAGGCTATATGAATTAGATGCAAAGCAGAATGAGAGAGTGAATGAGATATCTCCTTATTGGTAGATAGCTGTTTGGCTGACCCCATATTTATTTATATTCCAAATGTTCTCAACTTTAAATAAGATATATGTTTTTAATGCCTTGTTGGAAACTATGTAAATAAACTATGATTATGACATGTATTCAGGTTTTTGTTTTCATGAGTGTGGGGTGTGTAACGTGTATATGTTACACTATACTATTATTAATTATATTTTATATTACTATCAATATGAACAAAAATGAAATTCCATTTCTTTGGGCAGTAAAGTTCTATTATTATGAATAGGGGTTGTATGAGCAGCAAATCATGCTCAGTGAAGGAGTAAAAGAAAATATAGAGTGAATGTGAGGGCTTATATAAAAAAAGCTTCAGTCAGGAGGACTAGACTAACTATATAAACACGTTGGCCTTAATGTATTCAAGACAGATATGAACTTGTCTGAAGTAGTAGTTATTCAGAGCCATTAGGCTTGTGGAACTGGAGTTTATCTTGGTTTCTATAGTGTAAAAGGGACTATAGCAATTGCTTGCTATCTTTTGGATAGAACACTATCACAAAGTACTTTCCATCAGATCTAACAGGCCCAGCTACCCATTCACTGTTGGGAGTATCCTGGGGCGGATCAGAAAAAAAATCCCAACTGCACCCGGAATCGATCTTGGTTCCTTTGCATGTGAAGCGAGTGCTCTACCAACTGAACCATCGGGACCCCCTTGTCTATAGTACTGAATGCAATTTTTGAGCCCAAGTGATTTCTTACTTCCGTAGTGTTAAAAGGACAATAAAGATTATTTGCTAGAATGCTAGTATTTTGCAGGGTACTTTCCACCAGATCTAAAGCACTTGGGTGCCTAATGTAAAGTGTCTTTCACCTATTTGCTCTTGTCGTATGACACTTGCTTTTATATCAGAAGGTCCTGGGTTCAAGCCTGGTTCGGCGCATAATTGAGTCCTTGAGGCTCTTTACTGTCACTGTCATTCTCTCACCATACTCGGGTATAAAGTGAGTACCTGGCCATTAACGGCTTTGTCTCTGTTGGAAAAAAATTATAATAACACCTAACGTGTTAGGTGTCGGTGTTGGCCAGGGACCCTTCGTAATGTGATTCGAGCAAGTTTAGTGGATACTGTCCTGTATAGACACTCAAGTCTTTCCTAAGGGCATACATTAAGTGCCTGGTTGATGGCTTGAAACCAAGGACCTAAAATTGGTCATTTGAGAACCAGGACTGGGGATCCCAAGTTGATAGAGCAATCACTTCACTTGCAAAAGGACCAAGATCGATTGCAGGTGAAGTCGAGATTTTTGTCTGATGCCACCCCCCACCCCCACCCTCCTTATCCTCCTAGCAGTGAATGGGTAGATTGTTCAGTTAGATCTGATGGAAAGTACTTTGTGATAGTCTTGCTTCTTATACAAAGGGTAACAATCTACTGCTATTGTCCATTTTACACTATAGAGACAAGGATAAACTGCCATGGGCCTAATGACCCAAAGGACTCTTTTGCGTGTGTGTGTGAGAGAAAGAGAGAGTTCAAGACTGTACTAGCACACCTCAGCACTTCACCCCGGTGGGTTAATATTTGGTGAACATGATATGCCTTTAGTTCCCATTGGGACACAAGGAAGTTAACTTTTTTGTATTAACTATCTTTTATCTGTTTTGTTTTTTTTTACTTTCTCTCTTACCCAAGCCCTTCTTAGGGTCTTTTGTTCTGTTTCTTTTTATGCTGCTGTTTGTTTGCTTTTTTTTTGTTTTTGAGGTGGGGGGGGGGGGGTTGTGTGTTGGAAGATGATACATATTCCTTGTCTTGTAAATCATCGCTTCGTGGTATATTTTATTGTAATTGATAACCATGGATTGTTTGAGTGTTTATCTCTTATGCAGCGATGTGGTCTCATGGTATGACATTAGGCTTCTGACCCTGTTTTGAGTTCAGCTGTGGGTGACGCAAATTTGAGTCCATACTGTGTCTTCTATTCCCTATAAGTCTATCTGTTTCTGAGTTGCTTTCTGTCTTTGTCTTGGAATGAGATATTTGGTTTTGTCCTGTCCATGGCTGGGAGGGAAACAGTCTAATGCATAGTTATTGTTTTGGGAGATGATATTTTTTCCCCCTTCTAAATCATCTCCCTGTTATGTATTCTGCCGTTTTATTAAAGAACATAGTATGTGCTTTTAGGTTCACATTGCATATACTGTGCTTTTAAAAATAACGGCAGTATTGTTATATTTGTTATTTTGAACGTATAATGTAAGCATTTGAGTGTATTCCTCTTAGTTTGATATTGTGCTTGTGTCTGGATGAGACTTATAGGTTATCTCAAGTTAAGTACATTGATGGAATGCTCTTGGAATCTACATCTGATCCTTATTTGTTGCCAGTTCCCTTTGTTTAACCTTTACTCAGGAACTTTAATTGTAATTCTAGAATTTGACATATCCTATTTTCTTCCTTTTTAGGCGCTGATATAAACCTGAATGTGTCGCAAGCGCCTTAAAACCATTGAAAACAAATAAATAATTCTCTCATCACACGCAAATAAAGCCATTGACTGTCTTGTCTGTGTTGGAGAAACTGTTCAACATTTAAGTGTTGCTAGTCGCTTTGGATCCATTATAAAGCACTTTTTACACATAAAGTGAATATTGATATATATAAAAGCTCAATGGAGTTCGAGCTTAACTTATATATTTTGAGGGGTAAAAAGAGACTGCATTGGGGAATCTTCAAACACTTCAAAAAGATAAATAAATTTTTAAATTCCTTATTCTGATCCTTTAGTTATCCACTCAATATTCATAATTTAGTTCATACCAATAAAATACCGATTTTTTGTTGCAATGGGTCACACAGTGGTTTAGCAACTTGTACTTATTGAGAAATTGGGGAGCGGGCACCGGTGTAAGATAAAGATCTGAACAAGTGTGTCTGAAACTGTACCAGTCAGATGGTCTGAGTCAAATTTGATCCCCAGTCGGGGAAGACTAATTTCTTGGGACTTTTTTTTTTCTTGTATTTTTCTTCCTTGTTTCGCTTGGCACTGTTTCATACACACTTGTCCACAACTTGAACTTACAAAATTGAAAGAGAGAGTTTGTCCCATGAAGCACAATGAGTTTAGTGAGCATGATAAGGCAGTTGGAGACTACTGAAATATTATGCTAAATAGAGGTCCATAGTTCTTCTCTTTTAAAGCAATAATCTGGTAATCGACATAAACCTTTTTTATTTCTTTTTTTTTTAAATTATATTTTCTTTTACTCTTTTATGCAAGATTACAATCATATAACAAGTACACTTGTGACTCATGTCCTCAACCTGGTATTATATTGGTGTGAACCAGATATCAAAAAGTAAATTTAACCGTAAAATGATCAGAAATATGGGTTTTTACCTTTAAGCTTGTTAAAAATTTATATTTTATTATCTTAATAAAACATAAAATAAATAATGTCACGAGTCCCATATTCTGACTTTAAATTCAAATTTTACCCTCAAAACCGTCCCTGAAACAATAGAGGTTTTTTTTGAGACAGTGGGTCCTGTGTTGATGATCATAAATTATGGCTAGTTTGAGAATTCCATCATAACCAATGTGTTCATCGATCATAACCATTATTTCTGTTTTCCAAAATAACAAATGAATTACTCGTGTTAAACTTTAAAGCATGTTAATTTTATTCACATAATTTGATATATCACAAAGTAAAATATAAATAGTTAACTAAAAGTATGCATAAATTGGACAAAGTCTCAAAAATAAAATAACAGTCTTAGGTAACCAGCAATTGTGGTATTCATAAAAAGGTTTAAAGTTTGTTCGACCCCTGAACATATTTTTGATATATGATTTTCCTGAAATTCCATTTTTGAATTTCAATGCCTGTGAGGAAAAAAAAATAGAAAGAAAAGATAACTTGTTTTTTTGTTTTTTTTTTTTATCTTCAACTTCAGTGGAAAGGCTGATTTTTACTCAAAAATGAGTTATGAGGGGTTGCAATATAAAGCTACAGTACATTCCCATATTTGAAATAACTTTTCACATTTTGGTGATAACTAATACCACCTTTAGCCCCGTTCCCTTTCCCGACTCCCTTGCAGAAATATTCCTATATATGTATATGTGTGTATTGCCTATGAAAGGAGAGCCTTCCTAACGTATTCTTTTTTCTCTGGTGTTAGTGAAAGAGGAAACTCAATGTCGAATTCTAAGATGAGATCTCCCTTATCACAGGGGGAGACAACCAAAGGCATGCCTTCGCCAGGGACGACTTTCTTGTAGCCAGGTCTGAAATAAATGGAAACAGATGTTTATAGTGGGGGAAAAGCTGAATCTGAATATATTTTCTCAAAATCCATTTGAATTTTAACAAAAAAAGCTGTATGTTAATACATGTTATAATATGGTTTACAGGGGAGGGGATGAGGTAATGAGCCATCAAAATTATATAAGACATTAGAACACTCTGTTATATACTTACATACATATAAACTTCATTTTGTCATATGCTTCAACATAAAATTCGATTGACAAAAAGTTATTCTCGTTAACCAGGGGTTTGGTCGTTTAGCAAATATGATGTTCCATCTCTCATGAATCAAGAAGATTGATACACGTGTTTACCATGAGCCTGTTTTGATCAGCTAGCCGACATTTCAGTATTACAGTACAGTGTGAGGAAAAGGAGAAGAAAAAGAAACAAAAAGGGTATATTATTGTGTTTAACTTCAATGGTTCATGTTTGGCAATAACAACAAATTCAGGTCTCAGAATATTATTATGAGTATTAAAAATCTTCAATTATCATTGTTAAATGAGTTGAGGGGAAAAGTGTCTCAGATTGATATAATATTTGAATTACAAAGCACCATAGTAAGATATACTTTTATACTTTTTTTTTTTTAATTGACAAAACTTACTGTACGATGTCATTGATTGGAATGTGTAAGATTCTTTCATCAAGTGTGTGAATGTCGACAGTACAACCGGTTAGAGCTCTCCCTAAAGGCACCTTGGCTGTGTGTATCAAATCATGGCCTTCGCGTCTGAATCGGGGATGAGCTTTGTCTTTTACAATGAAGATGATGTCAGCTGTGGATGATATGACAAAATAATATAGATTTATACTTGTAATGTCAGTGACCAAGTAATCTTCAATTTTGCCTTGAAAGAAAGTCAAATGATGTTGTGCATGGTCAGTGATTGGCTGAGTGAAAATGATTGTAAAAGCCAGGCCCTGGTGTGCGTGTCTGCCCATAGTTATTGCAAATTACACATGTTATCTAATTTGACTCCGATTTAGATGACTACTTGTTATATCTGTGGCAAATATTACAAACGCGTTGGTCAACCAAAAAACCAATGCATAGAAGGTGACATACTTTATGAAATGAAAAGTTGGTTTCATATCACTTGCAGGGGTTATGAATAATTGTCGAGAGCACTGACCAGAGTGAAGCCATGAAAATGCCCCCAAAAATGTTCATGTCATAAAGAAATTTTGGAAAATAAGTAAGAGGCCAAAACATCAAAATTAATTCAATATTGGTTCATCTGACAAAGATATGAAAATATCTTCTCATTCAAAATAAGTAAGCGTTGTCTGCTATGTAAAACAAAAATCGTATTTTTAAGTAATATAAGTGAATCAGAAAAACAAAAGCTTGATCAAATAACTATATTTTTAATACCTCTTTGGTTTGGAAGAAATATCCCGATTTTACTGTAGCATAATAGCAACAATATTACGAGGTGTCGCTATTTTACCTCATGATTCTGGTTTACTAAAAACAGATTTTGATGTGTAATGATATCCTGCCCACAATGATAATTCTAAGTATCAAATCATTAAATTTGAGAACCAATCATTGTAAAAAAAACATTTTCATAAGAAATGTTATAGCTAGGGTATAATAATAATAATAATATTTTTGAACTCCTGCGTTTGAAATTACGAACTCGTTCCCAAACAATGTGCAACCTTGAGAGCACACCAGGGAAACAAGTTCAAAATTTCAAATAATCAAGAATAATTTATTTTAACACGTTACACGCTTAAAATAGAGACCAGTATGGAACTTTAAGAACTCATTATTATAAAATAAATCTCTTCATTTTTAACATTGCAATTACCAACCTGGAACATTATTAGGTCCTTGATCTCCCTCTTGAGGGAAAGTGATCTTTGTGCCTGGCTTCCAGCCCTTTTTCACAGTGATCGTCAAGATCTTGTCACGGATGCTTGATGTGTGACCATCTTCATTCATTACCTAAGGAGAAAACAATCCACAACTGAATGCTTTGAAAAATCAAAATTTAAAAAGTAATGGTTTGAATAGATAAATAAATAAAAAATTTAAAAATTAATAATAATAAAAATTTCATCCAAGTTTGTAAATTAGATTCAAAATTTCAAAATCAATATTCTTATAAATCAGTCTTAAACAAATTTTTTGCTTTCATTGTTGTGCTTATTAAAATAACGGATAGGGTTCATATGCTTTCTTACTCTTCTTGATATTTTCATTTTCTTGGTACATCCATGGAAAACTTCCTCCAGGCTGAGGTACAGATCTCTTTCAATTGGCAGATCCTGCTTTTTGGCTCCTCTTCCAGTCAACCCACCAAAACCCATGCTCAAATCACCATCGACACGGTCATGGAATTCTGTGGAAAAGAGGGCAACATGTTACTTTAACAAAATATCAGATATGAAGTGCAATAAACCTTATTGACTATGTAAATTTAATGAATGGCGAAACATATCTTTGGAAATTCTGTCTGTGACTCTCTCTCTCATATGCAAGGCATTAGTTCTATTTCCTCAATTTAAAGATAATGTCGGAACAAAGTGAAAGTTATAAAAGAACAATGTGGAAAAAAATAAACAATCAAAAACAAGATAAGTTAATCGGAGGGCTGATTTAAGAAAGATGGAAACAGTCATTGTTTTCTGAAAAACAAGGTTGATGACACCTGAGCCATTTTCAGAAACCAATTCTGTTTTTGTTTTGTTTTTTCACCCTCTGCAGTTGTGAATAAATTTTCCCAAAGCGCCCTGGTACAATGTTTCTCATACGCCTTTCCTTACCTTGGAACGGATTGTCCCCTCCAAAAAAGTCACGGAAGACTTTCTCTGGATTGCCGTGGAATGTGTAACCAGTTGTCCATGCCCCTGCCTCACCACTTCCTGTAGGGACTCCATTCTTCAAACCTTCTTCTCCAAACTGATCATACACTGCACGTTTCCGAGCTGGAAAAACAATAATTTAATTTTTAGAAGCATATTGTTGCTATAGACATTAAAGAATGTAAGATCTCAAGAATTATTCTACTTGGTTTCAAAAATTAGAAGTGAAAAGAAATTTAGAATAGAATAATAATTTTTTTTAAAAAAAGATTAGTTTGGTATGATAAATTAATTTTTAAAAATATTTTAATTTGTTTAATTTTATAGATATACGAGCAATAACATTGCAAAACAATATTTTTTATTCTCAGAAACATACTTGTAAATTACAATGCATCATGTATCTCATAATAATCAACATTTTTTTAAAGACCGTAATCCTTAAATTACTCATTTTCATTTGATATCAATAAATCAGGGTGATGGGTGATATAAAAAATAAAGATACTAACACACTCTGCATGAACTTAAACATGCAAAATAATTTTGAAAGATTGCACATGCAGCTTAAAAATTAAAAAGAGGGATGTTAACAGATTATAAATTCAAGGTATTGTAAGCTAATTGATCACAAAATTCAAGCACAATACACTTACGATCTGACAAAACATCATAAGCTTCTGCCACTTGCATGTATTTATCTGCGGCATATTGGTCCCCTTGGTTCTTCTCTGGGTGATATTTCAAGGCAAGCTTTCTGTACCTTTGATGAAGAAATTCAAGACAAAAAAATATTATGAACTTTAACAAAATTATTACTCTATGAAATTTTTATAATGAAACTATTAACATGTTTTACCTCGTCCATTCTTTCTTTTAATACTTTTTATGTTATATAAGCATTATGGCCTGAAGTGATTTTTAAATAATAAAAAATTACCTGTTAAAACTTTTTTTTTAAAATAATAAAGTCTAGCAAGAATGTAATGTACAGGAAGACCTGTACAAAATGCAAAACTTTAAATTGAACTAAATTAACATGCAAAATGCTGTTTCTCATACCGCATTGTGGTAACAAGTAACATACTGTAAATGTAGCGGCATTGTCTATGAGTCAATGTAAAAACAAAACAAACTAATATAAACAATAAATATATAAACAAAAAACAACACAATAGCACTTTACAGAACAAGTCGCGTCCTACTTGTCCTATGTGGCATTTTCGTACACTGAAAGTCAGTGCCAGAGTCACAAACCTCAATCAGACATAATTAGAAATTAAGTTTTATGTTTTTTATTCCCATATCATATACAGTTACCTGCCTATACACTTGTTAAAGCAGTCCTGCTCTATACTGTACTATGGGTCAGAGACCGTTGGGGTTAACAGGTAGGACAAAAAGCAAATGAATAGTATTTTTAAAAAACACAAATAAATGAATTATTTGTAATAAATTGTACAAGATTGTAACGTTGCCATTGATTCATCGGTTGGCCAACGACCGATGGGATGGTCGTCTAGTGTTGACGGTACGGGAGCATCAGTATCAGTCAAATTTAAAAATAAAAGCATGGAAAACGAAAATGTTCAATGAAAATGAATGGGTAACCTATTTTCATACTTACGATCTTTTTATATCTGCATCTGTGGCACTTCTGGTAAGCACCAGTATATTATAATAGTCAACCCCCATGTTTTTCCTCGATGTGTGTTTATGTCCCGAAAGGAGTTGATGACAACAAAATGGTGGCCTTAGATACTGGCAAGCAAAGCTACGTTAGTAGTTTGGAATTTAAAATGAAGTTATTTCTGGGGTAGTATTTTGCTTTAGTTGGAATCCTTAGAATTTATTTTCATTTAAAAATAAATATTGAATTATAATCTACGCGTTGGAGTTAGATAGTTCCAAAATGCGGTTTTGAAACTAGAGCTTACAAAGAGTCCCAAGCAACCAAACAACATGTCCGAAGTTTGAGTACACTCGCTTTATTTGAGTTCCCTCTTTTTTGTCAGAGGAATAGTTAATTTACGGGTCAATGTTGAAACAATAAGATGGAAGGGGATATTCATGGAGTGCGGATAGTTCCGTCTGTTCTGCAATTTTACAACACAAAACCCAACGCACTGCTTGAGCTACCAATCACCGTGAAAAATGTTAGCAAATCAAGCAAGAACATTCGGTACTACGGACCAAAAAGCGAGGTGAGTTACCATTTCTCTGTGTTGCTTGTCCATCGAATATACTGGATTTATTTCGACATGTGGTTTTGTTATGTAAAAATTAAATCTAGCAAGAATGGTTTAAAATTTTAGAGGCAAAATATCATTCATCCCTAACCTAATCAATAATAATAATAATAATAATAATAAAGATTAGAAATAGAAAAGGAGGAGCCACCAATCACCAAGTCCAGACTCCTGACTGTGATTGAGGATGCCTGTCACAACAATCGCAACCGACGTGTACTTATTTGCAGGTTTGATAACCCAACTTGCTATGGGTCACTGTTGCAATGGAAATACTCTCAAACCTCTATTCTCTCTATTCGAACATCTTTTTATTTTCAAAAGAAATATACTGCGTAATGCCTGCTGTGAACCATTAAGAGGGAGCTAAAGTCATTTAACATGTTCTTATTCCAACGTTGAGATGCTTCAATGAAGACATTATGCTTTTACTCTTTAGTAACAATTTGGTGCTTGGAATTTAATTCATTGGGTTAATTTGATGTACAGGAAAGCACTGTTTGATTTGATAACTTTCTACTTCTCAGCCTCCTCCTCCTCCTCCTCCTCCTCCTCCTCCTCTTCCTACTCCACCTCCTCCTCCTCCTCCTCCTCTTCTTCTTCTTCTTCTTCTTCTTCTTCTTCTTCTTCTTCTTCTTCTTCTTCTTCTTCTTTTTTTCTTTTTTTCTTCTTTTTTTTTTTATATTATTATTATTATTATTATTATTATTATTATTATTATTATTATTATTATTATTATTTTATTATTATTATTATTATTATTATTATTATTATTATTATTATTATTATTATTATTATTATTTTACTTCTTCATCTTCCGCTTTATATTGTTGATAAACATATTTTTCTTATATAATCCATATTTTTTTCTCCATGCAGCTGGAGCTGGAAAACTATAAATGCGTAATGCTAATCTATTCTCTTTTAATTATATATTTTATATCTGTTTCTTTGTATTATTATTGTTCTGTTTTGTTTTTTGTTTTTTTTTTGTTTTTGTTTTTTCATTCTTTATTATTTTTTTTTCTTCATAATTTGTATTATATAGATGTGCTGATTATATGCTTTGTTGCTGTAAACATGGTTCTACATAGTGACTGAAAAAAAATGTGTACAAAATTATAAACATTAGCTAACTAATAAAAACAGACATCCAAACATCACACACACATACACATACTTACACACACACGCACACACACACACACACACACAACCACACAAACACACACACACACACACACACACATACACATACAAACATATCAAGTACGCATTGTCCAAACATGTGTACAGTTGTGACCATTTTATTAATTTGTAATTATAAAGTGTATTTAAAGTGACAAAATATAGCTGCACAATATTTATATATATTGCACATTATATCTGTTTTCACATAATCTCTATGCGATTTCAAAATATCCAGCACTGGAAATCATATTATGTTATCTAATCTTTGCACATAAATTTAACTTTCTTCATACCCAAATGATAAGTGGCAGAGTCTATATATGAGAGTTTGAAGCAGAAACCCGAAAAACTAGTTGATTTTGTGTCTGAGTATTTGCATATTGTAGTCCTTTCACCCATTATTACCTTGCCTAAGTGGAGTTATTGGCTAATGTGATTTACAGCCTAAAAATGGTATTGAGTCGGTTGAGTCGGGTTGATTTAATGCTTAAAATTGAATTTAGAAAGAAAAATATTTGATTTGGATTAGGTTTGTATGTTTTATTGAGATAAATAGATACGATTGATTAAACTAATAAAAGCTGAAATCTCAGATTTGCGGTCGTTTTAACTTTAAAATTACTATTTGGTATTTTGTTTACTCCGACATGATACCATTTTGAAACAACTGGGGGAAAACCGGAGGGGGGGGGGGGGGGGGGGGGGCTCAATAAAGACTTGGGTTTAAAGCAAACATGTGGTGATCTGAAAGAATTTGTTTTTCTGATCATTTCAACTTTGAATAAACTCTTCTTCTTCTTCTTCTTCTTCTTCTTCTTCTTCTTCTTCTTCTTCTTCTTCTTCTTCTTCTTCTTCTTCTTCTTCTTCTTCTTCTTCTTCTTCTTCTTCTTCTTCTTCTTCTTCTTCTTCTTCTTCTTCTTCTCCTTCTCCTTCTTCTTCTTTCACTTTTTTAGTCTGTAACTCCCATTTTGGAGATTCAAGTGTCTCAATGTTGATGGTGTGAACGAGTGCAAGTGGGCATCTACTTTGGTACAGTCTTCAACTGAGTATCAGATTGAGTTAGTTGGTCGCTTAATGGGTGCCATTCTGTTAAAGAGTACATTAGAGTAAAAAGTACATACAATTCATGTTATGTGGACAGAAAGGTAAAAAAAAAAGAATCCAAAATATACTACAAAGCAGATGTATACTGGTCAGGATATCTGGCTTTCATGAGGGATGAGCTGGGGTGCTAGGGAAAAATTATAATCTGCCTGGACTTGGAGTTATCCAGCATGAACATTGTCCATCCAACATGTCCATTTCGATAACAATATCCAAACAGTGGAATCTGCATAAAGTCAACACTTTCAAATTCAACATCTACTTAAAGTCAACACTTCTTGTTGGTCCCATATTTTGTGTTCTTTATCTAAGTGTGTTCCATTGATACTGGATAAAGTCAACCTTGCTTAACTCTGTCCTTACCGATCCTTTTCAGTATTTTCCCCAAAATGGCAGGCTTACCGAGCAGAAAAAATGATTTTTTAAACTCAAACAAGCTCTCTACAAAGCAACTTTATATTCTTATTAATCAAACAAAGATCATTCTTCAAAGTTTGTGATGTATGAAATATATCTGAATAAAAAAAAATGTAATATTATGTCGTAACAAATGTGACAATTTTGCTGCAGATGGTATGGACAGGGTTAAAAGTCATCCAATCTTTTTGGTCTGGAGGTGTTGACTTTATCGGGATTCCACTGTATCAATGTTTGTAGCAGTCATGTGTCTATATTCACGAACTGTAGACCTCGGGTTCAAAGGGCTCAGATGTTTCTATAAATTAGATTTGAGACGCAAAATTAAAATAAATCAACCTTAATGTCTGTAAGGACTCCCTGTATTCAAAAAGATCTCATATTTTAAGAACTCTTACCCTTAGACCCTGCAGCACTGACTGACCTCGTTGTATCCCACGGTCTACTCCATCGTGTTCCTTTTGTAATTTATACACACAATATGCATATCATCTATCCATTCATTTTATCATTTAAAAATGCATGCATGCCTAAAAGAATTAGCTAAATGAAATCACCTATTTGTATTTACTTAAGACACAGGTTAAATCATTTTATTCATTTTTTTGATTTACGAAATTGCTACTTACAAAATTATTCAACTTAAAACCAATAAAAATTTTAAAAGGATATAGGCTGATACTGTAATATTTAAGATAAGTATTGAACATTTACATACTTTTGAATTCCTGTAATAAAGCAATAATTAGATAGTCGTTAAACTAAAATGTCAACCTCTCCCAACCCCCATCCCTCAAGAAGTGCTTTCTCACAGAAAAGAAATTAAAAAAAAAAATTAGATTTAAAATCTGGCTTTTGTCCTTTATATTCCAGCAATTTTGCTACAATCTCTCATGAAAATAAAATAAAAATAATCGAAATTTTTAATACATAAAACTATTTAGATGCAATAATTTTTGCATATGAGGATCATTTTCTGTTTTGTTGTTGATAATTTGTTTTCTTTGCAAATCAAAGTTGAATAAACATAATGTTAAGAAAAAAAAATTACTTTATATTGCTACCAATTGCCTTAGCTTTGCTGATATTAAATTTGGTTAGGTTTTTTTTTTATATCCAATGTTTTTTGTTTGTTTGTTTGTTTTTGTTTTTTTTTTTTTTTTGTTTTTTTTTTTTTTTTGTTTTTGTTATTGTTTGTTTTTAATCTGCATTCAATCAGTTTTTGAATATGATTCATTGTTGTCACCCTATTATTTTCTGTTTATCATAACACCTTATGCACATTTCATATTTTGCGTTATTTTGATAAAGTGTCACTGTGGTTTTAGCTTTATAGATTTGACAACATGTTTACATTTTGTGATTACTTTCCTCCACTATAATATAAGAGCCTTTTGAGAACTTCTAATTGCCATTCAGATAATATACGACATTCTTTTTTTTTTAAAGAGAGTAGAATCAAACAATATTTTGATCCAACTTTAGAAAAAAATTAAACTAAAGTCTTATCTATGCCACTTATCATCTTTACATGTAATGAAAAGATGTAAATGTCGCTGCTCAAAGCTCAAAGAAATAAATTACAAGGGATAACAAAACAGGATGAATGAAACACTACAGAGGAATGGGAGATAATAATGATATCATATTATCTCATCCGTCTGTAGTGTTTCATTCATCCTATTTTGTTGATAAAGAGGAAACCCGAAACATCCTCATTATCTGTTTTCGTTTACTATTTCACATTGTTATTTACATGTAATGATAAGGTCTTTTTTATGTACTTACAATTTAACATTCTTTGTTTTACTTTCGTATTTTAGAACTTTGGATTGAAGGTGAAAAATCCTGAGGAAGCAGTTGCACCAGGTCTTGCCGTATCAGGTGTAGTTCATTACCAATCTCCAACAGGGAAGACAGAAAAAGACAGAATTGTCCTCACTGTCGATGGCAACGTGATTGAAGTACCCATCTATGCGTGAGTTTGTTTGATTTTTTTCTTTAAAAAATTAATTATTTTTTCTTTATTTTTAAGTATCATTTGATATGATAAGTATAGATTTAATCATGGTAATTGATGTCAAATGACTTCTTGATGTTAAACTTTTACTCTTATTTATTGGACTGGATGGGAACCAGTGGCATCAAGCTATGCCCCATCCCCTGCCCCCTTTCCCACCCTCACTGAAAAGTGCAATATCCTATCTAGTCCATATCGAAGACATTTTTCTTTCCTCTTTTTAATCCTTGTTTTTTGTGGGGTTTTTTTGGTTTGGTTGTTTTGTTTTTTTTTTATAATAAAAACTAAAATCTATTCTGTTGTTTACAGGTACCCATCTCAGTGTTTGTTAGATTTTGACGATGAGGTTGATTTTGGGACAGTTGTTGCAAACAGCAAAGTGGTTGCCAAGGAAATCACTGTCACTAATACTGGCTCAAAGAGCGGAGAGTTCAAGATAAAGTACAACGGAGACAAACCCATCGCCTTTATACCTAGCAATGGCACCATTCCTCCCAACAGTGAACAAAAGATTAAGGTGATTTAAGCTTGTTCCAATGTAAAATGATTGCCAACGTTTGTGGTTTTGTGGTATGACACTCGCCTTTGGACCCCGGAAGTCCTTGGTTCGAGTCCTGCTCTGAGTCTGAGCGATGGAAAGTTGAGTCCTTGGAAAAGGCTCTATACTCAGTTTCTCTAGGGGGGTCCCGATAGCTCAGTTGGTAGAGCACTCGCTTCACACGCAAAGGGATCAAGATCAATCCCCGGTGCAGTCGAGATTTTTTCTGACCACCCTGTCCATCCAGCAGAGAATGGGTAACTGAACCTGTTAGATTTGGAGGAAGATACTTTGCGATAGATTATTGTCCTATCCAAAGTATAGCATGCACTTGCTAGTGTCCATTTCACGCTATAGAAACCGGGATAAACTCCGGCTCCATGGGCCGAATGGCTCTGAAGGACTACTAATAAAACAAAAAAAAAACTCACTATCTCTCTCAATGCCCGGGTGTAAAATGATTATCTGGAATATAGCAAAGTTGTCTCTGTCAGAAAAATGAGTGCAATAGCATCCAACATCTCATCAGTGTCATGTCTCATTTGAGCGATGCTGTTGGCTTGAGAACCGCTCATAAAAAACGCTTTGAGCACATTTAATAGAGACTGTGCTCGTATTTTTGTTGTTTTGTTTGTTTGTTGTTTTTTTTTTTTAATTTTAGCGTAAACTGATCGTTGATGTGTATCCTTATCTTCATAACATACCACAGATTTTATTACCTTATCTTTGTTGTGTCACTTCATAGAACTTATTATTATTATTATTATTATTATTATTATTATTATTATTATTATTATTATTATTATTATTATTATTGTCTTTGAAAAATAAAATCAAAGTGAAAAACAAGATCCTATTGAATATATTGTTATATATATAGATTTTTGTGTTTTTATCTTTCTCAAAAATGAATTACAGGTGGAATACGTCACAAGATTGCCAGGAAAATTCAAAGAGGAAGCAGAGTAAGTGATTCATTACAAATCAATCCTTCAGTGTTGAGGTATAAAGTTTTAAACTCCAGATTGTCATTAAAAAATAATCTAAACGGTTTTTATTATTTAAAGGGGTTGGATTTTATTGTGTATGATTTTTTAAAAAATTGTTGTATTTTAATAGTGATTTTTTTTTTATTTCGTATTTTATTAATGTGAAAATGTTGCTAATTGAAGCTCGAAGGAAAAAATAATGATAAGTATTGAAATGTAAGCTCCAATTTATTAAACGAAGACAGATGCTGTGGATGTTTTGGGTTTCCCGTGTATCAACAAAACATGATTTATCATGTTTTGTTGATAAAGGGGATACCCAAAACGTCCACAGCATCTGTCTTCTTTTTAATAAATTGAAGGTTACCTTTCAATACTTATCATTATTTTACTTCGTATTTTATGAATGTGTACCTTGAACTGATTTGTCAAAGGAAAGAAAAAAACAGAATGAAGACTTAACACTGGGCTTATCAGACTCAATCGTTCTTCAGACTGAAAAAAACTTAATTTAAAAATGAATAGTTTAAGTCAAACATAAATGCATGTCCAGATGCCTAAACTTTCCCATTGTAGTTTAATTACCATGATTTTACCAAGGATTCGAATAGACCGATGTTGTGTTCTTAGATCATTAATGAATCATATTTCTATTTCCAAGAATCAACAAAGCAAATAGTTACAGTAAAGAACATTTATTAAACAACATAAAATAAGATACACGTGTACAGGATGACGGTTGAATACAGAATGACTCTCAACAAGGTAGCCAGTAGAACATACACTAGTTTGAACGTTATTACATTAAATGGACGATACTGGAATATAATAACTTTCACCCATTCACAACAACCGATAGAAAATGTTCAATTATCTTTCATCAGTTTATTTTTGTATGTACATATTGATCTGCACTCGCTGTAAGATCCAAAGTAAATCATTATAAGTTTAAATCCTTTCTTTTGTTCATTGTATTTCAATTTTCTTATTTTTCTGTACAAAAAAATTCCTATGGATGAATAAAGTATTATTATTATTATTATTGTTATTATTATTATTATTATTATTATTATTATTATTATTATTATTATTATTATTATTATTATTATTATTATTATTATTATTATTATTATTATTATTATTATTATAATTATTATTATTATCATCATCATCATCATCATCATCATCATCATCATCATCATCATCATCACCATCATCATCATTATTATTATTATTGAAATATTGTTATTATTGTCATTATTATTTACTCAATGTCTCAATCGTTTCTATGTTATATGTTTGTGATGAGAATATTGGCTATTAAACTTAACTGCTGGTCAAAATTACTTCACGATGGTGGTGAACGAATCGGCGATCTCAAGAAGTGGGTGAGAGAGGGATCTAGAAATGACTTTGGGTTTGAAACGAATATTTTTGTGTTCGTGGATAGCTCACACGGTAGAGCCACGCTCTCACCTGCCAGGCGGAGTTGTCGTACCAATAAGGTCGCAGGTTCAAACCCCACCACCGCCGCGAAAAAATTTTTTATTCTCTATTGTCTTCTGGCACATTTCTACTCACTTCATATCTTGTTGTCATTATTAGGGTGATATTGGAAGGTAGAGAGACAACATCCCTCCACATCCAAGGTCGTGTTACAGAGAGAGCTCTAGAACTCCTGTCAATCTCTGGAGACAGCACACAAGTTCAGTGTATTCGGTTTGGTAACACTTACTACGGCACAGATTGTACAGAATGTGCTATCCTTTATAACAATGGTCCTGAACCTGTCAACTTTGTGGCTGTGGTCGATGAAGATGCGATTGCCCAGGAATTGGTAAAGAGATTCATGATATCCTTTTATTTTTTCCATATTCTTTTTGATTTTTTATTATTCTTTTGTTATAGTCTCTCTCTTTCTCTCTCTCTCTCTCTCTCTCTCTCTCTCTCTCTCTCTCTCTCTCTCTCTCTCTCTCTCTCTCTCTCTCTCTCTCTCTCTCTCTCTCATTTTTTTCTCTGATAATGATAAACAGTATTTGTAAAGGAACTGAATGAATATTTAAATTGTCCTGTTGACATACATAAACATGTCATGTTTTACTAGTCATTTTTCTATTAATGAGAATCAAAACAAAGAAATACTTTTCCATGTCCATATTTTTTTAGTCGTTTTATCTCCACTTTAATGTAAAACAGTTTATTTCTTGATGTTTTGGAAATTCGACATTTTCTTTTCTTATGTTTTTTGTGATGGAAGCTTAAAATAACCTGTAAATCTTATTCTTTTTAAACTCTAGGGAGTTGATTTGACACAAACTACTACAGCAGCTTTAGCGGAAGAAGGTGAAGACAAGAGCAAGAGAGGCCATACCAATGACATCACGTCTCTCATCACAGCCATTCCAAACCAGGGCATTCTCAAACCTTACCAGAAGATACCCATTTTCTTTAGATTTAGTCCAAGGTAGGAAAAGAAATTAATATGATCAGATTTTCAGAGATGAGAAGAAGATGATAGTTGAATAGTATGAAATTCAAATAAACAAATCAGTAAACCTGGTTTGGACGGTACCACTGTCCAGTGTCACTTGCTACATGAAAATTCCTTTCACTAAAACTGTGTTTTGATCTCTCACATACACCAATTTATATTAACATACGAGATATCAAATTATAGATCTTTTTATTATCTTTTGATTTCTAATAATTGAATTACAAATTTTTCCAAATGACCCTTCACAGGGCTCAGAAATTAACAAGCAAAAGGACAGAGATCGATTCTGAGTGCAGTCAACATTTTTTTCTGATCCCCCTGTGTACCCAGCAGTGAATGGCTAGCTGGGTCTGTTAGATTTAGTGGAAAGCACTTTGCCATAGACTACTGCTATTGACCGTTGCATGCTATAGAAATCAGGATAAACTCCGGCTCCTTAGGCCTAACGGTTCTGAAGGACTCCTTTTTTCTTGTAGACATAGCCCCATTTGACACATTTGTGAATATGTACCTGGCGATGGGGAGTAATGGATATTATAAAATTTAGTTCCAAAAGGGTGATCAATACTTTATGTTTTTGTTTCTGAGAATTTTCGAATACTTGTGACTATTTCAAGTTATATGCAATGATTAGAAATGATGACACTTTGATGTTTTTGTTAAAAAAACAGAAAACATCTCCTAATCTATTTTCTTATTAGATGGCACACGTCTAAACAAGGCTGGAAGAGTCAGGTATGCCCTCCTCCTCGAAAAGACTTTGCCCTGTTTATGAGACTCCAGATCATCGGGTCCAGCAAAGGCTTTGTGTCGGACAGTGAAGGGGCTGTGGTGGAAGATTTTGACAAGAGTAATGTTGAAGGTATTGGATTGTTTCAATCAGTATGATAAATGTTACATCAGGGTGGTGATTAGTCCTCTCAAAACTTAAAATTATTAGAAATATGAAATTTTGCGTTTAAGCTGTTAAAGAAACCATATTTTTTCTATTAACCTGACCCCAGTTATATATTTTTGACTATAAATTCAATTTTGTATATAAATATCATCATGCATATCACGATTTTGAGACAGTTGATTCTATTATATATAGTTTTCTTCCTTTCTTCATACTTTAAAAATATATTTAGTAACACTATATTGTCACCCCTCATTTTTAACTAAGTTGTTATTAACTTCAACTTTATGCCTAAGTTGATAAAACATGACTTTCTGTCACAATAGATTACATAATTATTCACGTTTGAATGTTTTTCTCTCCATTATTCAGGTGCCTATGCAGAAGTAGCTCTCACTGGCACTGCTCTTCCAGTTTTGCTCAACATTTCACCAGCGGCCAAATTTGACTTTGGGGAATGCCCCGTTGGAGAGCATGCCGATATCTTATGCACCATCAAGAACGAGTCCAACATCCTGCCTGCTTTGTTTGAGTTCCGACGTATTGCGCATTTTACGTCCCATCCACCCAATGGAAAGATTTATCCAGGCCAGACGCAGGATGTCATCTTCTCATTTGCTCCAAAACAAGCTGGTACGTTTTTGTTTTTTTGGGGGGTTTTTTTGGTTATTTTTTTTGTATTTGAGGTATTTATGCTTGTATGAAATAAATAACAATGTGAAATTGAATGCAAGCTTCAATTTAATTACGAAGACAAATAGAATGGATGTTTCAGGTTTCCCCTTTATTTTGGGGAAACCTGAAACGTCCATTCTATCTGTTTTTGTAGTTAAATTGAAGCTTACATACAATTTCACATTGTTATTTATTTCTTCGAGCTTTGAGCAGCAACATTTACATTATCTTTGTCTGCTACTTTTTGTGTTAAGTCATTGCCCTATTTCAAAGCACTTATGTTGGGAAACATGTTAACTCCAGCGTGTTTTAAGATTATGTTTTGTTTTGCAGGTCTTGCCGCTGAACAGCAGTCCAACTGACATAAATATTAAGTATTTAATATCACATACCAGTCTATTACCACATTGACAATTCATTCTCAAAAAAATAGGTAATTTAAACAAAAACATCTCTTTTAATGCTATCCAAAATAAACAACTTTAGCTTTTATGTCGTGTATTATCCATTAAAAAGCTCTTTACAGCAACATGTAACATATAGAACGAGACATGACACCTTATTGGTGATATTACAATTTTTTCCGACAGATTACTCATTTTACTGTACTCTCACTGTCCTCATTTTATACCTGAGTACAGTGAGAGAATGTGAGTTAAGAGCCTTTTTCAAAGACTCAACTATGCGCTGAGCGAGGCTCGAACCCAGGACCTTCCGATCTGAAAGCAAATTTCATACCACAAAACCACATAGCCGCACAACATTTAACCATTATAATTACCTCCCTTACTGACCACAGGTTCTTTCAAGCCGGAGCAACTCCTGGATGTGATAGGTCAAGTGGCAGGCAAACGTAACCCCACCCACTCCCACGCCGAGATTGTGTACACTCTGCCTATCAAACTCATGGGGAAAAGCAACCCCATCACGATGAAGCCAAAACCTAGATTCAACAACGGTAGGCTGTAATTCTTCTCTTGTTGTTTTATTTTCACTGTTATTGTTATTGTTGTTGTTATTGTTGACTTTAAGTCTGTTACATTTGTTGTTTGGATATATTATGATATTTACCGTTGATCATAATTATGTCCATGGCAGTGATGCTGTTGATGATGATAATGATGATTATAATTATAATGATGGTAGTAATGGTGGTGTGTTTGTGGTCATCAAAATAATCATTACCATTATCATCATATCATCAGCATTATCATCATCATCATCATCAGCAGCAGCAGCAACAGCAGCATTATCATCATCATCATCATCATCATCATCATCATCATCATCATAGCCAGTCTTTTATTGAATATTGTTCAAGTTAGAAGTGCGCATCAAAACACAACATTTCCAAAACATTTCAATGTTTTAATCCATGACTTATACAAATCAAATTTTCACCTATTCAATATTTTTTTCACGCCATTTTTTCCCCCTGAAAAAGGCAGTTTAACATTCATGATAAATACGAAAATGTGTTTGTTCAATTTTCTTCAAGGCATCACTCCTTACATCACAAATGAGGTTGGGATGTACGTTGAGTCTACATTTGACTCTCTCAAAGAAGACGATCTACGAAATGCAGTGGCTGGCTCGACCCAAACAAAACTCCATCGGCTCAAGCAGAGGGGGATAAAGTCAGCTGACTTTGACAAGAACGGGAAGCCTGTGAAAGTGTCTTTCCCTAACGACAGGGCACAGAGCATTCGTCCATTTGAGAGATCTGAGAACTATCAGTGAGTTGTTACCTCTCATTGTTCAGTTCGATTTAATCATTGCTTTTAATCATTAGTCTTATAAAATTGGATGGGTCCCAAAAGCTCAGTAGTTGGTATAGCACTGGTTTCACACACACAAAAGGACTAAGATCGACTCCTTCTGAAATCGATTTTTTTTTCTGACCTTCCTATCCACCTAGCAGTGATTTGGGTAGCTGGGTCTGTTAGATCTAGTGGAATGTACTTTTTTTGATAGACTAGCATCTTATCGAAAGGGTCGAAAGTAATTGCTTTGTCCATTTCATGCTATAGAAACACAAGTTCATGCCTTTGTTTGATTATTATGCAGATCTCTCTTCACTCGGACGGATCGTCACAACTACGTCGACCCAGACTACTCCTTGGACGACATAGAGATAGAACGCAGGAAGGTTCACAAGAATGGCTATGTACAGCAACTTCACAAGCTCAGGCAAGCCAGTAAAATGAAAAAGCAGAAAAAGTAAGAAGATACGTGACCTATTCCCTTCTGAAGGGTATTAGATTGGGATGAGTTAAACGCTAATTGTTGGATTTATAGATAGTATGCATTTGGCTAAGAAGCTCACAACATTGCCATCCGGAAGTTTAATGGACCAACACACAAAAGTATGTGTAACCATTAACTTTTATAGTCTAGATAATACAGTTAAGTGAAAATTACTCATAAACGTGGATGGCAAAAGACAATAACAAACACCTGAGTGACTTATACTTCATTCTATCTATAGTCAAACTATGAATTTTTGGTTCAAATTTTGTTTTTATGAGGAAATTAGATATAGTTTATAAGAGTGACAAACACTGAGAATTTACCTTTCTGGCCTTTCTAATGCTTAAACCATTGTTTAGCTTTGGGTTTATCCCGACCTAATACATATTTGACAGTTCATGTGTCTGTCACTACTTGCTTTGATGCTCCTTGGTTGTTCATTTTATGTCGATTTTCAATGCATTGAAGTTTATTCTTTAGTAATATTTAATTCACCGATATGCATCTAACAAATTGCTTGGATGCTGAAATTACTTAAATTGTATAAATTAATTATCAATCAATTTCTTTGTATGACATATAAAAATATTTCACATATTTTTCTCAAAAATGCTCACTTTATTGCTGGTGTTCTTAGCATACAGGATGCAATGGTTTTGTTTTACTCCGACTTGTCATATCTTTTCTCCTGTTCGTCAGGATTTTATGTGAGGGGTTGTTATTTTCCTTCTTTTTTTTTTTGTAGTCTGAAAAATGGTTTTTCAGTCATTTCCATACAGTACTTGTAGGATTCTAGCACACTCTTGATAGAAGCCAAAAAGCGTGCTAGAGTCTGAATGTGCAGAATACCGATGCTCACGAGAGGTAACTAATAAATTCAGTCCCCCAGCTCCATTTTATTGTATCGCAAAGTCTGCTAGAATCCAGCGAATACTGTATTGTGTTCTATTTTAATCTGCTGTAGTCCTTTTATTCAATGCTTTTAACAAATTGCTTCAAACTTCCAGAGAGTTCCTTGAAACCAACAACGATCTGGATATTGGCATTAAGACAGCTGCAGGAATCTTCCCGAGGATATTGAAACAGGATGAGATCCTTCCTGACCCAATGTGTAAGTCTTATCAGTGTTAATTCAGTCCTCATTTATTATACAATAAAATAAATAGATAAATAAAGAGATAGATAAAAAGATAAATGAATGAATTAATAAATAAATCGATTAACTGATTAACAAATCAATAAGTAATAAATAGATAAATGAATATTAATAAATAAATAATAAATCAATGAATCAATGACTAGATATATAGATAAATAAAAGGTAAATAATAAATAAATAAATGATAAAGATATGATAAATAAATAAATAATTGATAAATAGATAAATAAATGAATTAAATATGAACATTTATTTAGAGCATTTCCATGGGTTTACCGTGCTCAATGCGCTTTATAAGTCTTCATTTGTTACCCCAGAAGGCTATATCGAACCATATTATTTATTTTTCATACAGTACAAGTTGATTATTAGGCATCCTTCTCGTACTGACACTCTTATAATGCCTGCTACTGCCTATAACCAGACAATTCGTTCTCACCTGAAGTCGAGTGGGTCATGTGTGTAACTTTACTTCAGTAACGAGACGAGACACTATTTTGGGGATCCGAAAAAATCTCACCTGCACCCAGAATCGATCTCGATCCCTTTGCGTGTGAAGCAAGTGTTCTACCAACTGAGCTATCAGGGACCCCCATTGTCGTCAATAAAACATTTTATCTTGTTCCGAGTTATATATTTTTCACTATAAATTTGAATTGTCAGCATCTAAGCTATCCTGACATAATACCATTTTGAGGCGTTGAGTCAAGTTATCATTATGTTTAGATGTGCCACTCTTAAGGTCTGTTTTACCCATTTCAGCTCCTCTACCCCCCAATGCTGACTGGAAATTACTCAGTACAAAAGAACTGGCAGATGCTGAGAAGAAATCTGTTGAAAAGAGGGTATGTTAAAAATATAGAGAGATATCGATGTTCTTTTGTCTTTTATTAATAGATTAACTCTTTCAGCACTTAGGCTATATTCACATTTCCGTCACAAAATGACTGACACCTCATTGAGGCAGCATGAGAATGACAAGCTAAGACAAAGCGACGTTCAAAATCGGCGCTAAATCTCAATTTAAAAAACCCCCTAGGGCCAATTGAATGTTCTGATGAAAGAAATGATACCATTGGTTCAATTTATAGTACTTTTGTGGAAAGATGGATTGGATTGCATTATTATTTTAGCCCTTCAAGACCGGCTGCACTGTGCGGCCATTGGCCAATAGAACAGATTCTGCACTGGCCGCACAGTGCAGCCAATGGTGCTGAAAGAGTTAATCAGTAAATTAATTAAGTAATAGATTAATCAATAAATCAATTTATTTATCTATTTAGTTCAGTATTCTCATCTCTTGTTTAGCCTACAATATTGTTTCCGCAGCAGGTTTACTTCCTTGTTAGAATACTGTACTAATTCAAGCTCCTTAATAGTCGAGTGCTCTAAAGATTTGCACACATCAATATCTCACGAAATATTTATTTATTTATTTATTCATTAATTTATTATTTACTTTTGTATGTATATAATCATTTATTTATTTATTTATTTATTTATTTATTTATTCATTTGTTTCACCAAACAATATATCAGATTTGCGATGGACTGAATGCAGTTCCAACTACAGCTCAGGAAAAGAAGGACTGCATAAAATGGTTAGCCCCGCAGCAATTGCATCAAGTTGTCATCGGTAAGCTGTGTGGAATGCAAATATGATAGATTTGTTAAATAAATCTGAATTATTATTATGGAATAGTTTGATTTTCAATATGTCAACATGGTCCTCTAAATAGTTTTGTTGTTTGCGCTTAAGAGACTTGTCAATTATTTTTTAAAAATAATAATAACAATTTATTTATTTTTTGTAATGGATTAAATTATTAACATTGGTGTTAATTTTTTTTTTGTTTTTTTTTTAAATTTTTATTTTGGACAATCAATTCTCATTGTTCTAAGATAGATACTGTTTGGTTACTTTGAACACACACACACACACACACACACACACGCACGTACATACACACACACACAAGCACACACACACACCCACAGAAAGAGAGAGAGAGAGAGAGAGAGAGAGAGAGATGTGAATAAGAGAGAGAGGGGTAGAGAGAGAGGAGAGGAGAGTATATGTTTGTATTTTAGAGAGTGTGTGTAGTAGTATGTGGTGTGTTGTGTGTGTGTGTGTGTGTGTGTGTGTGTGTGTGTGTGTGTGTGTGTGTGATAGAGAGAGGGAGAGTAATTTTTAATTTTTTTTGTTGTTAATTATTTATTTTTTTCATTTATTTATATATTTATTCATCTATTGATTTATTAATTTATTGATTTGTTTGTTATTTATTCATTTATTTATTTATTTATCATTTAAAACGTTCCTATTACAAATTATTTTGATGAAAGCCTATCAATAAACTTGGACTTGAACTTATTAATCTGGCCTTCTGGCTCATATTTCTTCTTTCAGGGCCACCAACAATTGACTTTGGCCAGATATGCCTGCGATCCATTTGCCAGAGGGAACTTAACATCATCAACAACCTCAACCAACACATCCACATAGTGGCCGAGGTAAGAGTTCTCATAAAATGTTGGTTTATCATTCTCTGTATAAGTGATATAAATAATAATGTGAAATTGAATGTAAGCTTCAATTTAATTACAAAAACAGATCAAAATAACTTTTCGGATTTCCCCTTTATCACCAAAACAGGATGAATGAAACAAAACAGGATGAATGAAACAAAACATTCAACATGAATGTTTTGTTTATTCATCTTAACTACGCCACTACCACATTATCTCATTCATCTGTAGTGTTTCATCCATCCTGTTTTGTTGAGATAGGGGAAACCCAAAACGTTCTTTTGATCTATTTTTGTAATTAAATTGAAGCTTACATTCAATTTTACATTATTGTTTATTTCTTAGAGCTTCGAGCAACAACATTTACATTACTCTGTATAAGTGAATACTACACAGAATATTAGGCCTCTAGAAGCTGTGGACTGTAAATAGTACCAAAATGACTGTAGCAGCTTCAAAAAATAAAAAGAACAAAATGTCATTTATTTTGTTATTTTGTTGGTTATTTGTTGTTGTTGTTGTTGTTGTTATTTTGATCTTTTTTTGTTGTTGAAGTTCCTAGTTCTAAAACTAGTTTTAATGAAATCATCTTATACAAAGAAAATAATGAATCAATTTTCAGATCGGTTAATCAATTAATTAATTAATTTTTCTTTGTATCTACTTATTTCATTTACTTATTTATTTATTCATCTACATATTTATTTATCTATTTATTCCTTTATTTATTCACTTTATTTTAGATTGATTGTCGCGAACTTCGTCAGAGCAGCCCCTTGTCTCAAGTGGTACCGCCTCAATCCAAGGCCGTTATCCCCATCATCTTTGAATCCAACACCAGAGGAAGGTTCCAAAGGTAATCAATCATATCAAATTCACATATTAGGGAGCAGGACGACTAAAAATCTGAAAAGGTATTTTATGAAACAATGCGAGAGGAAGCAGAAAGAAAATACAAGAAAAAATAATCCTCCCAAAAAAACAGCCTGCTTGACTGGGGGAAAGGAGGTTCAATCCCCTATTGAAGCAGATTGATTGTTCCTTCTATTTTTATTTTTATTTCTGCTTTGTCAAGCATTGTTGCATACATACCTTTTCAGACAAAAAAAAGTAGTCATTCAGAGAGAGAGGGAGAGAGAGAGGGAGGGATAGAGAGAGAGAGAGGGAGAGGGAGAGAGAAGGAGAGAGAGAGAGAGGGAGAGAGAGAGGAGAGAGAGAGGAGAGAGAGAGAGAGAGAGAGAGAGAGAGAGAGAGGAGAGAAGAGAGAGAGAAGAGAGAGGAACAATGATGTTAACCGCCAAGTACTCATTTTGCACCTAAGTATGGTGAGAGAATGTGAGTAAAGAGCTTTTCCAAAGAATCAACAATGAAACACTCAGAGAGGGATTTGAACCCTCGACTTTCAGGTCTGAAATCATACCACTAGATCACATAGCTACACAGTTGCAAGCTGTAAAACTTTCTTACAACAAAAGGCATTTGTGAAATTATATTTTGACATTGATTATTTCAATGTCTTTTTTGTTGTTTTTTTTTTTTAGTTAAGAAGGAAAGAAAAACAAACAAGGAGTTTAAAAGTTTGATGTTTATCATGTCTTAAAATGAAAACATTAATTCGTTAAATAAAATAGATAAGTCTAAGTCATAAATTTTCTCCTTAGATCTGTGATGTACACTGTGAATGGTTTCTATAAACATCACGTGACTGTGCTGGCAGAAGTGGTTCCTGTCTCTGTGGAGTTATCCAAAGAGAGGTTGGTGCTAAAGCCTGGAGCTGGTATGCCTGCTGAAGCTGGTAAGAACCATTACATTGTTTTATGTTCCTTTGTTGTTGTTGTTGTTGTTGTTATTTGTTTTTGCTTTTTGTTTTTTTGCTTTTTTGAGGGGTTTTTTTTTTTAGCTTTCTTTTTTTTTTTATCTGTCTATCTGAACATCAATTGAATTGAAGTGTTATGTATTTTTCATTTCAATTTAACTGTATTTTTCTCCAGGATTCCGGAATGTCATCACATTGAACAACAAGTTGAATTACCCAGCAGAATTTACCTGGTCTCCCGATCTTGGAGAAAAAGGAACAGCATTTTCTATCCGTCCTGCCACAGGTAAAAAAATGCACATCAAAATATTCTCTTAACACACAACAACAAAGCTCTGTGTTCTATGATTTCTATTATCAGTACTTTCACTGTCCTTTTCTTCTCTTATTCCGCTTTAGCAGCAAACAAATAATGTAAATGTTGCTACTCGAAGTTCGAAGAAATAAATAACAATGTGAAATTGAATGTAAGCTTCAATTTAATGTACGAAAACAGATAAAATGGACGTTTTGAGTTTCCCCTTTATCAACAAAACAGGATGAATGAAACACTACAGACGAAGGAGATAATTGTTAAGATGAATAAACAAAACATTTATGGGCAGGAAATAGTATGCTCCTTTGTAAGGAAGCACGAATTAAAATAGAACAATAGATATTTCTAAAAGGTGCGCAAAGTGAAAAGAGAGGATGCGGAGAGGAACTGTGTAATGCAGTATAGAAATTGAAATATAATTACATCACCCTTTGGTCTTGCCACTCTGTTGTTGTTAAAGGTTTAGTATTTTATTTCTTATAAACGGAAACTAGATGACCCAGTGGATAAGACATTGCACATCCACTTGATTATTTAAGGCTTTTTCTCCATCCAACAAGCAATGATTGTGTTTCTGGGTCTCTTAGTTTTTGCTGGAAAGTGCTTTGTGATAGATTAGTATCCTATCCATGGTTATATTCCATATGATGCCACAAAAAGTATGATAGACTCCCAGCTTTGTGAGCCATTTGGCTATGAAAGACTACTTTTAGTCCAAAAATATACAGGTTTTTTTGGGTTTTTTTTGTTTGTTTTTGTTTTTAGTTTGTTTGTTTGTTTGTGGTTGTTTTGTTTCCCATACTAGACGAAGAAGAGAAAAATCTTAAAATTGCATCTGATTTATCTAGTATTTTCCTACACCGCTATTTATATTATTCGAGTCTTATTCAGTGCGCTATTTCGGAGTTTCGCTTCCATATCTTGACAGAGAGATTCCCTGTATGTATAATGTATCGTTTTCTATCAAACCAGGTGTGGTAGAACCAGGAACAGACTTGGATTGCGAAGTGGTATGGCATCCATCGTACATGGCACCTGAGGACGGTTCTTTTACCCTCCTCGTCAATGGAGGAGATAGTAGAAAGCTGACCTGTAGGGCTGAGGTTGGTATTCAAGGGTTTTCTAAGTTGTTTTTTTTTAAACTAATGACAGACTGTAGAATTCATAATCGCTGTATTTTTATTTATTTCTTTCAAAAAAAAAAAAAAAAAAAAACTTGCGCTTTTATATAGCACAATATTTACTAAACATGCTCAAAATGCTTTAAAGGGGTCCTTAGGCAACAGCAAGACTTAGCACGAGGCATGACGCCTTTTAGGCGATGTTACAATTATTTGTCTGACAAAGACAATGCTGTTAATGGCCAGGCTCTCAATTTATACTCGAATTTGGGATAGAATGTGAGTAAAGAGCCTTTTCCAAGGACTCAAGTATGCGCCACTCAGAGCAGGATTCAAACTCATGCACACACATGATTTGCCATTTCTGATAAAAAGATTGTATTATTATTATTATTATTATTATTATTATTATTATTATTATTATTATTATTATTATTATTATTATTATTATTATTATTATTATTATTATTATTTACATTCTCTACATTTCACAGCTGGGACCAACCAACGTGTACTTCCTTGATCCAAGGATTACTTTTGGGGCAGCCCCAGTCAACCTCACAACTGTCACCACCGCCATCTTGCACAACGCAGGCAACAACCACGCTTATTTCCAGGTATGTAGTAGTCCCTTAGAGGTGTAGCCATTGTTAACTTATAGCCTGACACTGACCAACATATGATGTCAAAAGACAAGTCTTTGACCACAAAAGAAAACAAATCATGAGTTGTATTCAATAGTTCAATCAACGAAATAACTTGTTTCCTTTGAGCTCTTTAACGACAACTCACCAGACGTTGCACAAACCTAAAAAATGACGTCAAACTATAAGTCTTAGAGGGTTCTAGTGTCAGGCTATGAGTTAACGATGACTATGCTCAGAGTCATAAGAAAGGCAAATGGATTGCAAGAGTTTATCCCAGTTACTGTAACGTTAAACAAACAGTATTATTTGTTTCAAGGAAAGAGCGATAAGGGTCTGGCTTTTTGAAAAGCAGCTGACTCCTGGATTATTTTGGTCTATTCCTGAGACAGAAGAAAATTGTTCCATAAAGAGAATTTATTTGATTTTTTATTTGTTTATTGATTGATTGATTGGTTTATTTACTTATTTATTTATTTATTTATTTATTTATTTATTAATTTATTTATTTATTTATTTATTAATTTGTTTATTTTTCATCTATTTAATCATTTGATTGTTTGTTATTTATGCGCTGGAAACAAGCAATTGAGATATGATATCTCCCTATGCTACATGGACTCAAATATCTTTGGTCGCATGTTCGGATAAGTAAATTTCGCCAAGTCACTGGTTCGGATAAGTAAGTAAGACTCAAATACGAGTATCTTAGTGTAGTTTTAAAATTTTGTTTTGTTTGTGTGGGTTTTTATTGTTTGGTTTGTTTTGTTTCTTTGTCGTTTTTTTTTTTAATGTGTTTGTTTTATGCATTTTTCACTTTAAAAGTGTACTTCAATTGCAATAGTTTAAGATAGGTAGGATTTAGGTCCTTATGTAAATACTGGTTGCTTTCCATTAAGATAATCAGCACTATTAAGATTTTTTTTTTCTCTTTCTTCCATCAAACCAGGTAATTGAGCCAAACCCCCTTCCAGGCTTGATAATCAGTCCCGTCCACGGTGTTGTGCCAGTAGGTGGCAGCACTGAAATTCGTGCAGCCTTGACCCCTGACGCCATCATGAAGTTTGACACTAGAGTCCAAATCTCCATCAAGGGAGGGAAGACCATAGAACTGAGGATTGGAGGCACAGTGGAGCCACCTCATGTCAACATTGACGTGGTAGGTCCTCGTGGTCTAATTTTAAACAAATTTTCAATCAAGAAACTTTTTTTTGTCTACAAAAGTAGTACTTCAGAGCCAATAGGTCCATGTAACTGGGGATTTTATCCTGGTTTCTATAGCGTGATAGGATGCTAGTCTATCGCAATGTACTTTCCACCAAATTAAACAGAACCAGCTACCCAATCACAGCTGGGTGGGCAGGGGGGTCAGAAAAAAAATCTCGATTACATCTGGGATTGATCTCAATCTCTTAGCAGTTGAAGTGAGTGCTCTACCAAATGAGCTATCTGGTCACTAGACACCCCCTCGCCCCCCCCCCCCCCCCCCATTTTTTTTTTTTACAAACCATAGTTTAATTATGTTTTTAAAAGAAAGTAATTCATAGCTATATGTCCCATGGATTTAGAATTTATCGTAGTTTCATAGCATTAAGCGATCAATAGCAAAATTGCTTGCCACCTTTTAAAAAGGATGCTTTTCTATGGCAAAGTAATTCCCACCAAATCTATTAGATCCAGCTAAGCAAGCTATGCTAGGTGAATAGGAGAGTCAGAAAAAATCTTCTCAGCACCGGGGATTGACACCGAACCCATTGCCATGTGAGACGAGTGCTCTACCAACTGAGCTTTGGGAAAAAAAAGAGAAAGGAAGAGATATTTTTAAAAACAACATAATATCATATATATAATAATAGGTTCTTACACTCTTGCTTTTTGGAATTCCGGGTATGTTCTCAATCAATGCACGGGCTTGCGAGTGTGCATTGGGAACAAAATTTGAATTCTGAAACACAAGAGTATAAGAAATCTTTTATTCTACCCCTGATTTCGTTATCTTTAAATAAAAGATAGTTTCAAAAATACTTAAATGATAATATTTGTTAAAAGATCAAATTTTAGTGAAATTTAATGCTTGATAATCTGATGTCACAAATTATTTTTATTGTAACCTTGATATCATTACACGTTATATTTATAAGGAGAGGTAGATTAATAGCCATTTTTCTGTTGCTTACCTCCCTTGTTATTATTATGTATGATAAAATGCTCAAACGATTTTTCATTTTTATATATTTACAATTTTTTTTTACTCATTTGTTTGTTACCGTTGATCACATTTTGACATCAACGATGACGTTTATTTGAAAAGTTTCAATTTTTCTTTTACAACATTCTTGCTTTCATCTCAACAGGAGTCATTCAATTTTGGAGGCGTTTACTGTGGATCAATAGCTACGGTGCCTTTTAGGCTTGAGAACAAGGTAAATGATTTCAGGATTCTAGTGTGACATTTTGGAGGAACCAATTATTCTTATAGATTGTAAAACTATTCATTTATTATTTACTTAGATCTTTTATTTTTCTTTAAATTTTTAATGAAAAATACATTGATTCATACAATGCATATGAGTTAATATATAGTAATCCTTTATAGCTATTTGGCTCACAAAATAGCGGACTGGAAAGTTCTTTCTGCCAGATCGAACAGATCCAGCTACCCAATCACTGACTCCGTTTTTTCCCAATGAGGATTATTTCCCCTAAAATGTCTCTTTCGGTTTGTTATTTTATCCCATTTAGACATCAAATTAGGGAAATTCTTGTGTCAATTGATGCTTAAAGTAAAATTTACATTTGAATTTATTTCATGGATGGAAGAATCAACTTAATGAGCTTTGGAAAACCAGCCTTCAATTGAGTATAATTGTTTTTTGTTTTTATCTAGAGGAATTATGTATCATTACTATGTACTCAGACTTTATGGATTTCCTGTACCTAAATGACCCATTTGACATGTCTTTGTTATGACTTGTCTTCTCATAAGAGGCAGCGTGGCTCAGTGGTACGGTCTTTGCTTCCTACCCGAAAGGTACCGAGTTCAATCACCCGCCGCTTCATTGTGTGGCCTTGAGCAAGTCACCTCGCCTAGCTCACTTTGCGGCGCTGCTCTGCGGCTGACGCCTGGGTTATTCCAGTCTTCCCTTGGAATAGACCCTAAAGACAAATTTCCCCTTGGGGATGAATAAAGGGAATTTTATTTATTATTTTTATAAAAGCTAAGCATGTCTATGTGAGCCAAAAACATTTTGTTTTTGTTTTTTAATCTGTCAATACATGTCATATTTACTCATTACATTTCTTTTACCTTTTGTCCTTGGCTTTGACCATTTAAAAAAAAAAAAGATCAATTCAGTTAACTACTCGAGCCCCACTCTGGGTGGTGCAAAGTTGAGTCCTTGGAAAAGACCCTTTAATCGCATTCACAAAGGGACCCCTTGTAAAGCACTTTGAGTACGTTTAGTGGATATTGCGCTATATAAAGAGCTCAACATTCTTTCAATGTACTCAGGTGTAAAATGAGTACCTGGCTGTTTAACAGTGTCAAAACTCTGTCGAAACAAAAACAATGTAGCTATCCCCTTACAGGCATCATGTCTTGTCCTAAATGTTAAATGTTGCTGTCGGCAAGGGAACCCTTATGAAGCGCTTTGAGCTTTTATGGTTCTTTGTTTGTTTTTTTACCCTATGTTTACTTACTTACTTTCTTATCCAAACCAGTGACCACCTGAGCTCTAGCCCTTCAGTCTTGTGCCATGACGTAAATTACCCTATGTTTCAAACTTATTCCACAGGCATCCACCAAATGTCGTCTAGAGATTGATTTAACTCGTTACAAGGATTTTGGCATTGCTTTCCCTGGCTGTCAGTCACAAGGTATGATTTGTGGTCAAGTGGTATGACAGTCGCTTTCAGATTGGAAGATCAGCGCATAGTTGAGTCCTTGGAAAAGGCTCTTTACTCACATTCTCTCACTGTACTCAGGTGTAAAATGAGTACCCGGCCTTTAACAGCATTGTCTCTGTCAAAAATAAATTGTAATATTGCCTAAAAGGCGTCATGTTTTGCTCAGCATATTACATGTTGCTGTTGGTCAGGGACCCCTTTGAGCACATTTAGTGGATATTGCGCTATATAGAAGCTCAATATTTCTTTCTTTTGTATGATTTAAATCTATGTGATGAAAGGGTTTAAAATATTTATTATGGTTGCTTGGAATGTAAATCTTTAAAGAGAACACTAAAAAGCTAGAAGAAGCTGTTGGGCTGTCAAAAGTTTTGAACAAAATTAATGTAAAAGCTTTAAATAAGAATAAAACAATTAATATGGAACATTTTGGCTCAAAACCTTTCTTCAACCTACAATAGAATCAATTGAATCAATGATACGTCAATTAAAACCTAAACAGACGGGAGAAAAGGTCTCTGTTTTATGTTGACTGAAGTAGCGTTTTGATCCCAAAACATTCCATACTAAAAAAATAATTATGCCCTTCTGCCACGACATCATCAGATATCGTCGCCTCGGCATTCCATGAAGGAATATAGATAATTCATCAAACAAGATGTCTGATGTCAACAGGAATCACCCATGTTGTCCAAGTGAGCAAATTGGGGGTTAATAATCTTGCCCAAGGAAAAAAATGAAAGTGCCTGAAGTGGGGCTCGAACTCAGGACCTTCCAGGTCACAGTGTAATGCCTTAACTACTCGGCCACTTCACTCCCTTATGTATGTTATGAATTATTAAATTTGAAAAATTGTTAAAGCACATTTTGCAATTAAAGCATCATTAATATTTTATTTATTTAGTTTATAACAATGACCCTATACATTTCAAATCTTTGCAGACTAGTCAGTATCTACTTATCAATTCATGTTTTGAATGTTCCAGAGGATTACAACTACCAAATCTTGAACCCTGGAATGTCATCGGTAACTCTGGAGCCAGAGGAGATCATTGAAGGAGAAATCACGTTTACACCCACACAGGTCAGCAATGCAGTTTGTTTTCTTTTCTTGTTTTGTTTTCCAATGATTTTTACAGTTTCTGTGTCAACATGGATGAATCGTCACACTTTTCGTGTCTTTGTGGTCTTATGGTATGCACATGACAATTGTCTCGGACTGATAGGACCCTGGTTTGAGTCTCTCATGGAGGAGCAAAGTCGAGTTCTTTAGAAAAGGTTTTCCACTCACATTTTGTCACCTGACCAGTAACAATGTTGTCTCTGCTATAAAAAAAAAATTAGGATAGCACCTTACAGTTGTTCTGTGCCATTATGTGGTCTTGTTGTAGGCCATCGTAATCATAGCTTGTCGCTTCAACACCGAATGCACTCCACAGCATCTGGGGAGCAGAGTCTTTGATCATGATCAGTGCAGCTGGGCCTGTCCTGGCATTCTCTTTGGAAATTGCTCCATCGTCTCTCTGGGGATCCACATGTACACAAGCTGGTCTCAGCTAGCCCCATCTTTTTCATGCTTCCAGCTGTTCTCCCAAGTTTTGCCGTGCTGTGTTCAGTGTTGCCCATTCATTCCTGGGGAGCTCAGTTCTGTAGGGCAGTTCTTCTCTCGGATCTTCAACAACTTCATTTGCGTGATTGTCTCACTTGTATGTGCCCCCCTGCCTTTGGACCGGTAGGTCCTGGGTTTGAGTTCACTCTAAGAAGTGCATAATTGAGTCCTTGGAAAAGGCTATTTACTCAATTCTCTCACCCTGCTCAGGTGTAAAACCTGTCTGGTATCAGCATGGACTCTGTTTGGATTAAAAAATTGTAATGTCACTTAATAGGCATCATGTCTTGTCCTCCATCTTAAAAGTTGGTGTTGATGAGGATCCCCTTGTAAAGTAATTTGAGCATGTTTAGTGGATTTTGTGCTGTATAAAAGCTCATGTTTGTTTTGTTTTGTTTTTTTCTTTTTGTTCAATTTTTTGTTAAAGTAGTGAAATAATGGACATTTGAATCAAAAGAAAAAAGGCTTGTTGCGGATGCCATCACGTGATTTTATGGAAATTCGCAAACGCTTCAACAACAAAAAATCCTCAAATAGATAGTTTCCCTTTTATGATTCTTGCACTCTTTTAATCTCATTCAGTGTTAATGATTACACAGGATGTAATATCCCTCTCTACTTTTTAGTATAATATCATTTAACCTTTAACAGTTTATAAAGTATCTTCATAATCATGTGATTAATTATTTATATTGGACAAGAATTTTATTATAAATATAATCAACACATAGTCACCATAATATATCCGCTTGTTGTTCTACTGTACTTTTTAAGACTTTTAATTTTCTTTGCCAATTTTTATTTAATTTATTAACATTTGATATTTCTTTTCTACAGTACCGAATTGTGTTGTGATACAGAATTATAATTTCCATACAAGGATCAATAAAGTATATCTTATCTTATATTAATTGACAAAATCTCTTGTTCCAGGTTGCTGCCTATGACTTTGTTATGCCAGTCCACATAAACTCCATCGGAGCCCCAAGCCCAGCCCCCACTCCATTCCCGCCCACGCCTGCACCGTCCAACAAGAACAGTATACAACACATCATCAATCCACGACCCATCCCACCCACGGTAACCACGCCCAGAAAACACATCATAGCCACCGCACTCCGACAGCCCTTACAACTCGGCACAAACAGACTGGAGTTCGTCCTACCATCCACCTTCCATGACATCGCTACAAACGTTACCATGGGAACCACTAAGGTTGGTGTCATGATTTTTTAAATATAATTTGATACTTGGGGGGGGGGGGGGCGAAGGGCGAAGTGATCGAGTGGTTAAGGCATTGCATTGTGACCTGGAAGGTCTCGGGTTAGAGCCTCACTTCAGGCACTTTCGTTTTTTTCCTTGGGAAAGAGTATTAACCCCCAATTTGCTCACTTGGACAACATGGGTGATTCCTGTTGACATCAGACATCTTGTTTGATGGATTATCTATATTCCTTCATGGAATGCCTAGGCGACGGGATCTTATGGTGCTGTTTCGAAAAAGTGTAATTAATTATTAATTTATTTGATATTCACTGTCTCAAAACTATATGAAGGCTGGATGATTTAGATGCTGAAAATTGAATGTATATTGGATCAGCGGTATGGTCTTGGCTTCGTATCCAAAACGTACTGAGTTTGAATACCAGCTGCACTATGTAGACTTAAGCAAGTCACCTCACCCCAGCTCAGTTTGCAGTGCTGCACTGCGGCTGATGCCTGGGTTATTCCAGTCTTTCCTTGGAATAGATCCTAAAGACAAATTTATGGGATGAATAAATGGAATTTATTTTATGTATTTTTATTTTAAAAGATTTGTTTCATTGTTTTATCGATGAGAATTGATGTAATAAATCTATTTTTAGAAAAGCTCAAATTTCACATATCTGGTCATTTTAATTAAAGATTCTATTTTTGGCATCTCGTTCACCCCAACATAATACTGTTTTGAGACGATGAGTCACATTTAATATCAATTTTTAAGTTAAAAAATTTAAAGCTTTTTAAAATTTCTTTTTTTTTTCATAGTTTTCAGTGATTTTCTCATTAGAATTAAAAAACAAGACTACTTATATATTTCACATCTTGATTCATGAACTGTTCAAAATAGTTTAGTCCACTCTTTAAAATACTGCGACTTACATCTTTGTAATTCATTTCTATTTTTTCATTTTTTTATCACTTTCAAACAAAGCAAAAAGCACTTTTCAATACCTTCAGAGATTATTGACTTCTACTCGCTCTGTCACAATTATTAGTTTTTTTCACTCACATTATTATTATTATCATGTTTCATTTCTATCGCTTTCTGCAGTACAATGAGCAGGTATACATTTTTTAACACAAATCTCAACGCCTTCTAAATGTAATATTTTATGTTCCAATTCACAAACTCACTCACGTCTGTGATTGGCTGGCCCTTGATGTTTTCAATACCCAGCACTGCTTTGGCTTTTTTTTTGTTTCTCAAGTCTATTAATAATTTTGGTATATCTCTATAATGTCCTCAGGAAGACTAATAAATTCATATCTTTCAAACAATTTTATATATTATAATATTTACAATTTGATAACTAACTGACTCTTAATGAATGCAAACATCTAACAAGAAAAACATCCCCATGGCATAACTGTTACAGATCTGCTTCTTATTTTGAAAAATTCATACTGCAACCACCATTGAGTACAGACGATACAAGTTACTTTTTATTATATTTTATTTGTTTTCCATGTTTATTTGTGTACTGTTGTGCTGATGAAGGGTTTGTACCCGAAACGTCCATTGTCTGTTTTGTTCCCATACGAGGCCTCTCCATTTTTACTCTTTCGTTAGAAAGTTCGGCTCCAATTTCGGAACTTCATGAAGCATTAAAATTGATTGAAAATGAAATTTGATGCCAGATTTATTTAACTCTTTGAGCGCTGAGGTTATATCCGCATTTCCATCACAAAATGACTGACATCTGATTGAGGCAGCATGAGAATGACAAGCTAAGACAAAGCGACATTCAAATTCAGCGCAAAATCTCAATTAAAATACCTCGCTAGGGCCAATTGCATGTTCTGATGAAAGAAATGAACCATTGGTTCAATTTATAGTACTTTTGTAGAAAGTAGAATTGGATTACATTATTATTTTTGCCTTTCAAGACCGGCTGCACTGTGCAGCCATTGGCGAGTAGAACAGATTCTGCTCTGGCCACACAGAACAGCCAATGGCGCTAAAAGAGTTAATTTTTCTGAAGGTAGATTGTTGATTTTTTAAGTTTATCATAGCGGGTAGCCTACATTTTTTCTCTCAAACATTTAGAATTTTTAAGTTTTGAAGTTGGCAGGTCAGCATAACAACTCATTTTGCATTGGCCATGGGGTTGTAGGATTTGTAGTCTTGTGGTATGACACTAGCCTTCAGACCAGTAGGTCCGTGGTTCGAATTCAGCTTTGGGGGGTGCAAAAGTTGAGACACTGAAAAGCTTTCTTCTACTCAAATTCTCTTCTCACATTGAAGTGGAAAACAAGTACCTGGTCTGTAACAGGGTCGTTTCTGTCAAAAAATAAATTGTAGTGGTGCCTTGCAGGAATTACTTCTTTTCATACACGTCAAAAAAGTACGCTTAACAGGTGACTGGTACTGTTTGAGATGGAAATATGGCTGGTGAAATATTTGAAACATAGTGAATGAAGCGCATTGAGCATAGCCAATCTGTGGAAATGCGCTATATAATTAATCACTTTTTAAAACTTTTTCCATTTTCATATATAATTACTCATTTTCATTTTTATTTTTATAAAGTGTTAACGTTGGCTAGGGGTTCCTTGCAAAGTATTTTAAGCACATTGAGTGGATATTGCGGTATATACAAGCTCAAGTTTTAAGTTTAATTTATGATACAACAGCTACACACTCACAAGCACAATGTTAAGTCTATTCACAACTTTTTAAATTTTCATTTTTATTTTATATTTTTATTTTGTTTGCTTTGGTATACTCATACATTAGAATATTATTGCAGTTTTTTTTTCCCCCTCACTAGCTAGGAGACAATGGACATTTTTTTGACACTGGACATTAAATGGTCACCATTTTGGCATTTCAAACGTGAACAAAATTTTGGCGTCATATTCTTTCATAACCATTAGTCTATATTTATGCTTTTAAAATGATAAATTATTAATGTATCTGTAATGGCTTACAACCGTACTTTGCTCTTTCGTCTTTCCTTTTGATATTCACTCTGTCAAAAGTCAGCTTATTTTTTATTATGCAAGCAGAACTGTGACAAGCATTTTGTCGAGACAGTTGGAAGTTGTTGTGAATTTTTCTGCTGCCATTGGCTACCAAAAGAACGTGTCAGTTAAGGGCCGTTAATAAGAACAAGATTATTATCTATTGGCTCATTGGCAAAGCAACCTTTAAACCTTTGTAGCAAAAAAAAAAAAACTTTTGGAAAAAGACTTATTTTCTTGGAAGAAATTATAAATCCAATTTATTTTTGTACATTAGAAAAAAAGAGACTTTAAATTGTTATTAAATTTTGTGCACATTAACAGACTAATTATTTTTTTTTGTTTTTTTGTTTTTGGTCGCTTTTTTAAATGTCTTTTTTCTTAACCTTTTTATTCTTGAAATGTTACCTATAGACCTTCGGGGTACAGAGTTATTCTTTCAACAATACCTTTGAATTTTTTTACTAATAGCTTTTGAAACTCTCACAAAGTTACATTTCTACAAGCACATAGATCATGGTCTATTCATTGCTATGTATTAATAATCTTATCATTATTATTATTATTATTATTATTATTATTATTATTATTATTATTATTATTATTATTATTATTATTATTATTATTATTATTATTATTATAATATGCCCTATGTGTTAGATACTTTGGTCATTTGTGAGAGATATGTAAGATTTCCACATTCCTTTTTTTTTTAATGGCCTTTAACATCTTAAAGTTTTCTACAGTATAACAATGTTACTTAACTCAACAAGTGATGGTTAAGGTTTAAGTTTTCAGATTTTAAAAAATTGTATGTAATTACGTTTTATCTTTTCTTGCATTAATTTCATCTTAAATCAGATGTTTCTGCTAAATGTAAAATTTTAACCATTTGTAAAGCGCTTTGAGCACGTTTAGTGGATATTGCGCTATATAAAAGCTCAAGTTTTTAAAAAAAAATTATTTTTAAACATTTGACAGTATTTCTCTCAGTGGAACCTTGTGCTTATGTCTCAATCAGACTCTTAGGTAATCTCAAACCAAGTAGGCCCCTACACGGATGGTTTGCTCTTGGAATCGAAATCTATTCCCTTTTTGAACTATTCCTCTTTGTCTTACTTTTCTGGTGTCCTTTTGACTTTTGATTGTAAATCCATTTTTTTTTCTTTCGTCTTCTTCTTTTTACTCGCGCTGAAATGACCTAAATCTGTCGCTAGCGCCGAAAAAAATAAATTAAAAAAAAAAAAAACAATAATAATAATGATAATTTTATTAGAAATGTAATGATCACTTTAATTTTTTAACAAATATTTTTTAAAGAAACATAAGGTTTTTCACCATTAAAAACATCATTAATTTTTCCTCCAGGCTATCCTTATTGTCAACAACAGCAACGAGACCATGACCTGGGGCCTTGACCTCAGTCTGTCAGGTCAAGTGTTGGAAAAAGGTATATTCAAGTTTCTACACGAAGGAGGCGTGCCATTCATAACAAAGGGGAATAATCGAGGAATTGAGGGACACCTGGAGCCTGGCATGACGCAAACTGTTCTAGTTAATTTCTGTCCAGGTAAATATTTACATTGTTGTTTGAGTTTGTTGTTGTTGTTCGTATTGAGTTGCTTTTATGTTGTTGTTATTGTTGATTTTATTGTTGTTGTTGGAGGTGGTGCTGGTGACTTTTTTTTGTCGTTGTCATTTATATTACTATCGCTGTTGATGATTATGATGATGATGAAGATAATGGTTATGATGATGATGATGAGGATGATGATGATGATGATGATGATGATGAGAAGGAGGAGGAGGAGGAGGTTGGGAAGAAGGAGGATAATGATAGTCTGTCCCAGATTATTATTATTATTTCTTTAACCTTTGAACTTTACCATTTCACAAAAGAGCAGGAATTGAATTTTTTTATTTTAAACTTGAGCTTTTATAAAGCGCAATATCCACTAAACATGCTCAAAGCGCTTTACAAAGGGTCCCTGACCAACAGCAACGCGGAACAAGTAGAACAAGACATGACACCTGTTACAATTTTTTCTGACAGAGACAACGC
>NC_088362.1:31225089-31290089 GCF_034508935.2 Berghia stephanieae
ATATATATATATATACATGGCTGACACCTGTTGACATTGAGCTTCGGCTCAGTGGATAGTCTTATGTTTCCATTTATTCACTGTGTGGAATCTTTAATTTTTACCTGATGTGGACTAATCTTAATATTGGAACTTTTAACTTAAGATCTATTAAAAGTAACATTCGAAAGGAACAACTGTGTCAAGATTTAGAAAGTTATAAAATCGATGTGTTGTGTTTACAAGAGACGAAGATCCAAGATGGCGTCGACCAAACAATAAATGGTCACAGACTGCTGTGCTTTGCTTCCAGTTCACCTCACTATGGATGTGGATTTCTCATAAATAAAAACTGCAGGGATTTGACTAGTGACGAATGGAATGTTTCGGACAGAATATGTGTTCTTGAGCTTAAGTGTAAGATCAATTCAAGGAACCAGAATAACGATAACAAAGACGATCACGGTAAGAAGACGTTCACTATCTCAATCGTAAATGTTTACGCACCAACAAGTCAACGCGCAAAACAATACCCAGAGGAAACTGATAAATTTTACAAAGACCTAGACGATACACTGAACAAAATAGGAAACAAATCAATATTAATAATTGCTGGAGATTTTAATGCCAAAGTAGGAAAACGTCTCGACAGTGACACACTATGTTTAGGATCATACTCAAAAGGAAAACGTAACGATAACGGAGAAAAAATAGTCCAGTTCTATGAACAGAGAAAACTTTTCATAACAAACAGTGCTTTCAACCACCCATCAAGACACCAGACAACATGGGTAGGACAAAGGAAAGACCAAACCCAAGACAAAATGATAACAATACACAACCAAATAGACTATATCATATGTCGACACCGCCATAAACACTACTCAACCAACTCGCGATCATACGGTGGTACACTGCTAACATCCGATCACAAACTTGTAAAAACGAATTTCAACATAAATGTGTACAGACAACGAAGACAGAAAGGTAAAACGGCAGTCAAAATAAACACGGCAAAAATAGTAAATGAGCGAGAATGTCGCATTCATTACCAATATGAACTTAACTCAAGTCTATGGAAAATAAAGCAAAACAGCAATCCAAACAATGAATGGAAAGAGACGCAAGCGGCAATGAAATATGCGGGGAAGAAAGTGCAGGCTCTATTAATACAACTAAGAACAAACCAAATCGAACGCCTAACATCGCTATTAACGATCTATCGCGGCAACAAAAAGAACTTAGGATCAGGATACAAAACACGAAAGACTCGGAAGAAATAATAAACCTGAAAACGGAACGAAACAAATACTGCATTCAATTCGATCACTTACAATAAAACACAGAAACGAGGAATTAGACAAAAAAGTGGAAGACATAGAAAAGTCCAAAAATAACGCATCGTCTATGTTCAAAGCGACGAAATCTCTGAACCGAAAACCATTCGAGAACCCAAAACTACAGGATAAATTTGGCAAACAGACAACAAATCCCAACGATATCCTTGACATTGTAACTGACCACTTCCAGCAGAAATTTCACAAACAAGTCTCACAAATATCGCCCTTCTCAGGAAACCCTAGAGACCTAAACAACCGCATCACAACAACTGAAGTTAGAAATAGCATAAAGTGCCTAAACAATAACAGATCCCCAGGCGAAGATGAAATTCCCGCTGAATTGCTGAAATGCGGTACCCTCTCCCTGGATCTGAGCATTGCAAACATAATGAACAAAACATTCTCAACACACAAAGACTGGGACATAAACAGCGGTGTCCTAATTACAATACAAAAACCAGGAAAAACGAAAGGACCCGTAAACAACCTGCGCCCAATAACATTACTGAATACCATAAGAAAAACACTGTCAACTATTGTCCTCAACAGAATTAGACCGAAAATAGAAAATTATCTATCACATAGCCAAAGCGGGTTTCGCCAAGACCGAAGCACATCGGACGTTGTATGGACACATAAATGGTTGGCAGCAAAGGCACTCAAAGAAAACATATCCATAACAATATCCGGAATCGATATGTCCGCAGCCTTTGATACGATCGACAGAGGAAAACTTTTGGAGATATTAACAGAAATAGTAGACGAAGACGAGCTCCGAATAATCCGATTTCTCCTCAGCAACACAAAGATACAACCAAGGATATACGGGGCCACAAAACAGACGCAGTTCGAAAGTAACATCGGGACCCCCCAAGGAGATAGTCTGAGCCCGATTCTGTTCACAATATACTTAGAACACGCTCTGAAAGAAGTTCGAAAAGTCATTCCAAAACCAACGACTCATATTGAGAACGCAATCCCTAGAGAAATCGCCTATGCAGATGATGTCGATTTTATTGGATCAACACCAGCAAATATAGACATCATACAAAATACCCTCATGAAATATAACCTCCAAGTCAATGCCAATAAAACCGAATTTACAACAATATCGAGGAACAAAGAGGAATGGAAAAGAACAAAGAAAGTCGGCTCACTAATTGGAGACACCGAGGATGTACAAAGAAGAAAACAGCTATCAAACGCCGCACTCAGTAAACTCACCAATGTATGGATTAGAGGTGACAAAATAAAGAGAAAAACCAAACTGAAACTGTACCATGCTCTTGTAAAACCGGTACTTCTGTATAACTGCGGCACTTGGGCGTTGACAAAATCCGAAGAAGAACATCTGGATGCCTTCCATCGCACACAGCTAAGAAGGGTACTGGACATCAAATACCCAAAAAGATCTCAAATGAATCACTCTATAAGATCACAAAAGAAAGACCAATCTCCCTTGACATTTTACAACAACGATGGCAACTTTTCGGTCACATACTACGCAGGGACAAAAACATACCAGCAAACCAAGCCATGTCGGGATACTTCCAAAAACACGGGAACCTTTTCAGAGGAAGACCGATCACAACACTCCCCGTGATCATAAACAAAAACCTCACAACACTTGGACAAAGCATTAGTCTCATAACGGCAGGGGACCTTGAAAATCTGAGAACCCTAGCAGAGGACCGGCAATATTGGAGACACCTCACACAGGAAATACTGGAAACAGCCAAGGCGACCCGATCTTTCGGTCGAGACGCGAAAGGCATCTAAGTCAAGTATATATATATATATATATATATTCTAATGGAAGTTAATACAAAACTAAAATCCCCGATTGCAGGAAGGTCTGTGTACAAATGGGCGTCTTTGCTCACTTCAGGGGCGGGGACAGGATTGATAGTACACTATTTGGGTATCATCATTTTATACAGATTTTGTTGTGTTGATTTTTGGTTTCATTGTTCAGGTTTCTTCAAATTAATCATTTCTGTTTTAATTTGGACAAAATCATTTTAATCATCATCTTTTTCTTCGTCTTCATCATCAAAATCATCACCATTATCATCAGCATCATCATCACCATCATCATCATAATCATAATAATCATCATCAAAATCATAACAATAATAATAATAATAATAATAATAATAATAATAATAATAATAATAATAATAATAATAATAATAATAATAAAATACTAATAATAATAATAATAATAATAATAATAATAATAATAATAGTAATAATAATAATAATCATCATCATCATCATCATCATCATCATCATCATCAGGGTTTTGAACAGAAACGGTCGGTGTTTAGTATTTTGTTATTATTTTTCTTTTTAGCTGTTATAGTCATTTTTCTTGAATACTTTTTTTTATAATCCACAGCTTCTATCTTCCTAGGCTGTAAACTGAGTGAATTCTATTTCCTCTCCTGTTCATTAATAATTCATGTGTCATAGACGCTATACATTTCTGTAATTTACTCACAACAAACACACGAAACATACCAGCAAACAAAACTATGTATAACCTAAAACGTTTATATTTTTATTCAAACATTTATTTCCTGAGAACTGAACATCCAAAGGTGTTCTTAAATCAATAACGAAGAAACTCTGTGTGTTGTTTCACTTTGTTGGTAGGAAATTGAAAAAAAATTTAATTCTCAGATAAAACGTTCACATTCAATTCCTGTACATGTGAGTTGCACTCACTTTGTTATGATAAAACAAGAGACAGACTGAGAGGATAGGTCAAATTGAGGGTAAAACGGACCGGAGTGCAAATTGAATGCACTCAGTTTACAGGGTAATGTCAATGTTGGTGCTCGAAGCTTGAAGTTTACAGCCTTAGTAGCGGGTGGTTGGATGGGAGCATCACCCTTGAATCATATACCTATGATGTTCGCATGGGTGTACGATCCGATAGTGATGTCGTTTCTTCTTCTCTTTACTAGCCTATCCTGCTTCTTTGGTTTGTGATTGTATTTCTGACAGGGGATATTTTTTTTCCTGTAAATCTTCTGCCTGTTTGTTCTTGGTTATTTATAATTTAGCTTATGATATCTTTAGGTTATGATTTTGATTTACATTTGTACTTTTTTTGTTAGATTGCTTGTTTTTTTGTTTCAGCGGTCTCTCATATAACCTCAATTGTGTTGGAAGAGACCTAAAGCAACAAACAAACAAACAAACAAAACAGCCTTAGTAGTTGGGTTTTTTATAGGCTACTTCAATCAATATTAGAATATTAAAATCAATATTGAAAACTTTCTTACTGTAACTCTATCTACAGAGATTAAGCCTTGCAATGGCACGGAAGCCCAAGTTGACCCCTGTGCCTTGCCATGTAAAGTGACTTTCTCCAGTCCCCGACCTGTTTCTTTCTCCCAGCCTATTATTTTCACAGATGAGTTGGAAAACAGGTATGGAAAATAAAATGGATAGAATTTTTAATTAATTTTTTTTTTTCACATCATAGCTGATTGATTTTTTATTAACATAAAAAATATTTTGAATTTTGAAAATGGGAATGATTAGTTTCTTTTCTTTATTTATCTTTTCATTTTTATTTTTCATTAACACCAAAAGTCATTATATCAACAGTTGTTATAAATAAATGTGACCCGCTGGCTTTATCTGGTGTTACTAAGTTATATAGATAGTATGCACTTGGCTAAGAAGCTCACAACCTTGCCATCTGAAAGTATAATGGACCAACACAAAACTGTGAGTAACCATGAATGTTTATAGTCTGGTTAATACAGTTTACTACTCATAAACGCATATGGCAAAAAGCAATAACAAAGACCTGAGTGACGTCAACTTCGAACTATCTATACTCTGAAAAACAAAAATTCCTGCCAGTTGTCCTTCAGAGCCATGAGGCCCATGTTGTCACCAGAGTTTATCCCGGATTCTATGGTGTGAAATGGACAACAGCAATTGCTGATAGCCTTTGCTACCCTTCCATCAGATTTTATAGACCCAGCTATCCATTCACTGGAGGGGTCAGATAAAAAAAAATAGCAACTTCTCCCGGGATTGAATTTGGTCCCTTTTCATGTGGAACGAGTACTCTACCAACTGAGCTATCAGCTCTAAAAATCGTTATATCAGCAGTTCTTATTTTATATGTGACCTACCGACTTATTGGATATTACTAATTCATACTCAAAAAACAAATACCTGCAAAGGATGGAGTAAAGGAAATTCTATTTTATTTTCATTTCTAATCTTTTATGTTTTTACCATACTAAAAAAAAAAAAAAAAATAAATAAATAAATATGCCCTTTTGCAACAGTACCATAATATCCCATTGCCTAGACATCCATGAAGGAATATATATAATTCATCAAACGAGATGTCTGATGTCAACAGGAATCACCCATGTTGACCAAGTGAGCAAATTGGGGGTTAATAATCTTGCCCAAGAAAAAAAACGAAAGTACCTCAAGCAGGGCTCACACCCGGGACTTTCCAGATCACAGAGCAATGCCTTAACCACTCGGTCACTTTGCCCCCTTGTACAATACAGACAAAAAATCATTAATGTATCATGTTGTTTTTACTTGTAAATTAAAGACAAAAAAAATCATTATATATCATGCTGCTGTTTTTTTTTCTTCTAATTTCCAGCTTCACTCTTCAAGTGACGGCAACGGCTGACAACTGTCTGCTTACTTGTTACCCATTCCTTGCTCTCCACAGAGGAGATCATCAAATTGTCTGTGAACAGGTATGGCATTTATAATCTATTATGATATAGAGCATTTATATATCCACTAAACGTGCTCAAAGCGCTTTACAAGGGGTCCTTGGCCAACAGCAACACTTAACATGTAGGACCGGACATGACGCCTGTTAGGCGATATTACAATTTTTTGGGACAGAGACAACACTGTTGACGGCCAGGTACTTATTTTACACCTGAGTACGGTGAGAGAATGTGAGTAAAGAGCCTTTTCCATGATTAGAGGAGCTACGGTAAAAAAATTAAGTTTTGATCGTCTGATTTCCAAAGGAAAAAAAATAATTCAGAAACATCATTATTGCTGACTGGCTGGCTGACTTAAAGCTGTTCGCTGGCATAGTCAACCAACTTTGCAGCCTCAGTAGCCTTCTTGATTTATGCGCATAGGAATCTCTATTCCTGTGTCTGTTTGATGTCGTGTCTCTGATATTGTTGAAGTCCATGGCTGATATTAAGACGAGGTGGATAAGATTATATAAAGGAACATGTTAGAATTAATTAATTTTTTTAAAAAAATCTCTGTCATTCACAACCTTGGTATTCGCTTATATCTTCAGGGATCATCACCTAAGGGTCGTAAGATTCCCAAGGCTAAAGGTCAAGGAAGCTCTGGGTCTGGTGGCAGCGGAACTGGTGAGGCTGTTTTTGTACCCTGCACCTCGCCAACCCACATCAGTCGACCAAGCACCAGCGCCACCTCTTCCAACTTCCAGATTTCATCCTCCAGTTATGAGAGCTCTACGTCTATGACAGGTTTGTTGGGTTTTTAAAAAGTTTTATGTGTTAAGTGTATCAAACACATTATCTGTGTGGTTATGTGGTCTAGTGGTATGACACTCGCTTTCGGATCGGAAGGTCCTGGGTTCAAGCCTCGCTTTGCGCATAGTTGAGTCCTTGGAAAAGGCTCTTTACTCACTTTCTCTCACCGTCCTCAGGCGTAAAATGAGTACCTGGCCGTAACAGCATCGTCTCTGTCCGAAAAAAAATTGTATTATCACCTAACAGGTGTCATGTCCCGTCCTAAATGTTAAGTGTTGCTGTTGTCCAGGGACTCCTTATAAAGTGCTTTGAGCACTTTTAGTGGATATTGCGCTTTATAAAAGCTCAATTTTTTTTACTTTGAATCTGTCTGAAAATAATTTTTTGCAACATTATATTTAATAAATCTAAAGAATTAATTGGACCACATGTACAAGTCTGAAAAACCAAACCGTTATGTTTTATTGTTGTACACCCTTAAAGCAAGGCAAAATAGACTTCATCACTACAACAATGTTGAAACAAGCCCATCATTGCCTTCCGGTATCAGATCTGTAAACGTGTGCACATAAAAGTGGGATGGAGAATATAGTTAATCAAACTGCCCTCCAGTCCTCCAAAAAGAAAATAATAATGCATAAGTCTTATTATGTTCAGAGGTGGTTTTCATCCCAGAGGTGGCCTGAAGGTCCTTACCCTATTTTGAGATATTGAGAGTGTGGGTGGTTGTATTTTATCTCTTATTGTTTTCACTTATAATTTAATGTTTGGCGACTGAACCAACTGGACAATACAAGATTAAGGGTGGTGGTGGTTCACCTTTGCTTTATAGTAGTGCGGCTATGTTGTCTAATGGTATGAGTATGACACTCGCTTTCGGATTGGAAGGTCCTGAGTTCGAGCCTCTCTCGGCGCATAGTTGAGTCTTTGGAAAAGACTCTTTACTCACAATCTCTCACCATACTCGGGTTTAAAATGAGTACCTGGCTGTTAACAGCGTTGTCTCTGTCCGAAAAAAATTGTAATATCTCCTAGCAGGCATCATCTCTCATTCTACATGTTATGCGTTGCTATTGGTCAGGGACCCCTTGTAAAGTGCTTTTAGCACGTTTAGTGAATATTGTGCTATATAAAAGCTCATTTTTTATTGGGCAGAGGCCTAAAATATACTTCATTTTGAACTTTGTAACAGATTCATCAGCCTCAAGCAGCCCGGGACCAAGAGATGGTGCCATGAACAAACCACCAACAGGCTCCGATTTCATCGGCCACAAAGCATTTGAGAACGCGGCCAGGTCTGCCGGGTCGGCCATTTTCCCCGATGAAGACTCGGAGGAGGGCATGTTTCACATGGAGGTCTTGCTGGCAGCCCAGAGGTGGTTCTCATCCCAGGGGTGGCCTGGAGGTCCTTACCCTATTTTGATTCCAGAGACATTGAGAGTGTGGGTGCTTTGTCTTTTAATTCTATATTTTATACCATACAGTGGAATCTGCATTAATCAATTAATGCTTTAAAATCAATTTGTGCTTTAACGCAACACCTCCTGTTGATCTGAGATTTTTTTTTTGTTATTTATCTAAGTGTGTTTCATTGATAATGGATAAAGTCAACTTTCAACTTTCAAATTTTTTATTGTTTTTTTTTTTATTTATATTTTTAGATTAACATTTAATGGAACAAGGGCCAATTTTTTTGCCAGCAGAAGAAGGGTTTTGACCCCAAAACATTCTGTGTTTTGTATTTTGTTCTTTTTTGAAGCTGTATATTCGACTTTTGTTCAATGAATAAACATCACTGTCGTTTAACACAACAGAACTAAAAATGTACTCTAGCTATATTATAGGCCTTTTAGCTCAAAAGGACCGCTCACCTCTGATACTTTAACTCTCTCCTTACAAGCCATAGGATAATCGTCACATTCCTTATGATGAAACCATCATTTTTCTCATTGAGATGTCTTTTGTACGTCACAAAATTTGAAGAAATTTTATGTTATAGTTATAAGAACTAAACAAATTATGTATGGCATGTTCTAATCCCTTTTTGGTTAGAGTTTTAAAATTTCTATATTATGTTGTGTGCTAAATACGTTTTGAGGAAAATCCATGAAATGGTCAGTAAGGAGAGAGTTAACTCACTCAATCCTAGAGAATTTAGCTACTTTTCAAAACTGGAAAAAAATGTATTGGAAATGAGCATGTACATAGATAGTTTTATTCCACTAACATTTACATGTAAAAATGAAAAACATTAGCTTTGAGACTACGCCTATAATTTTGGGTAAACATAACCCGGGTAAACTACAGATAAAGTCGGTGTTAGGGTTGAGTGAGTTAAGTCTGTGTTTTTTGGGGTTTTTTTTTCAGTGCAATAAGTAAGAAGACAGCGGCCGAGCCAGCCAAGAAAAAGGATGAGAAAGAAAGCAAAGCCAACTTGAGGGGAAACAAGCCGACAGGAAAAGGAAGTTTCAACAAGTTAGCCAAGACTATTTACGACATGATCAACTATCTAAGTGGACGTTCAGTTCCAGGAATTCCAATCAACTCTCCTCTGCCAGCTGATCCCGTGGAAAGAGTGAAGCAGATATATTGGCAGCACTGCACCCTACTCACTTTCCTGAGGTAACCCTAAAGGATTTTTGTCTCAGAATGAATTAAAGATATGAGCTTTTACATATATATCAATATCCACTAAACGCTCTCAAAGGGACCCTCCCTGGCCAACAGCAACACTTAACATGCAGGATGGGACATGATGCCTGTTAGACAAATACATTGTTTTTGGGACAGACAATGCTGTAACGCCAGGTACTCATTTTACACCTGACTACTGTGAGAGAATGTGAGTTAAGAGCCTTTTCCAAGGACTCAACTATGCTCCAAGCGAGCCTCAAACCCAGGACCTTCCAATCCGAAAGCGAGTGTCATACCACTAGGCCAGAGATATCTCTGTTGTCTATCTGGAATTAAGTAATGTATTTATGTCTTTACTGTTTTTTGTTGTTGGCTGAAGAAGGGTTTGAGCCCGAAATGTTCCGTGTTTGGTATTTTGTTCTTTTTTGAAGCTGTTATATTCATTTTTGTGTATCTTTTTTTTACAGTCCACAGCTTCTAGCAGCTTAGTATCAATATTACAATATCCGTTAGTGTCTACTAAATGTGGTTCTCATTTGCAAAGAAGTTGATCCACTCTCAAAATGTTACCCATTACCTCAAATTATTATTATTATTATTATTATTATTATTATTATTTATTATTATTATTATTATTATTATTATTATTATTATTGTTTTTTGTTGTTGTTGTTGTTGTTGTTGTTGTTGTTATTATTATTATTATTGTTATTATTATTATTATTATTATTATTATTTTTATTATATTATTATTATATTATTATTCATTATTATTATTATTATTATTATTATTATTATTATTATTTATATTATTATTATGATTGTTACCATTATTTATTATTATTATTATTATTATTATTATTTATTATTATTATTATTATTATTATTATTATTACTATTATTGTTATTATTATGTCGGAATGATATAGATGGTGAAAATTAAATTGATAACCAGTATATTAATGCAGAAAACAGGTCTGCGATTCAGTTCCCAGATTGCCTATATTGTCTCGTATTTTTGTCCAAAAATCAACAATGTGCTCTCATGACGTTGTTTTGATGTTTCTCAGGTGTCAGGGTGCTTGTGTAGCAGCCATTCAGCCAGAGTACCTGATGGCTCCAGGGGATTTTGTCCTGTGGCGACAGCTGCAGCGTAGTGTCAAGATTGAGCTCATTCAGCAGGGTCAGGCCAAGGATGCAGAAAAGATCAGGATTGATGAGGACGTGGAGGAAGAAGTCTTCGAAGCGATATCAAAGAGAATGTGGACTGACACAGCACTGCAAATACTCAAGGTACAGAGATTTATCTTAAAAATTGAGCTTTTATATAGCGCAATATCCTGCTCAACAGTAGCACTTAACATGTAGCACGAGACATGACACCTGTTAGGGACTATTACAATTTTTTTGGACAGAGACAATCTGTTTAACGGCCATAGTACAGTGAGATAATGTGAGTAAAGAGCCTTTTCCAAGGACTCAACTATGCGCCAAGCGAGGCTTGAACCCAGGACCTTCCAATTCGAAAGCGAGTGTCATACCACAAGACCACATAGCCGCACATAGAGATTTATCTTCTTCATGCCAGATGGCACTTAAGATCTCAATCTGCTGTTTCCATTCTACCGTGTAAATGGCTGTGTTCCTCGCCTGGTTCCAATTTGCCCAACCTGCACCATTTCTGTCTCTTTCAACAATACGTCGCAAGGTAGTTTTCTTTTTTTTCCCTCTTTAGTCTTCATCAGTTCTGTCACACAGTCATTATCTGATTCATTTTTTTTTTAACTTCGTCACTCACTATCCTCATTTCTGCTCTTTCTAATACCTCCCATAGTGGGCAGGGAGGCACTTACTGTGTCTTCTATCTCCCTACATCTGTATGTTTTCCAACATCCAGAAAGTCTTTGTCTTGGAATGAGATTACTTGGTTTTGTCCTGGCCCTGGCTGGATACCCTAGCTGGGAGGGAAACAGTCAAATGTATAGCTAGAGTTTTGGGAGATGGTATTTTTTTTCTTGTAAATCATCTCTCTATTATGCTTTGTATTATAATTGTTTTACATATATATGATTTGTACACATTTGAGTGTGTTCCTCTTAGTGGGATCCTGTGCTTATGTCAGGATTAGACATTTAGGTGATCTCAAACTAAATACACTCATAGTGTGCTCTTGGAATCTACATCTGTTCCCTATTTGAACCAATTCCCCTTTCTCTTACTTTTTATTGGGTACTTTAATTGTAATTTTAGAACTTTTTACTATCCCATTTTCTTCCTTTTTACGGGCGTTGATATGACCTAAATGTGTTGTACACTATTATATACTATTATTATTATTATTATTATTATTATTATTATTATTATTATTATTATTATTAGTTTTATTATTAATATTATTATTATTACTATTACTATTATTATTATTATTATATATTATTATTATCATCATCATCATCTCATCATCATCATCATCATCATCATCATCATCATCATCATCATTATTATTATTATTATTATTATTATTATTATTATTATTATTATTATTATTATATTATTATTATTCATGTGACAGGTTCTCATCCTCGCCAAAGTGACTCCCAAGACCCTCAAGTCTTTGAACAATGGCAGACAAGACGTCCATATGCCTACAGTGAACAACGATCCTCTTTCCAGCAACATCTACAGCGTAGGTGAACGTATTCTCCTGGCCTGGATGAATCATCACTATGAGAACTATAGAAGCAAGATCTGGAAGGATTGTCCCAAAGGTGAGCAAATCAAGTGTGATCTTCCTCAATGAAATTGTATTATGGCTGAGTAAAGTAGATGTCAAAGGTTAATTTAAGGTTCAAATTATGAGAAATACAATGTTTTGAGGTTATGCTCAATATGACACTATATCTACTTTACTTATTAACATATGTTAAGCATTGTACAATATATATATATATATATATATATATATATATATATATATATATATATATATATATATATATATATATATATATATATATATACATATATATATATATATACATATATAAATATCATATATTTTGCATATATTATAGATGCACTTTTACTATTACTTTTATTTTTATTTCATTTACTATATCGCTTTATAAATTTTGTGAATATAAGTTTTATATCATTTATTTATTCATTCATGATTGTAAAACCAATTACCTAATGAATGAATAAAGTTTATTCATTTATTGATTATTATTAATTTATTTTCAAACAACGTGTCGTAATTATGCTGTCACCCAATGAACAAATAAGCCAATCTATTGATGAATCAATTGATCTCCTACCGTTTGAATTTTTCCAGTGGAAAGTGATTTTTTGTCAATACATCTGACAGTGTTTAAGATAGATACACCATAAACAATTTATATGGATTTATGAATCTTGAAATAGGAGTAGATCATTGAGATTTCCTGAACTATTTTGACCCAATTAATTTCTATTTTCCATTTGATGCTGCAAAGGTGGAATTCCTCCGTCTCGATGGATTGTAAACTTTGACTATGATTTAATGGATGGTCTGGTACTGGCAGCCCTGCTCGGAGCTCACATGCCTTTCTTGGTGAGTTTGTTTTTATAGAACGATTTAAATTGTTATGCTGGTCTTTATTTTGGTTTTTGATATAATACAGGGCGTGTATGTGTTTTTCTTGGGTTTTCTTTAGGAAGATACTTCTTCTTCTTCTTTCAGCTTATCACACAGTGTGCAGGGTTGCCATAATGAATGCCACATCTCCATGCATCTCGGTTCAGCACATCATCTTCCTCCAGGCCCAGTTTTTTCATATTATCCTTTACCTTATCCCATCATCTAGTCTTAGGTCGTCCCTTTTTCCTCTTTCCCGCTAATTGGAAGTCCAATTCTTTCCTTCCTACGTACTCCCTCTCTCGTCTCTTTACATGTCCGAACCATTTCAATCTATCTTCTCTAATCTTTAGGAAGATACTATTATTGTTAATACAGGGCATGTGTGTGTGTTTTTTTAGGAAGATACTATTATTGTTAGTCGATAAATAATAGAATGGCTCAAAGATGAGTCAAGACAGAAAAGTCAGGATTTTGTATTGCACAGTGTGTAGCATTTTTGTTATAAAGCATTTGAAATTATTATTTTATTTTTTTTTTTTGATGGGTGTAAATGTTAAATACTTTGTTTTTTTAAAAATAAAATAGGAAACTTTGTTTTCAAATAATTACACTCGATGCATTGATAAATTTTGAATACATGTGCATTTGCTTTACAATACCTTTTTTTTTTTTTTTGCATTAAAAGAAAATAGAATATTTATAAGTAAGATGAAACTTTAAAATCAAAATATTACAAGCAAAGTTAGAATGTTCATTATTCAACTCCTAAATGGTTAGAATGCCTATTTCTTAATTTCTAAAATGATCATAAGTAATGTTAGATAGCTCATTAGTTGACTCCTTTGGAACTCTTCTTCGTTTTACTTTCACACATAGATTAAGAGTCATCTTGAGGGAATGTACACTCACCCAACAACCGCTGAGCAATGTCTACACAATGCCCTCAAAGTTGTCAATGCTATGCGTTATGCAGGAATTGATTACGACATACAGGTAGAGTTTCATCGTTTGGTTTTCACTGAATTCACTTTATTATGTCTGATCACATTTTTTTTTCACTGCTTTTTAGTTTTCATATTTTTTTTCCATATAGCTTTGTAAAATTTTATATAGAATTGAATAATTAAAATGTGAAGATTATCTATCATTGTAGTTTCTTTGTAAGTGGCTGGTGTTATTTATTTTTCAAGATCATAGGAAAGAAATAAAAAGAAAGAAATGATAAATCACTCTGTATATATAGAGTATTTAAACAAGATATGCATTTGATCTATACCCTTTATTTTTGCAATGGTAGATTTAGTGTATACATTATGTGTAAACAATAGACAGTGGAATCCGCTTTAAATTCAACACTCTTAAAGTCAACTTCTGCTTAAAGTCAACATCTCTAGTTTGTCACAATTTTTGTTCTTTATTTAAACATGTTCCACCGATAATGGATAAACTCCGCTAATCTTTCTGGTTTGGCTGTGTTGAATTTATCTGGATTCCACTGTACATTATGTTAAATTGTAATGAATGCAGAAGGTCTCTATGATTACAACCCAGTTGCTTTTTTTTTCTTTTTTTTTTGCTTTTTTTTTTCTTTTCTTTTCTTTTTTTTTTTTAAATTACATTTGGTTAGTTTCTTTGTGATATCTATATTCTTTCATCTTGAAAAGTGATTTTCCAACGAATAATATCACATCTTTCACTCAGCCTTTAACTATTACTCTCCCCACCCATCCACCATCCCCCTTATTCTTCTAAAGAAATATTTACAAACACACATATATACATTCACACACACAAACACACAAATACACACACAAGCATTGACGACAAAAGAATGAAATGTATTCAGAAAAACATTTTTATAATATAAAGGAGTGTTGGCGAGTCACAATATTTGATTTTTTTTCCCTTAGAAAGAAAATTAAGATAACATCGACTAAATTTACTTTAGAAAATCATTTTTTAAATTCACTTGTCACAGTAAAATATCATTCGATGTAATCACGAATTTCCTGAAGATGAGAGCTATAAAATAATTGAACAAAAATGTTAACCGTAAAAAATTCAAGAAAGAACAAAATGATTTTTATTTTTTTTAAAGAAAGTTTTAGGCTAAGTTAAGCCTTTTTCAGGCAACAAAAAAATGATTTTTTTGCTTTCTGATGGAAGAGTTTAAGCCTAAGTGCACATTTTGCAGAGGTCTGATAGCCGAACGCAATTAGGGGCTTGATTTAACATTGTTGTAATGGACAATGTTATTCGTTGGCTTGAGAGTATTTCCATTACAATAATGAGTCCTTTAACAATTCGGGTTATCAGACCTGCAATTAAGTGCCCATCAATTTAATCCCAAAGTGTTCCTTGTCCATATATAGTTTGACATTGAACCTTCTATAATAATATTTTTTGGGGTGTTTTTTCCTTTGTTTTGGTTTTTAAATGTTTTTTAACATTTGTTTCTCTTTGCTTTTTTTTTTGTTTGTTTTTGTTTTGTTTTCATTGTTTTTTTTTTTTTTTGTTATTTGTTTTTGTTGTTTTTTCAATCACTTCACTCCAATTCATGAATGGTAAATGTGATCACTGCTCACCTTTCTGTTGTTCACAAATCACAGGCTATAGACATAACAGATCCAAACCCCATTCCTTTGCTTCTCCTGGGTGTACACTTGTACCAACGACTACCCCAGTACATTCCTAGATCGACCATGGAATTTACTGGTAGTCTACACGCCAGCGTCACCAGACAGGTAAAAAAATGAATGGAATTGAATAACTCAGAGATGGGGACCATCCTTTTTTTTTAAATCAGCAGTAATAATATTTAGATTAACTTTTTTTAAATGGGGGTTTAGATAGCTCAGTTGTTAGAGCACTCGCTTCACATGCAAAGGGACTGAGATCAATCCCGGGTGCAGTCGAGTTATTTTTCTGATCCCACCCAACAGTAATTGGGTAGCTGGGTCTGTTAGATCTGGCAGAAGGTACTTTGCAATAGACTAGAGTCCTATCCAAAGGCTAGCAAGCAATTGCTATTGCCGGTTCAACGCTATAAAAACTGGGATAAACTCCAACTCCATGGACCAATATGGCTCTGAAGGACAACTTTTTTTTCTCTTTTTTTTCTTTTAAATTAAAAACCAAGGGTTTAATCTTATTTTTTGTTTTGTGAAAGTTCCTTATAGTTATTGTATTGGTTTGTTTTTGGTTTTTCTTTATCAAAAGTAAAGTCTTGGTTTGTCTCTCACTTTAGAAACAAACTTATTCAAAGGTCTCGGTTGGCAGAGATCTCTGACAAAAAAGGTTCTGGGTGGGGTTCCTGACCTTCCATATTGGGCAGGGAGGTACTTACTATGTCTCCTATCCCCCTATATCTGTTTTCCAACATGCTTTCTGTCTTTGTCTTGGAATGAGATTACTTGGTTATGTCCTGGCCCTGGCCGGATTCCTGGCTGGGAGGGAAACAGTCAAATGTATAGTTATTGTTTTGGGAGATGATATTTTTTTCCTTGTAAGTCATCTCTCTTTTATGCATTATTATATGTTATTTTGAATGTATAATGTAAGCATTTGAGTGTATTCCTCTTTGTTGAATCTTGTGCTTGTGTCCGGATGACATTTATACTTATAGGTGATCTCAAAGTACATTAATGGTATGTTCTTGGATTCTACATCTGATCCCTATTTGTTCCCAGTTCCCCTTTGTTTTACTTTCTCTTGGGTATTTTAATTGTAATTCTAGAACTTTTTACTATTCCATTTTTTTCCTTTTTACTGGCACTGATATAACCTAAATGTGTTGCAAGCGCCGTAAAACCCTTAAAAACAAACAAAACCGGTTGTTTATTGTTCCGATACAAAAGAAAATTGGCAAGAAAAAGAACGTTATAAACTCAAGATCCATCTCAGCCAACTGCAAACACGAGCATAAATAGAAATGATGTGTGCTCCTATGTGGTCTTGTGGTATGACACTTGATTTTGGATCGGAAGGTCCTGGGTTCGAGCCTCGCTCAGTGCATAGTTGAGCCCTTGGAAAAGACTCTTTACTCACATTCTCTCACCGTACTCAGGTGTAAAATGAGTACCTGGCCGTCAACAGCATTGTTTCTGTCCGAAAAAAATTGTAATATCGCCTAACAGCGTCATGTCCTGTCCTACATGTTAAATGTTGCTGTTGGCCAGGGCCCCCTGTAAAGCGCTTTGAGCACTTTTAGTGTATATTGCGCTATATAAAAGCTCAAAAGCTCAAAGAATGATAATAATGATTAGACTATTTGCAGATATGTGGTCTAGTGGAATGACTCTTGCCTTTGGATCAGAGAGGCACATAGTTTAGTCTCTCGCCATACTTTGGTGTAAAATGAGTACCTGGCCGTTAACAGCATTGTCTCTGTCAGAAAAAAAAAATGTAATATCATCTTAAGGGTGTCCTGTCTCGTCCTGCATGTTAGGTGTTGCTGTTGGCTATGGGTCCCTTGTAAAGTGTTTTGAGCACATTTAGTGGATTTTGCGCAATATCAATGCTCTAGAATAGCGGTGGAAGTGGGCATTGATGTGGCCTAGAGCAGCATACCTAAGCAAATCCATCTATGTAATTTTTAAAATATTAAATTCTGCAGGTGAAGGTGACAAATACGAGCCCAAAGAACCTCGTCTACAACGTATTCATAGCTGGTCACGATGCCAGGGACTTTATTGTTCCCAAAGGAAGTCTCATCACTGTCCCACCAAAATCCACATTGCCGTTATCTGTGGAGTTCAAGAGCCGTTTGCTACGACCTGCCCATGCTGTGTTGGTATTAGTTGGAAAAAGACAAGGGGCAGCAACTGGCAACACCCTGACCTTTAACCTTGTGACAGAGATTGACAACATCAGACCAAAGGTTTGTTCTGGTTTGTTTTTTATTTAGCTAAATGACAAACGAGTAATTCAGTTTATCTTTTGCCTTTACTTTTTCTCTATAAGTTTCTTCACTTTCCCAAAAGATTTTTTGAGCATAACTGTATGACCCATAATTTTACTCGTAAGTTTATACATACTTAAATTCCACTTTTGAAATACTTTTTTTTAATTTAGACATTATATGATATGAAAGGACAGTTATGATTATATTATAGGATTGGACAATGCACTAGTTTTAAAAAGATCTGGATTTTAGCTTGGCATCTTATTTTTATTTTTAAGCTGAAGTGCGTCTGATTTCTTGGTTATCTGGATTATTTTTTTCCAGTAAGATCAAAATGAAAAATTTCCACAAGAAATCAATGAAAAGAAATTTAAATTATTGGATTTTTAAAAACATTTATTATATTTCACATGATGAAAATGTTAATTATTTGACTTTATCTTTCTTTGTCTTTTTAAAAATATATTTATATCATTAAAACCGAGATAACAACATTTATATTTTATCTCTATGTCTTAATATAGACGTTATAAATATGCTAATATATTTACAGTTACTTATAATCTCTTTACATTGTATATATTTTAGACAGTAGTCATAACATAAGTAAATAACATTTTTTTGTTATTTTATCTTGATGATACAGAAGAAAGGTGTAGACCAGGTAATATAGGTTTGCCGTGGCTTCATATTTATAATTCATCTTAACAGCCTCCTCACTCAGTTTGAATTTGTGTATGATGCACCTTCCCTTTTCTTAACTCTTTCATAACCATGTCACTTCTTGCAGTCATTTTCTAATTTCCTTAAGATAACGGTTGATTTCAATATGGCACGAAAGTCGTATGGTACGCCTTCTACTCTTCCAGTTCCAAAATCCATGGAAGTTTGTATGTAACCAGTCATTTGGACGACGAATAATGAATAGGTTACATATTGAATATTGGCATAACTATTTTAGTAGCAGGATACATAGGCAAATTATTAGGATTATGGGATGTAAAAGAGCGAGGATGGATGATTTTTATTAACGCTGAGCATATGTTTAGACTAGAAAGTAAGATGCTATCACTCTGAAACCAGAAGATCAATTACACAAAATTTATTTATCCAGTCCCCGGGAAGATAATTTTACACTTCAAATGAGATTGGAACCAGTTTTTTTGACATCACACTTTTGTTCTCTATTAACCACAAGACATGAGTAACATGTTTATGGCAGACCAAATTTCAGTGAGTCCTACAATTTGTATTATCAAAGATTTTAGAAACTCTATGGAATGGTCGACTTTAAAAAATTTGCTTTTGTTGAAATCCCGTTTCATAAATTAAAAATTTTTTTTTTACGAGATTGATGGTGCGGTCAGTTTATTTAATAGACAACTAGTATGGATATATGTGAGGCGAGGTTGCCTTTGTCATCTAAATAGAAAAAGGATAAATTAATTGTTTGATATTATAAAAATAGTTAACCCTAAAACTTTCTCATCATTCGTCTCACACAATTTTCAATTGGCTACATACCAGTTTTTAAAGCACATTTATTCAGAGATTTAATCAGATACATATTCAATGATTTAACAGAATTTACACACATTTTATACTCTCTCTCTCTCTCTCTCTCTCTCTCTCTCTCTCTCTCTCTCTCTCTCTCTCTCTCCCTCCCTCTCTTCTCTCTTTATCTATCTATCTATCTATCTCTCTCTTTAAAAAACCACCAATGAATGGAAAGTCATTTCTATTTTTTTTATTGGGCTAACCATCTGCCTGCTGCAAATTATTATTCATGGATTGTTTGAAAATTAGATGAAATTTGTAAGGACAAAAAAAAAAGGATCTCATTACAATATCCCCAGTACTTCATTCCTTTGGAGATCTGTTATAACTTATCCACAGAGAGAGAGAGAGAGAGAGAGAGAGAGAGAGAGAGAGAGAGAGAGAGAGAGAGATTGTATGTATGTGTTTAGTGTGTTGGTGCACTTGAACGTTCCACGTTTCCAGTTTCCTTATGAAAATGAGTTTGAAACACATAAAATGCCGGTTATATTTATCTTTATTGGACATTTCAACCACAAACCATTTCATAACCCAAAGTGTGTTCTTTCTCCTGTCTACTAACCACCACGATATTTAACAAATCATTGCCATTTGAACTCGTGTGTAAGGATCCAATGTCCATTTATGTAACAATGAAACAGTTACTGTGACAATTAGGACAATATCCTTTCAATAAACTTCACCATCATCATTATTATTATTATTATTATTATTATTATTATTATTATTATTATTATTATTATTATTATTATTATTATTATTATTATTATTATATTATATTATTATTATTATTATTATTATTATTATTATTATTATTATTATTATTATTATATTATTATTATTATTATTATTATTATATTATTATTATTATTATTATTATTATTATTATTATTATTATTATTATTATTATTATTATTATTATTATTATTATTATTATTATTATTTATTATTATTATTGGGTTTCTTCTTCTTCTTCTTCTTCTTCTTCTTCTTCTTCTTCTTCTTTTATTATTATTATTATTATTATTATTATTATTATTATTATTATTATTATTATTATTATTATTATTATTATTATTATTATTATTATTATTATTTCCATCTTAATATTATTTGTGCCAAGTTTCCAATGATTAAAATCTAATGTTGACAGTGAGTGATGCGTAATTTTGGTATTGGCGCAGACTGAAATCATCTAAAATATAAAATATTAGTTATCCATTTCTACATAATGAGCTTATTCATCTCAATTATCATTTTGAATAAGAATTGTTGTGCAGTCGAATTGAACTCTATTTTAATACTTAAGACAGTTTGTGAAACGTTTGACTTTACCATATTTATTTTCCACTAAAATATTAGATTTTCAGTCTAGTTGACAATATGTATTAGCTACAATATGATATATTGTTGCAGTATTGATACAATATTTGTTATGAAACTGTTCGTTAAAGCTCTTAGAAGATGCACTCTTAGCCCTCCTAGAAAGTTTGCTTGTAGCAAATACATTCTCTTGACAACACATTCATCAAAGCGCTTTGAGTATGTTTAGTGGATGTTGCGCTGTATAAAAGCTGAAGTTGGTAGGGCATCTTTATTTAAAGGTCTCAATCTTGCTCAAACGCTGATAGCAGTAGGTTGGTTGTCATATCTCTAGTATCTTAATTTGATTAATTGTTTTTATCACCAAAGCATAAAGATTATGCACTTCAGAGGGAAGAGTCAAATGGCAAAAGTATCATTGATGACCTATGCAGAGACTCCTTCCATTCTGCTTTCCACTGAATCATTCCTCTTTATCAGAGGAAATTCAGTGCTTCCGTCCATTACTATAAAATTCTGTATATTAGTGTACTACTATTTGACACAGAAACGTAATCTGCCTTAGTTATACAGGAGGTAAATGTGCTGTCAAGAAAATGTATTTGCTACATGAAAAATTTCAAGGAAAGCTAAGAATGTATCTACTGAGAGCTTGAGCCTTACTCGGTGCTTGGTTGAGTCCTTGGTAAAGGCTCCTTACTCACATTATCTCACTGTACTAGGTGTAAAATGAGTACCTGACTGTACTGTTAACGGTATTGTCTCTGTCTGAAAAAAATATATTATCGCCTAAAAGGCATCATGTCTTGTTCTACTTTTTAAGTGTTGCTGTTGGTCAGGGACCCTTTGAAAAGTGCTTTTAGCACGTTTAGTATATATTGCTCTAAATAAAAGATAACGTTTGTAGGGCATCTTTATTTAAAGTCTCAATATTGCTCAGAAGCTTAATACCTTTAATTTGACTTTTGGTCTAGTACCACACCTGCAGACCCAACTGTATGGGCCCTTGACATAGCTGAGGAAGACAAAGGCGTTTCTTCACAAAATAGACATTAAAACATGAAAACAATATTAGAGGGAACGAAGAAGAAAAAGAAGAAGATTAATCGTTTTTATCACCAAAGCATAGGGTTAATGCACTTCAGATTTATATTTATATTTTGTCTTGTTTTAGAACACAGTGAAGGTGGAGTCTCCATGCTATGAGCTGGAAAGAGTAATGCTGGAAGTGACGAATCCATTCAATGAAGCGGGAGACTTCAGAATTGTTCTCATCGAATCCAACACAAAGTCTATGGATATATCTACTAGTTCTTCAATGGTCAAATCAAATATGAGGAAGGTAGGGAAATGTATTGGATTTTTTAAAAACCCTAATACTTAAACTATTTTTATCCAGGGTCCTGGTATTGCTCAGTTGGTAGAGCACTTGCTTCTCACACAATGGGACCAACATGGGTCCTGGGTGCAGTCGAGATGTATTTTTTTATACATCGCCCCTCCCCCCCCCCCCCCCCCCCCCATCCTGATTGTGGAAAATACTTTGCAGCAGACTATTGTCCTATTCAATGGATAGCAAGAAATTTTATTGACTGTTATAGGAATTGGTATAAACTCCGACTTCATAAGCATAATGGCTATGAAAAACCACTTTTTTATTTACCGGCTTTATAAACCCTCTTTTTGTACGAGTAATAATTGTATTTCTGAAAGATAATGAAGAAAAGAAGCTTATTCGCCACCAGAATTTGATGGGAACGTGGCAATGTATAAATCAATATTTATCCTTGCCTCTTTAATTAAAAGATATTGTTAATGTTACTGATATGTTCGGAAAAGAGTAGTGAACCTCGTTAATCCCCTAAATCAAAGATTGTATTTACTCTGTTGCATTGTACACAAATAATGTACGGTAACATTTCATGGAATTTTTAATTCTCTCTCCAAAGGCAAAGAGGGTTCGTTCTAAGATAGACAACGGCAAGAAGAGACCTGATTCCCCACCAGAAATAATCCCCATGAACAGGATATTGGAACAACAAGAGGCAAATGTCAAGACTTGTAAGTTTCTTATTTTTCTTAATGTTAATGTTGCTACTGGAAGCTCAAAGAAATAAATAACAATAACAATGTAAAATTGAATGCAAGCTTCAATTTAATATACGAAAACAGATAAAATGGACGTTTCAGGTTTCCCCTTTATCAACAAAACAGGATGAATGAAAGACTACAAACAAGTGAGATAATGTGGTAGCATAGTTGAGTCCTTGGAAAAGACTTTTTACTCACATTCTCTTACTGTATTCAGGTGTAAAATGAGTACTTGACTGTTTACAGCGTTGTCTCTGTCCGAAAAAAAATTGTAATATCGCCTAACGGGCGTTATGTCACGTCCTACATGTTAAGTGTTGCTGATGGCCAGGGACCCCCTGTAAAGCGCTTTGAGCATGTTTAGTGGATATTGCGCTATATAAAAGCTCAGTTTTAATTTGTTTTTTTTTTATAATGGGGAGGGGAGGGGGAGAGGAGGGGGGGGGGGGGGTCCCCGATAACTCAGTCGGTAGGGTAGTCTCCTCACACGAAAAGAGACAAGGGTCGGTCCTGGTGAAGTCAAGATTATTTTTTTTCTGAGCCCTTCTGCCCACCCAGCAGTGATTGGTTAGGTAGCAGAGTCTGTTAGATCTAGCAGAAACTACTTTGCAATAGACTAGATCCTATCCAAAGGTAGCAAGCAATTGCTATTGTTCATTTCATGCTGTCGAAACAAGGATATACTCTGGCTGCATGGGGCTAATAGCTTAGAAGGACGACCTGATGGGGGCAACATGTATGTAACATTGAATCTTATTTATAAAATGGAAATGAGACAAAATTTTAGATAAACAACAAAAATGATGCTCTGGAAGGAGCTAGTAGAATACAGTGTGTAATAAAAATAAAGGGAGTGAAAATGACTCTTATAAAAGATACAAAACAAAGTAAACAACGTTACAGCCTTTGGCCTTCTTCAGGTAAATATGAAAAGGAAATATGTTCCCTTCACTTTACTATACATTTTATTGACTCATTTAGGCACCTCTAGATTTTAGAATACAATGGAATCCTGATAAAGTCAACACTGCTGGACCAGAAAAATTGGTTAACTTTAAGCAGGGTTGGCTTTGTCCATTATCCACACTACATAAAGAAGAGAAAAATTGGTTAACTTTAAGCAGGGTTAACTTTATCCATTCTCAATGGAACACACAAGATAGAGAACAGAAAAAGACCAGCAAAGACCAACAAGAGGTGTTGACCTTAAGCAGAACTTGACTTTGAGCGTGTTGGCTTTATGCAGATTCCACTGTAGTAGAATAATATGCATGGCAGGTCCTATTATGGCATTTTATTCATCATAGATGGCAACTGCTGATTTTCAGCAACTATATCTTTTCCCAAAGATATTGACCAATTATTTATCAGATTTCATTCCTTTCCTATCAAACAGCTCAACTCCCATACCTACAAGCATTCCATTCTCCAATGAAATCTGTCAAACTTGAAGCTAATGGGACTGCAGAAGTGGAGGTGGATTTCCTACCCTTCAGCGTTGAAGAGCGCCAGTGTTCTGTCATTTTCCGTAATGAAAACATTGGAGAGTTCCTATATTCAATTGAAGCCAAGGCCCTATTTCCTTTACCCTCATACTTGCCATATGTACCAAGCAAGACCAGCGTCAGAATTAGCAGTGCTGCTGCTGCAGGTGTGTCAGAATTTTGTCATTTTTGTTATTGTTGTTTTGTTTTTTGTTTTGTTTTTTGGCTCTCATTGGATACCATATCTATTGTTTTTTATTTCAACATTTTCTAAATTCTATAATTCTTTGAAAACATTAAATACAATAAAATTTGGGCATTTATAAAGTGTCCTATACAACTGTTTACATACATTAACCACTGGGGCCTCGAAAACAATACCAGAGGATACAGTATCCTCAACAAATTGCCCTGGAGTTTTTATTTAAGAAGTAGTGAGGGTGAACAACAATATAATCTATCATTTGCCATTAACATTGGCTGCAAATGAGAAATAGAAGGAATCTCGAAACGCATATTCAAATGTTTAATCTTACCGATACAAGTCTTTTGTAAGACCCAATTTTGTTGGGGTTTTTATTTTGTTTGTTTGCTTTGTTTTTGTTTCTTGTTTGTTTTTGTTTTTTGTTTCTCTTGATGTTGATTATTTTGGCTTGTTTTTTTTTAATGATTTTTTTTCTTTGATGTTGGGGGGGGGAGGGGAAGGGGGGAGTTGGGTCTTTTTTTTTACAAATATTTATATTTTCCCAACATGCCGCTTACATTATCTGCACATGCCAATAGTTCACTCCTGAAATGAATATAAGGGGTTGTGTAGAATGTAAAAAACGAACTTGTATGTTTGTTTTTGTGTTTTTATATTTTTTGTCTTTTGTTTTGTTTTGTTTTTTTTTTTTGTTTTGTTTAGTGTTTGGTTTTTGGTTATTGATATTTTTTATTGTTTTGGGTTTTTTTGTTGCTTTTTAAAAATGATTTTCCCCCCAATAGGTACAGAATGCCATAGAATATTTTGTAACAGAAAGATCATTGTCTGTCAAACAGGGAGTGGGCGTGGCATGTACGGTGGCGATGACAACATCATCTACTGGAAGTGCGAGTCTGGTCAGATGCTGAAGGAGACACTGTTGATACCTGTCACCAACATGGTGAAAGAGAGGGCCCTTATCATAGCGGCACAACAGGTACGTACTCCTCGCCTCTTATTTTCAGTCATTTATTTTAACAGAAATAATAATAATAATAATAATAAATGGCATTTATATAGCGCTTTAACCCGTTGTCACAGGCTCTAAGCGCTTTACAGTGATATAAAACAAAACATATTACAGTGAGACAAGTGTGAAGGAAACGTGATACGAATTCAATTTAACAACAACAAAATATGAAAATAATATTGCAACATTATGACGTAAAAAGATAAAACTTTAAGCGAGATTTGAACGTTGTCAACGAATCCGAGCATCTCACGTGTGACGGGAGAGAGTTCCAAAAATGGGGGGCCGAAAATTGAAAAGACTGTTCACCTATTTTACGCAATGGCTTAGGTTTGACAAGGATTGATTGGTCATTGCTTGACCTCAAGTTTCTATTGGGGACATATATGTTTAGAAGGTCTTTAATATAGGAGGGACTGTTCGTGCTCAGGGATTTGTAGACAACAGTACAAATCTTATAGGCAACTCTTTTTTCAACAGGAAGCCAATGTAACTCACGGAGAAGAAGAGTTGCTGACGGGTATTTTTTGTTATTGCGTACAATGAGCCTGCCTGCGTTATTTTGAGGAACCTGAAGTTTGCTAATTTTGTCTTTAGCTAAATTCGCCCAAAGGGAGTTACAATAGTCCAATTTAGATAAAACCAGGGAATTAATTAAAAGTTCTGTTATATGCTTCGGTATTAAATTACGAATTTTGCTTATTTTTTTCATTTCTATGTACATAGATTGTATGGTGTTATTCACGTGGCTTGTCATGGAAAGATCTTTATCAATGATGACGCCAAGGTTTTTTGCTTTATTTGAAAATTCTATTGTGCTATTTCCGAGAGTAATTGGTGATTTATTTGCCTGTTTAAGGATACTCGGTCTTCCACACATTAAAATCTCAGTTTTACTATCATTTAATTTTAACTTATTGTGGTACATCCAAGATTTAATCTCATTAAAACAGCTCGTAATTCGTTGTATTAAGAACTGTAAATTACTAAGGGGTGCTGAATCATATATTTGCGTATCATCTGCATAAAAATGATAACTCAGATTGAATCTGGATATCACACTAGAAAGGGGCTGCATATATACAGTAAAAAGGACAGGGCCAAGAACAGAGCCTTGTGGCACTCCAAAATTTAGTAAAACTTGTTCTGACTGAACACCATTCACCACGACAGTCTGCCATCGATCCTGTAAATATGATGTAAACCATTTAAGGGCAATTCCTTTTATGCCGAACATATTTTCTAGTCTTCTTAACAAAATGTCATGGTCATTGGTGTCAAAGGCAGCTGAAAGATCTAAAAGGCATAATACATTGATATTGTTAGCATCAGCATTACATAACAAGTCATTAAAGATTTTAAGAAGCGCCGTTTCAGTACTGTGTTGATGTTTGTAGGCTGACTGAAAGGGTTGTTCCAAACTGTTGAAATCTAATACCTTCTCTGTGTCTTCTATCCCCCTATATCTGTTTTCCAACTTGCTTTCTGTCTTTGTCTTGGAATGAGATTTCTTGATTTTGTCCTGACCCTGGCTGAGAGGGAGACAGTCAAACGTACAGTTAGTTTTGGGAGATGATATTTTTTTCCTTGTAAATCATCTCTGTGTTTTGCACTGTATTATGTTTTTTTTTACATATTATTTATGAATTGTAAACATTTGAGTGTATTCCTCTAAGTGGGGACCTGTACTTTGATAGTGTGCTCTTGGAATCTACAGCTGTTTTCTATTTGAACCAATTCCCCTTTGTCTTACCTTTTCTTGAGTGCTTTAATTGTAATTCTAGAACTTATTACTACCCCATTTCCTTCCTTTTAACTGGCTCTGATATGACATTAATCTATTGCAAGCGCCGTAATACCATTAAAAATAAATAAATAATGCTTTCTCATTGCAATTTAATCAATGAGAGGGCCCTTATCATAGCGGCACAACAGGTACACCTATCCTCTTATCTCCTGTCATTTTGTGATTACGAAAGAGAATCTAAATTTGAAAAATGTTGTTTACATCATAATGGATTAAAAAATTTTCCCACAGTTGGTAAGGGGAGGGTTAAGTGGATATTTAGCTTTATAAAAAGCTTAGGGGGGAGGGGGGACCTTGGCTTGTTTGTTTTCTTTTGCTATGTTGTAATTGATTTTCCTTTGCACCCTATTTCATTACAATTTCATCTCTCATCATTTAGAAAATGACAGACAAAGAGGTCCAGCGTAGGCAAGTGACCGGCACAATGATGAGTTGCAGCGTCACGTCCAAGACAATCAAATCTCTGTCCAATAATCCAGAGGCTGCTGTCACTATGGCTAAGGTAAAAGTGATACATAAGCTGCTAGAAGCTCTGTGGACTGTAAAAAATAATAGATAAATATGAATATAACAGCTTCTTAAACTAACAAAATACCAAACAGTTAATATAATAATAATAATACAGTAGAATTACTTTAAACCGAAATTTTGGGGACCTTCTAAACCATTTCGGTTTAAAGACATTTTGGTTTAAAGCAAGTTTCCGTTTTGCAATGTTTTTCAAGGGTAGTAGTAGTAACTATTTAAGGAATTTGCTAATTTAATCGTATCATGGGTTTCCCGTTAAATGGAGTTGTTGAATAAATGCTGTCTTCGTAACCTTAAAAATTTTTTATTTATTTTATCTTATTTTATTTTATTTTTTGTGTGTTTAAAAAATATTTTTGGGGGTGTTCGTTTTCAAATCAAAATTGTTGAAAGAGTTGAGTTCGGGATGCCGTGTATTTTACATATCTCCGTCTTGATCAACTTTTTTTTCATCGACTTCACATAGTATTTGATTATAAACTCCAACGTGTAAGAACAGTGCTTTCTTTTAGACATCTTTTAGTAAAATGCAAAGCTAAAATAAGATCGAAAGTTCTTGTGCGATAATTGATAATGAATGATGCACAGCTACTCAGAGGTGAAGTGAAGTAGAAATGAAAAGGCGTGTAAATGCTAAGTTGTCTACTACACATCTCTCTTTTGTTGAAAAGCCATTAGTTTCAAAGGCCTAATTACATCAAACCTCCCTCACACACACACATTTAACCAAAGTGGAAATGAAATGGCATGTCAATGGTAAGTTGTTTACCACCCCCCTCCTTATTGTCGTGTTGAATATCCAGTCAGTTCCAAATCATCAACACACGAGCGAGAACATCTCGCTTGCGTGATTCTACGCCCCAACTCCCCCTCTTTCCTCATTTTTCGCCTGCCAGTCATCCGCTGTCTTCCTTTTCCAATCTGTGCGATTGTGGTGTTGGCCAAGCCCAAGTGCAGTGATCAGTGACAGCTATAGAGTATATGAAGTCCTAGGCAGTGATTGAAGTATTTGCCTACCCCAGACCCATCACCCTCATCTTATACTTACGCTCTTTGTTTAATATCGCCGGGCATTATTACGTGTGGCCTCCTTCCCGAATTTTTGAAGAAAAATAGAGAGAGAAAAAGGGAAGGTGCTCTCAAGTTGTTTCGGTTTAAAGAAAGTCCTGCTTAGAAGTATTTCGGTTCATCGTATGAATTAGTACAAAGATAATGAAGAAACTAGTACAATTTATTAAATTCTTTGCGGTTTAAGGTATTTTTCGGTTTAGCTTCTTTCGGTTTAAAGTAATTTTACTGTAATAATAGTAATAATAATAATAATAATAATAATAATAATAATAATAATAATAATAAATGTACATTTATATAGCACTTATGCCGAAGCTTCGAAGTGCTTCACATTGATCATCAGTAAAAAACATTACACACTGCAGATTTGGACATACGAAAAAAAGCTCACACGCATCCAATCACACACACACACACACTCACACACATATATATATATGTGAAGGAATCTTCCGGATCTTATTACTTACAGATAGGACATGCCAAATAATTCTTTGCCTTCTATCTGGTTTTTAAATAATGTATTTATCGTCTGTAGATATGATAGAAGTTATACTCTATTTTATTTTATTTGTTTTCCATGTTTATTTGTTTATTATTCACCCCTCTCCTCTGTTTTAAATTTGTGTGATTACAAGTTTAATAGTTAGAATATAAATTTTTTTTTTTTAAGTAGTCGTTCAGAGCCATTCGGCCCATGGAGCCGGAGTTTATCCTGGTTTCTATAACGTGAAACGGACAATAGTAATTGTTTGCTATCCTTTGGACAGGACACTAGTCTATTGCCAACTACTTTCCACCAAATCTAACAGACTCAGCTACCCATTCACTGCTGGATGGACAGAGAGGGGGGTGGTCAGAAAAAATCTTGACTGCACCCAGGATCGAGCTTGTCCCTTTGCATGTGAAGCGAGTTCTCTACTAACTGAGCTATCATTACCCCCTAAAACATCGTTTCAATTTTCTTACCATTATCATGCTTTTAAAATTTTTTTTTATCACAGTCCCATGGTCCAGTTTCCGATGTATACAGACTAGAAGTCGACTCCGAATACTTCAAAGTCCCAGACATGTTAGTCATGCCAAGCCCTCTGGACTCCAAAAACAAATGTCTACCTCCTGGAACCAGAGTGCCTAAAGGTACCGGCCATTCAATTTTGCTATATTTAACATCAAGAGTTAATGTTAGGTCTGACAAAGTCAGTAGAGATTATGTGAAGAAGAAGGAGAAGAAGAAGAAGAAGAAGAAGAAGAAGAAGAAACAGGAGGTGGAGGAGGAGGAGGAGGAAGAAGAAGAAAAAGGAGAAAAAGGAGGAGGAAGAGGAGGGAAAAGAGTGAATTTGGAAGTATCTTATAATTTATCTGGTTGTAATTTGCAACTTGATGTTTTTATATCAGAAAATTATTAAGGCATTTTCACATTAGTCTGTTGAATTTGTTGACAGATATCATTACAAACACTATAATATTTAATAATAATAATAATAATAATAATAATAATAATAATAATAATTTAAAACATTTATGCCTATTCCATATACCGACAATTGAAGGCGCCTTTTCAATACAATAATCAATACCTTCATTTCATATCATACCAAGGAAGAAAAAAATAAGAGAAAAGAAAATGTAAGACAATTAGTTTTTTTTTTTTTAATGGAAACTTTTTTTATCTTTCATATTTTCATATAAAATAGACCAAAATATTTGTCTTAAAAGTAGCTTCTGTATTGTCAAATGAAGAGAAAAATGTCTTTAGTTCCGTTTAAATTATTTCATTGCTACTAGTTAGGGAGCAGCGTGGCTCACCAGTACGGTCTTTGCTTCATACCTGAAAGATACCGAGTTAGATCACTCGCCGCTGGGCTGTGTGACCTTGAGCAAGCCACCTCGCACTAGCTCAATTTGCGTCACTGCACTGCGGCTGACACCTGGGTTATTCCAGGCTTTCCTTGGAATAGACCTTAGAGACAAATTTCCCCTATGGGTTGAATAAAGGGAATTTTATTAATTTATTTTATTTATTTGTCTCATTCTTATAATCAATAAAATGTTTCAGATGTCAATTTGGATGATGGTATGGTGGAGCTCCCAATCAGCTTCAAAGCCAAAGAGCCTGGCCACTACCCGGCCACCATTACTATGCGTGCCATTGACGACATGCGTGTGTACCGCATAGAGTGTACAGTCAACCCAGAGGGCAGCACTGCTGAGTTAGAATTCAACGCACCAGTGCACCAATCTGTTACTCAAAACATTCCTGTGGTACGTACCGCCTGTCAGTTTTGTCAATGTCTTTTGCTTTGTTTTCTTCATATGGTGAGATCTCAATTTTTGTCCATCATTTTGTTTTTTTATGGTTTATTTTTGAAAGGGTCTTATTTCCTTGCTTTTTTTATTTTTTTGTAATTTTTTTTTTTTTAATTCGATTTTCTTTTTTCTTTTTTTTTTGGTGTTCTTTAATTATCTCTTTCTTTAGTATTTGTTGTTGATTGTTTTTGTTTGTTTGTGTTTTTGGGTTGTTGTTTTGTTTTTTTTTCAGATGACAGTAAATTGATTTTTAAAGCCTATTTCAATATAAAATACTTAACTTATGAATTTTACTCATGTGTAATACATGTTCTTGTTGAGTTTTATTGTATTGACCAGTTGATATAGATAAAGGTATTATTTCTTTAACGTTTTATTAATGAATTTTCCAATGTATCACCTTTAGATATTTTCCACTTTCTGTTTTGTTCAGGGGGGGGGGGGGGGGGGGAGGGGAATGACTTGTAAAAAGGTTAACCATGACCTTGAGATAGATTTCTGAATGTGTTCTTGGTCTCTTTTGCAATTGAAAATAATTTTTTTTAAATGATTTCACAGTAAAGCAACTTGTACACCTCTGTTTTCATTCAAATCATTTTATTTTCGTAAATTGTATCATCAGACTACACTACCGCTTCGAAAAATTTGTAGAATTAGGAATCTTTGTTCTATCTACAGAACAACATTGGCATATTTAATTCAATAGGATGTGTTGAAAATGTCATGTTGATTCTGTTGATGACGCAATACATTAATCAAAAACTTTTAAAAGTAAATATGAATGTTTTGCAGGGACAAATTTGTCATTTTTATAGCTGTATAAAGTAACTTTTCTTTTCCTTTAAAAAGAAAAATATTAATTCTTAGAATTATAAGTAGGCAGGTACCAGCAAACGAAGTGGTAGTAATGACAATGGATCCAAATGGGCCATTTTATTACTTTTAATATGTGGTCTTGTGGTATGACATTCACTTTCGGATTGGATGGTCCTGGGTTCGAGCCTCACTCAGCGCATAGTTGAGTCCTTGGAAAAGACTCTTTACTCAAATTCTCTCACCGTACTCAGGTGTAAAATGAGTACCTGGCCATCAACAGCATTATCTTTATCAGAAAAATTGTAATATCGCCTAACAGGCATCATGTGTCGTTCTACATGTTGCATGTTGCTGTTGGTCAGGGACCCTTTGTAAAGTGCTTTGAGCACATTTAGTGGATATTGCGCTATATAAAAGCTCTAGTTTAAGAAGAACCAGGAAAACATGAATTTGATAATTTTTATAAAATGAAGTTGAGCCAAGACTATTATTCAATATATTTCAATTTATATTAAATGTTATTTAATTTAGAATCTTTCTAGTCTTACCCCTACAGCTGTGACAGAAAAATATTAATTCTATTGTTTTCATTTGACTGGTAACAGATGAATGTAACAAACAATGACTGGCCCCTGAAAGCAACCATTTCCGGTGATGGGTTCTCAGGCCCAAGCACCTTGCTGGCCAAGGCCTTCGTGACGACTCATTATCCGTTGGTTTTCAAACCACTCAGGGAGAAAGAAATTACAGTAAGTGAGACGGGATCTAAATATAAAACAAACGTGATAGTACATTTCATGAAACACTGTTGAGTATTATCTTTGATGGAAATACCCACACGCCGTGTTATGAGTTTTCAATATGTCATGAAACAGAAGAACATCATCAACATCATCATCATAATTAATATTACATTTTTCACATTGCCCATTATGATTTTAAACTGTCATGTAGCGCAAAAATTCTTCAATAATGAACTCGTAGGCTATTTGGCCTTAAAAGTCAGTGATTCCAAAGCAAAATAAAAATGTTAAACAACAAAAAAAGAGCAGTGGAAAATGTATTTTTTTATTTTTCTACATTGATTTTTCATTTAAATAATACCATCATTTTTTTAAAAATTACAGTTTTTAAATTGTACACTACCATGTGACAATATACATTGAAACATAGAAGGATAAAACTTATAGTTCTAATTTTTTATTGTCATCGAAGGGCAAGCTGATTTTGACCAACAAAGATGACGGGACTGACCACGTTTTCCATTTGACAGGAAAGGGCCAAAAACCATTGGCTTTGGACCAAATTAAACTCCAATGCGGAGCCAAATCTAGGTGAGAATGGTGACCAAATCTATTATTTTTCTTTTAATTTGGTTTTCTTTGGTTATGACGAAAAAATTTTGGCTATTTCGTCATCTTTTAGAATAATCTGGTTTGAATTATTTAAAAATTGTTCTATAAATGTTATCTTATATGTAATTATCATTTGTACTTAAGTTGGCCCTTTCAAACTAAGTGCTAAAACAAATATATAAATGAAAACTAAAAAGCATACATAGTTGAAAGTTTTGTTGTTTTTGTGGGGTTGGTTCTTTTTTTTCGTTTTGTTGGGGGGGGGGGGTGATTTTTTTTTTTTTTTTTTTTTATTGTTCTTGTTGATTTTTGTTTTTGTGGGGTTATTTTTTATTTTCATATTTATTATTAAGCATAATTCTCATATCTATCAATACAGCTTTCAACAGTAGTTATTATTAATGATTATGCAAATACAATTTCTTCTAGTTTTGTAATTTTAGAATGCTTGTATTTCTGTCTCATATAATCGAACTCCAAGAATACACTAGGTTATTTTTTAATTAAATTTTAGACCAAGATCACTCTTAAATAATCGATGCATCTTGTTTATACATATTGGATAAAACTATCCAATGAAAATGTTTTATTTTGGCATGTGACAAAACTGTCCAAGTACATTGGACCTTTATTTCATCGGTATTTTTAAAGATTTCCTGCAAAGCTGGGATTTCCCAATTTGAACAGTTTACCACTTAATTTATTCAAAATGCTGCTGTGTGGGGTTCCCGGCCTCCCATAGCGGGCAGGGAGGTACTTGCTGTGTCTCCTATCCCCCCTGTATCTGTCTCCAATTGCTTTCTGTATTTGTCTTGGAATGAGATTACTTAGTTTTGTCCTGACCCTGGCCGGAGTCCTTGCAGGAGGGAAACATTCGAATGTATAGTTATAGTTTTGGGAGATGATAATTTTTTTCCTTGTTAATGATCTCTCTGTTATGTACTGATATTTTTTTTATTTTTAGCACAATATGATTTGAGAGTATTCTTCTTAGTGGGATCTTATGCTGGTGTCTCGGTGAAACTTTTAGGTGATTTCAAACTAAGTACACTGATAGTATGCCCTTGGAATCTACATCTGTTCCCTATTTGAACAATTCCCTTTTGTCTTACTTTTTTCTCAAGTCCTTTTAATTGTACATCTAGAAGGTTTTTACTATCCAATTTTCTTCCTTTTTACTGGCACTGATATGACCTAAATGTGTTACACACGCCGTGAAACCCTTAAAAACAAAACAAAAACAACATTGATATGCTTCACTTTCTGACTTGAATATCATCTTTAAAATTGTTCTCTTTATTTCATCAGCCTTATCCATGCTGTCAAAGTTCCAAATGTAACAAAGAAGAAACTCACATACAAAGTAAGTAGATGTTAACATTTACCTTACCTAATAATTCCGCGACTGGATAAAAAGATAAAAGTGCATAAGAGCCATTAGATTTCAATGTAATCATATATTGCATTCCATTATGATTTTAATGTCCGGCTATGTGGTCTTGTGGTATGACACTCGCTTTCGGATCGGGAGGTCCTGGATTTGAGCCTTGGAGAGGGCTCTTTACTTACATTCTCTCACTGTACTCAGATGTAAAATGGGTATGTGGCTGTTGACAGCGTTGTCTTTGTCCAAAAAATTGTAAGATCACCTAACAGGCCTCATGTCCCGTTCTAAATGTTCGTTGTCATTATCCAAAAAATTGTAATATTACCTAACAGGCGTCATGTCCCATTCTAAATGTTACGTGTAGCTGTTGGCCAGGGACCCCTTGTAAAGCGCTCTGAGCCAGTTTAGAGCATATTGAGCTATATAATATTTTATTTAATGAATGGTGATAAGCTTTTCAGTGGCCCAGACACTTTTTGATTTTCCTAACGCCTACCTGACCTCCTCACGGGTCTGCACTGATAAAAACTTTTTGAGCTTTTATATATAGCGCAATATCCACTAAACATGCTCAAAGTGCTTTACAAGGGGTTCCAGGCCAACAGCAACACTTAACATGTAGGACGGAACATGACACCTGTTAGGCGATATTATAATTTTTTTCGGACAGAGACAATGCTGTTAATGGCTAAGTACTCATTTTACACCTGAGTACTGTGAGAGAATGTGAGTAAAGAGCCTTTTCCAAGGACTCAACTATGCTTGATGAAAATGTTTATCATAATCTCCTATAAAATTCGTCAAGATCAATCATGCATTTAATTTGTTAAAGTTGTCCTTCAGAACCATAAGGCCCAATGAGCCAGAGTTTATCCTGGTTTCTGTAGCATGAATGGACAATAGCAATTTCTTGCTACCCTTTGGATAGGATGCTAGTTTATCACAAAATACTTCCTGCCAGATATAACAAACCCAGCTACCCAATCACAGCTGGGTAGACAGGGGATGGGATCTTAGACAAATTTCGACTTCACCTGGAATTGGTCTCTGTCCCTTTGCATGTAAAGCGAGAGCTCTTCCAACTGTGCTATTGGGACCTCTGGATCATTCATAAAGGAATTTCCCTTCATTCATCCCATAGGGGAAATTTGTCTCTAGAGTCTAATCCAAGGGAAGACTGGAATAACCCAGGCATCAGCTGCAGTGCAGCGCCGCAAATTGAGCTAGGGCGAGGTGATTTGCTCAAGACCACACAGCGCAGCGGCGGGTGATCAAACTCAGTACCTTTTGGGTATGAAGCAAAGACCCTACCGCTGAGCCACGCTTCCCTCAATATACATATACATATACTATATTTTCAGGTGGAGTCAGATCTTCCATTTGTCACCGGCCAGCAATCCATCACCGTGTTTGCCAAGCAGACTGGAAGTTACAACATAGTTATCACCCCTACCAGACGAGGAAAGTTCAAGGGAGTTGTTGCATTCATTGCCGGGGAAAACCCTGTCAGGTGAATTGTTAATATTTGTTTTATTCCCTTGATCTATGAAACGTGAAGGGAGAGTGGGAGAAGGAGTGGAAAACAGTTCACGAAAAAGAAATAGTTATGATATATCTTACTTGAAAAATTGGTGTTTGGTATCATGCATGATGAAAATGTTGCTGCTTGAAGCTCGAAGGGAAAAAAATAATGATAAGGATGGAATTGTAAGCTTCAATTTATTAGACAAAGACAGATACTGGATGTTTCGGGTTTCTCCTTTATCAATAAAACAGAATGAATGAAACATTTGTCTGTAGTGTTTAGTTTTGTTTTGTCTTGCATTTTTTGGTCTGTTTTCAAGGCTTTCAAAAATATTTTCAACTTTTTGTTTTATCATCTTTACCTTTGTGCAGCTATGTGGTCTAGTGGTATGACACTCTCTTTCAGATCGGAAGGTCCTGGGGTCGAGCCTTGCTCGGCACATAGTTTGGTCCTTGGAAAAGGCTTTTTACTCACATTCTCTCTCCACACTCAGGTGTAAAATGAGTACCTGGCCGTTAACAGTGTTGTCTCTGTCGGAAAAAATTGCAATATCTCCAAACAGGCATCATGTCCCATCCTACATGTTACGTGTTGCTGTTGGCCAGGGACCCCTTGTAAAGCGCTGTGTGTATGTTTAGTGGATATCACGCTATATAAAAAGTCTATTTTCTTTTTCTTTTTTTTTTCTTTGGTATAACAGAGAAATGGACAGTGATGGAGAAGAGCTGCCTGTGGAAGACGGCAGCAAGGAGTACCACGGCTACAGGATGTGGTATGCCCTGGAGGTGAACGTCAAGCCACCAGCACCAGAGAGAACAATGCATGTAGTCTGTGCGTGCCAGGTATGTATTGCTAAATGAGACCGCTTTCATTTCAAAACTGTAATATGTTGAGGGTGAACTTGATAATGCTTAAAATGGGATTTAAAAAGCACACAATTAGATATTGTTAGCTGCAAAACATGGAAATTGAACAGATAAGATGAAAGAAGAGGAGAGACTTTCTGAAACAAATGTCTCAGAAGAATATTAAGAACAAGATGGCAACAGCGTGTATAACAACAGAGAAAGTGGTGGAATTGGTGGGAACAGAGAAGGCCATTGCAATGATAAAGAAGAAGAGATGGAACTGGATTGGACATGTATTGAGAAAGGATAACTGGTTTGATTGTTTGATTGTTGTGCAATAAAATTTGAGTTATGCTTTCTTTGGTTTTAATACATCAGAAAACTTAATTTTTTATAATTCTCATTACTTCTTTGAAATCAATTTTACTTCACAATTTACTTCTGACATAATACTACGTTGATTTGGTATGTTTATGTTTTGTTTTGTTTTTCTTTTTATTTCATTTCTCATAAGCTTTATTTCATCTCATTATTTTTTTATTTTTTTAAGGTTTACCTTTTAATTAAATATGGCCTGTAATCACAAAATTTGAAGTTTTTTGGGGTTTTTTTTTTTAAAGTTATGAGAACTTAACTTGCTGTGTTGTATGTCGCTTGTACTTATTCTTTTTGAGTTAGAGTTGTAAAAAATCAATTTTTATGTTGGGTGGAGATGTGGTTCTGGGGAAAATTTGTAATATGGTCAGTAAGCAGAGTGTTTTCTGATCTCTATCGTTATCAATTATTGTGATGTAGAAAAAGACAGTCCTGGAAGTGATAGTGAGAAACCCAACTCCCAAGGACATCACGCTGAGTGCTAGCATCACAGGTCGTGACCTCAGTGGCCCATCAAGCATTTGTCTGCCTCCTGGTGAAAAAGATGTCTACACTTTGACGTATGCTCCTGCTCAAGTTGGAAAATCACGCGGAAGGTATGGCTTGTTTGTTTGAGATAATAGGTGACCCACACCATCAATCTGGTTATTAGTTCAGTGTGAAGTGATTGCCAGAAAATGCCTTAAAAGTTAAAATTTTCAGAATTAAGACATTCTAGATTTATGAACTTTATCAAAGTCTTTTATTCTACTCAATAAAATACGTACTTAACACAAATTAAATGTTTTTTTCAATATTGAGTGAATGCATCTACCAAGTTCACCCCTTGATTGGTGGACAAAGAATAATGACAAAGACCTTTCCACACGCGACTGATATCTCAGTTTTGTGGCTTGTAGTTTTAATGATTTTTTATTTTTATTTTGTGAGTTTTGTTCACTGGTAGAAATCATGATTATAATAAATGATTATGAATCTTATTTTCCTTTCTTACAGAACATTAACTCTATCACATTCCAATATGAATGAAAATGGAACAAGTTTGTTTAACTCTCTCCTTACCTACCATTTTCAGTATTTTCCCAAAATAGTAGGCTTACCCAGCAGAAAAATTGATTTTTTAAAACTCAAACAATCTCTCTACAAAACAACTTTATGTTCTTATTAATTAAACAAAGATCATTGTGATATACTCTGAATAAGAAAAAAAATGTATATTGTGTCGTAACAAATGTGACGATTTTGCTGTAGATAGTTAAATACCTATTCATGAGAAGACGAGAGAGTTGAAGAATTTGAATTAAAGTATATTAAATTTTATTTTGTTTTTGTTTTGTTTTTTCTAATCCTATTCAGTTTGATTTTCTTCAATGAAGAGGTAGGAGAATTCTGGTATGACCTGGTCCTGCAGGCGGAATCGCCACCACCGACGACCCTCCCACACATGGAGTGTGAGCTTGGAAGGTGAGTCTGTTTGCTATGCATGCTGGGTAAGGATTGAAACCTGCTTTTCTTAGCCTTGTCAAAAGTAATTGGGGCTGTGAGATATTGTGTGGCGTTGTTCTTTAGGCATTTTAAATGATACTGTTGAAACTAATCAGAATGGTAATGTTATTGTTCTTGTTTTCATTATTGTTGTCGTTGATGATGGATGATGATGATGATGATGATGATGATAATAATAATATTGTACACTTACTTATATAGCACCAACGTCTCATGCCATTTGAGCTCTAGGCACTTTATAGTTAGCAAGGAGAGGAGTCAATTTTGCTATTTAAGCGTGTTTGTTGGCCGGTAATAGTGCAATGAAATAAGAAAGAGATTAATCATTTCATTAAAAATCCAAAAACATTGTAATGTAGCTGCTCGAAGCTCGAAGAAATAAATAACAATGTGAAATTGAATGTAAACTTTAATTACGAAAAAAGATAAAATGGACGTTTCGGATTTCCCCTTTATCAACAAAGCAGGATGAATGAAACACTACAACGTCCATTTTATGTTTTTGTATATTAAATTAAAGGTTAAATTCAATTTCACATTGTTATTTTTTTTAAAGCAATGAAAGCCTTTTTGTCCAACCCCCAGATGGACCAAGCAATCGATCACCCTGAAGAATCCGACAGACGAGACTCTGGAGCTTCTTCCCACCATCTCCAACACCAACAACTTTTCCCTGGACAGAGACAACGAACGGCCCATCATCTTGCGACCCCACTCCATGGTGGAGGTGCCTCTCAAGTTTATGCCATCCAGTCTCGGAGAGGCTGATCACTTGGCAAAGATCATCTTCATGAGTGAACAAGTATGTCTTTTAGTTGAAAGTGTTGATTTGAATTTCAAATATCAAAACCAATGACCTACATAAAAAAAATTTTTAAATAAATTGAGATTTTATATAGCGCAATATCCACTAACGTGCTCAAAGCGCTGTACAAGGGGTCCCTGGCCAACAGCAACACTTAAGATTTAGGATGGTACATGACGCCTGTTAGGCGATTTTACAATTTTTCGGACAGAGACAGCGCTTTTAACGGCTAGATACTCATTTTTCACCTGAGTACGGTGAGAGAATGTGAGTAAAGAGCCTTTTTCAAGGACTCAACTATGCGCCGAGCAAGGCTCAAACCCAGGACCTTCCAATCTGAAAGCGAATGTCATACCACAAGACCACATAGCCCTATATGATTGCTATGTTACGGTGGTTGTGATTTGGAGTAAAAAATATGATATAGTTAAGTTTTTCTGTTTTATCTTATATTTTTAAAAAGTGTCATCTCTTTAAGTGAAGAGACCCTGAAATTTTACATTATTTTTTTAATCTTTAAATTCACTTTTTGCATCTGTTTTACCCCGACATGATACAGATTTGAGCCAGAGAGTCGTGTTTTATTTCAGACTATTTTATTTTTAAAGATTGTTTGATTTCAGACTATTTTATTTTTAAGACTTTTATTTCAGGCTATTTTATTTTTAAAGACTCTTTTTATTTCAGACTATTATATTTTTACGACTTTTATTTCAGACTATTTTATTTTTAAAGACTTTTATTTCAGACTATTTTATTTTTTAAGACGATTTTATCCTTGTTTCCATTCCATAACTTCCAGTTAGGAGAATGGGTGTTTGTAGCCTCAGGAACCGGCCTACTTCCTCGACCCAAAGACCCAGTGTGTGTTTACACAGCTGCAGGCTCCAACACAACCCTCATCATCCCATTCAGGAATCCGACAGACATTCCCATTCTGGCTAATGTCATTCTTACGGGTAATTTACTTTATCATATGTTGTGCCCACGGGCTCTGATTATTGTTTTGTTTTGGGTGGGGAAGTTTTTTGTTGCTTTTTATTTATTTATTTTTTTTTGGGGGGGGGGGGGGTCGTTTTTTTAGAAAGGCGGCGGGGAAGAGTTCATATGTGTATAAAAGGTTCTGTTTTTAGTTTTGATATTAATTCAAATATTTCGATTTTATTTTTCACACTTGTGTGTCAGCCCTGACTTAAGACGTGGCTTGACCAAACTTTGTAAAGTTTGTTAAAAATCTTGATATCAAGTCAAATATTTCGATGATTTTTTTTACATTTGGTGAGATGCCAATTACTTATGATGCTGTATGATAAACTTAGGAAGTTTCCATGCCTTGCTTTAATACCCTAGATTTTAATTTTGTCTCGTAGTCATTTCTGAGAATAAACATTTGCTTACTTGTTCTTCTTTCCCTAACTTGTCCTCCTTTTTTGTTGTTCATTCCTTCTCTTTTCCATGTCTTGCAATCATTTTTAGTTAATCAACACACCAGGTTTAGAAAAAAGTTTTAGAAGTGATTTTATTAACACCGTTGTTTTTATTATTATTATTTTTTAAAATTTTAAATCTGGGAGTTAAAAATGAAGCAATGCACACAAAAAAATAATTTTTTGGCAATCAATGATCATTTATTGTTTATGTATTTTATAGAATATATTAATTAATTATTTATTTATTATTTTTCATTTATTTATTGTATTTGCTTTTGTTTTGTTTTGTTTTTTCTATTTATTTGTTTAATTTTATGTATTTTCAACAGACACAGACGCTCCAATGGGTAGCCAGACGGCATTAGGCCCACCTGAAGTGCCCTTCAAGCTTCTCCTCAAACACGACTCTGGAATCAGGGTTGGCCCCAAGTCCACGCTGGAGATCCCCATCAGTTTTGCTCCCAGTGAGATGGTCAACTACCAGGCGATGTGCACTGTGGTGGTCAAGCCTGAGAATGGACAGCAGTGGCCGTACGTGCCACAGGATGCTCTTGGGTAAGTGTTGACTTGTTTAATGTTCTCAGGTTGTTGGGTCTGATCGATCACGTGACACTAACACACCATGCTCCAGATTATCCCAATAAATAACAAAGTGAAATTGAATGTAAGCTTCAATTTAATATACGAAAACAGATAAAATGAACGTTTCGGGTTTTCCATTTATCAACAAAACAGGATGAATGAAACACTACAATGAGATCTCATTCGTCTGTATTGTTTCATTCATCCTGTTTGTTGATTAAGGGAAAACCCAAAACGTTCATTTTATCTGTTTTCGTATATTAAATTGAAGCTTACATTCAATTTCACATTGTTATTTATTTCTTCAAGCTTCGAGCAGCACCATTTACATTACCCAGATTATCCCAAGGCTATGTGGTCACATGATCTCACATGACTGTGACATCAGCTGTTGTATGTAGCGTAATCTGCTCTGTTGAAATTTTTTTTTTATGAGATGTGGTGTGACTTTGTTGACATTTTAAAAAAAAACAAAAAACGTGAGCTTTTATAAAGCGCAATACCCACTAAACATGTTCAAAGCGCCTTACAAAGGGTCCCTGACCAACAGCATCACGTAACATGTAGAATGAGACATGATGCCTCTGGGGCGATATTACAAATTTTTCCAACAGAGACAACGCTGTTAATGGCCAGGTACTCATTTTGTACCTGAGTATGATGAGAGAATGTCAGTAAAGAGCCTTTTCCAAGGACTCAACTATGCGCTGAGTGAGGCTCGAACCCAGGACCTTCCGATCCAAAAGCAAATGTCATACCACAAGACCACATAGCCGTATCAATTCGACATAACACCATTTGGAGATGTTGGATCACATGTTCTAAAGAATTCAATGATGTCATTTATAAATTTTTGTTTTATTATTTTCCGCACTTCTTTCTCTCTCTCTCTCTCTTCAGTCACAAACTGTCAGTGACCGCTACAGGCCTCAATGAAATCCGCTGGTTGTTCCCCATCAAAGGAGTCCCAGAGTCCAGCCCAATGAAGGAACATCAAGCTGCCAGCATCACTTGTCAAGCGCGTGATATGGTGGAGCAAAGGTTAGAGGTCACGCTGGCTGGAGCCGTGCCAGGGGCATCTGGGGTCAGCACCATGGCAACAAGGGCTAAGACTCCCAAGGACAAAAAACCTCAAATCCCAGACGGAGTTGTTGTTGGAAACAGTAAGACTCTATTTTCATATCCGTAGAGGTCTTTGTCACATTTTTTGGTACTTTTGTACATGTTCAGAGACAGACAAAATCCACAGATATTGGAGGTTACATGTGGCCTACCACCTGTTAAGAGTATTATTACATCTGGGTGACTTAAGTGCTCTTTTTAAGATATATAAATATAATTATAATCACCTTCTACAATATTATTTCAAGCGTTAGCTCTCATCACTTCCTGATGAGAGCTAGCACTTGAAACAAAATTGTAGAAGTTGATCATAATTATACTTAAAATGTTTTATAAATAGCTCCTTTTATCAAAAAGGTTGAGCACTTTTATTTAATGGTTTTTGTTTTTATAATCTATATTATATATATATATATATATATATATATATATATATATATATATATATATATATATATATATATATATATATATATATATATATATATATATATATATAATATATATATATATATATATATAAGGCTGGGTTTCCAAAACTTGTTAAGTCGATTTTTCTACTTTTTGAGTTTTCCATCCAAGAGATAAATTGAAATGTAAATTTTATTTTAAGCATCAACTGGAACAAGAATTTCTTTAGATTTTTGTCAATTTGAAGTTAAGATATGATAAAATAATAGACCGAATGAGAGATTTTTTGGAAAATAATCTTCAATATCTCAAAATGGGAAAAACGGAGTTTGGGAGTTTTGGAAAATCACTCTTCATATATAAAAAGTTGCTTTAAGTATAAGTATTCTGAATGTGACAAAAACAGTTTACCATTGGGGGACAGTTTACCATTGGGGGGGGGGGGGGGGGGGACTGAGGGAAGTTGCTTTGTGTATCTAATGGCAGGCATATTTAACAAAAAGAAATGACATGTCTGCTTCCTGTTTGGTATTTTAATCAATCCATTGTTTCGTGACATTTACTCAAAGCGAATATAAAGCCTGTTGTTTTGTTTGTTTTATATTCAATGAGGTGTCTTGTGTCAAAATGTTACGGAGGGTAAGAGAGGGAGGAGGGGTAATTTATTATTTATAATATTCATTTGATACAGTTTGGGTTACAACTAATTTTGGGGATGGATAAAAGATATTTGCTTTAAGATGAATGAAAAAAAGGAGGCAGTATTTGAAGACAACTGTCTGTGATGACTGTTGCAGAATGGTTTGTGAATGAATTGAATCAAATGTGTAGCATTGTAGTCTTGCGATGTGACAATTGCATTGTTACCTGTAGGTTCTTGGTTCAAGTCCCACTGTGAGAGATGCAAAGTTTAGTCCTGGGAAAAGACTTTACTCACATTTTTTCACCACACTCAGGTGTAGAATGAGCACCTGGTTGGTAACAGTGCATCTCTATCCAAAAAAAAAAAATAAATGTAACCGTGCCGCACGACATGTCTTGCCCTACAAGTTAAGTGCCACTGTTCGCTTGGTCCCCTTTGCGAAGTACTTTGAGCTCATTTAATGCCCTGTATCTAAGCTCATAGTGGGGGGGGGAGGGTCCTTTCTAACATACAGTCTATTAGAAAGCAACACGTTTATATCTAGAGCTCTAGCTCTTATTTAAATATTGTAAGTTGATTTGCTACATTATTATATTGAGCAGCACTGGATTTAAAGGTATAAAATCATAAAGTATAATAAAATCACTTTGAGAAGAGAGGATAATAAAGTCACTGTATGATAATGTTCAACAAATATTTGTCTTTTTGTAATTTTTTTTTTTTTTTTAAATTTTTAAAAAATTCTACTTTACTTTGCAAGTTACAAGGTTGTATTTTGGTCAAAGATATTTTTTTTCCACTGCCGATATGAATAAACTAAGTTCATTTGTTCACATTTTAAAAATATTTTTTAAAATTTTAAAGTAAGTTTTTAATCATGAATTCATTTATTTAGATTATTGTTTGTTGTTCAATATTAAGATTGTTTTACGTTCTGGTTTCTTCCTCTTTGTTTTTTATTGTTTCTTTGTTTTTTGGGGGTTTTTTGTTTGTTTTACATTTCACTTCCCTCCTTGTCATATTTTTAAAAAAAAGAATTAAGTTGGAAGTCAAATTTTAAAATGATATACAGTATTCGCTGGATTCTAGCATGATGAAATCCAGCACATTTTGCATTACAGCAACGCTGGATCTGGGTGACCAAATTGTATCTATATAATAAGTCGTTACTTCCCATGAGCAACGGATTTCAGCACACTCGGATTCTGGCATGCTGAAATCCAGCACATTGTCCATTACAGCACGCTAGATCTGGGTGACGAATTGTATCTATATAATAAGTCGTTACTTCTCATGAGCAACGGATTTCAGCACACTCAGATTCTAGCATGCTGAAATCCAGCACATTATCCATTACAACACGCTGGATCTGGGTGACTGAATTGTATCTATATAATAAGTCGTTACTTCCCATGAGCAACGGATTCTTGCAGGCTTTTTTTTGGCTTATCCTAAGAGAGTACTAGAATCCAGCGGGTACTCACCAGCCTAGGGAAGAATTGTCACATTGTTTGATTGATACCAATTTTCATTTTTGTTTGTTTGTTTATTTCTTTGTGTTTTGGATATTTAAACCATGTTATGGTTGATTGTAAGCTCTGTGTCAGAATATAAGTCTGGTGATTTATCATCCGTTTATGTATCTTAACTTCACGCTTTTTATAAAGCAAGTGGTTTGTGCTCGAAGCTCGAAAAAATAAATAACACCAGTCAAATGGAATGTAAGATTTAATGTAATCAACCAAAGACAGATAATGTGGACGTTTTGGATTGCCCCTTTATCAACAAAACATGACGGATGAAATGCTGAAGAAGAAGATTCATCTGTTTGTGTTTTTGTTTTGTGTTTTGTTGGCAAAGGGGAAACCTGAAACGTCCACATCATGCTATCTTCATTGATTGAATTAAAGCTTTCTTTCTATTTGACGAATGTTATTTATTGCTTTTTATAAGTCTTACTATTGCCTATATTTTCACAATATAAAAAGTCATTGTTTTGTGGTGTTTGTGTTTTGTTAATTACCTACATCGAATTAATTTAAAGGGAAAAATAAAAAAGAACTGGCACTTTAAATCAGGAAGGTCACTTCTGACTAGTGAACCCATTCGTCCAATAATTATGAATTAATTTTATACACATTTAATTATACTGAGAGTATTTCCATTGTACAAATAAGAAATTAGAAGCACAACGATGTGAAATTATATCAGATTCATAACTTTTAAATATACTTTACAATAGTATTTTCTAATTTCTTCCAATCGAAGCATACCTATATGCAGATCTGATATCCGAAACCACTTATGGGCCTAGTTTAACATTGTTGTATGGACAATATTTTGCATCATTTTTTTTTTTAGATTTCCATTACAATAATGAGCCCATAAGGAAATTTTTGTGTTATCAGACCTGCAAATAAGTGCACATCTCTTCCAAAAGATCATTATATGCCATACTTTGTCAGACACTTGCAAACCCCACCTGGGTTCCATCTTTATCCTGTGTATATATATATATATATATATATATATATATATATATATATATATATATATATATATATATATATATATATATATATATATATATATATATATATCAGCTCATTCCCATCTCCTTTTCTCCAATTTATGGGTCAATTGCATGCAATTTAGTTTTGTTAGATTTACATTTGACAATCTCATGGTCTTTCTTTTACCCGGTCTGCCGTTGAAATTTCTTAAAAGTGTCGAAACCTACTGTTCAACCCCTTACAAAGAATTTGAAAATCAAAAATATATCACACAGACAGCACCCCATTCTATCTTCTTTTTTTTTTATCCTTTTCAAAAAGAATTTTCTATTTTTTCATTTTATGTCAATTGAATTATATTTTTGTTTTCACAATAATAAACTTTTTATTATTTTTATTTTTACCCTTTCTGCAGCCATGGCAACAGCTGAGGAATTTTCCTTTGAGCTATCTTACAACAGTGATGAGTCCCAAGAGGTCATCGAGAACTCCCTGACCATGAACATCATGCGACATTACAGAGATCCAACGACTGGTCTTGTGACGTTGCTGTTCAATGTCCGATTCACGCCATGCAAAACTTTGGAGTGAGTTGAAATACATAGAAGTATATTTTTATGATCCAAACGTTGGTCACATGTATTCATTTATGTATGTATTTTTATGGACGAGTGGTTAAGACATTACACTGTCATCTGGAAAGTCCCAGGTTTGAGCCCTGCTTCAGGCATTTTCGTTTTTTTTTTCCTTGGACAAGATTAATAACCCCCAATTTGCTCATTTGGATAACATGGGTGATTCCTGTTGACATCAGACATCCTGTTTGATGGATTATCTATGGAATGCCTAGGCGACGGGATCTTATGGGTTGCGAAAGGATATAATTTAATTAAGTTTAAAAATTTATAAATAAGAAAAGACTAGACTTTGAATATTGATAGGTTAATGGGTAAATATTTTTAAAAAACAAAGGAATAATTAAATGAAGTTATTAATAGATTTTAAAGATATAAAAAAATGATGGATTGGAATGTTTAGATGGTAGTAGTATGTATGAAATGTTCAATAAAGCCTATCATTAAAGACTCTAAATGTATCATAAATCTTTTGTACTATGCAATTGAGCCTAAAAGGAGACTTGTAATGTATAGAATAGGAGCGGATTTAGTTTCATAGACTCTTTGTGAAAACCTTAGATATGAGTGGAATAATTATATTTATAATTATACACTAATTATATTTAAGTTCGTATGTGTATTTTATAACTATTCATCTCTCTCGCCAGTCACCCAGTTCATTTGTTGGTGAGAGCTGCCACAGGAGGTTTGTGGAAATTCCCGCTACGTTTTACAGCAACAGAACCACCGGTAGATGACACTGTTCTCATTGAGGCCACTGGACTTGGCAAACAGTCTAGTGTGGGATTCAGACTCACTTCACAACAAAAGTAAGTTGGGTTTGGTTAATCACCATTATTATTGTCTTCTTCATCATCGTCATCATCAGCATCACCATCATCATCATCATCATCATCATCATCATCATCATCATCATCATCATCATCAACTTCATCATCAACATCATCATCATCACGATCCTCCCTCCTCATCATCAGCATAAGCATCATCACCATCATCATCATCATCATCATCATCATCAAATCAACATCAATGCTTCTCACCTCATCTTTTAAAGATTTCCACCTCATAATTTTCACCTAGGTCTCCTTTACCAGCTTGGCCCATCTTTGTCTCTGTTGCATCTTTCTTTATCTTTTTCAACACACCCTTCCAGCGTTTCTCTCCCCCCCCCCTTCTCCCCCACCCCACCCTTCATTAACCCAGCAGTGATTGGGTAGATAGATCTGTTGCTATTGTCCTTCACATGCTATAGAAACTGCTATAAACTCAGACTCCAATGGCCTTATGGTTCTGAAGGCCTACCAAAAAAGAAATTTTCAACTCATGTAAACACTAGTGGAATAAAAGTACACTATTATATCAATTCATCCAATTTCATTTAATCAGCTCTTTAAATAGTTCAACATCATGCTCTCCTGCTACACTTTGAATGACCTGAGGAAATGTCTCTTATTTTCAAATCTTTCAGGCACCCAGCAGTTTTCAATGCCTTCTTTGAAAGTGGAAGTGATCCAGAGTTTTCAGTGACTCCTCAGACAGGAGAACTCATGCCTGGTGGAACCCCTGGCACGCTCTTTTCTGTTGGTTTTCTACCAAATGTGTATGGGAAACTTTATCATGCCAAACTTATTATTCAGGTAAGTAAGAACATTGTAACCATTAACATAGAACGCATACCTGCCAACCCTTCCAATTTTGGTGGAATCATTCCTATTTTCCCTCTTCCTTCCGGCTCTCCGCCATTGTCTCTAAAATTCCGATTTCAAAAATGATGATTAATGGTAAGAAGATAATAAAAGTGGGGAAGGGGGGGGGGGGTGCAATTGTCAAGAGGGAGCTAAGTAGGAAAATTAATTGCACTCCTTCTCCCCCATTCCCCATTCGATTACCTAACACGTCTGATGTAGTTTTACCAGCTGATCAGAAGACTGTCTTTATGTATTAGGTGACAAATGTGGTGGTCATTTTGATACAGATTTTTCCATTGGTAAGAAAGTCCTATATTTTGTCTCAAATTCCTATTTTCTGACGTTCTGATTCCTCTTTTGGAATGTGAAGGGTTGGCAGGTCTGTAGAACGATACTTTTTTACTTGTTCTCATCGTAATTTTAGATTCTTTAACTCTTTCAGCGCACTTGGCCGCACTGTGCGGCCAGAGCAGAATCTGTTCTACTGGCCAATGGCCGGTCTTGAAAGACAAAAATAATAATGTGATCCAATCCAACTTTCTACAAAAGTACTATAAATTAAACCAATGGTATCATAGCTTTCATCAGAACATGCAATTGGCCCTAGCGAGGTATTTTAATTGAGATTTTGCGCTGAATTTGAATGTCGCTTTGTCTTAGCTTGTCATTCTCATGCTGCCTCAATCAGATGTCAGTCATTTTGTGATGGAAATGTGAATATAAGCTCAGCGCTGAAAGAGTTAAATAATACTTTTAGAATTTTTTAATACTTAACGATGTGTGGCTTGATGGTTTACTGTTATGGTGTCTCATCATGTCATAAAATTTAAGCAATGTTAAGCATTGTCATTGACTGGTCAGGTGACAGTGAACATGGAAAATTCTAGTCCCAATTGTCGTGTCCGTCAGTAAGGCATTTTACACACATTACCCCTCTTGACTCAGGTATGAATGAGTACCTGGCTAGTGACGTATATTTTGTTAGGATGTTAATACAAAGCATATGCCTAACAGGTGAATATTACTATATGATTTGGAAATATGGTTCCATATGGCCTGCTGGGGAAATAAATGAAACATCGTGAAGCACATTGATCATGGTAAATTGGTGGAAATGCGCTACATAAATGTTTATGCTTATTTCTTTTTTTTTAATTTATTATCTTAGTATGCTTGTTCTTTAGAACTTTATTTTAAGTCTGTTGAATGAATGAATGAATGAATGCATTATTATAATGTTGAATCATTGTGTTATTGTATACAGATTTGATATTGAATCATTATATAAATCAAGGATCAACAGATATATCTTATCTTTTCTTATCTTAAACAATGGAATTTCTAATTGAGCTCTAAGAGCTTTTTGTTCTTTGTCAACTCAATCATTTTATCAGTCACCCAACCGTGTATCGCTCCCATAGCCCAGTCTTTTGTGAAACCACGCCCTATACAAGCGGTTTCATTATTATTATTGTTGTTGTAGTTGTTGTTGTCATTATTATTATTATTATTATTATTATTATTATTATTATTATTATTATTATTATTATTATTATTATTACTATTGTTATTGTTATTAATATTTATCATCTCTTTGACTGTTTCTATCTATCGTCATTTTCAGTACATTTCATGACTGCTCAAGGTGCATTATTTAATATTTTGAAATGAAACGCAATCAAAATCAAGTTTTTCCTTTCTGTCAACTTTTTTTTAATTCCTTTTCTGGCACTTTTCAACATTCTTCATGTTATTAAAAAATTAGTGATAAAGGTGACTGCTGCATGTAAATATTTTTTAAAAGTTAGATATCACGCCTAATGCTAAATCAACCTTTTTAACAATCTAATTTATTTTGTTTTTCACCATTTCCCTGCCACCCTCTCGTTACCCCACCCCCCCCCCCCCCCCCACCACAGACCCCTGACATGCAATGGAGCTACTCGTTAAAAGGCGTGCTGCCCGAATATAAACCACCACGAGGCATTTCGGCCAAACCCATCGCTGGACCTCATCCCGTCGTCAAACAAATGCCAAGGAAGACAAACCACATTCGGGAAAACCTCAAACTCACCGCAACAGCTGTGTCATCCCCCATCAAAGGAGCTGCTCTTTTCTCATCTGCCGCTCGTAATAATGACCACAAAAGCCACATGACTCTTGTTACCGCTTAAAAAAGAAAACTCTGATAACTAATGTTTTTATTAATGATTTTATTATCATTGTCGCCAGGTAGGATATTTTAATTTGTTGGTGGAGTTATTATGATTGTTTTCCTGTTAACATTGTTTTTACAATGTTTGATAACTTGTATGATTTTTTAAAAAATAATGTTGATGATGACAATCTTGTCTCTATATTATTGTAACGCTCTTATTATACATATACGGTCAACAGCATTTTTACATCATAAGTATTGTCATTTTGGACACAGTATTTCAGTAATCAAAATTATTTAAATCATTTGTTTTTAATATTTTTTTTTAGGTAAATTCATTTTTGAAAGTTTTGTTGAATATGTAATAATTCTTGTGATTTTCAAGGCGTCATGATCAGAAATTATAAGCTGCTTTATATTTTTTATAACTTTGAGTCTGGGAAAGAAATTTTTGTGATATTGTATTTTCATCTTGTTGCACATCATACATTTTCTCGTCACAAAGTTTGTTTTTTTTGGGGGGTTTTATGTGTTGTTTGCGGGTGGTTGGATGGGAGCATCACCCTTGAATCATATACCTATGATGTTCGCATGGGTGTACGATCCGATAGTGATGTCGTTTCTTCTTCTCTTTACTAGCCTATCCTGCTTCTTTTGTTTGTGATTGTATTTTTGACAGGGGATATTTTTTTTCCTGTAAATCCTCTGCCTGTTTGTTCTTGGTTATTTATAATTTAGCTTATGATATCTTTAGGTTATGCTTTTGATTGACATTTGTACTATTTTTGTTAGATTGCTTGTTTTTTTGTTTCAGCGGTCTCTCATATAACCTCAATTGTGTTGGAAGAGACCTAAAGCAACAAACAAAAAAAAAAAAAAAAAAAAAAAAATATGTGTTGTTTCTTTTGGTTTGTTTGTTTGTTTTATTTTTGGTCATTGTTTATCAATGAACAACGTCTCAAATGCCAAAAATTAAAGTTTTTACCATTTTTATGTCAGAGAAAAAGTGTGCTTTGACTTAATTTCAATATTATTATATATTTGTTTTAAATCTTTTCACATTTTTTTTTCGGCTGTGATAAAAATATAAATTCTACATGTTAGTATTATTTTTAAAATTATATTATGTATGTATATAAATTAAGGCATCTTTATAATGTATTATTTTAATATATATATATATATATATATATATATATATATATACACACACACACACACATATATATATATATATATATATATATATATATATATATATATATATATATATATATAAACTATTTTGTATGAATTTATTCCTGTGATAATATAAGTGCTTTAGTTAATAATACCATTTCAAATTCCGTCCGTCCCTCAACTGATATGCAAATCCAGACATTATGAATAGATGTGTTTTCACGAAATGATGTTTTAAATATATTATTAAGTATTACGGAATCAAAGTGAATGATAAATTATTTGTTTATTTATTTATTTATTATTGTTATTTATTATTATTATTATCATTATTATTATTGAAAACTGATGAAAGGCAATGGATACTTGATGCAAGGTTGTAATCTAATTCAAATAAATACTGAATTTCAGTTTACTCCGTTGTTATCTTGTGAGTAAATTTTGCAATGTCTACTCAGATTGTATGGAGATCCCTCGTATCGGGAGATAGGCAGAGAGAGAGAGAGAGAGAGAGGGAGGGGGGGGGGGGGTTCAATATTGATACTCCGTTCTATATCCATAACATAATATAAGTAGTTGCCCCTTATTTGCCTCGGCTGTCTTTGTTCTTGAATGAAACCATTTGAAATATTTTACTGGGTACTCGATACCAATTGGCGGTCGATCAAATGTACCTGAGCTAAGATTATGACCTAGTCATGGTTTTGTTCTATATAAATGCTAAATGCTATGTATTAGCATTATCATTATTTATTGGTTGATGTCTATCGGGTTCAAATCTATTAGTTTTTGTGTTTTTTATGTCCTAGTGAACAATGGTTAGGTAGTTGGATCTCATATTTATCTAATACGCTTTAACAGTCGTAACGTCACTTCCCTCGTAATGATGCATGGTAACTTAGTAACTGGCTCTAAACTATCGGAGCAATGGCGGACGCCCTTATGAAATATTTCTCCGACGAGCATAAAAGCGTATCCAGAGGAAAAATAACATTAAAAATCTGATCATGTTTTGACTTTTACACATTCTGATCACAAGACATATGAAAAGGTCTAGCCAGCATGAAGAATAATAAGTACCGATTTTCTTTGTTTAGAACCACGATGGCCGCTGTTGCTGAGCAACGTGACATCAGACTATTGAATCCAATTGTCATTAAAGAACAGAGTAGAGAGTAAGAGACTCTCACTCTCAGTCTCAGACATCAGGGTGTCCTCAGAGACTGCTCCTTCTTTGCCACCACCCGGCTTCTACCTTCCCTCCGTCTCTTCTTCTTTTCCATCTTCTTTCTTATTTCCGTGGTCCTGAATAGTTTTGCACGACACATCACACATTACGTATGCATTGTTTGTTTTGTTATCATTTTTGGGGTTTGTTTTTTTTTTTTTTTTTTTTAGAGTATTCCTCCTAGTGGGATCGTGTGCTTGGGTCTGAATGAGACTTTAAGGTGATCTCATACTACTCCTAAATACACTGATGGTGTGTTCTTGGAACCCCCATCTGTTCTTTGTCTTACTTTTTCTCGTGTGCTTTCAATTGTAAATCTGAAATGACCTAAGTGTGTCACAAGCGCGTGAAACCGTGACAAACAACAAAAACAAGGAGGATTGGATTTTGTTGTGTTTTTAATGTAATAATAATATAAAATCAACAAACTTGATCTACTAGATCTACACACTATAAAATCCCAAGTGTGCAAATGGTGATCATCAACAGTGAGGCTTTTACCCTCCCGTGTCACTTTGTATCTCCATCCCCTTCCATGCTCCTATCAGTCCTCGACATGAAGTGAGAGCTTTTAAGGTCAGGTTTAAATTTCTACTCTTCAAAACTCGAGTTTGAGCTTTTATATTACGCAAAATGCACTAAATGTGCTTAAAGCGCTTTATAGTGGGCCCCAAGCCAACAGCAACATGTAAGACGAGTCATTACATCTGCAAAGTGCTATTACTTTTTTTTTTTATAGACAACGCTATTAATGATGAAAGAATGGGAGTGAGGAGTCTTTTATGATAACTCAATTATTATTTTTTTATTAGTTCTCAAACCAAGGACCTACCACTACCAGTTGGAAGATGAGTGTGGCTATGTGGTCTTGTGGTATGACACTCGCTTTCTGATAGGATGGTCCTGGGTTCGTGCCTCGCTTGGCTCATAGTTGAGTCCTTGGAAAAGGCTCTTTACTCACATTCTCTCACCATACTCAGGTGTAAAATGAGTACCTGGCCGTTAACAGCGTTGTCTCTGTCGGGGAAAAAATTGTAATATCGCCTAACAGGCGTCAGTGTCTTGTTCTCCATGTTAGTTGTTGTTGTTGGACAGGGACCCTTTGTAAAGCGCTTTGATCACGTTAAGTGGATATTGCGCTATATAAAAAGCTCAAATTTAGTAGGTAGATAAGATGAGTAATAATAATATATGGTTCTTATATAGCGCCTTACCCCGTATCTCAACAAGCTCAAAGCGCTTAACAGTAATGTGACAACTTTCACACCACTCAAACATGCAGTATGAAACAAAACAATATAATTCTACCAGTATCATGTCACAAAGCCCAAAAACAAACTTTTTGCCTCTGAAAATTACAATTCAGCCGCCTTGTGAATAGCAATGCCAGTGAAAGATAGCATAAATCTATCTGGGATCACTAGGACTAAGAAAAGGTAAGACAAAGGGAACTAAGAGAAGGTAAGACAAAAGGGCTTTAGAAAAGGTAAGACAAAGGGCCTAAGAGAATGTAATACAAAGGGGCCTAAGAGAAGGTAAGACAAAGGGGTCTAAGAGAAGGTAAGACAAAGGGGCCTAAGAGAAGGTAAGACTAAGGGGCCTAAGAGAAGGAAAGATAAAGGGCCTAAGAGAATGTAATACAAAGGGGCCTAAGAGAGGTAAGACCGGGGCCTAAGAGAAGGTAAGACTAAGGGGACTAGGAAAAGGTAAGACAAAGGGCCAAAGAGAAGGTGAGACAAAGGGGCCTAAGAGAAGGAAAGATAAAGGGCCTAAGAGAATGTAATACAAAGGGGCCTAAGAGAGGTAAGACAGGGGCCTAAGAGAAGGTAAGACTAAGGGGCCTAAGAGAAGGAAAGATAAAGGGCCTAAGAGAAGGTAAGACTAAGGGGACTAGGAAAAGGTAAGACAAAGGGCCAAAGAGAAGGTGAGACAAAGGGGCCTAAGAGAAGGTGAGACAAAGGGGACTAAGAAAATATATTTGTTTATTTTTTTGTTTTTAAGGGTTTTACGGCGCTTGCAACACATTAAGGTCATAACAGCGCCAGTAAAAAGGAAGAAAATGGGGTAGTAAAAATTTCTAGAATTACAATTAAAGTACCCAAGAAAGTGGAAGACAGAGGAAAATTAGTTAAAATAGAGAAGAGATGTAGATTCCAAGAGCATCCTATCAGTTTACTTTGAGATCATCCAGACAGAATCACAGGTCCCCACTAAGAGGAATACACTCAAATGTTTACAAAATATGTAAAAACAAAATGAATACACAGCATAACAGAGAGATGATTTACAAAGAAAAAAATTATCATCTCCCAAAACTATAACTATTCAATCGACTGTTTCCCTCCCAGCCAAGGACTCCTGCCACGGCCAGGACAAAAATAGGTAATCTCATTCCACGACAAAGACAGAAAGTAATTGGAAAACATATATAGGGGTATAGAAGACATAACAAGTAGCTCCCTGCCCATTATGGTAGATCGGGAACCCCACCGGGAACTAAAAAAAAGGTAAGACAAAGGGACCATTAACCGGTAAGACAAAAGGGCTGGTTCAATTAGAGAACAGATATGTATAGATTACAAGAGCTAACTGTCAATGTGCCTGGTCTAAGATCTTTTAAAAGTCACAATCAATCAAAAGCACAGAAATTGTTTTGTTTTGTTTGTTTTTAAGGATTTTACGGCACTTGCAACACATTTAGGTTGTATCAGCGCCAGTAAAAAGGAAGAAAATGGGAAAGTAAAAAGTTCTAGAATTACAATTAAAGCACCCAAGAAAAAGTAAGACATTGGGGAATTGGGAACAAATAGGGATCAGATGTAGATTCCATGAGCATACCACCAATGCACTTAGTTTGAGATCATGGACGCAAGCAAAAAATCCAAAAAGAGGAACTCACTCAAATGCCTACATTATACATTCAAAATAAAAAATATAATAATACATAACAGAGAGATGATTTACAAGGAAAAAAATATCATCTCCCAAAACAATAACTATGTATTTGACTGTTTCCCTCCCAGCTAGGACTTCGGCCAGGGCCAGGACAAAACCAAGTAATCTCATTCCAAGACAAAGACAGAAAGCATGTTGGAAAACAGATATAAGGGGATAGAAGATGCAGTATGTACCCCCCTGCCCACTATGGGAGGTCAGGAACCCCACCCAGAAAAGCACAGAAACCCAATGAGCGGAACACACTCAAATGCTTAAAGTACATATTCAAAACAAAAATATAACAGTGCATAATAGAGAGATGATTTACAAGGAGAAAAATATAATCTCCCAAAACTGTAACTATACATTTGACTGTTTCCCTCACAGTTAAGGAACTCCTGCCAGGACAAAACCAAGTAATATCCTTCCAAGACAAAGAGCAACATGAAAAACAAATGTAAGGGGATAGAATATACAGCATGTGACTTCCATGCTCACTATGTGAGCTCAAAAGACCCCACCCAGAAACCCAAGTATCTCAATCTCATCCCAAGACAGAGACAGACAGCTACCTAGAAAAAAAAGGAAGATATAGGGATATAGAAGACGCAACATAAGTGACATCCCCACCCTCCATGCACAAAGGAAATAAAATGTCTTTGTGGTTGACATTACGATGAAATGCAATATATAATGAATAGAAAAACGGTATGATTGTCTTCAAAATCAAATAATTTATTTGATATCACAATTGGTAGGTACTCGTAATGACAGAAAATAAAGAGTATAAAAAAAAGTATATTTGTAATCTTCAGAAAAAAGAAAAAACATCTTTAAAAAAGTGAATCCACTTTATCTAAATAAAGAAACAACACAAGCCTCATTTGATACACTTTGATATGTATGGCAAACAACGGCTTGATTGGTTTTATATTCTACGATATTACATTAACGACGGTTTTAATCACAGCTTTGTGCAAAATAGAGAATTTGACAACTGCATAGATTTTTGTGATCAAACTGGTTTTAATTTACTTGTTTTTGAAAGCCTGTATTCACACACATGACATTTTTCCTGTCAGTCGCTAGCGAGTAACATGAAAGTCATGCATTGGAACAAGACGGTGCAGAGTATGAAAAACTTGAAGAAAAAGAAAAAAAATTAATCTATCTGAAACACGATTTTCATGGCTAGGGGAAGACGTGTAGAAAGTATTTACGACACATCAAAACGAAACCATGAATTAAGAGCTTCAAAAAAGGGAGACCAAACACACAACTGGAAATAATTTGATTAAAAAGAAAAAAAAACAAACTAACAGTAAACAACTTGATGACGGTAAGAAACAGGGGTGTTACTCTATAATATTTACAAATGTTGTGGAGAAGAACAGAGACCAGAATTAAAACAAAACTGCTGATTCTCAAACTGAATGCCGGGAATGGAGCTGGTTAAATGACATATGAACCACTTTCTAAAAAAAATTTCAAAATAGTTTGCCATCGTCGTTGAAATCGGGGAAAATTGCTTTCTTTTTTATTGTAAATAAATTTATTCCGGACAATATCATTTACCTTCTTTACTGTAAATATTCCGAACAATCTTATAAAAAATATATTTGTTTTAATTATATAAATCTAAACATTATTTCAACAAGTGAATCCTATTTAAAACCAAATGGCGGTGGTTAATATATCATTCTTTAAAGAATTTATGGGAGTAGCAGTAAAATAAGCAGACTAATAAATTAATAAATTATTTTCCACCACCCAATTTCTTCTCCTCATTAATAACAGCCTCGACGCCCTTGTACATCTCCATAATGGCCTCGTACTCAGTCAGTCCCAATCTCCTCTTGTTGGAGATGTCATAGACTCCACCCACAGACTCTGTGTGCTCACCGTGAATACCTGATGGAAACGAAACACACACAAAAAAATGTTTATCTTTAAACTGCTGTACCTTCAATCAAATACAAAATGAATGCTCAGCTGCTAAAAGCTTTTGGAATATAAAAATTATGTACAAAAATATACGCAACAGGTTCAAAAAGAACAAAATATTAACTACAGATTATTCTAAGGCTCAAAACCCTATTACAACTCCAATAACAAAAAAAAAACAGTTAAAAAAAACAAAAAAGTGATATAATTTATAATATTTTTCTTTTTGAGTGAAATAACATTTCCATCTATTTCCTCTCAAATTGTGTTGCTTTTTAAAAATAGAATCTGGAGGAGTAAAACAATAATCTGAATTTGACCAAATTTAAACTTGAACAAACAAAAACAATCTGTAGACGATTAAATCCGTGTATGAGGCAAGACTGTCAATCAACTGCTTGCAAGTCTTTGGAATATGTGTAGTAATCTATCGCAAACTATTTTTCATCGGAAACAAACTCAACATCCAAACCACTGCTGGAAGGACAGTCAAAAACTCTGGTTTGAGACATGTCAATTTGCTCGTAAATCAACTGCGCTTTCAACCGAATTAGTGGGACAGCATTATTAATATATTAGCTTTCAAGATGTCAGAAATACCTAGCACTAAAGGTTAATAATAATAATAAAAATAATAATAAAAAATAATTTTTTAAAATAATACCGTAATTAAACTGCATTTTATTCAGAATGAATTGTTCTATACACACGTCTTAACATGAGATTCTAATTTTTTCACACAAGTGATACATATTGTAAAGCTACTACACATTACTATTCTGATTTCTCTGATCCCATGCATAGCCATGATAAGCCATATTACTTTGAAAACTGAGTTGCATTAACGAACATCTCAATCGTAATCCATACTATCCTTAACTGAATTGCTCTAATCTGAATATTTATTATAAGAAAATAAATAAATAAATAATTTTTAAAAACTTTCAGCACCTTTTCTGACGGCAACAGTACTCGCTGGGTTCTTGCATCGCTCTTGGGAGAAGCCAAAGAGCGTGCTAGAATCCGATGCTCATGGTAGGAAAAGAATCGCTATATAGATAAATATGCTCCAGCATGGCGTATTGCAGAGCGTGCTGAAATTCGGTAAGTAAGAACCCAGCAAGTCCTGTATTCAAAACCCTGTTTTCTGTTAAATTTATGTTTGAATTTTCGCAATTCGATCATATAATTGGATATCAGATTTATGCATGGGGTCAAATATTTCAGGTGGGCATACATACCCCTAGCCTGGATGTTCCATTTGTCGCAGAACGCCTTGAATTCTGGTGTAGCAGCTAGTTTTGGGATCTTAATATGCACCGAAGCACGGAGGGTTGTGCCCAAGTTGGAAGGACAGAAGGTCAAGTATCCTAAATTGTCTTTCCTGGCGAAGGACAGACCACTGCCTTCAAGAGCTTTGATTCCCTGATGGTAAGAAAAGACCATGAAGTAAAAGAATAATTACAGTAATGAAATCATGATTAGATATGAAATAAAATTTTAAAATATCAAATGAACATTCATATACTGCATATCCATGGATTTACCATATTCAATGCCCTTCACAGTCATGTATTATCCCCCCAGTAGGCCATATGGAACCATATTTCCACTTCATACTGTACCAGTTGCTTGTTAGATGTCCTTTTTGTACTGGCACTCTGGCCATATTCATCACTACCTACAGTCAAGTACTCATTCACACCTGAGTCAAGTAGGGTAATATGGCTCCTTACCCAAGGACACAACTTCGGGACTAGAATTTTCCATGATCGCCCATCCAACCACTGACCATGCGTAACATTGCTTGACTTTTGTGACAAGACTCTCTCTCTCTCTCTCTCTCTCTGCCTCCCCTTACACTTCACGGCAAGAAACTGTTAACAAAAGATCCAACAACATTAATAACATTCTCAGCCTCCCCCTCTCACCTTGACAAGCCTAGTGTAGACCTGCCCAAGGTTGCCTCCGTGCTGCATGGAGATGAGACGGAGATGATCTTCCTCATTGACCCAGACAAGGAAGGTCTTGTTGTTGTTGTAGAAGATACCACGGCCGGTGGGCCAGTCATCATAGCCACCAGCAGCCCTCAGGAATCTGGATAATATAAAAACCAGACGAATAATTAAGCAAAAGTGAAATATTAAGTTGCTAAAAAGCTCCGGACTGTAAAGAAATATGCTTGCAAAAATGAATGTAACAGCTTCAAAAATTAACAAAACACGTAACACTGGTCTTTTTGGGCTCAAATCCCTTCTTCAGCCAATAACAAAAACAGTCAAGACTTTTCACCATTGAGATTCTGGATTATACGTAAAGAAAACATCAGACTTCACGAGGTCCTAGGTTTGAGAGTTATTTTCAAGATGAGGGTTATATATATTGATCAATATTTGAAGGACAAGTTTTCTGGCCAAATGTTTTTCCAGAGTATGCCACAGTTAACTGGTTAATAGGTTTGCATGCTTTTTAGAAAATTATCAAAAAATTTGGTGATAGATTGTTTGCTTGTTTCGGCCCCAAGATTTGGAATGAATTACCACATGGTCTGAGGGAGTGCAAGTCTTTACCTGCCTTTAAAAAGAATCTCAAGACATATTTTTACTGTATTTGCTTTTATTGACGCAAAGAACCCTTGATTTGCCTATGAATTAATTGCATTGTATTTTTTTTTTTTTTCAAAATTGATAATTTATATTGTAAAGTGCCCAGAGCTTGTGTTTTACAAGAGAATGAGCACTGTATAAATGTGTATTATTATTATTATTATTGTTGTTGTTATTGTAAGCAGCCAATACAAATTAATTTGAATGCAATTTAATATGATATTTTCATTAAACTGACCTGTCACTGTCGTTGAAGAGGAAGTGGTCCTCGGTCAGCTGTTTCTGTGTCTCGGCAGTCATGCCCTTCAAGGGATGGTAAACTCCCTTGTGCTCCCCTTCCAGCTTTTCCAAGGCAGCCTTTGCCTTGTTCTCCATTTCAACACGTTGCTGAAAAACAAAGTAGATGCAGCCTTCATATCCTGATCTACGATGAATTCTGTATATTTCCACTACAATGTTTTAGTAACATCAATAATATAGTGATAACAAAAACAACATTCAAGAACAACAATGACAATGACGATGAGGAATATAATAATAAATGACAAATTGAGTGGATTTTCAATTCCCCAGGCAGTTCAAGGTGCATTACATTAATATTAAATTGCGGCTATGTGGTCTAGTGGTATGACAGTTGCTTTCGGATCGGAAGGCCCTGGGTTCGAGCCTCACACTCGGCGCATAGTTGAGTCCTTGGAAAAGGCTCTTTACTCACATTCCCTCACCGTACTCATGTAAAATGAGTACCTGGCCATTAACAGTGGTGTCTTTGTCCAAAAAATTGTAATATCGCCTAACATGCGCATGTCCCGTCCTACATGTTAAATGTTGCTGTTGACCAGGGACCCCCTGTAAAGCGCTTTGAGCACATTTAGTGGATATAGCGCTATATAAAGCTCAAATTTTAACATTTTTTAAAAATTCCAAACTTCAAAGCATTCATGTTACTTATAAAAAGATATGCAATAGGGGAAATCTTTAAATCAAAAAGATATCTGCTTCTTTTGCCAAAGTTACGACTTTAATATCTGCGGCTATGTGGTCTTGGAAGGTCCTGGGTTTGAGCCTCGTTCAGGGCATAGTTGAGTCCTTGGAAAAGGCTCTTTACTCACTTTCTCTCACCGTACTCAGGCGTTAAATGAGTACCTGGAAGCTAACAGGGATGTCTCTGTCCAAAAAAATTGTAATATCGCCTAACATGCGCAATGTCCGGTTCTACATGTTAAGTGTTGCTGTTGGCTAGGAACAACTTGTAATGTGCTTTGAGCATGTTTAGTGGATATTGTGCTATATAAAAGAACATTTTTTTAAAAAAACATTTTAAAAAATAAAGGCTGTCTGCATTTCATACAAACTGGCTCAGAACAATCATGAAAATGTACTGGTCGATTAGAATTAAAAATCAAAGTCTGCTAGATCAATGTGAAATGGAAGACATGAATGACATCATCATGAGAAGAAGGTGGAGATGGATAGGACATCTGCGGCTATGTGGTCTAGTTGTTTGACACTCACTTTCGGATCGGAATGTCCTGGGTTTGAGCCTACTTGAGTCCTTGGAAAAGGCTCTTTACTCACATTCTCTCACTATACTCAGGTGTAAAATGAGTACCTGGCCATCAACCTCAGCGTTGTCTCTGTCGAAAAATATTGTAATATCGCCTAATAGGCATCGTGTCTCATTCTACATGTTACGGCAGGGATTGTTGGGCAGGGATGCTTTGTAAAGCACTCTGAGCATCTGTAGTGGATATTGCGCTATATAAAAGCTCAAGTTAAAGCTCAAATTTTGAGAAAGGAGGAGGGAAACATCAGCAAATCTGCCCTACACTGGACAGACACCAGAAGAAAAGAGAAGAAGAGGAGGGTCCCCGATAGGAGAGTGGAGGGAGACATGGAGCTCCCCAAAGATGATGGCCACGAGAAGAGGAAGATAGAAACCCTTCATTGCTGCTTGAGATGCTATCAGGTATAATGAATGGGCAGTAAGTCATCAGTAGTAATAAACTTCAACAGTTTTTATCTCATAAAGTTACCTCGCATGTGAGAACAGGAGGGAAGCCGTAGCTGTCATGACTGCGACCAACACGAACACGGGTGGACTTGATCAGTTTTCCCTCTGGGTCAAGGTCTGAAAAGGGCAAATTGTCCAGGTCTCCATAATTACAGGCTGGGTGTTTGAGTTCTGTGACTTTGTGGTAGTCCTTAATGACAGCGTCAAGCAGAGGGGCAAAGGTCACATAGGCATCAGGGTCCGAGGCATACACGCCCACGCCGCTGTCTGTATTCTCACATCCTGGAATGAGGAAACGTGATATGTTAATCATGGAAGTCAAAGAAAAAAAATAAGCATTTATGCAGTTCAATATCCACTACATAAGCACTTTACAATGGGTCCTTTTCGTCTTGCAGAACAAGGCATAACACCTGTAAGGCAAGGCAATATTTATAAAATTATTTTGGCAGAGACATCCCTGTTAACAGCCAGGTGCTCATTTTACAACGGAGTATGGCAATAATGTGTGAACTGAGCCTATTCCAAGGACCCAACTTTGTACTGCTTAAAGGCAGACTCATTCCCAGGACCTACACGTCCAAAGAAAAATATATTATCGAAGGACCAAAAAGCTGTACTAAAAATATTAATCCCGGCATGTCTGTTTTTTTAAATTTATTTTACTTTTCCCTGTCAACCATTAAAATCCAGGTTGAGGTAAAAGTTTTTATTCCTCCAGAAACTTGCGACTTTCAATGTCCTGTGTCATATATATGGACATTATTGTTACCTTCGTTGGAACCTCAAATAATGTGTTCTTTTGAACCATGTCACATCATAGATGACCAAATCTCTTCTAAATGACAATATAAGCTTACTGGCAACATAAAATGAAAACAACCACAATTGTTATTTACGAGTGTGAACGGATCAGCTGCATTATAGATTCGATGAGGAAATAAAGAGATAATATATGCAGCTCTATAAATGCTCAATGGTTGTGGCTCGCAAAGCAAATGATTGTGAACTTTGTTTAATCTTTGGAATAGAATGGTGCTTACAATGATGTTGGGTCATTTCAACAATTTTAAACACAACAAGCTAGAGCAGCTTATGGCATCAACAGCAATTTACTTTTTAATCCTTGGGATGGAAAAAAAAAAGGAGGGGGGGGGTGAGTTCAATGCCTTGAAATAGATATTTAATAACGTAGCGTTTTTATGCACCTTCGTTGGATCATTTTCATGCACCACCATTGCACATGCGCATTTCACGCGATTCATCAGGGAAGTTGTGTTACTGTTTTGGACATGGCAAAAGTTATATTGCGACCTCTGCACGTCTTTGTCAATAAAAAAAATCGAAATGTAAAACCAGAAGTTGCATTGAAGGTAAAATAATGTTCTCGAAAGACCAAATTAAAAAAAAAAATTATTTCATTGAGAAAGAAATCATTTTTATTGTTATAGTTATTGGATATATTTGAATTAATCTAATATTATTATTATTACTACTACAATTATTATTATTAATGCTATTACTACAATTATTACTATTAAATTATTTTTTTTTAAAACAACATTAGCACCATTCGATGTATACATATATCATATATGCAGGTCTGACATCCAAACTCACTAATGGACCTAGTTTAAAATTGTTGTAATGGGCAATGTTTTGCATCATTTTTTTTTTGAAGATGACAAGCCTCTTTCTTTCTGTAGGTCTATTTTTACACCGCGCGACGAAGGCTACATAAAAACTGTGTTAACCAGCACTTCCAACGGAGGTGAATAAAAACGGTGCGGTTGTTTTTTTTTTACACATCCAACGGCGGTGCATTAAAAAAACGCCACCTTTTCCTTTTCTTAGTTTACGACTTTTTAACTTTAACATTTTACTTTTAAGTTAGAACGG
>NC_088362.1:31295089-31300089 GCF_034508935.2 Berghia stephanieae
AAAAATTGTAATATCACTTAACAGGCGCCATGTCTCGTTCTACATGTTTCATGTTGCTGTTGGGTAGAGACCCCTTGCAAAGCGCTTTGAGGACATTTAGTGGATATTGCACTTTTTTTTTTTAAGACCTGCAAATGTAAGCACGTCTGAAGAGACCATAGCCACCCTTAGAACGTGCCAAGCAGCCGAATCAGTCGTCCCTACACTTTGTGAGTATCTGTCACAATAATTTGAACCAGTACTGAAAGGAATTAAATTGCATTGCCTACGTTGCCTAATTGACAACACCGTGTCTATATATTTCGACAACCTCTGTTCAAATTGTGAGTAATGCTCAGGATCTGTGGGGCTTATTTATTGTGTTCGGGCAACATACTCAGGCATGCAGTTAGTTCTGGCCGGGATGGCTTGGTCAGTGAAAAACGAGTTTATATCTTGAATGATGAGACTTCTGTGAAGATTTTGGTATTATCAAAAATACCTTTAAAAATATAGGATTCAAGAAAGAAGAAATATAATTTTTAAAAAAAAAGACCAAAAAAATGTTTTAAAAAAATAAATAAATAAATAAATAAATAAATAATATAATAATAATAATAATAATAATAATAATAATAATAATAATAATAATAATAATAATAATAATAATAATAATAATAATAATAATAATAATAATAATAATAATAATAATAATAATAACACACAGACAGAATATAAATTCATGACAGCTAAAAAGTAAAAGAAAAGTCTCTGAACATTAATTTTAACTGTAAATAAATCCCTTTTAGCGACCTGAGCTGAGCCAGACATAGACCCAACACCCGATTGAAGCGGTGGGTCACAAATCACCCCATTCCACTGAGCTACCTAATTCATATCATTATGTCATCCCATGCCCCTTTGCCTTACAGCTATGAACGCCTCCACTATAAATAATTCCAAACCTCCAACCACTGCCCTTCAAAATGTCCTACACCCCACTAAGACTGATCTGCTGCAAGAACGTCAACAACAAGCTTACCGAGACGTGTAGTTAAGTTTATATATTCGATCGATCGGTACTAGACTGCTGATCGAATGATTGATTGACCCGATCGATCAAACCAACACAGTACCTATTATGTGCGTATTGATCAGAACAATCCTTGTTCTTCATTGATAATAGACTAAAAAAAAAAAATAAAAAAAAACACACACAAAACAAAACAAACAAAAAAACACAAAACAAAACAAAAAAACGGGAACCATACAGACAGGAACAATTAAACCTTTAACCCCCCCCCCCCCCCTTTATCCCCCACAGAAAAATGGTCACATGTGTTACGAAACAACCAGCAACATAATATTTTTCTCATTCTTTTTTTTTTTTTTTTTTTTAACATCAGAAATAATTATAAGACCTTAATACTGGGTTGTACATCTTGTTTGGCTGAACAAAAATTATGTAACGCAAGCACATACTATTTTCTTTGTGTTAGAATTTAAAAGACCCGTTGTTATGTTGAATAATCGAGTTTGTTTGTTTTTTATATGACGCAATATCCACTCGAAGTCTCAAAGCGCTTTATAAGGGGTCCCAGACCAACAGCAACACTTAATATGTAGGACGAGACACGACACCTGTTCGGCGATATTACATTTGTTTCGGACAGGGAAAAAACGCTGTTAACCCTCTTCCGCACTAGGACAGGACTGTCCCGGGACAGTCCTGTCCCAAATCTGTAACATATAGAATTTAGAGAGATCTTCCGCACCTATTGGGACGGGACAAAACAGTCCCGTTGTGTCCCAAGCCGTTGTGAAATGCTACAAAATCAACGGGACAGGACTGTCCCAGTCCCGTGTTCATATCGTTTGTGATAGTAGAAAAATATAGCAGACTTCCGCACTAGGACAAAAAAGTCCCAGACTTGGCGGCGCCGTGTCAAAATTGAAATGCCTGTCTTTATTTTCTGCATCCCTACTACTACTACTACTACTACTCCTACTACTCCTACTCCTACTGCTACTACTACTACTACTATTTCTATTGTTGCTTCTGCTGTGGCTAATGCCACTAATATATTAATACCTACATCCCTTATATTTTGTATTTATTTCCAATTCCATTGTATTTATTTTCCAACAATAGTCCACACTTTATTTTGGTTCACTTTCTATACTGCATTACACAGTTCCTCCCCGCCTCCCCTCTTTTGACATAATTAAGTACGCACCTTTTATAAATTTCTATTGCTCTGTTTTAATTCGCGCTTCCTCACAAAGTAGCATACAATTTCCTTCCCATCAATGTTTTTGTTTATGCATCTTAACAACGCCACTACCACATTATCTCATTCGTCTGTAGTTTTTAATTCATCATGTGTTGTTGATGAAGGGGAAACCCGAAACGTCCATTTTATCTGTTTTCGTATATTAAACTGAAGCTTACATTCAATTTCACAGTTTTAATTAATTTATTTATTTCAATTCTGAATATAAAAAAGCAAGAACAATTCAAAAAATAATTCTATGTGATGAAACCACGTAAAGAAGGCATAGCAACATAAATATTTTCGGCAATTTAAAAACGTATGTTTATAAATATAATTTAAGAAGTGTCACACTTTGTGACACAGCAGTAACGTGTCTAAAACCGGTCGCACATCTATTCGGTAACTTGTGGGATCAATTATCTTTCTCGTTATTTATTTCGGGAATTCTCAATGAAAATATTTATAAGTTAGTCCTTCTGAGCCACTTGGACTCATTGTAAAACAAATTAAGTCCTTTAGAGCCTTGTAGCCAATGGTGCAGGAGTTATTCCGGTTTCAATAGCGTGAAGCGGACAATTAACGTATTTGTTTGAAAACCTTTGAACGGGACGCTAGTCTGTAGTCTATCGCAGATTACTATCCCAGCTTGACAGGAACCCTTTTACACCTGAATGGAGTGAGTGATTGGAGTAAATTTTCTTGCTCTAGAAAGTACAAGTTGGCTTCGGTCGGAATCGAACACAGAACCTCTGAGTCCAGAGTACAACGCGCTAACCATAGGCCATCTTGCCTCCTAAGCTTATAAGTCCGGAACTTATCCATGTTTCTGTGGCGTTGAGCAGACAGATAACAGTTTAAAATTTAAAATAATAAAATTCATTTTTTCATCCCATAGGGGAAATTTTTTCGAGGGTCTATTCCAAGGTAAGACTGGAATAACCCGGGCGTCAGCCGCAATGCAGCGCCGCAAATTTAGCTAGGACAAGGTATAACCAGGCGTCAGCCGCAGTGCAGCGCCGCAAATTGAGCTAGGCGAGGTGACTTAATCAACTGATGCCTTTCGGGTACGAAGCATGCTGACTTTCTATTATCCTCTTGAATGATGCTAGTCCGTCAAAGATTACTTTCATCAGCGAACTGGTACTCATTTGCACCTGGGTAAAATGAGGTGATTCCAAGAAAGTCATTTTAAGATAAGATCGGAGATCACCATAGAGTCTACGGAATTGACCCTTGAGCAATCTTTGGGTCATTAAAGGATGCACCCAATATTGTTTTCTCTTTCAATTTGTCTTTTTTTTTTCCACGTGGTAAAGCACAGAAATATGCAACCTCTATTTCATCCATTACTAGTAGTAGTAGTAGTAGTAGTAGTAGTAGTAGTAGTAGTAGTAATAGTAGTAGTAGTAGTAGTAATAGTAGTAGTAGTAGTAGTAGTAGTAGTCGTGGTAGTGGTAGTGGTAGTAGTAGTAGTAGTAGTAGTAGTAGTAGTAGTAGTAGTAGTAGTAGTAGTAGTAGTAGTACTCGTAGTCGTAGTCGTAGTCGTAGTCGTAGTCGTGGTAGTGGTAGTAGTAGTAGTAGTAGTAGTAGTAGTAGTAGTAGTAGTAGTAGTCGTAGTCGTGGTCGTGGTCGTGGTCGTGGTAGTGGTAGTAGTAGTAGTAGTAGTAGTAGTAGTAGTAGTAGTAGTAGTAGTAGTAGTAGTAGTAGTAGTAGTAGTCGTAGTCGTAGTCGTGGTATTGGTAGTGGTAGTAGTAGCAGTAGCAATAATATTACTTTTGCTATAAGAATATTTCATGATTATATAAATCTTATGTAAACAAATCCCATTGTACAGTGTAAAAAATCATTGTCGTCATGTCGTATCTTATGTTGATTCATAAAATGTGAATTATTACAGTTGCTTGCCTACAAAAAAAACTTTTGAGTCTTGTAAAAAAAAATAAAAAAATAATGCATTCGCGCAGGTGTGTCCTGGGACAGTCCTATCCTAGTGCGGAACCCCTTTTGAATAGAAGTTTTCTCCAGTGGGACAGGACAAATTTGTCCCGGGACAGTTTTGTCCTAGTGCGGAAGGTTAACCCTCCTTCCGCACTAGGACAAAACTGTCCCGGGACAAATTTGTCCTGTCCCAATGGAGAAAACTTCTATTCAAAAGGGGTTCCGCACTAGGACAGGACTGTCCCAGGACACACCTGCGCGAATGCATTATTTATTTTTTTTTTTTTACAAGATTCAAAAGTTTATTTGTAGGCAATTGCAACTCTAATAATTCACATTTTATGAATCAACATAAGATACGACATGACGATAATGATTTTTTACACTGTACAATGGGATTTGTTTACATAAGATTTATATAATCATGAAATATTCTTATAGCAAGAGTAATATTATTGCTACTGCTACTACTACCACTACCACTACCACGACTACGACTACTACTACTACTACTACTACTACTACTACTACTACTACTACTACTACTACTACTACTACTACTACTACTACTACTACTAATACTACTACTACTACTACTACTACTACTAGTAATGGATGAAATAGAGGTTGCATATTTCTGTGCTTTACCACGTGGAAAAAAAAGACAAATTGAAAGAGAAAACCATATTGGGTGCATCCTTTAATGACCCAAAGATTGCTCAAGGGTCAATTCAGTAGACTCTATGGTGATCTCCGATCTTATCTTAAAATGACTTTCTTGGAATCACCTCATTTTACCCAGGTGCA
>NC_088362.1:31307589-31310089 GCF_034508935.2 Berghia stephanieae
AATTTTAATTAAATTATTCCGTTATCTCACCCATGACGCGATGTTATAATATATCGTGTCATGGGTGAGATAACGGAATAATTTAATCAAAATTACGTCTTTGTTTGCGGTCTACTCTTCGCATTATGATATATATATACCATTAAAAACCATTGACATACCATTGATATAAATATATATAAAGTATGCGCTTGGCTAAGAAGGTCACAACATTGCCATCCGGAAAGATAACGGACCAATGCACAAAACTATGTGTAACCATGAACGTTTATAGTCTAGATAATACAGTTAAGTGGGAATTACTCATAAACGTGGATGGCAAAAAAAAAAAAAAAAAAAACAATAGCAAAGACCCGAGTGACGTCAACTTCATTCTATCTATAGATCATCCCCATGGTAGGGGAATTGACTACACGTAGGAGCGCTTTTAGACCGCGTCCAACAACAACAAAATTCCATTAATCTGTGACCTCTAAACGACTCTTGTGGAATGTGTACTTGGATTGCACACATACAAAATACAATGACACGCGACATACTACGACATGCGTTCGGCGGCGTGCAACAGCAGCAGCTAATAAATTTGACCTACAATAAATAGCAGGGCCAGTGTCAACTATAAATAAGCCATTAATTTATTGAATCGAGTTGACCTTTACAAATTATACGTATATTATTGCATACGTTGTAGCATTGAAGCCAGTCTTCCATTGGAATAGACCCTAGAGACACATTTCCTCTATGGGATTAATAAAGGGAATTGTATTTATTTATTTTTAAATATTTTTTTTTTTAAAACAAAAAAAACAAAAATAGGTCTGCCATTGTTTTGTGTGTTTTTTTCTTCTTTCTTTCTGCTTTGTCTGACATTGACAAACTTTGGTTCAAACCTTTTCAGATTAAAGGAAAAAACATATTTTTCACAAGTACCGGTTCCCCTAAAATTTAAAAACTAGTCCTTCCGAGCCATTACGCTCGTGGAGCCGGAATTTATCCCGGTTTCCTTAGAGTGAAACGAACAATAGAAATTGCTTGCTACCCTTTGGATAGGACGCTTGTCTATTGCAAAGTACTTTCCACCAGATCTAAGATACCCAGCTACCCAATCACTGCTGCGTGGACAAGGGGATCAGAAAAAAAATATCGGCTACACCCGGGATCGATCTTGGTTTGGTCCCTTTGCGTATGAAGCGAGTGCTCTACCAACTGAACTATTGGGACAATCCACCTCCCCCACCACCACCACCTTCTAAAATTTCCACTTTGATATTGTTCCAGTGTTAACTGATTACGTTCCAATACGTGATCGATCGTCTAACAACGATAATGACCCGCACGTACATACATTACATACACGTAAGTCGTGAATACGACCTAACAGTCACCTGTAACTGTAATCCGGCACATAAATCTTATTGATTTGATTGTCTTTCTTTCGCCACTGCCTCTGCCATTTCCGTTCATTGCCACCACTGACTGGTTGGCTGTGGGCTTTGAAGGCTTTGGCAGTCACGTCAGCAAAAGGGTATTGCACCCTGGGAGGTGCAAGATTTAGGGGAATTAATCCATTGCACACCTCCGTCCGTACGCCCCTACGGTAACACTATGTATAATTATATTATATGGTGTCACCATTATAAACTAATGGGTGTTAAACAATAATATATTCGTGGGTTGACAGCGTAAAAAATACCCTTTATTCATCCCAAAGGGGGGAATTTGTCTCTCGGGTCTATTCCAAGAGAAAACTGGAATAACCCAGGTCAGCCGCAGTGCAGCGCCGCAAATTAGGCTCGGGCGAGGTGACTTGCTTAGTAAGGCCACACAGCGCAGCGGCGGGTGATCAAACTCGGTACCTTTCGGATACGAAGCATAGACCGTAGCGCTGAGCCACGCTGCCCCTTATGTATATTTTCTCCCTGTATTTTTCTTCCTGATTTAACCGACACTCTTTCATGCACACCTATACAGATTTTTAACATTGCAATAAGTTTTGCATAAAAGTCCTTCACAGCCATATTGTGACCAGTTAAGTCGGGAGTTTATTCCAAGTTCCAAAGTGGTAAACTGTCAATAACGATTTACTTTCTGCCCGATCTCACAGAGCCATCTACCAAATCACTGCAAGACGCTTTGAGCGTAGTCGAATTGTGGTAGATAAACGTAATATATTTTTTTTCAGTATCTAGATACTATTATTTATTTTGATAACTGCAAAATGTACACACATACATACACACATACATACACACATACACACATACACACATACACACAACACACATACACACACACATACACACACACATACACACACACACACACACACTACACACAACACACATACACACAACAACACATACACACATACACACATACACAACAACATACAACACAACTACAACAACATACATACAAACAACAACAACATACACATACATACAACATACATACATACATACATACATACATACATACATACATACAACATACATACATA
>NC_088362.1:31312589-31330089 GCF_034508935.2 Berghia stephanieae
TGTGAAATGAGGCTAAAATAACCAGTAATATCAATCTTTTCTTTTTTTTTAATTTATTTTTCGCTTCTTATTCTTTTAAATTAGAACAAAAACTGAAAACAAAAACATACAAAACAAAAAAGAACAAACAAAAAAAAAAAATACCAAACAACAACAAAAACAAACAAACAAAAAAAACACATTCACCTTACCGACATTTCATATTTTTTGTCACCCTTGCATAAAACCGTTTTGAGCAACGTGACCTAAGTTCAAGGTCGGGGATTCCTGAGGTCACGTCGGTTTTGAGGCATTGTGTCACAATTTTTGATATTGTTTGTTGCATTTTGTTACATTTAAAAAAAATTTGATTTTGATGTTTTTTTTTTCAATTATTTCCTCGTATGTGATATCCTACATTTTTTAAAAAGTAGTTCTTCGGAGCCATTAGGCCCATAGAGCCGGAGTTTATTTAGCGTGAAACGGACAATAGCAATTGCTTGCTACCCTTTGGATAGGACGCCAGTAAGTCTATCGCACTTTCCGCCCGATCTAAGATATCCATCTACCCAACCACTGACGGGTGGACAGGAGGGAAGGGATGGTATAGCACACACACACACACACACACACACACACACACACACACACACACACAAAACTCTCCTGCACCGGGATCGATCTTAGTCCCTTTGCGTGTGAAGCAAGTGCTCTACCAACTGAGCTATTGGGACCCTCGATATCTTAGATAAGAGCTTGATAATTGCTCTTGAGATTTTATATGTCCTCCATAGTGAGACGATCTCTAGGGAGTTAGAAATCGAGGGATGTGTAAAAGGAAGTGTTCGCTGTGTTGTAAAAATGTGCGAGCACGTTCGTGTCAATCCTATATTTATGTCGTATTGATTCATTCAAAGAAGAAATTAGTTTCCGCATCCATTAAAAGCCTCATTTGGGAAAGAGATGAAGGAGTGAGGCAGGGACAGAAACTTGTTTTGTTCAGGTCATAATTAATAATATTTTTTTTTTTTAAATAACCGGCTAAATCTTAAATAACGGATGCCCTGCGTTACCCCTTTTCTCCTCATGCATCGAAGAGATTCAGAAAATGAACATATTTAGAGAGAGAAATATACCCTGGTGAACCTTAAATAAATAAATAAATAAATAAATAAATAAATAAATAAATAAATAAATAAATAAATAAAGTAAGAGAGAAAGAAAAATCTGTAGAAAGGTAAAAATAAAAACAAAACAAAAACAACAAAGACATAGAAAGCTAACAAAATAAATAATAACAGATTATTAGTTCGTACTGGTACGTTTGTTCTGTTCAGGTCATAATTAATAATTGTTATTTTTATTTAAAAACCACAAAAATCTGAATTAGTGGGTTTCCTATATTTGCCTTTTTTTTTCTCCTTCTGTACCAAAGGGAACTTTTTTCCACGTCGCATTTCATCTAATTTCCAGTTAATTTCCCCTTCCGTATTTTCAACCTCGTCGTCTCTTTCATTTCCCATCATTATGAAATTGCATTCCCATCAGGCAGCTCAAAGTGGACTTCCCTTTTAACAGTATCCGGTACCCCCCCCCCCCCCCCCCCCCCCCATTTCTCTCTCTCTCTCTCTCTCTCTCTCTCTCTCTCTCTCTCTCTCTCTATCTATCTATCTATCTATCTCTCCCACTCTCTCTCTCTCTCTTTCTCTATAGCCCTTCCCTCTCCTCTCCCCTCTCTTTCTCCCCCCCCCCCCCCCCCCCTCCCTCTCTCTCTCTCTCTCTCTCTCTCTCTCTCTCTCTCTCTCTTTCTCTATACCCCTTCACCCTCTCCTCTCCCCTCTCTTTCTCTCCCCCTCTCTCTCTCTCTCTCTCTCTCTCTCTCTCCTCTCTCCTCTCTCTCTCTATATATATATATATATATATATATATATATCTATCTATCTATTCAACGTCGCAGCCACCCCCTACAAAGAAGCACTCACAAAAAGTGGATACAACACACCATTTTTATACACAGACGCCTCCCTCTCATGTAAACACCAACACACAAGTGAAGAACGTAAAACAAGAAAACGACACATAACTTGGTTCAACCCACCTTTCGACATAAACGTCAGCACAAACATAGGACAGCAGTTCCTGAAGTTAATTGATACACACTTTCCAAAAAACCACAAGCTACATAAAATTATCAACAGGAATACCATAAAAATAAGTTACTCGTGTATGCGCAACATAGAACAAATAATTTCAAGCCACAACAAAAAATATTAATAAACCACCGACAAGAGCAAAACCCACCCACTAGAAAATGCAACTGCGCAGAAATAAAGAACATTGCCCGCTAAACAAACAATGCTTAGAATCAAGTTTAATTTACCAAGCCACAGTCACAGAAACTAAAACAAACAAGCAAGAAAAATATGTAGGACTAACAGAAAATAATTTCAAAACAAGATACAACCTCCACACCTCAACATTTAGAAACACTAACAAAAAAACATCCACAAAACTCAGCGAACATATTTGAGAAATTAAAAGACAACAAAATAGACCACAACATTTCATGGAAAATTTTATCTAAAGCAACAGGATACACACCAACATCAAAACAATGTAGCTTATGCCTGGAAGAAAAATATACTATAATCAAACAACCTCATGAAGCCACACTCAACATGAAAAATGAGATCTACGGAAAGTGTCCCCATCGGCGCAAATTCCTCTTAATTAACTTCAAACCGGAACCACTTCAAGAATCAACAACAGTCAACAAAACAACTCAGTCCTGAAGATGGCAAATTAAGCCTGAAACATTGATGTAGACTGCCCCAAACATTGTGGTAAATATTTTAAATAATAATTCGCTCCATTACTACATGTCGAGCACTTTTCGTACCATATTTGTATCAAACACGATTCAATATCTATCTATCTATCTATCAATCTATCTATCTCTCTTTTTCTCTATCTATCTATCTCTCCCACTCATTCTCTCTCTCTCTCTCTCTCTCTCTCTCTCTCTCTCTCTCTCTCTCTCTCTCTCTCCCTCACCATTCCACAGCACAGCTGTCTATTAATGTATCCCTCCATCTCCCTTTCCCAGCCTGAAATACATACATGAAACCAACAGGATTTGACACTGCTAACGCTGTCAATTTCGTGGAAAAGACTATCGTTCTATACGAGCTTAATGTGATTTCTTACCCCCAAATAGATCGGGAAAGATCGATTTACCACATACCGCCCCCTCTCAACCAAAACAAAGCAGTATTCCATATACCTTCGTATGAAAAAAATACTTCACTCTTTCAATCAAGATTACCCTGCAGTATCGTCGTGGCTAGAGGCAGAAGTATGGACTACGAGCAGACAGGAGTTAGAAGGGGAGACCACTGATGATTTTGTAAGAAGGGGAGACTACTGATACTACTTCCTTTTCTCAGAGTAGAGATGCCGTTTCTACGATGGTTTCGAATACTATCTTAATATTATACATAGTAAACAATACTGCCTTTATTTCCTGTTTTTAGATCAAAGTCGAGGGATCGAGGTGGTCGATAGCCACGGTGATGGGGTATGAAGGGGATGAATTGATTGGCCCTCTTGTCTCGATATAGATAATCTTAGTCCATCCGTTCGTCCGTACATTCATTCATTCATTCATTCATTCACTCCATCAATTGTTTATTCTCATTCAATCACTCAATCAATCGTTTGTTTATTCACTCGACCTTTCATTCATTCATTCATTCATTCATTCACCAGATCAATCGTTCATTTAATCATTCATTCATCCATTCGTTCACTCGATCATTTATTCATTCATCTATTCATTCATTCATTCATTCATTCACTTATTCATTCATTCATTAATTAATTAATTCATTCATTCATTCATTCATTCATTCATTTATTTATTGATTTACTTTTTTAAAATTCATGTATTTACTTAATTACTCAAATATTTAATTATGCATTTATCTATTCATCTATTTATCGAATCGTTATTTAATTTATCAAGTTATTTTGTAATATTCAATTATCAAGTCAGTTACCTTTTCAGATTTATTTATTTTCTTTCTTGGAAACGTACGAGCTGGTTATCAATAACATTGCATTCTAGATTTTGTATTTGTTTTTGTTTTTCTTTTTCTTTTTCAAACGTCACTGTATGATATAATATTCAACATAAAGAAATTGTCGGTCTTGAGCTGTTTTTGTTTGTTTGTTTTTCTGTTCTTTTTTTTTTTTTTATCTTTCAAAATGCTGGCTGGGTCGGTTTATTGCTTTGTAAAGGAAATCAATTTTCCGTCCTACAAAAAGAGCTAGCCAATCAATTCGGGATACATGATATTATATCAAGCAATACGTCTTCATATTATAAAACTCGAAGGCTTGGCGCAAGGGGGCTGACATGTCAGCAAGATATAATAAATTAGACCTCCGTGTTTTGTTTTGTTTTGGTTTGGTTCGGTTTGGGGTTATTTTGTCTTCGAGGAAGATATAATATATATATATATATATATATATATATATATATATATATATATATATATATATATATATATATATAGAGAGAGAGAGAGAGAGAGAGAGAGAGAGGGAGAGAGAGCGAGAGATAGAGATGGATAAATAGATAGATAGATAGATAGACAGATAGATAGATAGATAGATAGATAGATAGATAGATAGATAGATAGATAGATAGATAGATAGATAGATAGATGGGTGGATAGATAGATGGATAGAGAGGGGAGAGAGAGACTGAGAGAGAGAGAGATAGATAGATAGATAGATAGAGAGAGAGAGAGAGAGAGAGAGAGAGAGAGAGGGAGAGAGAGAGAGAGAGAGAGAGAGAGAGAGAGAGAGAGAGAGAGAGAGAGAGAGAGGAGAAAGACTCGACTCTATACCACCAATCTCATATGCTCTATACCACCAATCTGATATGACGATAAATTTTGCCCACAAGGTGAGCTGCCCTAAAACATGCCTTCCCTCGTTCCACCAAGTATTCATCCATATTTAACCGATACTTTACAACATAATTACCTGTACCAAACCAGTCGGCTAAATTAACCCTCTGTTCTTCAACATTGAGCTGTATGTACTGTAATCACCCTCCTTGCCAAGTATTCCTACTAATCGCCCCGCCCCCCGCCCCCAACACTGGGATATACGACATACATACACAGCACAGATATCATCTTGCCAATGGATACGTGTACTAGAACGGATTAGCTCCAACCAATAATTTACCAGTAACGCTACGAGCAAAATCTGCCTCCCTCAACACATATGTGACCCAACGTTTCAAAACGGTATGATGTGTCGGGATGAACCAGATGCTAAAAAGTTAAATTAAAGCTGAACTGGTCAAAAATATGAATTATTGGTATTTAGCACTCTAAAATATGATATTCATTCTCCTCAATAAAGCATATAAATTCAACGCAAGTCTGATATTTCTGGCTACAAATTCAGTTTTCAGCACCTTAATCATCCCGACTTAATATCGTTTTGAGACGTTGGCTCACATATTTGTTAAAAATTTGGCCAGAAATTTGGCCCAACAAATCGATCGATTAAAACGACTATTTTGTCAAAAACTCTCAATCCTGAGAATTCAATGAGGTCTTTGAGGAAGTCCAAGATTTGAGAAATTTTGACAAGACGAAAACCATTTTAATCAATCGATATGTGAAGAGGACGAGTTTTCTGGCCAAAACTTTTAAAATTTGTTGGGTTTTTTTGTTGTTTTTTTTTTTTTTTTCAGAGTGTGGCAAAGTAATGTAACGTACTCAAAAACCACAAATCAGTGCTCACACTACAGCATACCGTTCACGTTCAAGTTTCATGAGATCGCCAGTAAAACAGAAGCAAGCCAGGTGAGAGGATGATACGCTGAAAACGAACCCAGTGAAAAATCACAAAGGTAGTAAAAACCATTTCGGCTATCAGTTCATTACATCAACACTTCTCAATTGGATGGAATGCATTCCACCTTCCTACCTGCCCGAACACCTACCAATCACCCACTTAATTATATTTCATATATATATATATATATATATATATATATATATATATATATATATATATATATATATAATATATATATATATATATATATTATGGCTATATTTCATAACAAGCAAAATGGAAGATGATAATAGAAAAGTTCATTACATCAACACTTCTCACTTCTCCATTGGATGGATCGAATGTTGATATTCCACTTTCCCACCTGTCCAAACACTTTTTTTTAAAATCATATGTACGACCTTCCATGCATAGGGTATATTTGGGACAGCGTGGCTCGGTACGGTCTTTGCTTCGTACCCGAAAGGTACCAAGTTCGAATACCCGCTACGTTGTGTGGCCTTGAGCAAGTCACCTCGCCTTGTTTAGTTCAGTTTGCGACGCTGCACTGCGGCTAACGCCTATGTTATTCCAGTCTTTCTGGAATAGACCCTAGAGACAAATTTCCCCTATGGGATGAATAAAGGAAGTTTTATTTTATTTATTATATTTAAAGAGTTGAAGATCTGAGGAAAAATTATAGCAAGACAACGTAACGGGGACTGGGGTTCAATTAGGGAACAGAAGTATCCACTCTGCCGTACTCTGGAAAAAAACATATTTTAAAATTTGGCCAGAAAACTCGTCCTTCAAAATATCCATCGATTTAAATGACCCTCATCTAGGCAAAAACTCTCAAACCTGGGACTTCCAGATCACAGTGCAATGCCTTAACCACTCGGCCACTTCAACTATAAAAATCAAGCAAGGAAATCATATCGATTGTGTTGTTCAAATAATCAAGAAACCCAGATTCAGTTTGGAGTTTGGAGTGTACTACAGAACACTCAGCCTAAAACCTTTAAGTAATTTTGAAGAAACAGACATTTAAGAAAAACCTGAGAGCACACACAGTTCTTCAAGCTACAAACCGAGTGTGTACTTCTTACCATTTGCACGTATATTGATTGTATTGTAAACGTGTATAAAAGCACACCGTGTACCAGCCTATCAATATCTCATTATCTTGAATGTAACAAATTATTCAGTGCAGATTTGCAGCGATGTGGACAAATTTTCTTTTTCTCTCACCCACCCCTTTCTTTTATTTCCTTTGTCATCGACTGTTTTTATTTTTTGTTGATTTGTTTTTGTTTTGTTTTGTTTTTTAGGGAGGGGAGTCTCCTATATTTCTTTTCTTTTTTAAAAAATCTTGTTTTTGCTTCTTTTTTTTTTCTTCCCTTTTTTTTTTTCTCTTTTTTTTTTTTGTGTGTGTGTGGAGGGGAGTGACGAAGTGTTGAGGAGGTCTAGCCCGTGCTAATAAATACTATTTTTCTTATAATAAAGCGATCAACCATATTGAATTCCTCTTCCATCACAGAAAATATTCTGCAGTTTTATAGATCAACATCTATTGAGGAGGTCATGTATTATTCATTACACTCGTAATGTTTGCATTATTTTCTAACGAAATAGCTACGCATTCATTCGGCGATGGAATTTGTGAATCACACATTATAATGTAAACGTGTAAATCAAATAAAGGACACTCCAACCCAAAGACTAGAGTGCTCCAACCTACGTGCACGATTTTGACACCAAATCCTTTTCATTACATCTTCTATCTTGAACTGTAGTTCACATAGCCTACCCAATCCCTAACACCTTTCATGAACTTGCAAATTGGCTAAGAGCTCTCTAGAACTCTACAAAAATCGTTTCATACACTTAGATAATATGACTGCAATAACCAATGTAAACAATGAAAACAACCCTATAAAACCTGACTCTATCAACAATAACAAAATGAACACGCATACTTTCTAAATGCCAACCCAAACAAAAAACCGCAACATGCAGGGGGTGTTTGACGAAATCTCATGCCGAACAGAACCGCAGCATAAATAAATAATAGATAATACGTTGCAAGTACTACCCATCTACTACAAATGCCGTATAAAAATAAGCGTGTCTATGTGTGTGTGCGCGCGTGTATGTGTTTATAGGTACGTTGTGTGTGATGTAATTTTTCCCTTAGTATAGATCCTTCACCCCCCCTTGTCTTTAAAAGGAAGAAGCTTCGCCGCCACCCTCAATCTTTCTTCCTCTTTTTTTTTCTCTAAATCAGTGCTCACGCGCGTTCAAATTGTTCTCAACTCGACTCGACTCATCATTTCGCTTCGCCGTGCACGATTTGTATAGCTACTGGGCATCGATCCAAGAAGCCTAGATAGAAGAGAATCGTACAAAACGTCATCAGAGAGGCTTTTAAAAAGATCAAGTGGTAAGCGATTCCAATAATATCTGACGTCACAACAGCAATCTCGCGAGAGCGTGTTTGCAATTGTTTTTGTTTTTATTGTTTTTAAGGGTTGTACGGCGCTTGCAACACATTGAGGTCATATCAGCGCCAGTAAAAAAGGAAGAAAATGGAATAGTAAAAAGTTTTAAAATTGCAATGAAAGCACCCAAGAAAAAGTAGGACAAAGGAGAATTGATTCAAATAGGAAACAGATGTATATTCCAAGAGAATACTACCAAAGTACTTAGTTTGAAATCACCTAAAAGTCTCATCCAGACACAAGCACAGGTCCTAACTAAGAGGGATACACTCAAATGTTAACAAATCATAATATATAATATGTAAACAAAACAATATAGTGCATAACATAGATATGATTTACAAGTAAAAAAATATCATCTCCCAAACGTCTAACTATATATTTGACTGTTTCCCTCCCAGCTAGGGTATCAGGCTAGGGCCTGGACAAAATCAAGTAATCTCATTCCAAGACAAAGACAGAATGCAGAATGATGATGTTTTTTGCATTTGGTTGTTTAGTTGTTTGATTGTTTGACCTGAAAGAAAAAAATTCTGACAAGCTATCTCGAAGCAGGTGCTTGGACTACAAAAAATCGCTCATACAGATTGTGACATACCACCCCAAAACGGTATAATGTCGGGCTGAACGAGATGCCAAACACAATTTTAAAGTTATTGACTACAAAGACTAGAAATGTGATCCCCAGTCGAGGTCGACTGATTTTTTGGGATCGTTTTTTCTTGTATTTTTCTTTTTTGCTTTGTCTGGCACATTTAATACACGCTTGTTCAGATCTTTATCTTACACCGGTCCGGTGCTTACTCCTTAAAAAACTTAACCTAGACCTCCTGATGGCCGATAATCAAGAGCCAGAGTCTGGGCTTCGATCCCCTTGTCGAGGCAGGTGGATTTTTATTTTGGACGTTTTTAATTTTTTTTTAAATCCTTGCATTCTTATTTCGTGTTTAGTCTGACACTGTTTCATACACATCTTTTCAGATCTAATGTGTCACTTTAAAATATAAATCCAACCAAAGTTTCATGTTTTTACTGATATAACTCAAATTTTGACATTTCTAACATCACCCCAGCATAGTTTGAGGCGACAGAGCCACATAATATATACATATATATATATATATATATATATATATATATATATATATATAATATATATATATATATATATATATATATATAGTCAAGGGAAACACTTCATTTCACTTCATCAGTGTCAGTGATAAGACTACAGCATACAGGATATTCTTCAATGAATCTTTTAAAAACTAAATTGTAAGTTAGTTATCGTGTCATGGAAAGAGCAAAGATCAAACAGAATGGTATTGGATGGACTAAGCATAAGAAAGAAAGTACTTCCGGCGACTGTAAAGCACAGAATGTTGGCGTACTATGGCCACATACGACGCCACACACAACAGTCTCCAGAAGTCCATACTTGAAGGAAAGATTAGTGGGGAGAAGAGGGAGAGGGAGACAACGAAAGAGCTGGTTGGGAAATAGAAAAGAAATGACTGGGAGCATGATGAAGAAGGACTGCTCAGTGATGGCGCTGGACAGAGAATTGTGGAAGATCATGGCAGCAAACCTCTAAGAGAAGAACCCCGGTAAGGTAAGGTAAGTTAGTGTGCTTGGGGCGTTTACTCGCCACTAAAACCAATACGATCTGTTGTTATGAACCCCGAAATCAAATTCATCAAACGTAGAATAAATGCAATTTTGAGTAATTAAACTCTAGAATTTTTAGCCGTGCACTGATTAACTGTAAACCATACCAGGGTACAACAAAGATGACGCCAAACATAGTACCATTCTTAACTTCATATACACAACCGACTAGCTAGGTTGTGAGCACCTAGTATTTTATCTGGATGGAAAATTAATTCTATTTAATTCTCCACCCGTTACAGCTCCTTTCTCCCCCCTCTCTCTCTCTCTCTCTCTCTCTCTCTCTCTCTCTCTCTCTCTCTCTCTCTCTCTCTCCTCTCTCTCCTCTCCCCTCCCTCCCTCTCCTCCCTCCCTCTCCTTCTCTCTCCTCTCCTCTCCTCTCTCTCTCTCTCTCTCTCTCTCTCTCTCTCTCTCTCTCTCTCTCTCTCTCTCACACACACACACACATACACCCTATAAGATTTATCTAATGCCATTCATCTGAGTTTGAGAATTATTTTTTTTAATTGCGCCTTTGGAAGCTTTTATTTAAAGATTATTTTTTTAAAAGCTCAATTTGGATAAGGCCGATTCCTGTTGACAGCTGACGTTTGTAGGGTGAATTATTCATTCCTCTGATGAGGTCCGCGCGGAAGGGCGGAATTTTCTTCTTTTTTAAAAAAATTAAACACCACACAGTAAGAAGAACACACACAAAAATAAAAAAAAAAACCCAAAGGAATGGAAACAAACAACATTCAATGTTTTACGATTTAAGCAGATACCTAACAAACCGACGCGTACTTATTTCAGATCTGATAACCCAATTCCTTATGGGGCTCGTTGTTGTAATGGAAATCACAACAAACAAACAAAAAACCACGCAAAATAATTTTTTTATTAGATACATCAATGTTCAACTTGGCCCATAATTGCGTTCGGATGTCAGACCTGCATATATTATATGTACACGTCGTAACAAACCAATAGTAAAACAACGCCACTTCATTGATGAAAATCATGATGAAAAAAGCGCGTCTTTGATTGGAAGACAAATCGATAAAAACACTTAACAGGGAAAATGAAGAAGAAAAAGACATTTGATTATTGGGTTTTTGGTCTAGAGGCTGGGAGTACCGATCTATAGATGGAACGAAATTGACGTCACGCACTTCTTTGTTATTGTTTTTAGCCAGCCATTTTTATAAGTAGTTCTTATTTTTTTGTTTGTTTGTTGCTTTAGGTCTCTTCCAACACAATTGAGGTTATATGAGAAACCGCTGAAACAAAAAAAAACAAGCAATCTAACAAAAATAGTACAAATGTAAATCAAAATCATAACCTAAAGATATCATAAGTTAAATTATAAATAATCAAGAACAAACAGGCAGAAGATTTACAGAAAAAAAATATCCCCTGTCAAAAATACAATCACATACCAAAGAAGCAGAATAGGCTAGTAAAGAGAAGAAGAAACGGCATCACTGTCGGATCGTACACCCATGCGAACATCATAGGTATATGATTCAAGGGTGATGCTCCCATCCAACCACCCGCAAGTAGTTCTTACTTAATTAAATTGTATATAATCCGACTATAAACGGTCAAAGTTACGCACAGTTTTGTGCGCTGGTATGTTATAATATACGGCTGATGGAATGTTGTTAGTAAATCGCCAAATCGCAAAGCATCAATAAAATAACATATAAATAATGTAGGTACGACCGAACCTCGTCACCACGCACAGATTCATCTTCATCTAGAAAAGATTAGCGTCAGACGAAAAGCTGGCGGTAATTATGTAGATGGCACGACATAAACATCACAGAACGAGGCGGCACAGGGAATTTCGTCTTTTGTTACCTGGGTAGGTAGGTACTTCAAGAACGTGTATATTCCCAAGAATAATGAATTTTGGGTAGTATATTATTGTAGATAGAGGTATGTGGGGAGAAGGGAAGGGGGAAGAGATCGGGGGGGGGGGGAGGAGGGAGGGAGGAAGAAGGACAAGGAGGGAGAAAAGGAGAAGGGAGGGAGGGAGGGAAGGAAAGAGTGAGAAAGAAAACGTGAAACGGACAATAGTAATTACTTGCTACCCTTTTGATAGAATGCTTGTCTATCCCAAAGTACTTTCCGCCAGATCTAATAGACCCAGCTACTCATTTACTACTAGGTGTCGGAAAAAAATCTCGACTGCACCGGGATCGATCTTGGTCCTTTTGCGTGTGAAGCGAGTGCTCTACCAACTGAGCTATCGGGCATAGTTTGCCTCAAAGTTATCAATATTTCATAACCATTTAAGATTAATCATATATATGTATATATTATTATTAAAGTAAAATTTGGCACGTTCCATGGCAACAAGGTATTGAAAAGACTATAGTAATAGTACTATCTTTATTTCAAAATCCCGTTGGATTATGAGAAAGATCTTTGAGGAGCATGGGGTACTGAAGAAGAAAAAAATGTATACTATAATATATTATCACTGACAGTGAAGGCTGTCTTTTGTAAATTCTTTCAACTCAGCAAAAACGTGTATTTGTTATTGTTTTAATTTGTGTGTATTTCATACCTCAAAGTATTACCTACGTCTACTAATTGCCAAGACACAAACAATATAATAATATAATGTACAGCTCTTATTTTCCAATGTTTCCAAATATTACTAATTGCTCATTACGGTCTGTATATTTGGCAACTTATACAATGAATGCCTGGCAACCGTCGAGTTCAAGATGACAGAGCAGGGCTACTACGTACGTGCTTCATTGTGCTGGTGATGCGAAAAACAAAGCTATATTGATATATTATTATAAATTCTAACAAAGAAAAATGATTTTTTTTTTTTCAGGTAAACATTTTTTTCTTTCTTTCTCTTGTTTGGTTATGTGCTGATTGGTTTTACAAACCTACCAAAGTAACCTTGAACACATCCGTATTATAAATAAATAAATAAAGAAAGAAAGAAAGAAAGAAAGAAAGAAAGAAAGAAATAAATAAATAAATAAAATTTGAAACAAGCAGCAAAACCTGTCCGTGCCGAACTTTTTCTCACGCGGAGGTCTAGAATAATTGCTTAGTTCAGCACCTGAAAGGCGTTATGCCAAAATAATTTAACGGTTCTTTACGAGGTGATATGTTTTTCCCCCTTGATATAATATTATATTCATACTACATCAATAATATATCAAATGGCACTGGTCCAATATATTATATATAAACAGAGGTCTTTTTCTCATTTTTCTTTATTTCTAAAGCTGAATCGCAATCGTGAATACGTTATTGCTCCAAGAAACTGCATGGACTGTAAAACATATATATTATTGAACATTAATGATACAACTTGACACGGAATGTTTCGGGCTCAAAACTCTTTTTCAGCCGTCTTGCCATACTTCACGTAAAATCCAGATATGGGAGAAAAAGTCTCTCTCGCTCTCTCTCTAATTATATTATAATCCCTCTCTTTCTCTCTCTCTCCTATTCCTCCCCTTCCCACTCTAAACCCTCTCTCTCTCTCTCTCTCTCTCTCTCTCTCTCTCTCTCTCTCTCTCTCTCTCTCTCTCTCTCTCTCTCTCTCTCTTCACGCAAGGTAGAATGTCAAGATACACGATGGCACAAAGTATAGAATACGATGTCGTGATGGAAAATGTGTACAATGTAGCTGATGGCCTTGTTAAAAATATATTACTCCAATCTAAAACGTTTAATATGAATGTATTTCGGTTTTCTTTTATTGTAAAATCGGTAGAGAGCTCGCATTACACGCATAGGGACCGAGATCAATACCGGGTGCAGTCACGATTATATTTTTATTTTTTTCTGACCTCTCCGTCCACTCACCAACAATTGAGCAGCCAATATATCTGATGGAAAGAACATTGCGATAGACGAGCGCCCTGTCCAAAGGATAGCAAGCATTTGTAATTGTCAATGTCATGCTTTAGAAACCACGATAAACTCCGGCCCCATTATGGATCTATTATTAGCTCTACTACTATTTCAAACAATGGGACTAATCGTGAATAATTAGGGATTTAGAACGGGTTCAAAACATCTTTCGACCTTTGAAAACAACATTTCCTTGGGCTGGCAGCATCTCAAAGTTGAATAAACATCGAAGAGAAACCAAAGCCAGTGAGAACGGTTCCATATGTATTTGACTTCCAACATTTATTACCTGTGTAGCATTTCGATTTCCCCATCTGATTTGCACACCTCCAGTCACACACACACACACAAACACAAACACACATCGAAAACAAACCCAAAAAAAAATAAATAGTAAAAGTTCGTATAAATCACACATATTATTATTATGCACAAATTAAAAAGAAAAAAAAAGTTTGTTTAGATCAAATACATGACACATACAAACATAAAGAAAACACACACACGACATACACATACACACACACATACACACAACACACACACACCCACTGTAATAAGATCTGTGTGTATCAAAGAAAACCCATAGATGTGTTTTGTACACAGGAGAACTAAACACGCTCAAGCGATAAAGTTATTCTAACATGAGAGATGCCTTCCCAATTGATTTTATTTGATGGCAAGCGGAGGGATTTTTTAATTGCGCACATGCCGCAGAAAACGGAAGTTATTATGACAAGTCGTAAAATGCGTGAAAACCGTTATGAGAAAACGTTTGTTTGGGTATTGTTTACGATTTATTTTTGCTAATTAAGGAGGACGAGAGACTGAATGAATGATGGATGATTGATTGAATGAATGAATGAATGGATGAATGGATGAATGAATGAATGAATGAATGAATGAATGAATGAATTTCTTTGAGAGTCTTACAACACAAAATATATCTCCAAGAAGTAAACTAAAGAAAATTTTAACATCTCCTATTTATTTTTTTGTTCCGATTTTTCACTGATATTTCAAGCATAGACGTACACATATTTGCAGGTCTGATAGCCGAACGCAATAATTGTTGAAATGGACACTATTTTGCCTTGGTTTGAGGATATATTTCCATTACAATAATGAGTCCATAATAATTTGGGTTATCGGACCTGCGTCGGCTGGCACCGTTTCAGACACCTTTTCAGATTGTTATGCGGGTCAATCACACTGCTTGACCCAGGAAGGCCGCTGTCCTAGCGTTGAGTAACCTTTCCATACAAACTGGTAGCTATGTATGATATCATTAAGAAACACAAAAGTGTATCTCAAAAAAGCAAACTAAAGAAAATGCTAACATTGGGGGGGGGGGGGGGGGACTACTTTTCTGTTTCTGCACGTTTCAGAACAACTTTCGTCTTTTAAAGTCAATCACACGGCTAACAAGGTGGACGCTACTACGTTGAGTAACCTTCCAATCTGAGTTATGCATCGTTAAGAAACACAAAATGTACCTTCAAGCTGCAAACTAAAGACAATGTCAACATCTCTGGTTATTTTTTTTATTGTATTGTATTCTTTCTGCTTTTTCTGGCACTGTTTCAGACACACCTTTTCATGAGGGTCAATCACACTGCTTAACACAAGAGGGCGCTATCCTCGCGTTGAGTAACATTTCCACACAATCTGATAGGTATGTATCGACGTGTGCATATACGCAGTTCTGACATCCGAACCCACTGGCTTATGGGCCGAGTTTAACATTGTTGTTATGGACAATATTTTACGCCATTTTTTGAGATTTCCATTACAACAATGAGCCCATAAGGAATTATGTTATCAGACCTACAAATAAGTGCACATCGGCATGCGTGATATCATTAAGAAACAAAATATATCTCCAAGCTGCAAACTAAAGGAAATGTCAACATCTCTGATTTGTTTTTCTTGTGCCTACTTTTTTTTCAACTTTGTCTGGCACTGTTTCAGATCGTAGCCATCGTTAAGTTATAGCCTGACACTGAAACCAAAAAAGACTGGCATTTTGACGTCATTATGTGAGTTGTTGTTAGTAGTGCTCATGGAAAAAAGTGGTCCCATTGGTTGAACTATTGAATACAACTCACGATTTGTTTTCTTTTGTGGCCAAATACTGGCATTTTGACGTCATTTTTTGGTCAGTTTCAGGCTATAAGTTAACGATGGCTACGTTCAGAAACACCTTTTCATGTTTTCATCAGGGTCATTCACACTGCCTAACCCAGGAGGCCGCTATCCTATCGTTTAATAACCTTTCCACACAATCTGGTAGGTATGTATGCTATCATTAAGAAACACAAAATGTACCTTCAAGCTGCAAACTAAAGACAATGTCAACATCTCTGGTTGTTTTGTTTTTCCTAGTATTGTATTCTTTCTGCTTTTCTGGCACTGTTTCAGACACACCTTTTCGTGCTTAACACAAGAGGGCGCTATCCTCGCGTTGAGTAACTTTTCCATACAATCTGATAGGTATGTATGATCTCATTAAGAAACACTAATTGTATCTCTAAGAGGCAAGTTGAAGAAAATTTCAACGTCCGATATTTTTTTTGTTTTTTGGTCCCTATTATTCTTTCTGCCCTTACTGGCACTGTTTCAGACACACCTTTTCATGTTTTTATGCAGGACCATCACACTGCTTAACATAAGAGGGCGCTATCCTCGCGTTGAGTAACCTTTCCATACAATCTGACAGGCATGTATAATAATATCAATATGAAAAAATGGAAATAATAATAATAGGTAACTACCACGTCAGCAATAAAGTCAAGGATATACCATTATTGACGATCAATCAGGTATGTTTGATATGCTATGCTCTTTGTATTTTATAGACAGAATGCGATTGACGTCACACTATCGGTGTGTACTATTTATTGATATTGCTGGTTTTGTTGGGTTTTCTTAATTTGTATAATTTCTTCAAATTATTCTGGGTTTTTTTTGTTTTTGTTTGTTTTTTTCGCAGAGGTAATGATAGAGATCTGTAACAAAGAAACTGTTTTTGTTTGTAATTTTTAAAAGAATATAAACAATAACCATAAACAAATTTTTAAAACGAAGGGTAATGAACATCCCTAGAAACACACACATAAGTTAGTCATTGCTTTATTCGCAGAAAATGAGTTTTGGTGGCCAATGGGTCAATTATAATACATATTATAGATAGTATGCGCTTGGCTAAGAAGCTCACGACATTGCCATCCGGAAGTATGACGGACCAACACACAAAATTATGTGTAACCATGAACTTTTATAGTCCGGTTAATACAGTAAAGTGAGAATTGCTCAATAACGTGGATGGCAAAAAAAAAAAAAAATTACAAAGAGCCGAGTGACGTCAACTTCATTATATCTATATGAATAAAAAAATATTTTTTTAAAAGGTAAGAGAACTACAATGCCCTTGGGTAAGTAAGTACGGTACGTACGCTGACCTTACAAAAGGTAGGGCTTGAGTCTGACCTATGACACACCACCAAGCACGTTTTCAAGAATACGATGACCCCCAATAGTTCCATTAGGTCATTGTACTCCTAAACGACGTGTTGTCGTGCGGCAAAGGTATAAAATGAAAACAAACAAAACAATAG
>NC_088362.1:31335089-31372589 GCF_034508935.2 Berghia stephanieae
AGTCAACACAAAATTACATGTGTACCGAACACACGCATTAATTATATTATGTGTACAGAACACTTCATACGTGAACCAACCGTGTGTCATAATCATAATGATACAATGTACCACCATTTAGATTATAGTCTGATAGGGAGAAAGGAGTGGGGAAACCTGACCTTGACACTATCATAAGCATGAAAACTGGAAAACCCAAAATGACTGGGTGACCAAGTCTTACTTCTAAGAATAAGATCAGAAGATTGCGTTTTCAAATCCCGACTGAGCAACTTCTTCATTTTCTATCATTTCCGACGTGTACAATGCATATATTGTACACGTTGCATATTTCTCATCTACGACACTTCCGCCTCCTCCATTACAGCATTGTAAGTCTGTTAATTCCATGGAGGAAATACGACTCTATGGTCAATTCATTTATATTGAAGACAAGATAAAAAGAAAAGTTTAGTATTACTCATCATTGCTCTGAACCAACGTGTACATATTTGCAGGTCTGATAATCCAAATTGTTATGGACTCGTTGTTATTGGAAATACTCTCTAACTCAAATCAAAGCAAAACAATATCCATTGCGACAATTATAACATTAAAAACATCTGCATCTGTTACCTTAGCAGACGAATTATTTTTTTTAATAAGAGATACCTCACAATCGTCGTACATCGCTCACTATGTAGGCTACTGATATTCCTTTGTTCCTAATGACCAATTTATTTGTTATTGCTATTTTCATGATTAGATTCAATTATCAACAATGCTCCTCATCTTGCTTGATGAGCTCTTCCTCATTACACGGGCCATTGAAAGGAGTATCACCGGTATTTGTCAATGTTTGCACAACGGAAATAAAAGGTCCTCTCATTGATGTTACTCAACCAATGCAAATTAATTAAATCTATTGACATAGCAAGCATAACCGTTACCAGAAATAAAGCATTGATTAGCCGAGTGACGGGGAGGGGGAGGAGAGAGAAGAGTGTGAGAGAGAGGGAGGGGAGGGAGTGTTAGAGATGAGGAGGGGTATGAAAGAGTGGAAGATGGAGAGTAAGAGAGGGGAGAGGGAGAGTACTAGAAGGGAATATATGGAGTAGAGAGTGGGAGAGTAACAGTGAGAGAGGAGGATATAAAGAATGATAGAGGGAGAGGGGGAGAAGTGGAATGAGAGAGAGGGAGAGGGAGAGAGGATTGGGGAGTAGAAAGGAAGATATTTTAGGGCTTGGAGTGGGGCAGATTGGAGAAGAAGAGGGAAAGAGTACATAGAGAGAGAGGGGGATAGACATATAGAAAGAGGGGACGGGTATTGAAGAGAGGGGAAGATATTAAAGAGACTGGGAGTGAGAGGTGAGGTGAAGGGAGAATGATGGAGAGAAAGAGACGAGATGGAGACGGAGAAAGAAAGAGAGAGGTGAATAAAATGGAAGGGAGGAGATAGGGAGTGGATGGGAGCAAATTAATACATCTACACAGATCTAAAACAATCTTAAACTAAATTTTTAAAAACAACTACAAGGACTTATGACCAAGAAAAGATTCGGTTGCCTCTTCCTGACTTCTTTGACATTACCTTGACCTTCCAATCTAAAACTTTAAATGTATGCCATGTAAACAAATGAAAGGTTCAGAGGTATTTTGATCTAAGGCCCGCTTATCCGAGGTAACTTCCTAGGTATCCTGAGAGAGAGAGAGAGAGAAAGAGAGAGAGAGAGAGAGAGAGAGAGAGAGAGAGAGAGAGAGAGCGGTGATTATAAGAAAAGAGAAAGAAAAAAAGAGATAGAGAGAGAAAGAAAGAAAGAAAAAAAGAAAGAGAGAGAGAATATATATATATATATATAATATATATATATATATATATATATATATATATATATATATATATATATATATAGGTGATAAAAAGAAGAGAGAGAGAAAGAAAAAAAGAGAAAGTGAGAGGGGGGAGAGAAACAGAAAAGCGAAAGAGAGAGAATGAGAAAGAAGAGAGAAAGAGAGGGGGGAGAGGGAGGGAGAGAGAGAGAGAGAGAGAGAGAGAGAGAGAGAGAGAGAGAGAGAGAGAGAGAGAGAGAGAGGGAGGGAGAGAGACTACCCAGAAAGATGTATTTGTCACAAGTCAAATTTGGAGATACAAAATCAATGAGATTAAAATTGGTTAATTGTAAATGACTTGGATTAACAGACGAGTGGGATGGGTAGTTTAATAAATAACTCAACTCTTGAACTGAAACTACGTCAACAAAATTGCAAGTTTGATCATTGTGAGCTTGTTTTAACATTGTAAGTAATGGACAATATTTTGTGTACATTTGAGAGTATTTCCGGAACGGAATTTCCGTCACAACAATGAGGCAATAGCAATCTGCACTATCGGACTTGGTAAGAATTGCTGAGACCATCTACTACATCGTAATAATATTATGAACTGCAGAAATAAAATACAAATTAAACAATATGAGAAGGAAGTTTGAAAAAAAAAAAGGCATCTTATGACTACGGTGGGCAGTTAAGACATTGACTAAATGATTCCTGTAACTTTGTAACAAAACAGCTAAACTTCATTTTCAATATTGAAAAAAAAGATGTTCCTTGCATGAAAAAAAAACGCGGAGGTTGGTTCATGATAGCCTGGTGTCAACGCAATTTTTCAACTTCAAAGAATCCTTGAACAGATCCAAACCATCAGAGAAGGCCAACGCGGAAGTAATAAAGCAGTGAAGAAAAAAATTATATCTAGATAGCTCAAGATTAGCTTACATGGTAACGGCTTCTACATGCATTTCTAGGAATTCACAATAAGGGGAGAAAACCAAAACAAAAGTCAAAAACTAACCTGAGCGGATGCAGTCGGCGATGGTACCTCCGAATTTGGATTTTTTGTCTTTCAGAGAGCTGAAGACAGAATCGGTGAGGGCTTTGCTCAAAAGAGACTTGCAATTCTTATCAGCCTTCAGCTTCTGGAAGAGTTCGTCGGCAGAGGCCATTGTTGATATTTTTTTAGTCGAGCCTACAACTGAGTGAGGAAAAGAAACGGATAGAAGTCTAGTCGGTCTCGTCTCGCGAATGAGGAACAGCTTGGGATGAGCTTTTATACTTTTAGACAGGTTGCTAAGCACTGCGCACGAGCTTTCGCGAATTGGTGGGACAATTATTTTTTTATTCTTCCAAACAGCTGTAAGTTCGTGGAACACACAAATTTCGAGTCGAGAGAGAGCTGACACACAAACTTCAGTTGAATAGGAAAACGAGAAGAGGAGGGGCAATTCGTTGCGGCGAAGTCGTGGTTGGTCGATATTTATCACATGACCCGTACACACCCCTCTCACACCCACCAGTCCCTTGCCGATGTTTGACACAGTTGAGAATGAATGTGTACTTTGCTCGAGCGAGCGGCGAGCGCTAAAAACTTCCGTGTTTGACCTTTCTAGAGGTCGTCGGCCCTTTGTTCTTCGTCCTTGTTCTTCTTAGCAGTTGCTTAAGCAGCTGCAGCTGGTGAGGCATTCACCGGACAGTCATAGATTACGTTAAGAAGAATTTTTATAGTTGCCACTTGTTATCATAACTTCCCTTATCGAACACTGAAACCATAACAACAACATTTTAAACATTTTTTCTAACCAAATTATAAATACCCGCGTTTTCCAAGCATGGCGAAACCACGGAAATGCGCTATATATAATATACGAATGAACTTTTCCTTCACTCCTTTATGACCATTAGGCCCATGGAGTGGAAGCTTACCCTAGTCCGGAACGATTGCTTCATGCCCTCTGAATTTTTAATTCAACTTGTCTGTCAAAAGTACATTATTAGACCCGACTGCGCAATCACGGGTCCTATGCTGTAGAGAGAGAGAGAGAGGGGGGGGGGGGGTCAAATGAAAACAAGCATGTCTCGATTTTTTGATTGATTGATTTATTTATTATTTTAAAGGATTTTACGGCGCTTGCGACGCATTTAGATCATATCAGCGCCAGTAAAAAGGAGGAAATGGGAGAGTAAAAAACTTTCTAGATTTATATTGGTGAGCACACAAGAAAAGGTAAGACAAAGGGGAATAGTTCGAATAGATCCAAGAGCATACCATCAATGTGCTTAATTTGAGATCACTTAAAAGCCTCATCTAGACACCATCTGTGTACCCCACTAAGAGGAACACACTCATATGCTTATATTATACATCAAAAAGCAACAAATATAACAATACATAGAGATTATTTACAAGGGAAAAAATTAAATATCATCTCCCAAAAATTTAACTTTGGATTTGACTGTTTCCCTCTCAGCCAAGGACTCCGACAAGGGAAAGGACAAAACCAAAGTTAAATTTTTGGGAAATGATATTTGATTTTTTCCCTTGTAAATCATTTCTGTTATATATTGTTATATGTGTTGCTTTCATTCCAAGACAAAGCAAATTGGAAAACATATATAGGGGTATAGAAGACACAGTTAGTGACCTCCCTGCCAACTATGGGAGGTCAGGAACCCCAGGGTTGAGAGAGTTAACCCAGAAATAAACTATATTAAACAAGAAATACATGATATTGTACGGCACGGTGTTTCGTCTCGTGGCAATGCCAAATGACAATGATAAAAAAAATTGGTGTGTATTTTGTAACACATAAGACATAAGACTAACTCACTCAACCCTAACACCGACTATAGATAGTTCGAAGATGACGTCACTCAGGCCTTTGTTACTGTTTTTGCCATCCGCGTTTGTGAGTTGTTCTCACTAAACTGTATTAACCAGACTATAAACGTTCATGGTTACACAGAGTTTATGTGTTGGTCCGTTATACTTCCGGATGGCAATGTTGTGACCTCCTTGGCCAAGCGCATTCTATCTATATCCGTAGTTTACCCGGGTTACTTTCACCCCATGTCTATTTATTACATTTTTTTCTGACAAATTATAGACGTAGTATCAAAGCTGATGTTTTTAGTTTTTGCATGATAATGGTAGTCGAATAAAACTATCTAGATCGATGTACCTGCTCATTTTCAATATATTTTTTTCCAATTTTGAAAAGGAGCAAAAATCTCTAGGATTGAGTGAGTTAATACCCCAATCGACTCCCATGTGAATACGTATCCGGTAGTGCCGCGCTCAGGTCCTTTAGCTGTGAACCGGGGACCGGTCCCAAAGTGGAAGACCGATGGCGGTCCTCACTTCTTATCACCTTTCAACGGTCTCGCGCCATACTACTTCCCCAGCGATTCGTTGCCTCGGTTCTTTGCCTATCTTCCACCAATCACCACCCATCCCACTTAATTAATCGCACCCACCCCCTTTGCCATACACTAAACGACACAGACGACCATAGAGGCAGACGACCACCTCCCTCCACTCCGCAAACCGCCCTTTCGTGTGTAAGATGGGGGGGGGGGGGGGGGAACAAGAGGCGCACGCCTTGGACGATTCCATTATACGGGGTAAATTTCAAAATTTACTATACCATAATGATGGCAATGACAATGATCTATGATGAAGGCATGACCCCTCTTCTCTAATGGGTTATTGTTTGAAATGAATGTGACTACTAAAGATGCGTGTGTGTTTGTGTTTGTGTGTGTGTGTGTGTGTGTGTCTTCTTTTGTACTATCTCTTGTCACCACTCCTTTCTATCACATTGTTGTCATTTAAAATAATACAATAATATTAAAATTTCGTTTGGTGTTTTAACTAATAAAATAATATGAGTTTCATTAGTTTCTTCCTTCCAAAAAACCCAGTTATAACGTCTGTATTTTTAAAAAGTCCAATAGAATATTTGGGGACCCCGATAGCTCAGTTGATAGAGCACTCTCTTTATACGCAAAGGGCCAGAGATCGATCCCGGGTGCAGTCAAGTTTTTCTGAATCCCTGTCTACTCAGCAGTGAATGGGTAGCTGGGTTTGTTAAATCTGGCGAAAAGTCACCATCGACTCCACTTATTACTTATTACCGCATCCACCCCCTCTTATTATAACTTCACGTCTCTCTCTCTTACTCTTCAATGCTCGCTGCCCTCTAATGTGTGTGTGTGTGGGGGGGGGGGGGGGGGGGGGGGGGGAGGGAGGAGTTGCGTGTGTGTATCAACGCCACGAACAACTCGATCAACGCCTTGGGCGATTCCATTATCTCCGTTAATGGGGATAAATTTCAAATTTTATTCATGCTAAATTATCGAAGTAACAATGAAGTACGGTGAGCACATAAAGAAGGCATCACCCCTCTTCTCTAATTAGGTTACAATTTGAAATGAGTGTGACTACTCCGTGTGTTTTAATCCTGTAGACCACGGTTTTCATCATGTAGCGGTCCCAAGTCTTTAACGGTTCAAGAATGAACGATCCCACGGTCCCAAAGGTCAAAACGGTTCGAACTTCCAACAGTCTCTCAGGAATGTTCAATACTGAGTTTGCGCATCGGGGCTCTAACGGGGCCCATTAGAGATAGACGACGATTGGGATTGTTTGGAAGCTTTAACCCTTTGCCCTTAGTGTGTGTGTGTGTGTGTGTGTGTGTGTGTGTGTGTGTGCATGCGTCTGCGTGGGAAAGGGATACGCAAAATTTAACACCTACTCGCTAGCCATCAAGGGTTACGTATTCATTTCCTGAGCAGTCAATTGGGTATTCCAAAAAAAAAAAAATAATGACAAATAATCTAATTGCGATAAATTTAAAAACCTCATTGTTGGAATCAGCTTGAAAAGTGGAGAAAAACTGTCTTTGTCTCATAAAAATCGGTCTAGAAATAACCTTTTTTGTAATAGATTTGATTTTGAAAACAGCTTTCTCAAATTTTATAATTTTATGATAATTTTCTTATTTTCCGGTCGATGTTCTCGATTTATATATCGTTTTTCATTTCTCAATGAGACGAACGCACTGATGTAACTCGATTGATTCAAGAGTTTAAAACACAGATTTCGTGTAATGATTACCTTACCAAGAATTCACGAGCGTTGAGATATGACGTAACTATACATACAAGACCTCGTTCTCCACGCCATTGTAGGGCTTCCATTCATCGCTTTTGGTCAACCGTGGTCTTTGAAGTTACACAACATATACCGCCTGTGATGCCTGTACATAAATCAAGGGCTGAGCTGACTCATGTTGACAAGCAACCTATCAAAAGAGCAATCGTTGATAGGTCAAAAACTCAGGATTTCATATAAGGACATAAGTTCTTGAAAGCGATACCCACCCACCTGTCAGTGGACAGAACTGATATGATGAAATTAGGGCTCCATAAAATGTTATATCATGGTAGGCTCCACCCTCTATTTCTATTCTGGTGTAGATGTAGACGGCGATAGCATTTCCGGTATCATAATGACAAGCGGGCAAAGGGTTAAAGCTTCCAAACAATCCCAATCGTCGTCTATCTCTAATGGGCCCCGTTAGAGCCCCGATGCGCAATCTGTCTAATGTCGAAAAGGACCGGTTCTAGGACCGGTCCTTGCGGTTTTCATTTCCCAGGGACCGTAGGACCGTGGTCCTTAAGCTTGCCAAGGACCGCCCCGCACTACTTGGAACCCGCTGTTAAGAGCTTTGAGACAATTTAGGGAATATTGTGCAAAATGAAAGCTCAAGTTTTTATTTATTTATTTACTTATTTATTTATTTATTAAAGTGGGCAGTAAACAAGTTTCACCTTAGGGCGGTCGATTTTATAGAGATTGAGCAAATATGATGATTGCTTGTTTATAAACATACTGGAGCGTTCAGTGACCTGTCTGTTGTGCCAGGTAAGTATATTATAGTGTTTGTGAGTGAGTGTGTATTGAGGTGTGTGTGTGTGTGTTGTACACACACACATATATATATATATGTGTGTGTGTGTGTGTGTGCGTGTGTGTGTGCGTTTGTGTATGTGTGAGTGAAAATGAGAGAGTGAGGGGAGGAAGAGGGAAAGAAATAGACACCCACACACACACACACACAGAGAGAGAGAGAGAGAGAGAGAGAGAGAGAGAGAGAGAGGAGAGATTTTTTGTTTGTTTTGTTTGTTTGTTGCTTTAGGTCTCTTCCAACACAATTGAGGTTATATGAGAGACCGCTGAAACAAAAAAACAAGCAATCTAACAAAAATAGTACAAATGTAAATCAAAATCATAACCTAAAGATATCATAAGCTAAATTATAAATAACCAAGAACAAACAGGCAGAAGATTTACAGGAAAAAAAATATCCCCTGTCAAAAATACAATCACAAACCAAAGAAGCAGGATAGGCTAGTAAAGAGAAGAAGAAACGACATCACTATCGGATCGTACACCCATGCGAACATCATAGGTATATGATTCAAGGGTGATGCTCCCATCCAACCACCCGCTAGAGGAGAGAGAGAGAGAGAGAGAGAGAGAGAGAGAGAGAGAGAGAGAGAGAGAGAGAATGCATATGTATGTATTTGTTTTAATATGTGAAGTGTTTGGGAACTAATAACCGTTTTTCATGAGTAATATTGATCACAACACAAAACAAAATAAGACAGAATAAAACAGAAAAATATATTGATACATAACAAAGAAGATTTACTAGGAAAAAAATCATATCCCAAAACTTTAACTATAGATTTGACTGTTTCCCTCTCAGCCAAGGACTCTGATAAGGGAACGGATAAAATCAAGATTGTAATTTCATTCCAAGACAAAGTAAGTTGGAAAACAGATAATATAGGGGTATAGAAGACACAGTAAGTGACCTCCCTGCATTATGAGAGGTCAGGAACCCCCACCCAGGGTTTAGTGAGTTAACCCAGAAATAAATTGTTAAACAAGAAATACATGATATTGTACGGTACGGTATCTCATCTCGTAGCAATGTCAAGCCACAGTGATCCAAAAACAAAACTGTTGTGAACGTAAATTATAATTTCGCCTAACAGGCGTCACATCTTGTACTACGTGTGAAGTGTTGTTGTTGACTAGGGACCCTTTGTAAAGCACTTAGAGCACGTTTAGTGGTTATTGCGCAACTTAAATGCTCATTTTAAAATTTAAAAAAATCACCCCAGCATAACAGCCATTTCGAGCTATCAATCATATTTCAAAAATATGTGAGCGGTTGAAAGAAGCCTCTGATAGAGTCTTTTATCCCCCCGAGAGACACCGTGCCGGACAAATAATGTATTTATTGATTAACATAATTTACTTCTGGGTTAACTCATTTAACCCTGGTACGGGTTTCTGACCTCCTATATTGAGCAGGAAGGTCACTTACTATGTCTTCTATACCCCTATATTATCTGTTTTCCAACTTGATTTATCTTGGAATGAAATTACATGTGTATGTGTGTTATATGTATGTGTGTGTGTGTGTGTGTGTGTGTGTGTGTGTGTGTGTGTGTTTGTTATGTGTGTGAAAGAGAGAGAGAGAGGGGGGGGGAAGAAGGACACACACACACACACAGAGAGAGAGAGAGAGAGAGAGAGAGAGAGAGAGAGAGAGAGAGAGAGAGAGAGAGAGAGAGAGAGAGAGTATGCGTTACACATGTGAAGGGTTTGGAAACTAATAATTGATTTTCATAAGATATAAAATAAGACATAGAAGAAAAGAGAAAAGAGAAATTACACACATTAGTAATCACTAATACCGATACACAGTTTCTCAAAGGAGCTCACGGAGAATAAAAAAGATAAAATCTCTCATAGTATAAAAACACAGTCACTCACATTTGACGGGGGGTCCCGATAGCTCAGTTGGTAGAGCACTCGCTTCACAAGCAAAGGGACCGAGATCGATCCCGGGTGGAAGCAGTAATTGGGTAGCTGGGTCTGTTTGAGCTAACGGAAGTACATTGCGATAGACTAGCATCCTATCCTAAGGGTAGCAAACAATTGTTATTGTCCGTTTCCCGCTATAGAAACCGGGATAAACTCCGGTTCCATGGGGCTGATGGTTCTGAAGGACTGCTTTTCGCATCTGCCGACTACTTCCCCCATCAAAAGTTTTCCAGGCAGGGCCTGATCAAAACCAAGCCACTTCACCACAGGTAAACGACAGAAAGCCACAGACAAGGAGAATCAAAAACTATAGATAGTATGCGCTTGGCTAAGAAGTTCACAACATTGCCACACTGAAATATAACGGGACCGACACACAAAACTATGCATAGTCTGGTTAATACAGTTTAGTGAGAATTACTCATAAACGCGGATGACAAAAAGCAATAACAAAGACCTGAATGACGTCCACTTCGTTCTATCTATACCCGTGGCTCCTATAAACCACCGACTACTATTTTCATGCGACAGATAGCTCAAAATGGTGTTATGCGGGGGTGATGTTTTTAAAAAAATCATTGATATACCACAATAACCACTAAATGTGCTCTAAGCGCTTTACAAGGGGTCTCTAGCCAACAGCAACACTCTTAACACGTAGGACGAGGCCACAGGGACAACGTTGTTAACGGCCAGGTACTCATTTTATACCAGAGTACAGCGAGATAATGGGAGTAAGAACTCAACTTATATGCACTGCTCAAAGCGGGACTCGAACCCAAGACCTTCCAATCCGAAGGCGAGTGTCATACCACTAGACAACACAGATGCAAGTCCACTAACTGTGCTCAAAAGACGTGTGTTGACTTTATGCGGATTTCACTGCAGTTTTAAAAGATTTTGCGAAAAACCAAGAATATGTATGTATTATCATTTTAACTCTTTCCTTACCGATCATTTTCAGTATTTCCCCAAAACATGGCAGGCTTACCCAGCAGAAAAATTGATTTTTTAAAACTCAAACAATATCTCAACATATCAACTTTATGTTCTAATTAATTAAAATTAAACAAAGATAATTGTCATAAAACAAATCTAAGAAAACATGTACCTTGTGTTGTAACAAATGTAACGATTTTTCTGTAGGTGGTAAGGAGAGGGTTATTTTTTGTTGTTGTTTTTATTTTGGTTGTATGGGGTTATTTAAGCGTTTTTTTTTCCTTCTCCAGCTCATGTGATACTATTGGGTCAATATCAATATCAGCAACAGTAAAAAAAAAAAGGAAGATTATGAAGGAAACGTTATAGATGTGAAGTTAAAAGCACTAAAGAAACTAACAAGACAAGGGAACAGGTGATTCCACGAGCAAACTATCAGTGTACTCAGTTTGAGATCTTCTAAAAGTCTCATCCAGAAATCAACACGATAACCCAATAAGAGGAATACACTCAAATGTTTACAAATCATATGTTCATAAAATAAAGAAAAATTACAGTAAATAAAAGAGAGATGATTTACAATGAAAAAAATATCATCTCCCAAAATTATAACTATACATTCAACTGTTTCTCTCTCAGCCAGGGACTCCCGCCACGGTCAGGACAAAACCAAGTAATCTCATTCCAAGACAAAGACAGAAAGCAAGTTGTAAAACAGATATAGGAGGATATTTGTTTTTGTTTTTAAGGGTTTTACGGGGCTTGCAACACATTAAGGTCATATCAGCGCCAGTAAAAAGGAAGAAAATGGGATAGTAAAAATCTCTAGAATTACAATTAAAGCGCAAAAGAAAAGGTAAGACAAAGAGGAACTGGTTCAAATAGGGAACAGATGTAGATTCCAAGAGCACACCGTCAAAGTACTTAGTTTGAGATCACCTAAAAGTCTCATCCAGACACAAGCACAGGTCCCAACTAAGAGGAACACACTCAAATGTTTACCAATCATATAATATGTAAACTAAACATAATACAATGCATAACAGAGAGATGATTTACAAGGAAAAAAATATCATCTCCCAAAACTATAACTATACATTCGACTGTTTCCCTCTCAGCCAAGGACTCCGACCAAGGTCAGGATAAAACCAAGCAATCTCATTCCAAGACAAAGACAGAAAGCAATTGGAAAACAGATAAGAGGGGATAGAAGACATAGTATGTACCTCCCTGCCCACTATCGGATGTCAGGAACCCTACCCAGATTTACAAGGGAAAAAACACCATCTCTCAAAACTATATATTTGACTGTTTCCCTCCCAGCCAAGGAATCCAACAAGGGAAAGGGCAAAACCGAGTAATCTCTTCCCGAAGACAAAGACAAAAAGTCAATTGGAAAAGAGATATAGGGGTAAAAAGGCATAATAAGTGACCTCCCTGCCCACTATTGGAGGTCAGAAAATCCACCCAGGCTTTTTGGCTTCTCCCAAGAGCGTGCTAGAATCCAGAAGGTACTGTTGCAATGGTCACATCTAACGACACAAAAGCACTTAAAGATTTCAGAAAACACTCGTAAGAAGGCAAAAGTCATCTGATTCACAATATAACTATTTTAATAAACGATTTGCTTATTACTTTATATATAATATGTAACAAAATAAATTTACATGGAAGAAATAAATATGAATTTTACTATAAATACATGATAAATAAAAAAAAATAAAGTAAAATATCAATTCCCCCCCCCCCCCCCTCCCCCTTTAATCATAAAACACACACACTCGCACATACACACACAATCTTTCTCTCTCTCTCTCTCTCTCTCTCTCTCTCTCTCTCTCTCTCTCTCTCTCTCTCTCTCTCTCTCTCTCTCTCTCTCTCTCTCTCTCTCTCCATCCCTCCCGTCCCTCTGTGTATGTGACCACGTGTGTGTGCGTATGTTTGTGTATCTCAGTCGCTTTGTGCATGCTGGTTACATAAAATGATTTCTGGGATATCGCGGACGAAAATTTTATACAAATAAATCATATACAACATTAAATGCAAAATATTGTTTTTGTTTTTAACGGTTTTACGGCGCTTGCAACACATTTAGGTTATATCAGCGCCAGTAAAAAGGAAGAAAATGGGATAGTAAAAAGTTCTAGAATTACAATTAAAGCACCCAAGAAAAAGTAAGACAAAGGGAAACTGGGAACAAATAGGGATTGGTGTAGATTCCAAGAGCATACCACCAATGTGCTTAGTTTGAGATCACCTGTAAGTCTCATCCGGACAAATGCAAAATCCAACAAAGAGGAACACACTCAAATGCTTACAAGTACTTAAATTATACATTCAAAATAACAAATATAATAATACATAACAGAGAGATGATTTACAAGGAAAAAAATATCATCTCCCAAAACAATAACTATGCATTTGACTGTTTCCCTCCCAGGTAGGACTCCGACCATGGCCAGAATAAAATCAAGTAATCTCATTCCAAGACAAAGACAGAAAGCATGTAGGAAAACAGATATAAGGGGATAGAAGACACAGGATGTACCTCCCTGCCCACTATGGGAGGTCAGGAACCCCACCCGGAAATGCAAAATATAACAAAAATCTAATGAGAACATTTACAAAAGCTAGAAGTAAAAGAGTGCATATCCAATAGAGTTATCATGAACTATCTATCACAGTTTTTCAATGATATGACTAGTGCTTTAATTCCACAAGGTAGCACATCTGGACAGTAACCAGATGATCTGAGGTTCCTTGCCCAGTCTGACAATGCTGATTTCCTTTATTTTATTGAATGTTATTTTTTTATTCATTTAATTATTTTTTATTTATTTGTTGGGTGTCTCTTAATAATAATAATATATGTTACAGTGAATGACATAATCAATCGGATGATGAAAAGGTTTGAACTGAGATATTGCTTAAGTATACTTAGAAGTTCAATTTTTATCAAAAATGAGTTCTTGTCATAAATGATTAAATCAACCCTTTTTGTACATCTTCGGGAAATATCAAAGCTTAATTTCACTTCTAAATATTTTTTACAGCTAGTCAAGTTGAAAAAGTATGAAATTTGAGAAAAGTTGCTGGATACCTTTCCCATACATTTGACGATAACTTCATGAAAACTCACCCGATTTACTTCAAATAAAGATTTAAATGCTCTGGGGAGCTAATGCTTTCAGAAAATGAAAAAAAAAATAAATTTAAATGCAAATCCAAAATTTTCACCTTCCGACTGATTATGTCATGCACTGACATATTTTTTGGAGTTTGTTTGGTATCACTCCTCGCTGCACAACTTTTCAGATGTTTTAACTCCCGAAAATTCTCAAGTAAGCCATACGTTTAAATTCCTTGCTCAAGTACACAATCTTAACTGTTATCACAACCCTGGTACCGAGCGTTATTCATGAAATTTAAAAAATAAAGAAATCAATCACAGAAAAATTTGTTAAAAATCATTAGTAATAATAATAATAATAATAATAATAATAATAATAATAATAATAAAAATAATAATAATAATAATAATAATAATAAATAATAATAATAATAATAATACAATTAATAATAAATAATTTTGCTACAGTTTTATCAAATTCATTATTTTAAGTGCAAAACTTGTGTTAAAAAACAACTCATTCATTGCCCGACACATAAACGAAACAAACATAATAACAATTAAAAGACTGATTGAGCCTATCTTATCCAGCAGCAGAAAACCCCTAAACAGAACATACAACAACAACAAAAAAACCCAAAAAACAAAAAAACTATTGACAATTATTAAATAAAAGGGATATTCATAACCTCCAAAGATTGATGTAAAAATATCAAAGTGACACTAAGCTGCTAGAAGATGTGGGCTGTAAAAAAGTAATAAACAAGAATGTGTATATAACAGCTTCAAAAAAGAACAAAATACCAAACACGGAACGTTTCGGGCACAAAACCCTTCTTCAGCCAACAACAAAAAACAATATAAAGATTTTGTATGTCCTATCTGTTGAAGAAAAATCTTCCAAGATACTGCTTTGGATGTACCAAATATTTAATCGTCAATAGTAATGAATTTATCTTGATATTGTTTTTATTGATTTTTGTTATTGGCTGAAGAAGGGTTTTGAGCCTGAAACATTTTGTGTTTGATATTTTGTTCTTTTTTGAAGCTGTTATATTCATTTTTGTTTATCACTTTGTAAAAATATCACACACTAGACAAAATTTGAACTCTTGCATTCCCTCACAATTTTCTTTATAACCTACTTGACAAAAAACTGCAATAAATTTCAAAGTAAAAATCTGCATTCTTTGATTCTCTAAAAACAAAAGTAAAACAAACACAGACATTTAAGGGCTTGAAAAAAAAACAATCTTTGTTTAATTCAGACTATCAGAGAATCGACAGAATGCAATTTTTAAAAAATCATTTTCAATTTTTTTTTCTTTGTTCTCGTCTTTACCACCTTTGATCTCACTACTTCACCTAACCTCTTCTGCATTTTCTATTTAAAAAAGAAATCAAATTTAATTACAATTATTACTGTACTTCAAAAATCATTAAACCAAAAAAAAAAACCCAAGAAAATTAGAAAAAGTAAAAACAAAAAGCAAAACGAAAAATAAAACACACAAAAAAAAAACAAAAAACAAAACCACCAAACAAACATACAAACAATCAAAAGTTAAAATCAAGACAAACATCAATCGTGTCTTTATCACATAGCTTAAATTAAATAACTTTCCGAGAAATAAAAACATATACCATGTGTCACATGATTACAACATCAAACGTTAGTTTTTATTCACTTCAACACAGACAAAATAATACACTTTTTTTCACTTCATGTTTAAAAATATGGACCTGAAGATCATCATATATAATTCATTGTTGTGAAATCTATCGCAATCATCATAATCTAAAATAACAAATGTGAACACCCTGTCTAAAATCTATATTATGTCGGAATGATATTGACACTAAAAATCATCGAATGTATAATCAAAAATATGAAAATTGCATTAAGTATACGAGGCTGTGCCCAAATGACATCATATTTCGCCACAAAAAAAAATAATTTGAATTTCTAAAAAAAAGACAATTTTCTCTAATTTATATAGGTTGCATATTAAAATTCACGGAAGTGCATAAAAGCAAAATTTTATATTTCTGATGATTTTACCTTTAAATCAACATTTTGACATCAACTTAACTCTGACATAATCACCTCTTAACAGGACATGGCAGAACTGCATCAAATATGTGCAGATGGAAACTTGGGAACAGTGGAACAGCTCCAGAGACCAGCGATCACATCGTCCTCCACTGTCCAGTAACTAAACTTGAAGGTGGCTATGAAACAGTTCTTAGGGCGGAGGACGACTTTCGAAACTGGGTTGACGAAATGAATATAGAGGTGTAGCCATACGTTACTACTACTACTACTCTGACATAATACCAGGCTGACACATTGAGCCACGATTATTGTTGCAATATTTATCACATACAATCACCTTACAACAAGTAACGTATAATATCAATATCTAATTTTTTAAAAGTGGTCCTCAGAAACCATGGAGTTAAATTTTATCAGAGTTTCTACAGCGTGAAACAGTTGATAGCATTTGCTTGATACCCTTTGTATAGGATGTTACTCTATTGTAAGGTGCTTTCCACCAGATCTTACAGCTCCAGCTACTCAATGGGTGGACAGGAGGGGTCATCATCATCATTGCCTTTTTCACCCTGGGTCAGGGTATAGGTCACAGACAAACAGTTTCCATCCTTCTCTATCCTGAGCCAACTTTTTTATCTCATTCCAGGTCTTACCACTTCTCTGTATATCAGCTTCTTTAATTCTTCTCCATGTTCCTCGTGGCCTTCCCCTTGATCTTCTGCCCTGAGGGTTCCAGTCCAATACTTTCTTTGTTATAGTTGAGTCATTCTTTCTAAGCGTGTGTCCAATCCACCTCCATCGTCTTCTTCCTATATCCTCTCCCACTGGTTTCTGCTGTGTTCTTTTCCATACTTCTTCATTTTTTATTCTATCCATCCATTTTATTCTGAGTAGCTTACGCATGCACCTGTTTACGAAAATCTGTACCCTCCTTATACATGCCTGTGATGCGTTCCAAGTTTCACATCCATACAGTAGGACAGACTTCACGTTTGAGTTGAAAAGTCTTAGCTTTAGTTGAAGGGAGATATCTTTAGTTCTCCAAACTCTGTTCAAAGATGTGAATGCAGCCTGTGCCTTTCCTATTCGTGCTTTCACCTCTGCTTCCGTGCTCCATCCTTGTCAATTATACTTCCGAGATAGCAGAAAGTGTCTATATCTTCGAGTTCCTGACTTTTACTTTGATCTGCTCCCTTTGACGCGTACCTATCCTCAAGACCTTTGACTTTGCAGGGTGAATTCTTAGACCAATTGATTCCGAGAGGCTGTTTATAATTGTGGTTTTTGCTTGCATCTGGTCCTGGGTGTGGGACAAAAGAGCCAGATCATCTGCAAAATCCAGATCATCCAACTGTGTCCAGGGGTCCACTGTATCCCATTTCTTCTCCCTTTGGAGGTTTCCTTCATTAGCCAATCAATGACAAGGATGAACAGGAATGGTGAGAGCAAGCATCCCTGCTTGACACCAGTCTTAATTTCAAAGCTGTCAGTAAGCTGATCTTCATGTACAACCCTGCAACTTGATCCTTCATACATTTCCTTAATGAGGTTTACTATCTTTTCAGGGAGTCCATAATGTGCCAGAATTTTCCACAATGTTGCTCTGTCAATACTGTCGAAAGCCTTCTCGTAATCCAGAAAGTTGACAATAAGAGGAGAGTTCCATTCTATAGACTGTTCTACTATGACTCGCAGAGAGGCAATCTGGTCGGTGGTTGAACGGTTTTTTCCGAAAACCTGCCTGTTCGTCCCGCAGTTTAGCATCTGTTGCATTCTTAATTCTCTCTAAAATAATACGGTTGAAAACCTTTCCTGGGATAGAAAGAAGAGTGATGCCTCGATAATTATTACAATTACTGAGGTCCCCTTTCTTTGGAAGCTTGATAAGATGTCCTTCCTTCCAATCCTTTGGGAATATCCCGTTATTCCAGATTCTCTCAAATAGTGGGTGCAGGGCCTCAGCATTTCTTTCCGCATCAACTTTTAGAGCCTCCGGTGGAATCTGGTCTGGTCCAGCAGCTTTCCCCCTTTTCATCTTGTTAATGGCACCCACAATCTCTGCTATCGATGGTGGATCACAGCTAATTGGTAGCTCATTCCTTGCAGGCAAAATTTCTGGCTGGTTGTCTGGTGGTGGTCTGTTCAGAAGGCAGTTGAAATGTTCCCTCCATCGTTCAGATTGAGCCTCTTTTCCAAAAATAGTTTTCCCATCTTTGTCTTTGACTGGTACCTCTGGTTTCCCATATTTTCCAGCAAGTGTCTTGGTAGTTTGATAAAGGATCCTCATGTGTCCTCCAGTCGCTGCTGCTTCTGCTTTCTCTGCAAGTCTGTTCATGAATGCTTCCTTGTCTTTCTTCATAGATCTTTTGACTTCCTTAGCTATGGCTCGATACTGCTCTTGTGCATCCAGTCTTGAAGCCCTTGTTCGGCTTGCATTCACTTGTTCCTTCCTTGTTCTCCTCTTTTCAATAAGGTCCAAGGTGGTTGGACTTATCCATTCTTTATGTTCCGATTTCTTTACCCCCAATACCTCGTGGCAAGTTGTTATGTAGACTTCCTTGATCTTTGCCCAATGTGACTCTACATCTATGTCCTCCTCGAGCTCAGTAAGAGGTTGGAATCTATTACTCAATTGTAGTTTGAATTCCTCATTTTTTTCCCCATCAAGTGCATTCACCTCGAATTTTCTTCTTGTATGTGATCTGGCCCGTGTTTTCTGAGTCGGAGCTTAAGCTTTGCCAATAGCAGGTGGTGGTCTGATCCAACATCTGCCCCTCTCTGTACTGTCACATCTTCCAATGAACGTCTGAATCTACGAGAGATACAAAAATGATCAATCTGATTCTCTGTCACACCATCTGGTGAGACCCAAGTTGCTTTGTGAATCCTCTTATGGGGGAACACTGATCCTCCAATCACCAAACTGTTGAATGCACAGAAATTTGCAAATCTCTCTCCATTATCATTCATTTCTTCCCATGCCATGACGTCCCATGATACCTTCATAGCCTACGTTATCCTGTCCCACTTTTGCATTAGCATCTCCCATCAATATGTTGATGTCTTTCCTTGGCAACTTGTCAATGACTTGTTGTAGCAGACCATAAAATGTATCTTTGTCCTCATCTGTTGCATCATTTGTTGGGGCATAGATCTGTACAATGTTCATGCTGATCTTCTTACTCCGTGTTGTAAAGGACGCCATAATGATCCTTTCTCCGCATTGTTCCCATCCTCTCAGTGACTTCTGGGCAAACTTGCTTAGAATTATTCCTACTCCCTGTGTATGAATCCCGTCCCCTCTCCCTGAATATAAAATCTTCTCCCCAGACTTGAGGTGTTTCTGTCCGGATTGTATCCAGTGGGTTTCGCTTACTCCAAGTATATGCAGCCTGTATCTTCTCATCTCAGTCACAACTTGAGAGCTTTTTCCTGCTTCATACATGGTGCGAACGTTCCACGACGCAATTCGAAGCTGCTTGTTTGGCGAAGACGTCATCGGGTCAGCAGAGTCCTTTCGGCTTTGTCTGTTGTCCTTCATAAATTCTGTAATTCCAGAAACTCTTCGGTCGCCCAAGCTAAAAAAAAGGATTTAGTTTGTCTGTCTGTGTTTCTGTAACGGTTTGAGTTTAACGGAAAGGGGTGTTAACCCTTTGCCAACCCCCAACCTGGAGGACCAGGTGACTCAAAGATGGGGGAATCACACACCATTAGTCGCCTTTTACGACACGCTGGCTTGGCGTTGGGCTATTCTTGACCCTCTCAGTTGAGGGACCCCGGACACCACACCACCCTAGTAATTCACTCCAACGCTTCTCTCTGGTTTAAAAATATTTATAAAAGTCAAAGGCCAATGGAAGCTGGAAATTATCTAGGTTTCCATAGCATTTAACGATCTTTGGATAAGATGCTAGTATATCTCAAAGTATAAAGTACTTTTCATCAGATAAAACAAACCCGGCTACCCTCAATTGACATCAGTACCTTTGTGTGTGAAGTAAGTTCTCTACCAACTGAGCTATAAGGACCCCCCCCCCCCCCCCCCCCCCCCCCCCCCCTTCTCATTACTAGTGGAGAAAAAAAAAGTAAATGGCCAGGACAGAAAAAAAAAATAATCGAGAGACTGACAGACACGTCATTTTCATCAGGAATGTATATGAATTGGAGTAGAGAAGTGATCCAAAAATCAAAAGAGGATAATATATGTGACTGTTTCCATCCCAGCAAAGAATCCCAGTCATGGTCAAGGCAAAATCAAACTCTCATTCCACGACAGGGACAGAAAGTAATAATATGCCAAGGGGAGAAAGGAAGACAGAGCACGAGTGACCAGTTGGCCTAAAAAGAGTGTCACTGAATTTGAAAAAAAAATGAAGTATGAAGTAGGACGTACTATGCTCCAGAAGTCTTACAGAGACTCAGCACTGCTTTCTTTTATGAGCTCATTTCAATTAGTGGTTGATAAAACAGTGTGCACCTGGCAGCATTTATCGAAATGCACTATTGGGCTAACAGGAATTATAAGGTAATTGTTGTATTATAATTTAATGAATGTAACATTAAAAAATCTCCAACCCAGTGATTGACATTTCAAAGAATTCAAGTTTTGAAAATAGGGACAATTTTCAAACAAAATAATGAACTCGATAGAATGGGACATTTTGTAACTGGAGATCCGTACTAGGATGCAAGTCAGTTTGGCTAAAAAAAAAAAAAAAGAGACTGAAATCCATTCCAAACAAATTCAAAAAGCTTGAAACTTAAATTGAAATGTGACCTACTGCCTCGGAACAGTGTCAAGATGGGATGATCGGAAAGAAAATAAAATCCATTTCAAAAAGCCAGAAATCTGGATAAAGTGGAGCTCTTGCACCCATGTCCATATAATAATTCATAAAATAAGACTGCTACAACTACAAGTAAAATGTGTAACATAATTTGATCAGAGTAAAAAAAGCAACATTTCGGACATGCATTCACAAGTTTTGTCTCTCATTTTCATGCAAACTTGTCCTTGCTAATTAGAGAATTTGTCTCAATTGATAACACCTTTCCATCAGTGTCTTTTGGCAGGAATAGAAGCAATTGTATTCTCTTCCACTTGAGTATTAAGCAACTGATCAGTGCTGCCAACCCTATCCCATGTTAATGTGTACAATGGAGATCCAAAATGAGTAAGATTTTGAAAAAATGCATACAATTATGCAAAACCGATAATTAGTGCTAAATGTGATAATGGGCAATTAGACCATACTAGCAATAATATTTAAATTAATTAATAAGCTCACACTTTATAGACTATATAAATAGTACCAAATACCGGACCCATGTTAACACCTGATGGGTCAAGAAAAAGATAGTGTTTTTAAGGACACCAAAAAAGTGTACGAATGCTAAAAATGCTTAAATAATAGAAATTTAATTATGCGTACAATCCTCAGAAAAATGTGTCCAATGAAAGAAAATGCGTAAAAATACGCATTTTTTTTACCTCAGGTTGGCACCAATGAACTGATGCTAAGAGAACTAGAATTCCTGAATTTATTTGGAACTTCAGCAAAACTTGAGCAACCTTTGTGGATCGAAATGTAGCCTTCGTTAACTTATAGCCTGACATCACCCCTTTGTCACAATACACCAAAATAAAGTAAAAAGTGAGTTGTTATTAGTGCTCAAGGAAACTAACCATGCCTTGGCTGAACCTCTGACTACAACTCAATGTTCATTTTCTTTTGGTGGTCGTTGACTTGTATTGTGACATAATCTTTTGGTTCGTTTCAGGCTATGAATTTACGAACACTAAAGTCAGAATCACTTTATATTTTTTCAAAATCACTGTTTTAAAAAAAAATTCAATACACTAAATTTTATAAAGATTTATAAAGTGGTCTGTCCCTATAATAACTACTACTCTTGCGTAGAATATAAGTCGACTTAAAAGTATAAGACATAGCGCTTATAATAAATATATTTACAAAGATATCAACGTCTGCTACCATAAAGGATTTTTAACAAACATTCCTTTCCATTCTATCGTCTCTGCATCCTCCATTCTTTTCTTGATGAAATTTACTGTATTTTCCAATTTGGATATTTCCTATAGGAAAGAATGAAAAGAAATACAAGTTAATGTGTAGGACTGATATTGGAAACTTCCTTTTCTTGTCAAAACTGTTTTTTTATCATTAATCTCTAAAGTTTGTTTATTTGTTGTCAACAAATATATTTATTAAAAAAAAAATGTAAATAAATAAATAAAATAACTAAATAAAAAGATACAAAAAGTAAAGAATATGATGAGGGGGGGGGGGGGGGGGGAGGATGGAAATGAATGCATCAATAGGATTCCGTGTAAGCTCTAACAGTAATTTCTAAATCCAGTAAAGGAGACAATGTTTAATAAAATCTGATAATTAAAATTCCTTGACTTGTTTTGTTTTGTTTTTTTTGTTTTTTTTCGGTTAAAAAGACAAAATTACAAATATAAAATAAAATGTTAACAAAGGCGCATGGATACTCGATGCATGCGAAATATAATTTGATTATCAATCAAAAGCAAAGAAGAGGGTAGTAGTAAAATTAAGATCAGAAAAAAAATTGAAGTTAAAAAAATAAGATATATGTTAACAATAATAATAATAATAATAATAATAATAATAATAATAATAATAATAATAATAATAATAATAATAATTTTAAGGGATAAAATGCAGGGTGTCCATAAAGTCTTTCCCTGAATTCAAAGACATTATTCTTAAACCGTTATAAATATTTACATCTGGTTTTCACCATCTTTAAGGGAAAAGCCATACATTTATGCCCATTAGTCACAGACCCACATTACATCACCAAATTTACCAAAGTCAACATGAACTGAAAAGACCTCATTTTTCACTCCATCTATTTCGGAAAAGAATTTGGTGATGTAATGTGCAGCTATGTGGTCTAGTGGTATAACACTCGCTTTCGGACCGGAAGATCCTGGGTTCAAGCCTTGCCCGGCGCATAGTTGAGCCCTTGGAAAAGGCTCTTTATTCATTTTTTCTCACCGTACTCAGGGGTAAAATGAACACCTGGCCGTTAACAGTGTTGTCTCTGTCGAAAAAATTGTAATATCGCCTAACAAGCGTCATGTCCTGTCCTACATGTTTAGTGTTGCTGTTGGCCAGGGACCCCTTGTAAAGCGCTTTAAGCATGTTTAGTGGATATTGCGCTATATAAATGCTCTATTTGTTAAAAATGCGGGTTAATGACTAATAAACATATAAGTATTTTTTTTCCATAGAAGATGGCGAAAGCCAGATGCAAATATCTATAACGGTTTTAGAATAATAAGTCTTTGAAATCAGGGAAAGCATTTATAGACACCCTCTATATCCACATCGGATGAAATGAATTAGTTTTATCATCATTAACATATTATTTTATTACAAAGGATTTTAGATAAGTTGGCCTGCGAATATCTAAAATAATAATAATAATTTTTATTTTTTTTCTTTTAAATAAATAAATAAAGAAGAAAGTCTTACCTGTTGTACTTTATCTTGTCTTTTTTCCATCATATTCTCCATACAACTTTCTATCTGATTCAACTAAAAGAGAAATGAAAGTTGCCGTTAAATAAATAATTGTAGAATAAACTATGCGTCAGATATTCGCTCGTTTTACTTGTTTTGTTCTTTCTCTTAAATAACTTGAAGATTAATTGATTTTGTCAACATAAATGGCTGTCATTTGGTAAATCCAGAACCTATCACAAAATCTGGAACCTAAAGTCTACGTTTTTCATTCTTTTATTTTTTTACTTTATTCAATCTTCTTTTAAATTGTATATTAACTTGTACATGGATATTTTTAATGTCAAAAATCTTCCAAATACAAATCTGTACTAACTTAAATTCACTGTCGAACCCTACCCAATCACAACAGCAATTGTATTCTCCATTCACAGAGACATACAGGGATTGCCCTGGAGCGTTGTAATTTTTCAATCTCCACACTCTTTTCTGCTGCATCATCAAATGCTTTAAAGATTGTGTTGTCTCGAAGAAAATGGTTTTGACATTTTACCGTCCTTAACTTATTTTTTCCCTCTCTATAATTTCTGAATTTTGTTGTCCTTTAGGATAAAAAGGTACAAGCATTGAGATGCCAATAGATAAGCCCCAAAAAACATTACGTGAGAAAATGTGGTTGCCAAACACACACATCAGATTGTCAAGATTTGCCAAAGTACTCTATCTTGTGTTTGTAATTGTATTTTAACTACTTCAAATATTTATGACCAATCTCTTCATAATGGGGGTAAACCAGATGCGAAAAGAGGGTTTCAAAGTTAAAATATCCCTAAATATGATATTTTTATACCCATCTTCCTCACCCAAAACTTAACCTCCCAAGTCTCATATTGTTTTTAAATTCAATTTTTTGCATCCCGACATAATGCCATTTTGAACTGATGAACCATGCTTACAACAGTCAAAGATCAATAGACTTGTAGAGGAAGGGAGCATAACCACCCCCCACGTACAGTCCCACTCCAAATGTAAACAATGGCAGTCAGTGCTAAACTACATGAAAAGAAAGGGTATTACCATCAATGGTATGTACTGAAATAAATTTTTTTTTTTTTTTTTTTTTTTTTTTTTTTTTTTTTTTTGTTTGTTGCTTTAGGTCTCTTCCAACACAATTGAGGTTATATGAGAGACCGCTGAAACAAAAAAACAAGCAATCTAACAAAAATAGTACAAATGTAAATCAAAATCATAACCTAAAGATATCATAAGCTAAATTATAAATAACCAAGAACAAACAGGCAGGAGATTTACAGAAAAAAAAATATCCCTGTCAAAAATACAATCACAAACCAAAGAAGCAGGATAGGTTAGTAAAGAGAAGAAGAAACGACATCACTATCGGATCGTACACCCATGCGAACATCATAGGTATATGATTCAAGGGTGATGCTCCCATCCAACCACCCGCGAAATAAAATACTAACTTGTTCTTGAAGACTGATCAATCAGAAAACTATGTGTAATCTTTAACGCTTATCGTCTGCTTGAGCAAACTGATCACCCAACTAGTGGTCTAAAAACAACAATAAAGCACGTTATGAGGTCAACTTCCTTCATTTTATTGTTTGTAAACAATCAGCGATGCTCGTCCATGCAGAATTGAAGCTGTGTCAAAATCCCATGTTTTGATTGGTCAATAATTTAGATTAGTTTTATAAATTCCTTAACTTACCCTTTCTTGAATAAGCAATATTTTCAATTTTAGAGATTCGGCATACTGAGAGAGTTCGAGGCTATTGGGTTTCGGCTCCACTGAAAAAAATAAAGAAAAAAATAGAGAATAACAAGAGTGAAAACCAGGTCTGAATAATGATGATGATAAGGGCTATATGATGGTGATAACAAATCAACAAAAGAAATACTCTAATCCACATATGAATGAACAATTTAAAAGCTAAAATTCCAAAACCTAAAGTTACACAACTCCATTTTTATCTTTCTGATCGTGATTGATACTTTACATTGATCTGAGATAGTTAAGAGAAAATAAAATCAAAATTACATCAAATTTTTAAAAAACAATAATTATATTAACTTCAGGGTTAACAGATTTTCAGCTATGAAAAAAAAAAAAAAGCCATTTATGATGAATGGAACGTTTCTCTGAAGTTGGTGGGTAACTATGTTATATCGCTTTAAAAATAATTTATATTTCTCTCCTTTAATCAAACTATGCATTTTTTCTCAACAAATAAATCTCACGAAAGCCAGACAATATTTTTTGAGGAAAATTTACCAGTTTGAAACCTTTGCACAATTTCCAAGGTAAACGGCCTGAAAGAGATTAAAAAAGAGACACATTATTTTTAATTAATTTTTTAATATTATTTCAGATGGTCAAATAAGATTATAGAATGTAAAGGAATCAACAACAACAAAATTTCTACCACCATGACCATTATTTCCCTTTTGTTGAGCAATGAAAATATTAAAATTGAATACAACATCGAAATATGAATTTCAGGATTTTTCTTAATCAAATGATTAATAATTCTGTATTTACATGGTGGTTGAACAAAACCCACAAGAGCTTTTATATAGCGCAATTTCCACTTAATGTGCTCAAAGTACTTTACAAGGGGTCCCTGGTCAACAGCAACACTTAACATGTAGGACATGATATGACGCCTATTAGGCAATATTACAAATTTTTTTTCTTCTTCTTCTTCTTCTTCGTCTTGTGGAAACCTTCATTATTGTCGAGGATCACTCCACAGTTTGTAGGGTTTTACATTGTAAACTTGTTAAAACTCTGCACATGGTACTAATAAAAAAAAATATATAGATTAAAAAGTCATGTTGTGAACTCTAGCAATCGCGTGAAGGCATGTTGGCAACCTTTTAAAGCCACTTCAGCTGGGAGGCAGCAGCCTCTCATGGTTATCACACTACTATGTTATGACGATCGACCCAATCAGCAAAGTCCGGTCCGCACTCGTGCACAGTCGCGAACCCGCCCGGTAGCATCGTCACAACACAACGTTCAACTAGATGCTCTGCCGTCTCAGGTTCTTGCCCACAGCGGGTACATGTTGGACAGGTGGAAAGTCCCCAATGATGAAGCGCACTTGCCGTTAGGCAGCTCCTCGACCGAAGCTAAATCGCAGCCACTCAGTGCAGTAAGAGGAGCTGGGAGGCGATTCCATAGTCGGGCAGTGGAAGGAAAAAACGAATACATGTGGGCGTCTGTTTTTGATGTTGGGATGGTTACTCTTGCTGTGTGTCCCCTCATAGTTCTTGTGCCGATATCTTTGATGTCATTTGGAAGTTTAAGGCACGAATTTTTATAATATATTTTGTGGAACAATTTAAGTTTAATTTAAGAGACTATGTTGTTCACGACCAGGTACTCATTTTACACCTATGTATGGTAAGAGAATGTGAGTAAAGAGCCTTTTCCATTTGATTCAACTATGCACCGAGCGAGGCTCGAACCCAGGCCCTTCTGATCCGAAGGTGAGTGTTATACCACTAGACCACAGAGCCGCATTTTGAATGCATCTCAACATAAATAGTCCATAGTTTGTTTGTTTTTAAACTTGAAATTTAATATTGTAAAAAAAAAATTGAAAATATTTGCCACTGAAGAAGAAAGCAAGAAAAGAAAAATTGGAACCAATATCAGTTAAAGAATTCTCAATAATAGGGAACAAGCCTTACCTATCATCATTGTCTATCAGCACCATTTTTCCATTTAATGGAATGAAACAGTCCCGGGAATTCCTTACCTGGAGAAAGGAAAAAAAACAACAGAAATTGAAAATAATATATTTACCCTTGTTACACATAACTTATAATCATTTACATTGTTTTTTTTTTGTTTTTAAGGGTTTTACGGCGCTTGCAACACATTAAGGTCATATCAGCGCCAGTAAAAAGGAAGAAAATGGGATAGTAAAAAGTTCTAGAATTACAATAAAGCATCCAAGAAAAGGGAAGACAAAGGGGAATTGGTTCAAATAAGAAACAGGTGTAGATTCCAAAAGCACTCTATCAATGTACTTAGTTTGAGATCACTAAAAGTCTCATCCAGACACAAGCACACGTCCCTGCTAAGAGGAACACACTCAAATGTTTTACAGATCATATATAATATAAAGAAAGCATAATACAGTGCATAACAGAGAGATGATTTACAATGAAAAAAATATCATCTCCCAAAACTAACTATACATTCGACTGTTTCCCTCTCAGCCGCATGGCCAGGACAAAACCAAGTAATCTCATTCCAAGACAAAGACAGAAAGCAATATGGAAAACAGAGATAAGGGGATAGAAGACACAGTATGTACCCCCCTGCCCACTATGGGAGGTCAGGAACCCCACCCAGAATCATTTTACATGTACCCTTGATGCACATAAGATAATCATTTACATGTACACTTGTTACATGTGACAAATAATCATTTACATTTATATTTACCAGTGTTACAAATAACAGATAATCATTTCCATTTACCTTGTTACACATAACATATAATCATTTCCATTTACCTTGTTACACACAACATATAATCATTTACATTAACAAGATACAATGCAATGCGCACAATAGTCCTCATATTTCTCATTTTCACTTATTCCATCTTAATATACAAATTTTACATATATTCTTCATTTTCACAGATTCCTTGTCTAAAACATTTTGCCCAAGCAAGGCAGAGGAAAGCATTTTGGATTATAGTTGATTGCACAAAACATTACTAGATACATATTGATTTGTAAGATACTGAAAGATTTGCGAGAACAGCCTTAAGTTGGAAATCAGCTGGAAAATGAAAAATGTGACAACCTCAAAATCATCACAGACTATTGATCCAGAATCTATACCAACTTGAAAACCAGTCATCATGCAGGTGAGACAGCTGCTCCTTTAAATGAGTCATCAGAACTGAGTACCAAAATTATTAATTTTTCACAGTGTGTTTCTTCGTTCAAAATACATTTCAAAGTAGATGAATGGGACAAAAATTAAAATTACTTACGTGAAATCAAAAATAGTTTCCATTTCGCTATTTATGACTGATAATCTAAAATACCTACCCTTATAATGAGATCAGGATTGTGGAGCTGCAGGTTTGATTTTATCAAATGTGAAATCTCACTGGACTTGTCCTCTTCTGTCATTTCCAGAGTCAAAGTTTCATCTGGGAAGAGCATATCATCTGGAACCAATTCTGTCAAAAGAATAAGAGTGACGTCTTGCTATCTAATTGTCAAAGATTGCCATCAATATATTTAAATGTAAATTTTAAAAAAAATTCTACCTTTAAAAACAGTTTAGATTTAAAGATGCATCTGCATTCTCAAAATAAAAGGCATTCCTAACTAGACAATCCTGGATGAATTTCAAAAGTCACCTTTGACATTATTTTGTCAATTTTACATTGTAAAGTTCCTTAATTTTCACCTTTGGTTCCAAAGTAGATATCCCAATAAAATGTCCAAAGTGTAAATGGTTATTTATCATTTTCATATAAAAGAGCTGAGAGGACTTGTTGAATAAAAATGCAAATTAGTGTATAAACTGATTAAGACATTTAACATTTTCTCATTCATTCTGTTTTGTTGATAAAGTGGAAAACTGAAATGTCCACATTATCTGTTTTCGTTCATCAAATTGAAGCTTACATTCAATTTCACATTGTTATTATAACATTTTCAAAGCACACTTAACACACAATGTTATCTAATTGGTTAACCTCTTTTTGGAAAGGTCACGGTGTGTCTAATTACTAAATTATCTATTGCTACTTGTAATTAAAAATAGTGGTGTGATTTTTACTTTCTAAGGCTCTTGTGAATAAAAATGAGATTCTTTTACATCTATCCAGATAATCGGCAGCAACTTTGACTATCATGCTCATGTCTCATTTTACTTGTAACCTCTGAATCTGAATCTTCCATTGATGTCCACCTTCACTCATTAAGATTTTGACATGAACAATAATATTAAGTTGAAAATTCAGCAGTGACCTAGAAGCTCTGTGAATAAATCTAAAGTGGGTGCAGATGTAACTTCCCGTGGTAAAATTGTTCCAATCTGTGATGGTTCTGGGTTAAAATGAGAATTTTCTGAGGTCTTTGGTGGATGTCAGGGAAATGAAACTGTCCATGTGGGAAGTCTTGGATGTTCGTGTCAGTGTTTGGAGGTCAGGATTTGAAATAGCCACCAGGTTGTTCATCATCTTATACATGGTCAGGCATGCTATTTTCCTAGGAGTTTGGAGTGACTTCCATTCAAGTTGATCAATCCCGTTGCTCACTCTTGATGTTTTCTCATTATTTCCCCGTAACAAAACGGTCATTTCTGTACTGCCTCCAGTTTATCAACAAGGTGTTTTGTGTGTGGGTCCCAAACAGTGCATGCGTATTCAATTTGTAGTCGAACTAATGACTTGTAAGCTTGTTGATTTAATCTTTAAATTTCTTTGAAGGAAACCCAGGGTCCTGTTTGCTTTTGATGTGATGTTGTTGATGTGTGCTGTCCATCCTCGTTCAAATATGTAAAACCAACCTTTTCAACTAAACCCTAATTGAGATTGTCATCTCAAATTGACAACTGAAGTATAATGTAATTTCTTCTTGTCGAAAAGATGGATGATAGTTTACAGTTATTTAATTTTATACAGATGATAAATTGTGGAAATCAGTTATGTGACATCATCAATGTTGTTTTAGAATGTCAGGATAGCTTTTTCGGAACTGACTTCATCACATGTGAACAAGACATGGCTAATGAGAGCCGAATCAATGAGTTAAAAAGGCCGTAATTTTTAAAAAATGAACAATCAGTTTTGATGAATCAAAAACCTAGAAAGAAAGCTGAAGCATGTAAGTTTTTGAAATATTATTAATATCGAAGTTGACCTAAATGAGGGTTGTCTTTATGAAGAACATTTTTTAATTAAAAGAAAAGAAATGCGTAATAAATTCATCAATTCAACATTAAAAAGGATCTGAAATTAAAGCCTTCAACTGTGACAAAAAGGAAAGGTCTAAGACATTTTTATGTGATTCAGGACAGGCCCTCTACTGAGAAGACAACATCAAATTCAAATGGGCAAGGAAGATGCTCTTTACGGAATATTGCATTGTATAAAGAGGGACAACATGGTAGTAGTTCCATGTTATTGATGCTAAGTCTATTCAACTAAATACTAAACTAATACTATCTCATACCTCACTCTAACTCCACACCTGTATCTGACTTTTTTTTTATAATTATAACTCAATTCAAAACTCAAACTTCGCACCGCCTTTGCCTTTGGTTGATATTGACAATAATAACAGCGCAGCAGTTGTCAGTTGATGCATTAATTCTTTGACGTTTGTTGCAGCATCCACCTGCAAAAACCTTACTATCTAGATAACTGCACCTGCAAATCGCACTACAGCTGTTTGATTGTGAGTGACAAAGGACTGACTGACTGAAACTGAAAACTGAAGAAGAATCTGAAAAGTGAAAAGATCCCATCTTTACTAGTTTTACTGAAAATTAAAAGAGACAACTATTTGACATTGAAACACATGATAAATGAACAATTAAAACGTTAAAAATTTAAAACAATTATACAAACCATTGTGATACAATCTTCGAACTATAAACCTAATTTCTTTCTTGGTTACAACAGCCATCATTATTGTTTATGTCAATCTGATTGACCGGAAATGTTGATTGTTGAGGAGAAGTCGTGTTAGTAATAGTTCGTATTATTATTAGTATCATCATCATCATCATCATCATCATCATCATCATCATCATCATCATCATCATCATCATCATCATCATCATCATCATCATTATCATCATCATCATCATTCTTATTATTATCATCATCATCATCATCATCATCATCATCATCTTGAGCTTTTATTATAACGCGATATCCACTAAACATCCTCAAAGCGCTTTACAAAGGGCCCTGATTAACAGCAACCTGAGAACGAGACATGACGCCTATTAGGCGATAGTACATTTTTTCCGACAGAGACAACGCTGTTAACTGCCAGGTACTCATGTTACACCTGAGTACGGTGAGAGAATGTGAGAAAAGAGCCTTTTGCAAGGACTCAATTTTGCGCCGAACGAAGCATCGGCTATTGTACGGCTATGTGGTATTGTGGTATGACACTCGCTTTGGGATCGGAAGGTCCTGGGTTCGAGCCTCGCTCGGCGCATAGTTGAGTCCTTGGAAAAGGCTTTTTACTCACATTCTCTCACCGTACTCAGGTGTAAAATGAGTACCTGGCCGTTAACAGCGTTGTGTCTATTGAAAAGACTGTAATATCACAAGCGTCATGTCTTGTTCTACATGTTATGTACATGTTATGCTGTTGTCTAGGGACTCTTTGTAAAGCGCTTTGAGCCTGTTTAGTGGAAATCATAAGCTAAGCTCAGAATTAAACACGACATGATATCGTTTTGATATGATTGCCACATATGTGACCCAACGCCTCAAAACGGTATAAAGTCGGGATGATTAAGATGCTGAAAATTGAATTTTTAACCAGGCATATAGACTTGCGTTGAGTTAATAATATGCTCTATTGAGGAGAATGAATATCATATTTTAGAGTACTAAATACCAATAATTCATATTTTTGACCAGTTCAGCTTTAATTTGACTATTTAGCATCTGGTTCATCCCGATATAATACCGTTTTGAAACGTTGGGTCACAAAATATTTTTTGTTTTCAATTGCATCAAAATCCTTCGTAATTTGTTTGATGATAATGGAAGGTGCGTATCACCGTAGCCATCGGTATCACGGACTTTGAGTTTCTGATTGACCATTGGTGGATTATCATCTGCCTATTGAAGTGAGATGAGTTGACCACAACCTACTATCCGAGACGGAAATACAAAGACATGAAACTTCGAGATAGAAGGCAGAAGGGTTGCGTATGAGGACTTGTCTTTATGAGAAAAGTTTTTTTAAACTTTTTTTTTTTTAATTCTAATAAAATTATCAATTCAACTTAAACAAGAGTTTGAAATTAAAACCTTCAATTGTGACAGAATATTTACAGGTCAGAGACAAAACATATTATGTGACTCAGGACAGGTGCTCTTACTCTAATACTGAAAAGAAGAATGAAAAAGAAAATATCTGACGCCTATCTGAAAACAGGCTATGTCAAGTCGGTAAACATCCTATCACTCATATGAATCTTTGTGATATAGATGGAACGTAGTTAACGTCACTCAGGTCTTTTTTATTGTTTTTTTTTGTTTTTTTTTTTTTTTTTTTTTTTTTTTTTTTTTTTTTTTTGTTTTTTTGCCATCCACGTTTATGAGTAATTCTCACTAAATTGTATCAACCAGACTATAAAAGTTCATGGTTACACATAGTTTTGTGCGTTGGTCCGTTATACTTCCGGATGACAATGTTGTGAGCTTCTTAGCCAAGCGCATACTATCTATAATTAAAACTGGTTTTTGCAGCTTCTAACTCCAGTTAGGTGATTACGTCTCAATAAATTCTATCTCACAGACTATAAACTTTAAAGGTTACGCATACCATCAATGAATGATGGGATGATCGAAGGAAAGAGAGCTAGAGGAAGACAAAGAATGACTTATTTAAATAACCTAAGAATGGCCAAATGTGATTTTAAAAGCAACCCAGATTTCATGCGCACCGCAGAGGATCGTGATTCGTGGAGACAGCTGACCGACAACCTGCTCAAGAGCACAAGCCACGATGGATGATGATGATACTCAAATGGTATGTTGACCGACTTGACATTGCATACGCATGGAGCTCTTAAGTTTCTTGTCTCGATAGTATCACTGTAGTCTTGGGTTCTACAATGATTACATTTAATAATAGCTGATAACTTATCACAATCTACAGGACACGAGGATCGCATTATATTGAATGTTATATAAAATGGTACGTTTATTTCATTGGCCGAGCGCTACGACAACAAACAACGGAGATCTGCTGAGACAGGTAAACAATTGCATTATTATTATTATTATTATTATTATTATTATTATTACTACTACTACTACTACTACTACTACTACTACTACTACTACTACTACTACTACTACTACTACTACTACTAGTATAATTATTTTCATTATCATCGTCATTATCATTATTAGTGTTGTTGTTGTTGTTATTATTATTATTATTATTATTATTATTATTATTATTATTATTATTATTATTAACATTATCATCATCATCATCATCATCATCTCATCATCATCATCATCATCATCATTATTATTATTATTATTATTATTATTATTGTTATTATTATTATTATTTTATTATCATCATCATTATTATTATTATTATTATTATTATTATTATTATTATTATTATTATTATTTATTATTATTATTATTATTATTATTATTATTATTATTATTATTATTATTATTATTATTATTATTATTATTATTATTATTATTATTATTATTATTATTATTGCATCCGCTTCATTCCGACCCAAAACCAATTTAAAGCCGCTGGGCGTATTCTGGCGCACTTAGAACGCTCAGAAGAAACAATAGCATTACCTAATGATTTGACTTACCTCAGACTTAGAACATTTCGCCAGCAAAATAGTCTGGCTTCGCAGTCTTCTATGTCCCCGCCACCTCGAGGGATTGAATTCGTCCAAACCGACTTCCATCTCGTATAATATGCATCTCTGTCCGTAGTCAGGGAATCTGCGTAGAAGAGTTGTCGGGACTTATGTCGACGCGAAACGGGGGCACCGTCCAATATGCGTTTGAGAGGGGTATCCCCATTCCCCCTCTCTTTGATTTTATTAAGCCATAAGGTGGCAAAACTATATTAGTAGCAGGATGTATAGTCAAATACGTATGGTTATGATGTAAAAGAGAAGGATGGATAATATTTATTAACGACTGGTATTTAGGCTAGAAAATAAGATGCCATCACTCTGAAACCAGAAGATCAGTTGAACAATATCTATTATTTATATATATCCATTCATCCTGAGGACTGATTCCACACCTCCAAGGAGATTGGAACCAGTACTTTGACATAACACTATTGTTTCCATTCCAGGTCCTTCATCAAAGTGTTGCTGAGTGACATCTCCTCCCTCTTTCATCCCTCGTTCCATTCCATTTAGGCTTGGTTCATAACATATGAAAATGGGATCATATTCAAACCTTACTTCTTTCATCTGTGTGTGTTCCGTGTTGATACACATCGCCGCAACACACTTATGCCTCATCACTCCAAGACAACGAGGAGACATGGATATCTCTAAGGTACGATCTGGAACAAACGCGACGTGCACTTATTTGCAGGTCTGATAACCCAATTCCTAATGAGCTCATTGTTGCAATGGAAATCTCCAAAAAATGACGCATAATATTGATCATTACAACAATGTTAATCGAGGCCCATAAATGGGTTAGGATGTCTGACCTGCAGCACCTTGAACAATTATTATTATTATTATTATTATTATTATTATTATTATTATTATTATTATTATTATTATTATTATTATTATTATTATTATCATCATTATTATTATTATTATTATTATTATTATTATATTATTATTATTATTATTATTATTATATTATTATTATTATTATATATAGTTTTTGCCGTTATCATGATGATGATGATGATGATGATGATGATGATGATGATGATGATGATGATGGTGATTATGATAATTATAATGGTGATTATATGAGTGGTGGTGGTGGTAGTGGTATGATGATTATAACGATGAGGATGATGATGATGATGATGATGATGATGATGATGATGATGATGATGATGATGATGATGATGATGATGATGACGATGATGATGATGATAGCAATAAAAATGATGAAAAATTATATGTTGGGAAATGTTATTGATTTTTGTTTGTTCTAAGCTGTTTTCTTCACCAACTACTCTTTCATCCATTATTAAATCAAATTAACCAAGTTAACTGCCGCTTTGGAAAAACACGTATTTAAAAATTTGGCCAGAAAAAACTCGTCGTTCAAAAATCGATCTTTATAAATAACCCTCGTCTTGGCAAAAACTCTCAATCCTGAGACTACGCGAAGTCCCAGGTTTGAGAATTTTTGCTTTTCTGGCCAAATTTGTAGATACATGTTTGTTTTTTTAGAGTACGGTGTGATTGTTTTCTGTTTCATTTTTTTTTTCTTTGGTTATGTTTTGTTTGGGTTTTTTGTTGTTGTTGTTTTTTTTTTTTTTTGTTTTTTTAATTTAAGTGACAGATTAAGGAGCAGGCACTTGTGTAAGATATAAATATAAAAAAGTGTCTATGACAAAGCATAGAGAAAAATACAAGGAAAAAAATGAAACACCTGCAAAAAACGAAAAACAAAACTTAACAAAACCAAAACAAACAAACAAACACCCCCCTCCACCAAAAAAAAAAAAAAACAAACCTATAGATAGAGATAATGGTGATTTTAAAAAAGCAAAATTATAAATCACTTTTTGTTTCTTACTTACTTCATTCACCCAGGGGGGTAGTCGCACCTGCTTCCGTCATGGCGGTCCATGTGGTGGTCAAGCCCCCGAGGACCCTCCCAAGATCCATCTGGAGGCAGGAAGACCAGTCTTCATCAAATGGCAACAAAACTACAATCACTACACCGTGGGCTATCCTGGTAGGTCATCTCTCATCTCTATCATCCCCCCCCCCCCCCCACCCCAGTCTCTCTCTCTCTCTCTCTCTCTCTCTCTCTCTCTCTCTCTCTCTCTCTCTCTCTCTCTCTCTCTTTATCTCTCTATCTATCTATCTATCTATCTATCTATCTATCTATCTATCTATCTATCTATCTATCTATCTATCTCTCGTCTCCTTTACTACAGAGCCATTAGGCATATATATCCGGAGTTATCTCAGTTTTTATAGACAATAGCATTTTCTTGCTACCATTTGGATAGAACGCTAGCTACCACAAAGTACATTCCGCCAGGTCTAAAAGACCCAACCACCTAATTACTGCTGGGTGGACAGCACTGGCGGTCGGTCTATTGAGCAAAGTTGTTTTGTGCCGCCCTATAATTCTCAAATTCAGCAGATACTGCTTTTTGTCTCACTTTTTGCCTATGCTGATTTTCGTTATCACTCTCTCCTGTCTTACTTGCCATGATTGGTACCTGTAACTACTGTACGAAGGTTGTGCGTCATCACGGACGGCTCTCTTTTTCTTGTTGCCCCACGCGAGGCTGATGACGTGCGACAATGAGCTGAGGGTGGGGTATGGGGCTACCATGAGCCAAAAAGTCAACAGGCCGTCCAAGTATTTTATATAAAAGACTGTTTTCTTCTGTTTTAAAACCGCGGCTATCCACTTCCCACCACAAACAACTGATACTCTTGATTGCTAAAATAACTAGGTCAGGCCGGCAAATTTAATTTTGCACACCTTGAGGCCTGACTTGGGAGAAATCAAAACCATATCAATTTTATCATTGAAAGAACAGGTTTGTTGTAATCAAACCATACGGATGAAGAAAATTACAATAAATATAGATCTTATGCTATTCGTTTTCCTCAAATGGATGTTAATCATCAATAAGAATATTAGACAAATCATTCACCGAGTAGAGCCCCATGATGCTATAAATAAGATTCACAGTCCATTATCCCGACATACACAGCAGTTCAATTTGTAGTTATTAGTTATGTTATTGTCTTTGGAGTAGATAAGAAGTGCATTGAGGTTGGATTTTCTATTCCTTCTATTAATGACTGTTATCACAGTTGATATTCGAAGGAAGAAATTTATATGGCAGTCTAATTGCTGTTGTCATGTTGTTCTTTTTAAAAAATGATATTCACAAATCTCAATGAACAGACGTGTATCGCAATCCATACCGGAACAACAATGAAAGGATCCATAGACTTCAATGATTGGATGTTATACAACTTTTTCTGTAGAGGAAAATCGACAAATGGACCTCTTTTACATAATATATACCCGTCGTAAATGCCACTTATGTGAGTATATCTCTTCAAAATTCAAACCACATATGACCCCCCCCCCCCCCCCCCATTTTATTTTTACACACAATATACACACATTCTAAAAGA
>NC_088362.1:31377589-31407589 GCF_034508935.2 Berghia stephanieae
CACTTTACAATCTGTTGTTACCAACATAAGTGCCTGCTCCACTCACTTTTCTGAATTAAAAATTCACCCATACACCGGAGCATACTCAATGTCTCAATCGTTTCTATGTTATAATGTTTGTGATGAGAATATTGGCTAATTAAGCTTAACATGCTGGTCAAAATTACTTCACGAATCGGCGGTCTCAAGAAGTGGGTGAGAGAGGGATCTAGAAATGACTTGAGTTTTGAAACGAATATTTTTGTGTTCGTGGATAGCTCACACGGTAGAGCCACGCTCTCACCTTCCAGGCGGAGTTGTCGTACAATAAGGTCGCAGGTTCAAACCCCACCACCGCCGCGAAAAAATTTTTTTATTCTCTATTGTCTTCTGGCACTTTTCTACTCACTTCATATCTTGTTGTTACCAACATAAGTGCCTGCTCACTCACTTTTCTGAATTAAAAATTCACCACTACACACGGAGCATACTCAATGTCTCAATCGTTTCTATGTTATATGTTTGTGATGAGAAATATTGGCTATTAAGCTTAACTGCTGGTCAAAATTACTTCGCGATGGTGGTGAACGAATCGGCGGTCTCAAGAAGTGGGTGAGAGAGGGATCTAGAAATGACTTTGAGTTTGAAACGAATATTTTTGTTGTTCGTGGATAGCTCACACGGTTGAGCCACGCTTCACCTGCCAGGCGGAGTTGTCGTACCAATAAGGTCGCAGGTTCAAACCCCACCACCGCCGCGAAAATTTTTTTTTATTCTCTATTGTCTTCTGGCACTTTTCTACTCACTTCAGATCTTGTTACTACTACTATTACTACTGCTACTACTACTACTACTACTACTACTACTACTACTACTACTACTACTACTACTACTACTACTACTACTACTACTACTATTACAACAACTACTTCTACTACAATTACTACTGATTCTACAACAACAACAACAACAACAACAACAACTACTACTACTACTACTACTTCTACTACTACTACTACTACTACTACTACTACTACTACTACTACTACTACTACTACTACTACTACTACTAATACTACTACTACTACTACTACTACCACTACTACTACTAGTAGTAGTAGTAACTACTACTACTACTACTACTACTACTACTACTACTACTACTACTACTACTACTACTACTACTACTACCACTACTACTACCACTACTACTACTACTAGTAGTAGTAACTACTACTACTACTACTACTACTACTACTACTACTACTACTACTACTACAATCACCATCGTCACCACCACCACCACCAATCGTATTTCCATTAATTCCAGACATTGCCCAACATGGGTTGCGATCACTGCGTCATCAGAGCCAGATACGTCGCTCACAAACCCGGAGAACAAACTTTCTACCAGTGCGCTGATGTTGCCATAACAACCACCCCAAACAAACAGCGACCACTTCCAAGAAAATCACAACCAATTTCTGAACTCATGACTACTTCTTCAAATCAATATCCGCTCTTAATGCCTGGTCCATTCGTGCCTTCACAACAATCATCCAATCAAACTAGTAACACAATGAAGCCGAATCTAATATCTTGTTTTATCTCAAGGACAAGAAGTAAACAATGATAAAACGAGATCCCACCCAATACGAGACATCCTGGTACACTATGTTAACTCTCATCATGACACAGACGGCCATCTTCGTCGGAATGCTCAAGATGGTAGGATTGTAGGTGAAGGTAATATAAAAAAGGCAGTAGATTTTACAAATTCAAATCCTGTAGATGTTGTTGAGAACAACGGAGATTCACATCCAAAACAGATTATTACGTCAAAGGATGAAGCCCGCAGTATTGAAAGTGTGGAAGAATTGTCATCGTTGACCAGATTCCTTGAAGAGAATGAGCTTCGTACGTCATCTCCAGGGGCAAAAATCTACGGGTTGTCCAATAATATTGACTACCCAGACAATGCTGATCTTGTGGCGTTTGATTCTGTGACCGGGATTCGGTATGAGGTAGCCCCGTTGACGTTTCGGGTTGATTCTCCCTTGTTCAGTCGTAATGAAGTGATATCCAGACCCTTGAATTCAAGCCTTGATTATGTTACTGGTAAATAAACATAATCTACGACCAACCGAGTCAAACTGGTATATTATGGCCTATGTCAGGTGGAGTGAGAGAATGCGAAAAAGTGAATTTAAAGTAAAAATGATCATGAAGTAGATAATATGATATTTTAAAATAAATTCTGAAATTATTTTCATTCTACTCAATAAAACACACACAAGACAAGAGAGGAGGAGAAAGAGAAGAATGATGATGATAATGATGGTGATGATGATGATGATGATGATGATGATGGTGATGATGATGATGATGATGATGATGATGATGATGATGATGATGTTGATGATGTTGATTATGTTGATGATGATGATTAAGATGATAATAATGATAATTATTATGATGATAACCATAATGAATAATGATTGTAATACTGATAATTAAAAACAACAATAACAAAAATGATAATAACGGGTAAAAATAAAATGTTTTTCAGATGGCGGTCTGACCTTAGACACTGCAAGAAATGTAGCTGTCATGCCCATGAATCGCCACAACAATATGGATGCTACTGCAGACACGTAAGTCTATCTGTGCGGTATCAAAGAGCGTGTAGGTAACGATTGTTATGTTACCAAGAGCTCTCACTTCCCGCTTTTGGTGAAGCCACGCATCTTCCGTCTTCTACTCGTATTTTCTTCATTGTATCAGTAAGCCTAGCGCGCATGATACACGCGCATGATACACATCCACCTCGCTGTCTCGCCTGGCACGCGACAATAGCATTGCGGTTAAGAGAAGTGAATTTTTTAATTCAGAAAAGTGAGTGGAGCAGGCACTTATGTTGGTAACAACAAGATATGAAGTGAATAGAAAAGTGCCAGAAGACAATAGAGAATAAAAAATTTTCGCGGCGGTGGTGGGGTTTGAACCTGCGACCTTATTGGTACGACAACTCCGCCTGGCAGGTGAGAGCGTGGCTCTACCGTGTGAGCTATCCACGAACACAAAAATATTCGTTTCAACTCAAAGTCATACTAAAATCCACTCTCAACCACTTAGGAGGAGGAGAGAGGGACTAGTAATGATTGATTGAAACGAATATTTTGTGTTCGTGGATATGTAACGGATAGAGCAGTTACCTGCAGTGAGTTGTGTAATAGGTCGCAGGTTCAAACCACACGCGGAAAAAATTTTTATTCTTATTGTATTCTGGCACTTTCTTTCATTTCAATTGTTTTCAATAAGTGCTGCTCACTACTTTGTTGAATTAAAAATCACCCATACACGAGCAACTCAATGTCTCAATACGTCTGTGTTATAATGTTTGTTGAGATATGGCTTTGAGCTTAACGCGGGTCAAAATTATTCGCGATGGAAGTCGTACAACAATCGGCGTACTCAGAAGTGAGATAGAGGGATCAGAAGACTTGAGTTTGAAACGAATTTTTTGTGTTCAGAGCTTACTCACACGGTGAGAGCCACGCTCTCACCTTCCAGGCGATTGTCCGTACAATAAGTCGCAGGTTCAAACCACCACCACCTCGCAATTTTGTCTCTATGTCTTGGCACTTTTCTATTCACTTCATATCTTGTTGTTAAGAGAAGTGAGAGCTCTTGGTAACTACGTTACCCTACACACTCTTTGGCGGTATCTTCCTTCCAAATATTTACTCCCCTCGCCTTAACCTTGACATCATACCAAAGAGATCGATTACATTTCAAGAAGCATTACATTACAACATGACACAGGAGACATCACAGACCCAACATCATATCAACTCGTTTTCCACATATATAGATAGTATGCGTTTGGCTAAGAAGCTCACGACATTGCCATCCGGAAAAATAACGGACCAACACACATAACTCTGTGTAACCATGAACTTTTATAGTCTGGATAATCCAGTTAAGTGAGAATTACTCATAATCGTCGATGGTTAAAAAGAAAACAATAACAAAGACCTCGGCAGTGACGTCAACTTCATTCTATCTATACAAAAACACCGGGAGGATTGAATGGCTTGAGTACAGGGTTAGTCTGGTGTGATAGGGTTAATAATTACTAATTATTTATTTAAGACCCAGCGGCGTCACTCAAGTCATCCCAATACGTTAGGCTTTGGGGGGGAGGGGGAGGGGGAGGGGGAGTTGGAACTAACAATACACTAAAATTACATCGATCTTAATGGGGAAAAACCACCCGTGGAGTGATTATTATGAAAACAAATTTCACTCATGACTTCTTCTTCTTCTTCTTCTTCTTCTTCTTCTTCTTCTTCTTCTTCTTCTTCTTCTTCTTCTTCTTCTTCTTCTTCTTCAGTCCTCATCCACTGTATGACCGATGAACTTTCATCTCTTCTGTCGTTGGCCAGTCCTTATCCCACAGTGGGTATGGACCACCGACGAAACGTTGCCATCCTCTTCTGTCGCTGGCCAGTCCTTATCCCACATTGGGTACGGACCACCGGTGAAACTTTTCCATCCTCTTCTGTCATTGGCCAGTCTTTCCATCTCCTGCCAGCGCATCCCAGACCTCTCCAGTTCTACCAGAAGGTCTCTCCTCCAGGGTGACCTTGGGCTTCCTTTTTTCCTCTTTCCGGGTGGATTCCATTGCAGGGCTGTCCTTGGGATATTGTCCTTAGCTTTCCTCAATGTGTATCCTACTCATGATGTATCAATTGTGCGGCTGTGTGGTCTCGTGGTATGACACTCGCTTTCGGATCGGAGTGGCGTCAATAATTTCCTTCCAAAGTGATATTGTACGATTTTCAGATTTGTTGAGATGGACAGAAGAGGAGGCACTGTGAAAGCGTTGTACAACGTCAACAATGGACAAAATCAAACTATGCCCCTGAGATCAGCGTTTAGTGCAGCCATTGTGGAGATTGAAAGCTCTTACGTGACTTTTAATATAGAGCCGGATGCCAATGAAGGTTTGAAGACGAAGATTGTGTTCTATTTATTATATTATTGAAATGATGATATTGATGATGATGATGATGATGAGGAGGAGGAGGAGGAGGAGGAGGAGGAGGAGGAGGAGGAGAGGGATGATGATGATGATGATGATGATGATGATGATGATGATGATGATGATGATGATGATAATGATGATGGCGACAATGATATGTGACCTAACGCGCCAAAGTATCTATCTATTTATCTATCTATTTATATATCTAGCTATAATATATATATCTTTCTATTTAGTGCCTATCTATCTATCCCCTTATCTAGTATCTATCTATCTATCTATCTATCTATCTATCTATCTATCTATCTATCTATCTATCTATCAATCAATCAATCAATCAATCAATCTATCTATCTATCTATCTATCTATCTATCTATCTATCTATCTATCTATCTATCTATCTAATCTATCTATCTATCTATCTATTTATAGTTCCTTTCTCATATTGCAGATGGCAAATATTACTTTGTCGTTGGCCGACTCTACGCAGGAGGATCATGGGTAATGTTGTCCAAATCTGACCAATCGGAAGACACCTATATCAACTTTTGATGGGCTGAGTATGACATCAGCGTCAAAACACTTTATGTGTTGCTAGGCAACGAGAATGACGCTCTTGGATTATCGGCAAGGTTGTATAAATTCACGGTCATGCCCGGGTGAGTTCCTTGAATGTGTTTCGTGTTTTCTAATATTAGTATCAGATTCAACTGTCTGACTAAAATCCTGAAAGGGAACATAGAGTTCGATCTATAATGAAAAATCGCCTAGTTGGATATTTTAAAACAGAAAAAGAAAAAGAAAGAATAAATAGAGTCCCTCCCAAAACAAAACAAAACAAAACAAACAATAAATAAACAAAACACCCCTCCACCCTATATATATATATATATATATATATATATATATATATATATATATATATATATATATATATATATATATATATATATATAGTCTCGAGACCCCCAGCCCCAATGATCTATCATCGTCCCTTTGTTTGAGGAGCTTTTTCGTTTTTTGCTCTACCAACTGAACTATCGGGACATCCATGAAAATTGTAATAGATTTTAAAATATCCTTTGTATTTATCTTTATTTATTTGTTTCTTTTTTTTTTTTCCCCATCCATTTTCCAGCCCACCTCCTGTCCAGCCCAGCCCCGACTTCTATTCTTACGTCACACTGGACGTCAGCAAGTATCCGTTCATGGCCTTTCACCTTCACCCCCTTCATTCAAGTAAGAAAACTTGAGCTTGAGCTTTTATATAGAGCAATATCCACTAATGTGCATAAAGCGCTTTACAAGGGGTCCCTGGTCTCTGGCCAACAGCAACAATTAACATGTAGGACGGGACATGACGCTTGTTAGGCGATATTACTTTTTTTTTCAGACAGAGACAACGCTGTTAACGGCCGTGTACTCATTTTACACCTGAGTACAGTGAGAGAATGTGAGTAAAGAGCCTTCTCCAAGGACTCAAATATGCGCCGAGCGAGACTCGAACCAAGATCATTCCCATTCGAAAGCGAGTGTCATACCAGAAGACCACACTAGCCGCCCTAGCTTTATGCAGTGCAATACCCACTTCTGTGATCATAGGACATAGGGTCACATAACGTTAATAATTGGATTCAATAGTATGATGTCGCGTCGCCCAGAAACGGCGGCCATCGTGGTTCTAAACAAAGAAAATCGGTACTTTTTATTCTTCATGCTGGCTAGCTTTTCATATCTCTCGTGATCAGAATGTGTAAAAGTCAAAACATGATCAGTTTTATAATGTTTTTTCCCCGCTTTTATGCTCGTCGGAGAAATATTTCATAAGGGCGTCCGCCATTGTTCCGATAGTTTCGAGCCAGTTACTGTTACCATGCGTCATTATGAGGGACGTGACGTCACTGTGTCATTTTTTTTTCGATCTGGGTTCCATGACTCCAAGTCAATAAATAAATGTTTCATTACAAAAGTAAGATATACGACTTGATAGATTCAAAGCGACGTGCACTCATTTACAGGTCTGATAACTCAATTCCTTATGGGCTCATTGTTGTAATGTAGGGTGAGAGAATGTGAGTAAAGAGCCTTTTTGCAGCGTTGTGGTCTTGTGGTATGACACTCGCCTTCGGATCAGAAGGTCAGACTAAATTGTAATATCGCCTAACAGGCGTCATGTCCCGCCCTACATGTTAAATGTTGCTGTTGACCAGAGACCCCTTGAATAGCGCTTTGAGCGCGTTTAGTGGATATTACGCTATATAAAAGTTCAATTAAAAAAAAAAAAAAAGTTAAATTTTCTACGTATATATTCATGCAGTTCCACTCATCTCGACATCCACATTAATTTATTCATCCATTTGTTAATTTTTTAATTTATTTTTATTTATTTATTTATTTATTTATTTATTTGTTTATTCATTTATTTATTTATTTATTTTCAGATCTGTTGTACGCGGTATCGCCTGGTCTTCACAATACAACCAACCCGTCCTATCACCTGGTTGTGGTGGATGTGGATTTGGGGACGGTCAAAGAGGAGATGCAAATAACACCTCCGGGTGAGAAATTATTTTTTTTTCTTATTAGAGCTTTTCAATTTCACGAATATTCTCGCAAAAAATTGTTCCGGTTAGTTTTGCTCATCAAAAGAAATTGAAATAATTATTTGATATAGCTCTTTGAACTTTATACTGTGTTATAGAGCTTGTTTTTCTGAACAAAATGGTATATATATAGCATGTTGTTATTCCCTTTTAGTTTAGAGCACAAAAAATATTTGTGTGTGTGTGTGTGTGTGTGTGTGTGTGTATGTGTTTGTATGGGTGCGCGTTCCATAAAAACATTGAAAATGGCCGTTAAAACAGCTGATAATAATTCTGGTTAATCAGAATTGTTACTGCGGTTATTTAAATTATTGCTTAGAATATCAGTTAAGGCCGACGTGCACTTAGTTGCAGGTCTGATAACCCAATTAACCTGTAGATTTTTGACCAATCAAAACATAGAATTTGTGACACACCTTCACACGTGTTCGGACAAACATAGTTGGTTGTTTATAAACAATAATGTGAATGAAATGAACCTCCCTCTGTTCTTATTGTTTTTATACCGCTAAATGGGTGAATAGTCATAGATTATATTATGAACGTTCAAGTTTACACATAATTTTCTGTGTAGGTTTTATTGATCAAGTGGTTGAATAGCGGGTATTTCAATTTTATACACATATCATCGATAGTAAGACCTGTGTAGTTTGCTATTTTTCCCAATCATTGCCATTGTTTACATTGTGACGACTGTCCGAGAGGCGTGGTTATCTAGGTGTCTATTCGTTATGGGCTCATCGTTGAAATAGAAATTTCAAAAAATGACGCAAAATATTGTCCATTACAACAACGTTAAACTAGCCCCACAAGTGCATATATTATGTACCTATACGTCGATGCTAGTTTATCGCAAAGTACTTTCCGCCAGATCTAACAGACCCAGCTACCCAATCGCTGCTGGGTGCGTGTGTGTGGGGGGGGGGGGGGAGAAGGGGGGGGGGAGAATCTCGACTTTATCCGGGATCGATCTCGGTCCCTTTACGTGTGAAGCCAGTGCGCTATCAACTGAGCTATAGATAGAATGCGCTTGGCCAAGGAGTTCACAACATTGCCATCCGGAAGTATAACGGACCAACACACAAACTCTGTGTAACCATGAACTTTTATAGTCTGGTTAATACAGTTTAGTGAGAACAACTCACAAACGCGGATGGCAAAAACAATAACAAAGGCCTGAGTGACGTCATCTGCATACTATCTATAGGGACCTGGACCTTTATTTCAAATTAAGTACCACGTAATCAAAACAAAATTACTCGCACGGTGACTCAGGAAATAAAGATAGAAAGTTGAAAAGAAACTTCGAGAATTCATTGCGTGAATGAGGTTATTGGGAATATCCAATAAATAATGAGTCAATTTTCTTTTTTTTTCTGAGAAAATCCGATATGACGATAACATGCAGGCAAATATACTGCGCGCTTGGTTAAGAAATATTGCCATCCGGTAATATCATATGGGGCCAACACACAAAACTATGTGTAACCTTAAACGTTTATAGTATAGTCTGGTTAATGCATTGTTGTAATGGAAATCAAATCTGAAAAGATGACGCAAAACATTGTCCATTACAACAAAGTTAAACAAGGCCCCATAATTGCGTTCGCATGTCAGACCTGCAAATAAGTTGACCTCGGGCGGGACCTGTTCCGTAGGCAAGCTGGGGCTTAGAAAAAAAAGAGGAAAAAAGATAAAGAAATCTTTGAAAGTGTTTGATTACGTCGTGACTAAGATGTCCGTGTCCTTGCTAAAGAGATTTCCCGATTAAGACTGGGAAAAAAAAAGATAAGAAAGAAATCTTTGAGAGTGTTTGATTACGTCATGACTAGGATGTCATTGTCCTTGCCAAAGAGATTTCGTGATTAAGACTAGGGCTTAGAAAAAAGAAGGGAAGGAGAAAAAAATGATAAGAAAGAAATCTTTGAGAGTGTTCGATTACGTCATGACTAGGATGTCATTGTCCTTGCCAAAGAGATTTCGTGATTAAGACTAGGGCTTAGAAAAAAGAAGGGAAGGAGAAAAAAATGATAAGAAAGAAATCTTTGAGAGTGTTCGATTACGTCATGATAAAGTTGTTTTTGCAAAGGAATTTCCCGATTTTATTTAAAACAATTTAGGTTTTAGTTTTAGACGTTATTTGAAAATCCTGTCTGGTTAATCAATCTAGCCGGATACGATCTTTGAACTATTGATCGAAGCGTAATTGTTTAGTATTAAACACAATTCAATGAAAATACAATATGTCATGCTTCATTGCAACGCCGAACCAACATAACAGTTCATTGACTCATTCGAGTTATCATCGATTCCATCTTGCCGTAGAAATAAGGAGTAATAGTGTGTTGTCAAAATACTGGTTTCAATCTCATTGGAAGTGTGAAACCAGTCCTCAGGAGGACTGGATACAAAACCTTGCGCAACAGATCTCTATTCTGTTCAGCTGGACGAAACTTACAAGAACTGCCTCCTTGGTTTTGGTTTCCCCGACTTCGCTTATATAGCGCCAGGCTCGAACCCTGATTGGCTAAGAGAGGTGTTCACAATGCCTAGCAACCCAGGGAAGTTACGGTCAACTCCAGACTCGTTCGGGTGATGTCCTAGCAACATTGCTAGGGCTTAACACAGAGTTATGACATCTTATTTTCTAGTCTAAATATAACATGCTGGTTGTCAATAAAGAGCGTCCATCCTCGCTCATATACTACGTCCCGCAATCCTAAGATCCTTGTCTCTACACATCCTGCTACTAATGAATATATGCTACATTATGCTTCAGTGTGTAACCTTTACGTTGGTAGCCATTCAGTGACTGGTTACACACTTCCACAGAGTTTTGAACCAGAAGAGGCGAAGGTGTGACGTCACGAGTTCTCTGGTCTATAGATAGTATGCGCTTGGTAAGAAGCTCACAACATTGACGTCCGGAAGTATAACGGACAAATACACAAAACTACGTGAACATTTATAGATAGTTCGAAGATGACGCCACTCAGGTCTTTGTTATTGTTTTTTTGCCATCCACGTTTATGAGTAATGCTCACTGAACAGTATTAACCTGACTATAAACGTTCATGGAGACATACAGTTTTGTGTGTTGGTCCGTTATACTTCCGGATGGCAATGTTATGAGCTTCTTAGCCAAGCGCATACTATCTATAGTCTGGTTGATACAGTTTAGTGAGAATTACTAATAAACATGGGTGACAAAATACAATAACAAAGACCCGAGTGACGTCAACTTCATTCTATCTATAGGAGTAGGAGATTCTAATAAATAAACATATTTTCGAGTGTGTGTGTGGGTTTGTTTTTGTTTTTAATAAATATATAGACGTCTAGAGCTATATATATATTTTTTTCTTTTTCGATTTTGCGACCCAGATTTTCGGGGCGTACTGTTCCTGGAGACGCGACAGGTCTTTGGTTGGTTCAGGCGTACATTAATAACATAACTGTATGTCTCATAGGGGTCCCTATAACTCAACCGGGAAGAGCACCCGCTTCACACGCGAAGGGACCGAGATCGATTCCATTTTAAGTCGAGATTTTTTCCCCGAGCCCCTTGTCCATCCAGCGGTGATTGGGTAGCTGGGTCTGTTAAATCTGGCGGATAGTGCTTCGCGATAGACTTGTATCCTATTAAAGGAATGAGTTGCCATTGTTCACTTCACGCTATAGACTCCTGCTCCATGCCGCTATTGAATTCAAGACCTTTATATAATTGTCAATTGGATTCAAAAGTCTGATGTCACGTCCGCCCAACAACCAGCAGCTTGGGTCTAAACAAAGAAAAGCGGTCATTTTTATTCTTCACGCTGCTAGCGCCTTTTCACATGTCATGTGATCAGAATGTATAAAAGTCAAAACATGATTAGATTCATGTTTTTCTCCTCTGGATACACTTTTATGGTCGTCGCAGAAGTATTTCGAAAGGGCTTCCGCCATTGTTCCCATAGTTTAGAACCAGTTACTAAGTTACTATGCGTCAGTATGAGTATGAGGGAAGTGACTGTTGAAGCCTATTAGTATTAGGACCCAAAAAATTCGTATTTCTACGAATTTTTCGTAGTTGGCAGGTCTGACCTAATGGCCACGTTGTTATGTCTCATATTGCGGTGTTTCTTTTTTTTTGCGAAACTCAGTCCCAGGTTCACTCCCCAATGGTGTACACTTCTCCACTGCTGCTTAATTTCCATAACTTTGTCGGGTTTCGTAAAGAATAAACACCCCTCATCTTTCTCTTTCAGGCATGTTTGAACGTTTCTACGGTGGTGCTGTAATACATGGAATGAACCCCTACCCAGGCCAGCTGGTACACGTCCTACGCATTGCCAACACAGAAGCTGACGTCATTGTAACCATTGATCTGTCTAAAAAGACAGCCTCGTTTTCACAAGTGACCAATCTACGCAATGTTTACAGTTTGTATGCAGATTTCTAGGACAGGTTCGTTACAGTTACAGTGAATATGACATAATCAGTCGGATGGGGAAGAGGTTTGAACTGAGATATTGCCAAGTTTAGTTAGAAGGTCAATTTAAAAAAAAAATCAAAAATGAGTTCTTGTCATGCATGATTAAATCAACTATTTTTGTACATCTTCGGGAAATATCAAAGCTTAATTTCACTTCTAAATATTTTTTACAGCTTGTCAGGGTTGAAAAAGTATGAAATTTGAGAAAAGTTGCTGGATAACTTTCCCATACACCTGACCATAATTTCATGACAAATCACCCGATTTACTTTAAATAAAGATTGAAATGCTTTGGTGAGCATAATATTCTTTCAGAAAATGAAAAATCGAAAAATAAAATGCAAGTCCAAAATTTTCACCTTCCGACTGACATAATTGTGACCAAACGCTCATAACGGTATTAGTATTATGTATGTCAGGATGGTTTGGACAATTAAACATGAATGCAGTGCTTCAGAGCCATTATAGTTATAGGCCCATGGATCCGGAGTTTATATATCCCGGTTTCAATAGCGTGTAAAAGACAATAGCAATTGCTTGCTACCCTTTGGATAGGACGCTAGTCTATCGCAAAGTACTTTCCGACAGATCTAACAGACTCAGCTACCCAATCACAACTGGGTGGACAGGGGTGTCAGAAAAAATATCGACTGTACCCGGGATCGATCTCGTACCCTTTGATTGTGAAGCGAGTGCTCTACCAACTGAGCTATCGGGAACCCCAAAGGAAGAATTTTCTCCTTAAAAAAAAATTACACCCCCCCCCCCCCCCCCCCAATCAATGTATTGGCAGTGAGAAAGTTAATAATAACGAGCTTTTATAAAGAGCAATATCCATTAAATGTGCTCAAAGCGCTTTACAAGGGGTCTCTGACCAAGAGCAACACTTAACACGTAAGACAGGACATGATGCCTGTTTGGCGATATTACAATCATTTTCGGACAGAGAAAACGCTGTTAACGACCAGGTACTCATTTTACACCTGAGTACGGTGAGAGACTGAGTAAAGAGCCTTTTCCAAGAATTCAACTATGCGCCGAACGAGGCTCGAACCCAGGACCTTCCGATCCGAAAGCGGGTGTCATACCAGTAGACCACTTAGCCGCTAAAGTGAGAGAGTTGATGTGTGGTGGAACATACATACATGATACAGGTGCAGTTTTTTACTCTTCGGAAGTTAAGCGTATTGATAGCTTATCGTCTTAATTGCTCTAAAGGTGGGGTTGCAGTAAAAACGGAGCTTATAGACAGAAGTTGACGTCATTCGGGTCTTTGTTATTGATTTTTTTTTTTTTTTGCCATCCACGTTAATGAGAAATTCTCACTTAACTGTGTTATCCAGATTATAAACGTTCATACTTCCGGATGGCAATGTTGTGAGCTTCTTAGCCAAGTGCATACTTTCTATCAGCAATTGTTCCTCCTATTTCATTTTTGTCACCATCAGCACTGATTTTAATTTTAGCCAGAAATACATGTATGGGACTAGTGGTTAGATAACATTTTTTGTTTGTTAAATTAAGAAGAAAAATGTAAATTCCCAAGGAGCTAAAAGGTAAAATGTCATACATATATCTGATCACAATAATTTTGAATTGATTCTCTTGTCAGCTGTTTCAGCTGGCCATAATACAGTACTCGCTGGATTCTAGCACGCTCTCGAGAGAAGCCAAAAAGCGTGCTGAAATCCGAGAGAGCCGAAATCCGCCGATGCTCATGAGAGGGAGGTAACGATTTAATTGTATAGAGATAAAATTCGGTCACCCAGTTCTCAGCGTGCTGCTGTATTGCAGAGCGTACTGGAAATCGTCGTGCTAGAAACCAACGAGTACTGTATTGGATGGATCATTTCACGAGTTAACTGGGAAAACGTGTATTAAAAAATTTGGCCAGAAAACTCGCCCTTCAAATATCTATCGAATTTAAATTACCATAGTCTTGGCAAAAACTCTCAACCCCGGGACTTTACATTTACAGTACAGGTATGCGATTTTTTTCCAAGATGAGGGTCATCTAACAATCTCCTTACCACCCATAAAAAATCGTCACATTCATTACGATACAAACCAACAATTTTACCATTCTAATATCTTTTGTATATCAAGAATTTAAAGAAAAGTTTTCGCCATAGCTATAAAAACTTAACACTGTGTTGTAGAGCTTATTTTTGAAAAATATTATGTATAGAATGTACTTGTTACTTTTCTATTTGTTGAGTGAAGAAGAATCTATTTTTGTTTTGGATCGTGTGATGTTTCAAGGAAAATTCTGAAAAATAGCTGGTAAGGAGATAGGTAAATCGATCGATATTTGAGGGATGAATTTTTCTAGCCAAATTCAATTTTTTTTTCTCTCCAGAGTATGGCAGTTAATTGGTCAACGTTACAATGGATGTTAATGTTATCAATGCCTGCACTCCCACACTGATGACGATGTTAAAAACTACATGTAAATAAATTCATTGAAGTTGAAGTTCACAACAAATTTGTATTTATTGTTTAATTTTTGAGAGTTCAGCGGCACTACCTATTCTATGATTGGTAATGTTTCGTTTTTGGTTCAGGACTCCGGCCTAGGTCAGCACAAAACCGATTATATTAATCTCATTCCAAGACAAAGACAGAAAGCAAGTTCGAAAGCAGATATAGGGGGAAAAGAAGACACAGTAAGGGCCTCCCTGCCCACTATGTGAGGTCAAAGGCAAATGAAAACCCACCCAGAACTATCAGTGTACTAGTTTGAAATCATGGAGTCCATCTGGCCAATGATCACCAAATCTATTAACTCAGCCCGCTGATAATGGAGGTAGATGTGAAAGCAAAAATGACTAGGTCTAGTTCAAACTCGAGCTTTCATATAGTATAGTAATAGCATCCACTCAAATGTGCTCAAAGCGCTTTACACATGGTCCTAAGCCCAAAACAACACTTAACAAGATGCATGAGATGACACCTTTAAGGGGCGGTTTGGGTCTTTTCAAAAAAAAAAATCAATTACCAATAATGGGCGGTTTTAATCATTCTGTATCGTCATTATAGGTTAAAAAACAACATTTATGGTGAAAAATTTTAATTATCTGTGTTGATACTCATTTTGCGACCTAATTTGGGGGTCTGACATCAACAAATATAACAATCTTGTGGCAAACGTTCCACAAAAACTAATTAAGGAATGACCTCCATATTCTTCCCTCTTGTCAACATTGGACTATAGTGTGTCACCATAGAGAGATTTTACGGCTGTAGCTCATGGAATTTTCATTAGAGCATTACAAAGTTGAGAATCAAAATATTATGACAAAATTGATGTTAAAAATTCAGAATTAGGAGTATAATTCAAAATTCACATATCTTATCAATAAAATCTCTCTATGGTGACACAATACATTATCTCTGTGATAACTGTGGAAATTTTCAGACAATTTCATTGAATAGATTCTGAGAAACGTTTGACACAGTATCCCATACCCTTAGAAATATGACATTTTGAGAAAATAGCAAAATAGCTTCCCGTTTTTCACACTTTTCTTACTATCTGTACGGTTTTTGACTGTGTTTTTCGTGCCTTTATAGTCTACTCTAAGAATTTGGACTTCAATTATATTATTTCTAAGGTAATAAAATATCAATTTCCACCAAAATCTCAAAATCAATTTTTTGAAGGGTTTTCCTAAGAATTAGACCCAGCCCGCCCCTTAAGGGACTATTACAATTTCCTTTTTCCATTAAAAAAAACAAACCAAGGTTGTTAACAGACAGGTACTCATTTTACACCTTAATGTAGTGACAATGCGAGTAAAGAGCATTTTCCAAGACACAAATTTGCATCACCCAAAGGAAGACTCAAACTGGGGAACTGCTGGTCCAAATCGATTGTCATACCACAGGACCAGAAAGGTGCATAATGGGAGACCCGTCAACTTTATTATCAAGAACTGACAGCAAAACCAATTTAATATTGTTTAGCCTTTATTCACATAATGCAAGGAAAAGTCTGTTTTTAAAAATTTAGAAATCACTTACATTACATTTCAAAAAGGGCTTTCATTAAACGTATTTATTTGTCATTAATCATGATTCAGACATCATTTTATTATACAAAGTAGGTAGGTACCCTATCGTATAAACTAGAAAATTGGGATTACAATAGAATGCCTATGTTTGTTTTTAAGGGTTTTACGGCGCTTGCAACACATTAAGGTCAAATCAGCGCCAGTAAAAAGGAAGAAAATAGTCTTAGAATTACAATAAAAGCACCCAAGAAAAGGTAAGACAAAGGAGAACTGGTTGAAATAGGGAACATAAGTAGATTCCAAGAGCACATTATCAGTGTACTTCATTTGAGATCACCTAAAAGTCTCATCCAGAGACCAGAACAGGTCCCCACTAAGAGAAACACACTCAAATGTTTACAAATCATATATAATATGTAAACAGCATAATATTTTGATGGTTTCCCTCCTAGCTAGGGTATTCGGCCAGGACAAAACCAAGTAATCTCATACCAAGACAAAGACAGGAAACATGTTGAAATCAGATACAAGGGGATAGAAGACACAGTAAGTGCTTCCCTGCCCACTAAGGGAGGCCAGAAATCCCATGAGATAGTATGCCTAAATCATGAATACAACCTTAAGACACAGAGAGGAGGAAGAGGGGGGGGGGGGGGGGGGGGGGGGGGGGGGGGGGGGGGGGGGGGGGGGGGGGAGGAGTGACATACAAAGGCTTGAAAATAATATTTTCTTCCTCAAACACACAAAAGAATTTACATACCACAAACTTGAGGTATTACAATGATTGCCAAACTAAAAATCGCAATTGAATAATGATAAACTTTTAAGACATATACAGCTACTGTAATACGTTCAGTTAGAAGGTAGTATCAATAAGGCTTGAGAAATGTAAACAATAAAGCAATTAAAAAAAAAAATAAATGAATTCGATCTAAATAAACAGTAGCCTACCTAATAAGTGATAATCCAGAGTTATCAGCACCTAAAAAAAAACAAACAAGAATACAAGATATAGATTCTAGTAGAGATGTACACTTCTGTTTATAGTAGTAAGACAACCCAAATACCAGGAGCATGGGATCTGTATGCTGGAAAGGTATACACTCTAAAAGGTTGATAATGGCATAACATTGTAATTGTATACCTACAGTAAGATGGTTTCCAAAAAAAAAAAGAGAAAAGAAAAAAACCCACAAAATATCAATGCATAAACACAACTGCATTTGACCATGTCGCGTTCAGTGAAGGATACCTACTATGGCTCTGACAAAACCAAAACAAAGACAGAATGTTGCTCAAAGGAATTCGGAAGGTTAGAGGAGACAGAAAGAGTGGACCTTTTTTTTGTATTCTTGTACCTTCCTATTAATAGGATGGGAATATCTACTGAAAGCATTGTTAAATGCATATATATATATATATTTATATATAATACCTTAACTAGAATATATATGTAATTTTTCATTCCTAAAATGATTAAATTGTCGAACAAAGGCTATCATTACACCATCCGTAAAGTGTAACTATCACAAGAAAGAAATACATCCGCACATCAATCAAACAAGGTTCATTGCTTTCACAAGTAAACGGATACATCTAAAACCCATGTTCACATCCCAATCACGCATACATGACAAAATATGAATGATGTTTACATTACATTTAGTACTTTATCGAACTCAAGAAGAAGAGTTAAAATTATTTTTAATTAGGAAGTCTACCCCCCCCCCCCCCTCGCCTCTTTGTTCCCAAACAAACACAATAATGAGCTTACATCACCAGCTTCTTTTAAACCAAGGGTAAATATTAGCCATTCCATTCATGTTTGAAAGGATGATGGAAATATGGAACCATAATGACTGATTCATATAATCACTACATTAAAAAAAAATGTTTAAATCATAAAATAAATGAATAAATTAATAAATACATAATGCGTAAATATAAAGAAAGAGAATGAGAAGGCTTGAAATAAATAAAAAAGAAGAAAAAAAAAGGACAAATTTCTAAAAAGAATGCAGATGAATAAGACTACAATCTTGCCAACCAATCAAAATTGTGCGATTAAATTTATTATTCAAATATCATCCTGAAATGGAGTCTGTTTTTGTTTCATATTTTCATTTTAAGAAGACTAATTGGTGTCATAAAATTAGGGCAGGATCATCGTATTACCAATAGGCAGTCAGTCGTGTGCGATTGCTATTTCACAGTAAAGATATGCCCCATTACAACATAATTTCTTATCCCTTTCACGTTTGAAAATACGAGAGAACCAAACCATTCATTTAGCTGTAAACATGTTTAGTTCAATTTCAACTCGTCATATTCATGTAAATTTTCCCACATCTGTGTATTTTGGATAGAACGACTTACATAAAATACACAATTTTTGACTGGTTGACTAGCCTACATTAGAACTTGGCCAAAATAAATCTTTAAAAACCCCAATGAAGCTGATAGTCAAAGTGGAACTTCAAATCTAGATCGCAATATAGAGTATGAAAGTTAAGCCTAATCCCTAAGGCAATGCTAATTAAGTTGTGGGTAACGCATGGCAGTCGCAGAAAAAAAAAAAAAAAAAAAAAAAAATCTAGTTTTGATGAACTGCTGCATCCCATAATTTATTATGTAGAATTAGAATTATTCATTTTTGTTAAGGTGTGTACCTGAATATAGTAGATAGAGGACCTTAAATGTTTGGGAAAAAAAAAGTTTTTAAGACCTCCAACTACAATTAAAAATAATGTACATTTAAATTCAAACAAAAAATGCAAGCCATCAACAAAGTGCACTAATATTTTATATTTCATCCAAACATTCAGTTCGTGTTCAACCCTAGTGCAGGAGAATGACAATCAAGAAGAATTACAAAACAAATACAACTTTAGGCAAAAAACCCCAAAAAACTGAGACCACAGGATAGTAAATTCACTTTGTCAGAACAATATTGTTTCTAGTTTTCATTCACAACTCACCTTGAGAAAAAAAAGGAAAGAAATATGATAAGAAACAAGATAATTGTTTGATCTCAGCTTGCGACAAGAATTTGAAGACATTAAAAAAAAAAAAAAAAAGAAACAAAACAGAGAATCACCATTAAACCGTTATCAAGGACTGGCAAATTTGTTTGTCCACTGTCGTGCAGTTGAGTTGTATTTTACTCTATCTGTCTTGTATATACGAGCAATTTCTGGGACCAAAGGATCATCTGCGTTGGGGTCGTTTAATAGCGAGCAGATGGACAAAAGAACTTTGGAAATGGTGAGTGCAGGAGACCACTGACCCCTTAAAATGTCCAAGCAGATGCTGCCATTACTATTGATGTTGGGGTGGTAGATTCTAGTGGAGAATGCAACTTTTGGCGGTTTGAAAGGGTAGTCTGTGGGGAAGTGAATTGTGAGTTTGAATAATCCATGAGTGTATGGGCTGTCATCAGGACCAATTATTGTTGCCTGCCAGTGAAAGAGATCTTCACCTACTGGACCAGCTGAGCAATTTGCGGGTGGATCTCTCTTGATATCTTGTAACTCCTGAAAAAAAAAAAAAGAAAAAAAAGGTTGAAAACCATGGGTTAATAATGTCATAATACTTAACAATACTTGCCGTATATTAACAGTAACAGCTACACTGAAACCAACACCCCTATCAACAGTATATAGGCATATAGGAATTATAGACAAATTGATATCAGTGGTTTACAAGATAGCATTCGTGACGTCATAAATGAGGTTAAAAATATAAACGACTACAACAAATTATTGCGATCTATTATTGACCGTGAGGCACCGCCACAATGTCGGGTCGTATCGAATCGACCACACTCGCGATGGTTCAATTCCGAGATAAAGGAATTAAAGAGAAAAAAGAGACAGGCTGAAAGGAAATGGCGAAAGAGTGGCCTAACGGTATTTAAAGATATCTACAAAGCAGCTAAGTCGGCTCTTTATAACGCCATCACATGCGCAAAAAAGGCCCACTACAACGAAAAATTTCAAAGCATTACATCTTGCAAAGAACTGTTTTCCACCGCAAACGACCTTCTTGGCAGTAAGAAATCCACACCCCTTCCATCGTCTAGAAATAACACCGAACTAGCTCAAAATTTTGCCAACTATTTCCACGACAAGATAAAATCCATTAGGGAAAACTTAGACAATACATCATCATCATCGTCACCGAGCTTTGGACCATTCCATGGAACGCCACTACATGTTTTCGATCCAGCCACTGAAGATGAAGTGAAGTCAGCCATTTTAGATAGCCCATCAAATTATTGTGACTTATTAGACCCCATCCCAACTAGTATTCTTAAGACTTGTATTGAAGAACTGTTACCAACAATAACTGAACTTATAAATAATTCGTTTGTCTCAGGTAGTGTCCCCGACTCGTTTAAACGTGCCATTGTTAAACCACTATTAAAGAAGTCCGATCTAAATGTAAACGAACTGAAAAATTACAGACCTGTCTCCAACCTTCCATATCTATCCAAAGTGCTTGAACGCATTGTGTTAAAAAGACTTTTGTATCATATCCATCTAAATAATTTAAGTGAAATTTTCCAATCTGCCTATAAATCACATCATAGCACTGAAACTGCCCTTTTAAAAGTATGCACTGATATTCTTAATAGTATTGACAAAAATCATGTCTGTTTATTGACTATGTTGGACCTTTCGGCTGCATTTGACACCATTGATCACGAGATACTTATTAAACGATTAAAAATTACTTTTGGAATTAGAGACACTGCGCTTAGTTGGTTTAAATCATAACTAACATCAAGATCTCAGTCGGTTCTGATCGATGGCGCAGTATCAGAAACATTTCCTCTAAATTACGGCGTTCCGCAGGGGTCTGTCCTTGGTCCTGTTATTTTTACTCTTTATACTCAACCTCTTTCGGATATTTTTGTTAAAAATAAATTAATTTCTATGCTGATGACACTCAGATCTATGTAAGCGATATCCCTAGTAATATCCCATCATTAATTACCCGTGTTGAAGACTGTATTAGAGATGTTAAATGCTGGATGGAAATTAACAAGTTAAAGCTGAATAATGAAAAGACAGAGGTGATGGTGTGTGGTAGAAAAAGTGTTTTGAAAGATGATTTTCTGAAGTTTACTCTAAATATAAATGGGTGCACAATTAACCTCTCAACGTGTGTGAAAAACCTCGGGGTAATGCTAGATCAACATATGACTATGCAGGCACAGTTTGATTCTCTATGTAGAAGTTTGACAATAGGCTTAAAAAGAATTGCTTCAGTTAGACCTTTCCTAACAAGAGAAGTAACATGCAAACTAATAACATCTTTCATACTATCTAAAATAGATTACTGTAATTCGTTAATCTCGAATGTAAGCAACGATAAAATATCACGCCTTCAAAGTATCCAGAATGCGGCTGCTAAATTGATTTTAAGAAAGAAGATAACATCCTACTCGTTGCCACTTTTGTATGAGCTGCATTGGTTACCAGTTAATGTGAGAATCGAATTCAAACTAGCAGTATTGTGCTATAAGTGCCTTAATGATCAAGCACCATTGTATATTACTGAATTTTTAGAAACTTATAAGCCAACGAGGAGTCTACGTTCTGCACTAGATTCTACAAAATTAATTGTTACAAATAAATATAAATATAAATTTTACGGCGGCAGATCGTTCAGTCACGTCGGACCTTCCATCTGGAACTCTCTTCCTAAAAGAATAAGAGAAGCGCAGTCCTTATCAATATTTAAATCAAAGTTAAAACACCATCTCTTTGTTAAAACACATCTTGATTAATGCATCTTTGTAATTTGACCCCAATATGAATGTTAATTTAGTTTATGTTATTATATCATTATTTTATATTATTTCCGTATTTGACATAGCATGTGGATGTATTATAACATATCTTGTATTAATGACTTTATGTTTAGTTATTACATTGTTGTATAATGATAATATTATGTTGATGTAGTTTGTATAATGTTTCATTTGTATAATAATGTCACTGTATTATTGTTTCGCGCATTGAGCATCACCCAGTGATGAAAATGCGCGTTATAAATGTCATGTATTATTATTATTATTATTCAGGAATAGCACCATCACATATCAGGAGGGGCACACACACACTAAAATACAAACAAGAAAGTGACACCAGACACCCTCTCTATGACCATACCATCCCAATCAAAGACTAAAATCTTATCTATTTAGAACTATAGACAGTGTATAAGATAGGGAAACACAATGTCCAATACCACCCCAAAGCTCCAAAATCTCTCATGGCTGTGGTTGCAGTAATTGTGGTGATGGTGGAGTAGTAGTAGTAGTAGTAGGTAGTAGTAGTAGTAGTAGTAGTAGTAGTAGTAGTAGTAGTAGTAGTAGTAGTAGTAGTAGTAGTAAATAATGAACTTATGCAGCGCCTAAACATCCACACTAATTGTGCTCTGCGACGCGTTAAATGATAATTCTTTTTTTAATAAAAAAATCACAAACACTACATAATAAGCATGAATACAAAAACAAAATCTATTTAATAAAAAATAAGCCTCGCTGAACAACTCAGTCCTCAGACATTTGCTGAAAGATGATAAATTTTCACAGGACTGTCCGAGAACAGAGTGCGTGCCATAGACGTGGAGCTATGGATGAAAAGGCTTTTTTTTTTTTTACTGAAAGTGGATTTTGAGGTGGTAACCTTTAGAAGTTGGGACTGAGATGATCTTAAATTTCGAGTGGGTTCATATTTTTAAAAATAGAGTAAAATACAAATATTCAGGTGCCAATCCATTCAGACATCTAAAAACACAGCACAATATCTTAAATTCTATCCTAAACTTCATGGAAGTCAGTGCAATTCCGGGAGAACTGGTGTTACATGATCTCTTTTTTCCGTTAATTTTATAAGTCCAGCCCCTTTATTTTGAATTTTTTGTAGTTGATGAATTAATCTGCTTTGACAGCCAATGAGAAGGGCATTACAACAATCTAATCTGCTAGACTAGTAATACATGAATTAACAAGCACCTTTGTAATATCCTCATCAATATAATGTCTGATTCTTTCAATGTTTCTCCTGTGATAGTCACAACATAGTGATAGTAGTAGTAGTAATGGTAGTGGTAGTAGTAGTAATGGTAGTAGTAGTAGTAGTAGTAGTAGTAGTAGTAGTAGTAGTAGTAGTAGTAGTAGTAGTAGTAGTAGTAGTAGTAGCAATAATGTAGTGGTGATAGTTGTAGTAACATTGGTGATGGTTGTTGTGTAGTAGTAGTAGTTTTGAAAATGATAAGTGTGTTCGTTTGTTGTAGTAGTATTGTTAGTAATGATGATGTGATTGTGGTGGTGGTTGTAGAATTGGTAGTGATGTGATGTGGTGATTGTGGTTGTAGTAGTATTGGTAATGATGATGTCATCGTGGTGGTTGTAGTAGAAATAGCGGTTGTGATGATGATATGGTGATGGTGGTTGTAGTAGTGTTGTGGTTGATGAAAATAATATGATGGCAGTTGCAGTAGTCATAATAGAGGTAACAGGGATAGTAATGATGTGGTTGTGGTTGTAATAGTGGTGTTAATGCTAGTGATGATGATTGTAGTAATAGCAGTATCATCAATAATAATAATGTGGTGGTGATTGTGGTAGTGGTGCTAGTGATGATTATGTGACAGTGGATTTAGTAGAAGTAGTAGTGACGTTGATGTTGTGGTTGTAGTAGAGGTAATGATGTGGTGGTAGAGATAATGGTGATGATGACGATGATGATATGGAGGTGATGGTTGTAGAAGTGGTGGTACTGATGATGATGCCATGGTGGTGACTTCACTGGTGATAGTCACGATGATGGTTGTTGACCAGACCAAAAAAAATTTGTTTATTTTATTTGTGAGTGAGAGAGAGAGGGGGCATATGAAAAAACTGGCATGCGTCATACTGGCTTGACAAAAGGCAGGCCTGCCAATTTATGCCAGCAATTTAGCATCCACGTTACTGTAACGCTATACCACTAATTAATAACACTTTCTTCAATAAAATTTTCAAGTTTGGATATATTATTAAGCATGAAAAAATGTTCCGTGTTTATTTTTTTTCAAACCTAATTATCTTTGAAATTTATGTTTTGATATCAGTTTCACACACAGGGCCACAGAATTAAAACCTTAAAATAGCTGAAATGCTCATTACCCTTAGCTCTCTTCATCAGACCACACACACGGTTCTGATTGTATGATAAATTGATTTTAAGTCCATTCAAAAGAAAATGAAAAATAAAAAGACTTGCCAAGTTTTAAAATATTGAATTCCTTGTAGTGACGATGGTGAGGTAATGATGATGAATATGACAACTATGAGATAATTGATGGCAATAAATTTTCTGTGAGTGAGCAAAATATCGAAAAAATTGCCGTACATTTAGGAAATCAGGAACCAAAACAAATATAAAAATCAGGAGAATTGATGGGTCTTGAAATAATCAACAACCTCCAGAAACAAGAATGACTGACTTACCTTATTTATTCTTTTCATTGCCATTGTGTTTGAATCTGTTGAGTGTACTCCGGAAGTGAAAAAAAATATAAACGACGTTCAACTCTGGAAAGGAAAACAACACAACTTAATAAATATGAAATACAGGCAGAATGCAGTAAAAATACGCTGAGTAAAGAGCCATTTCTAAAGACTCAATAATTCAATAATACACCGCTCAAAGAAGGACTTGAGCTCAGGACCTTCCAATCCGAAGACGAATGTCATCACACCACGGACAACATAGCCGCACTGTTTCAAAAGGAAATATACATTGACACCAAATCAAAGTGAACACTAAGACACTAAGCTACTAGAAGCTGCAGGCTATAAAAATTAACAAACAAAAAATGAATATATATATACATATACAGTTTCAAAATAGAACAAAATACCTAACACGGAACCCTTCAGACCCAACAAGTTATTTCAGCCAATAACAAAAAATAAAATTAAAAAAAACAACAAAAAAAAACCATAAAATAAAATAAAAGTTATATTTTTAAAAAAGGGAGAAAATTTAGATGACAGATATTATCAATGCTCTATGAGTGCATTGCAACAATATCAACAATGAAACCAAAGAGAGAAACAGAGAACGCCTTCCTTAATAAAAACTGAATGACACAAAAAATGTGAAGCAACGTATTCGCCACTATGCCATACAGTCCTATTTTATGTTTCAAATTGTGAAAAGTTTCTTTCTCTCACTCTTTCGATGATTTTATTTATATTTATAGGCAGTGTCTACGTACACAGTAACCGGGCATCTAGCCTCAGGATCTACGTACACGGTAGCTCCGGTAACTGATTTGCCGCTGCAATACAAGCAATGGATGGACATCGCTCTGTATATGTGTGTGTGTGTTATTTTTAAAAATCAAACAATACAATTTAACCCATTAAAGGCAAGATTCAAGATTACCATGTATAAATGTTACCGTGTACGTAGATCCTGAGGCTAGGTGCCCGTTTAGTAACGAAAATAATTATACCAACATATCTGCAATATTCCTCTTTATAACTTTTTAGTAAAAGCAAACAGCATTTTCCAGTCATAACTTTCTTATGAGCGAGTTGGGTCACAATTTGACATCCACTGCTGCTGCTCACTAAACTGCCTAAAGTTACTGTGTAAGTAGACACTCCGTTATTTATATTTGTATAAGTATTTGTCTTGTCTTAACTAATAAAACTTAATGAAATGAAACCATGTGGAGAGGTGAACCTCAAAGAAGGCAATAAATAACTCAGTACTATTTTCAGTTCACTGTGACTATGACACTTTGAAAGAGATCATTACATCCATTCACATTTGAGTAAAGAAAGTCTCATTTTATCTAAATTGAAATTTTATAGGGACTTGCCCCAAAGCCAACGTGCACATATTTGAATGTCTGAGGACCCTTCTCGACATACTGTACTGTAATCTGAGCTGGTCTGAGTTTGATAGTATTTCCATTTCAACAAAGAGATCATAACAATTTTGGTTATCCACAGACCCGTAAACGTCGACTGAGGGTAAAGTTTTTCGGTTGCACATGCACCTCTTCACATCAATATGATGTATCTAATGAGAAATTTTTGTTTGTTTGTTGCTTTAGGTCTCTTCCAACACAATTGAGGTTATATGAGAGACCGCTGAAACAAAAAAACAAGCAATCTAACAAAAATAGTACAAATGTAAATCAAAATCATAACCTAAAGATATAAGCTAAATTATAAATAACCAAGAACAAACAGGCAGAAGATTTACAGAAAAAAAAAATATCCCTGTCAAAAATACAATCACAAACCAAAGAAGCAGGATAGGCTAGTAAAGAGAAGAAGAAACGACATCACTATCGGATTGTACACCCATGCGAACATCATAGGTATATGATTCAAGGGTGATGCTCCCATCCAACCACCCGCTATCTAATGAGAAATGTTTAACTTGTTGACTCATGACTGGTCTGAGGTTAACCCATCATCAAGAGTCATTTAATTATTAAAATTGAATTACTAACCACGCGCGCACACACACACAAATACAAATACAATGACAAGACTTAGTTGAACAATGACAAAACAAGGTTGCCACCAGCCAAAGAAAAGACCAACTTACTAGATCTCTAACTCTTAGATTTAGATATCTAAGCCTAAGTCGTGACAATCACAATAAATATGACTAACGCAATTCTTTCAGTCCGATTCGGATTCGGGGAAATTCAGGGTAAAAATGTTTACATTAAAATTGAAAAACAAACTAAGAAATGACACTAATAAATAAAAACGATGTTTCGAGATGTAACCGTTTCATCCGTTATGCTTAACAAAGATTACTCACAAAAGGAAACCAAAACTTGAATTGTTTCATAAATCTGCCTTCCCCATTTTATTATGATTTTATTGTCTTCCGCCTGTGTAACCTATCGAGATTGTTCTCTACCCACCACCATCACATCACCGGTATGGCAGCATCGGTGGCTCAGACTTTGAGAGGGAAGGTTGCTTTGATTACAGGTAACAACATTTAACACAGTATCATCACAAATATATGCTCATAAAGAGTACAGTTTTGACCAAAACATACCTTGGGTACTGCCGTTAGTTTAGTTTTTGGAATGGCCGACTGGACTGACTAGCACAGGAAATGAAATCGTCTCGTTTTCAAGGAACTTGCTATTTTTAACTCTGAGGTGATGAGAGTTACCTATTTATGACAAAGATATGACAAACGCAACCCTCCCCCTAAAATATCTTTTATCGACTATGCAATGCTTATGCTAATAACAATAAGACTATTTTTGATCTCACACTTTATTCCCATATTAGAAAATGCAAATAGTGGGAGGAATATACATATACCTATTACAGAAATCTAAGACTAATTTGATAAAAATGTGAAAAAAACCCGACAATACATTAAGTAATCATTAAGTTAAAAAATATAACGGTGGTATAAGTTTAAAGTTGCCATACCCAAACTCTATACTATTGGGTCTTAGTACCATCATGTTGCTGGAGTACCACGTTAGTTCTGTCAACTGTCATGCGATGATTCATAAATTAACTGAAAACAAAACAAAAATGCCCTGCATTATTATTATTATTATTATTATTATTATTATTATTATTATTATTATTATTATTATTATTATTATTATTATTATTATTATTATCATTGTTATTATTATTTTTAGTATTATTATTTTCATATTTATTTTCATTATATGTCTTTGGGTCTTAAGTTGTGGTTATAGGACAACTAACCAGTACAAACTAAACTTATGCAAAGAGTGAAAAAAAAAGTATCATTATTTTATGACGAACTAGTATTTCACTTTAAAAAATCATTGAGCTGTATATTATTAGAACAAGACATTGCAATATTAGAAGTCAGGTTATATTTATTGGTGTGTTTTTTGTTTGTTTTGTTTTGCTTTTCTTTTGCTTTCATTAAAAGTAAAATATTCTAATTTCATGTTATTGTCTGCTCTGACGTTCATTATGTTAAATATAAAGAACACCTAAAGCATAAGTTACTTTTCAGCATTGAAGTATAGAATATTACTATATACTTTTTTCTCTTTATTTATTTATTAATTTTTGTTTGTTTGACATCTTCAATAGCAATTTACCTTGTTGCTTAGCTAATACACTACTCGCTGGATTTTGGCATGCTATCAGGAGAAGCGTAAAAACATCTGAGCTTGCACAAGTCTGATGCTCATGGGAAGTTACGACTTATATAGATAAAATTTGTTCACCCAGCGCCAGCGTGCTGTATGCAGAGAGCTCTGGAATTTGACATGCTGAAATCCAGCGAGTACTGTTAGTACAATGAAATCAATTCTGATCATCAGTTCTTTATAATGGAGAGAAAGATAAGGGGAGTAAATATGACTCTTATACAAGGGAACAACACAAAACAAACGACGTTTCGGTCTTTCTATATATATATATATATATTATATATATTTTATATATATGTTTACTTGAAAAAGGCCGAAATGTCGTTTGTTTTGTGTTGTTCCCTTGTATACGAGTCATATTTACTCCCTTTATCTTTCTCTCCATTTTATTGACTCATTCAGGCACCTCTAGTTATCAGTTCTTTAGCATCACATTGAAATATGAAACAAAAAACATTCTTCAATGTTCACCTTGGGCCTGATTTACTTGTCCTTATTTGTGATATAACTATAATAGGAGCAAGCTCTGGTATTGGTTCTGCTACAGCAGTTCTCTTCTCTAAACTTGGGGCATCACTTGCATTAACCGGTCGGAAAGAAAACAACTTGGCACAAGTTGGAGCTGAATGTGAGAAGAATGGTGGAGAAAAGGTAATAATGTTAAGTAGAAAGTTAAAGAATTTTTCAAAAATATAATTAATGATTTTTTAAAAAACAACAAGGAAATGGAAGCCTTGTTTTACTGCATCCTAGATGCATATAAGGTCTGATAACCGAAGCCAATTATGAGCTTGATTAGCATTGTTGTAATAGAAATTTTTTACGTTGGTTTGAGAGTATTTACATTACGACAATGAGTCTATAACAATTGAGGTTATCAGACCTGCAAATAAGTCTTGAAGTCAATGTGTATGAATGTATATTAATGCAAGCTTCGACAATTCCGCTTCGTCATGTTATTTTGTTCTCCATCTATTAAAACAATATATGTGCAAGTTTGTAGGGAGATGAAAGTAATGTGTTGTACTCAATGCAGTAAGTAATCAGATTTAAATTGAAATCTTATGCTTATACTCTTTGATAGCCCCTTTTGATTTCTGGTGACCTGACAGTGGATGCAGACGTCAAAAGAATTGTGGATGGTACGATGAAACATTTTGGAAAGCTCAACATATTGGTAAGAAAGTTTTTTTTAAAGTAGTCCTTCCGAGCAGTTACACCCATGGGGCTGGAATTTATACCAGTTTCCACTTGCATTCAAGGGCAATAGTAATTTCTTTCCAACCTTTGGATGTACGCTGGTCTATCACACTAATTTATTGCAAAATACTTTCCTCTTGATCTAGCAGATGCAGCCACCCAATCACAGCTGGGTGGACAGGAAGGTCAATCTGGCATAATATCAGAATATACTTGATGAGAGAATTTGAATTTATAGTGCAGGTTTGTTGTCTAGTGATATGACACTCGCCTTCTGATCGGAATGTCCTGAGTTCGAGTTCTGCTATGAGCAGCTCATAGTTGATTCCTTAGAAAAGGCTCTTTACTTGCATTCTCTCATTGTACTCAATGTAAAATGAGTACCTGGCCAAAACAGCGTTGTCGCTGTCTGAAAACATTGTATTATCGCATAACAGGCATCATGTCTCATCCTTAGTGTTAAGTTACGTTGCTGT
>NC_088362.1:31412589-31475089 GCF_034508935.2 Berghia stephanieae
CAAGACAATTTTCTTCTTTTGACTATAGACAGGAGGGATTCCTGTGGTCCTGTTGACCTCTTCATTCGACCTATGATCTGTCCCGGTAATGCCCAAAATGTGCCTCCAGCATTTTTTTTCGAATGATTGTAGGCCTACCCTTTTAATTTTTATGGAGTTCTGAGGTTAATGTCCAACTTTCACAACCACGTAAGAGGACTGATATAACAAGTGCCTAAGATAGATAATTTAGGTTTGGAACTGAGTGTCATGTTTTTGCTTTTCTATATCTTACCCAGTCTTGCCATTGCATTCATTGCCATTGCTATCCTGTTTTAAATTCTGGTTGTTAAAATTGGCCATCTTTGGTGATTGTAAAACCAAGATATTTCAAGGATACCACCTATTCAAGCTGTTGACCTACTAAATATATGCTGTTTAAAATGAGGTTAAATTTCATTGGTAAAGCTTTATTTTTTGGGGGGAAACAACACTTGTTGTTAGAGCTATCTTTGTTTTGTTTTTTATCTGAACACAGGATCTATCTTTTAAATGCCATATTCATTCGCACATAATTCAATAATCTCAAATTGCTTGGTATGTAACATTTACAGCCAGTTTTTAAAATAAATTGTTAAAGGTAACAATATGATGGTAAAAAGTATACCTTTGTGGCAATGGAAAGTAATAATTATAGACTACTTAAGGTATAGAAACTAATCATAATTCAATCAAAACAGTACATAGTTCATGCCTGACTGACTTAAGGCCTTTTGCTTCCTAATCATCCAATCAGGACGCCTCAGTTGCCTCTCTAATCATCTATGTCAATAGGCTTCAACAGTCGTGATGTCGCTTCCCTTTTAATGATGCATAGTAACTTAGTAACTGGTTCTAAACTATCGGGACAATGGCGGACACCCTTATATAAATCTGATCATGTTTTGACTTTTATACATTCTGATCACATGACATGTGAAAACGTTCTAGCCAACGTGAAGAATAAAAAGTACCAATTTTCTTTGTTTAGAACCAATCTGCTCGTAGCTGGGCAGACGTGACATCAGACTATTTAATCGAATTCCTTTCACAGTTCACAATCTCTTGTTGTGGATGCTTATGTTAGAAGACCTTCTTTCATTTTAGTGCTTGGTTATTTTGAGGCATTTTGGGTCTCTATTTAGGACAGCGTGAATTGACGTTGGTGGTCTGCCTTTATATTTATTGTGTCCAGATAAAGCGAAAAACGTATTCATGGCTTTAATAGCTGGTATATTTTTTTTATCTCCTCTGAGTTCATAGAATAATGAAAACAGTTATATCTATATGACAATGTAAAGTATGACAAAACTCACAATTGTAGACTACTGTGTTCTTAAATAACCATATTTTTAATTACATACAAATTGCTTACATTATATTCGGTGCCTTACTCCAAATCAGTAAAAATCAGTGTGGTAAGCTGGGATAAAAACTTACAGTTTTTACCTGACAGATCCCCCAAATAAGTTGACAATACAGTAAATCTTTTTATCGCATTAAACAAATAGTTATGTGATTGTATTGCTTTAGTAACAATGATTCTTAATAACTTTTCACCTCCATTCAAGGGCCATTTGTTATAGTACACATACTAGGTAAAAGCAACCTTTCTATAATACTAATATTAAATGCAGTGTATGTGTAATAAAAGGAGAAGAAGGAAGAAGAAGAAGAAGAAGAAGAAGAAGAAGAAGAAGAAAGAAGAAGAAGAAGAAAGAAGAAGAAGAAGAAGAAGAAGGAGGAGGAGGAGGAGGAGGAGAGGAGGAGGAGGAGGAGGAGGAGGAGGAGGAGGAGGAGGAGGAGGAGGAGGAGGAGGAGGAGGAGGAGGAGGAGGAGGAGGAGGAGGAGGAGGAGGAGGGGGAGGAGGAGGGAGAGGAGAGGAGGAGGAGGAGGAGGAGGAGGAGGAGGAAGGAGGAGGAGGAGGAGGAGGAGAGGAGGAGGAGGAGGAGGAGGAGGAGAGGAGGAGGAGGAGGAGGGGAAAGGAAGAAGGAAGGGAGGAGAGGAGAGGAAGAGAAGAAGAAGAGGGGAGAGGAGAAGGAGAGAGAAGGAGGAGGAGGAGGAGGAGGGTGGGGGAAGGAGGGGGGGGGGGGGGAATTCGCAGTCGGAAAAAAAGAACATAAGAAAAATGAAGGTTCTTTGTTTGCTTTTTGTTTGCTTTTCACATAACTTCGAAGTATTATTTATACAGTTCTGTGCATTTCCCAATTTCTATTGATTTGCTAGTTATGGATTTGAATATTTCTCGTCTTTTCTATTGTATTCCCAATAGTTTGCCAATGTGTTGGCTTACTGCATGTCCAAATCCAGTATTGATCAAATGACACGCTGTGTTGCTCTGGAATTGGCACCCAAGGGAGTTCGTTGCAACTGTGTAAAGTAAGGATTCCCACACACAGGAAACGTCAATTCTTTAAAATACTAATTGATGCAGAGCTACCATCTCTCTCTTTTTTTTTAGAGTCTTTAAAAAATGGGGTTTTTTTTCATGGCCTTTTTTCATAGGGATGTTTTCATTGACTAATCTCAAGGGTTTTTAATTTTGTTTATAGTAGTTTTCTATTGAATTTCATCAAAAGACTAAGATTTATCGCTCTCATTGATATTAAATATAATCAATTTTTTAAAATTATGAATTTTTATAGTCAAATCTTGATCTACTTACATTATTGATTGATAGCTCTGATTTATGTCATCTAATCTCTGGCAAAGGTGATTCAAAATAAGTTTTATTTTTACTCATTAAGAAGAAAGCTGAAGCTCACATGTATGATCTGTTTCTGTCAATCTAATTCTAATAGTGGTCATTTTTAAAACATTTTAAATCAAAATGTTTGCAGAAGAGATTTAATGAAACATTTGCTTCAAGTAAAGATTCATTTACAATGTACTTTATCATGATTTTAATGACTTAAAGTAGTGAAGAGTTTGATTAAATTTATAGAATGTTTCCTTGATATATGGTGATTATTCACAATGATTTTCTCACTTTGATTTAATCCTCTTTACGCCTTGTGTAACATAGGGCCTCTACCAGCTATTTGTTTACATCCTTGGCTTTCTTTTTTGTAGTGAGTCCTGTCATCTTCAATTCATCAGATAGTGAGCACCTCCTTGTCTGTTTTGGAGGTCCAACCTTTCATGTAGTGCCGCGCTGAAGACGGTCTGGACCGCGGTCCGACGGTCTTTTAGCTGTGAACCGAAGACCGGTCCCAGAGGGGAAGATCGGCGGCGGTCCTCACTTCTTATCACCTTTCAACTAGTGCGGGGCGGTCCTTGCAAGGACCACGGTCCTACGGTCTCGCGCCATAGCCTACTACTTCCCCAGCGATTCGTTGCTTCGGTTGCCTATCTTCCACCAATCACCACCCATCCCACTTAATTAATCGCACCCACCCCCCTTTGCCATACACTAAACGACACAGACGACCATGCAGGCAGACGACCACCAACCTCCACTCCGCAAACCGCCCTTTCGTGTGTGAGATGGGGGGAACAGGAGGCGCACGCCTTGGACGATTCCATTATACGGGGTAAATTTCAAAATTTACTACACCATAATGATCGCAATGACAATGATCTATGGTGAAGGCATGACCCCTCTTCTCTAATGGGTTATTGTTTGAAATGTATGTGACTACAAAAGATGTGTGTGTGTTTGTGTGTGTGTGTGTGTGTGTGTGTGTGTGTGTGTCGAACCTAGCAAGTAGCAAATCCGATTTTTTGTTTTCTTTTGTCCATCTCTTGTCACCACTCCTTTCTATCGCAGTGTTGTCATTTAAAATAATACAATAATATTAAAATTTCGTTTGGTGTTTTTACTAATCAAATAATATGAGTTTCATTAGTTTCTTCCTTCCAAAAAACCCAGTTATAACGTCTGAATTTTAAAAAAGTCCAATAGAATATTTGGGGACCCCGATAGCTCAGTTGATAGAGCACTCTCTTTATACGCAAAGGGCCAGAGATCGATCCCGGGTGCAGTCGATTTTTTTCTGAATCCCTGTCTACTCAGCAATGAATGGGTAGCTGAGTTTGTTAGATCTGGCGAAAAGTCACCATCGATCCCTCTTATTACCTCATCCACCCCCTCTTATTATAACTTCACGTCTCTCTCTTACTCTTCAATGCTCGCTGCCCTCTAATGTGTGTGTGTGTGGGGGGGGGGGGGGGGGGGGGGGGGGGGGGGGGGGTGGGGGGGGGTAGGAGTTGCGTGTGTGTATCAAAGCCACGAACAACTCGATCAACGCCTTGGGCGATGCCATTATCTCCGTTAATGGGGATAAATTTCAAATTTTATTAAATTATCGAAGTAACAATGAAGTACGGTGAGCAAATAAAGAAGGCATCACCCTCTTCTCTAATTAGGTTACAATTTGAAATGAGTGTGACTACTCCGTGTGTTTTACTCCTGTAGGCCACGGTTTTCATCGTGTAGCGGTCTTTAACGGTTCAAGAATGAACGATCCCACGCTCTCAAAGGTCAAACCGGTTCGAATTTCCAACAGTCTCTCAGGAATGTTCAATGTCTTCTTGCGGTCTTCATTTCCCAAGGACCGTAGGACCGTGGTCCTTAAGCTTGCCAAGGACCGCCCCGCACTACTTTCATGTCCCTTCTGAGTTCCAATCGAGGGATTGGTGTATAAAGTTAATCCCTGTTCTTCTCCATTTCCTCCTTCTATTTGGGTGCTGATGGGTTCTTTGTTTGACCTTTACCATAATTAATTAATTATGCCCTTCCGCCAACACATCATAAGATATCGTCGCCTAGGTATTCCACGAAGGAATATAGATGATTCATCAAACTGTCTGATGTCAACATGTTGTCCAAGTGAGCAAAATCTTGCCCAAGGAAAAAGACGAAAGTGCCTGAAGTGGGGCTCGAACCCAGTACCTTCTGGGTCACAGTGCAATGCCTTAACCACTCGGACACTTTGCTTGACCATTATTCTATGTTAAAATTGTGATCTTGCCATCTGATTTTCAAAATCCGGTAGGCATTTGTTTATGAGGTGATTAAGGATGTTTGTGACCCTCCAGGTTTCCGATCCATACAGAAGAACATGTTTCAAATTGGAACCAAATATTCCACGTTTAGTTGCATTAGAGATAGCAGTTGTTTTCCCAATAGGCGACAAGGTTACAAAAGACTACTGAGCTTTCCTTATATTCTGGCTTTGATATTTTCTTCCATACCTCCTGCTTCACTAACTTTATAGTAAGTTATATAAATTATAAGTATAAAAGTATTTAAAGTCGCTTACATCTTGAACTGGATATCTTGATATGTGGAATGTGGTTAGGTTTTGGTTAAAATTCGCGTCACCTTGTTTTTTCAACATTTATTTCGAGACCAACATTTTTGGTTGTTTTGGTCAAGCAGTCCCCTTTAAGTTGCATGTCTTGAATGCGATGGCTCAGTAAGGCAATATCATCTGCAAACTCCAAATCTTCCAGCTTTTTGAAGAATTTCCATTGTACTCCTCGCCCTAGTTTGCGAATGCTCTTCTTTATTTACAATAGTTACTTACTATAATTTACTGTCTTCATCTTTCACAGTACTTGTGCTCTTTGGTACTTTAGTATTCAATAACTTGACATAATTTGCTGTTTATTCATCTTTCACAGCCCTGGTGTCATTGTCACAAATCTACAGAAAAGAGGAGGCTTGAATGACGAGCAATATGCAGCGGTAATTTTAGTTGTTGTGTATTAGAATAGTTGAAACTTTAGATAAATAATATTAGTTGATTAAAGCAAAAATCATTTTTTTAAAAATTGCTTTTGTTTAGACATTTAAAAATATGTTATAGTTTACGCCTCATATATGAGGCTAAAATTATCAAGATTGATTTGAATTTAATTTGACTACAGTGTATTTATAGTCGTTTCTGTCTTTTCTCAAATAAATTTATATTTTATTTCCTTTATTCTATTGTCATTTTTTTAATTAAGTATCTTTTTTATATTCCAATATATATGAATCTATTTCAATTTGTATGTGTCCTGTTTACGTCCTTAGGACTTTAATTTACGGTTTGTTTTGGCAATTTTTAATTTTCTAAATTCTCTAATGAAAAAATGAAAAGGACATCGATTACACAATTTACATGAATAAAATATTTGAGATCTCTTGTTAAGTGTCTGCTTATGAAATTAAAAATATGAAAAGTGAAAGTTTGGAACTGTCACTTGTATGAGATAAACAACTGAAAAGGTGTATAAAAGAGTGTCAAAATGTTTCATACTTTTCTGTTCACATTTTTACATGTTTGCTCTAACCAGTGTAATATATATATATATATGATCAACTTCTACAATATTCTTTCTAATGAGAGCGAACGCTCAAAACAATACTGTAGAAGTTGAGCACGATTATATTTGAAATATTTTATAAATAGCTCCTTTTATCAAAAAGTTGAGCACTATTATTTCATGGTTTTTGTTTTTATAATATATATATATATATATATATATATATATATATATATTATATATATATATATATATATATATATTTCTTTAAAAAATATAGCCTTGTGGAGAATATTGTGCTTATTTGAGTCAATAAAAAAATTGATATGGCGCACAACTCTACTGAAAGATTTGAAAAATAGAAATGTATTTTTTACAGATAGATAAACAGATAACTTGATTTCCTTTTATAATTTAAAGTCAGTTTGAAAGTTCGTTAAGTCAAACAGATATCATAAAAAATTTACCGAAGACACTAACACTCTCATGGCCACACCCTCAACTCTATCTGTCCAGTAGAGTCCTTACTTCCATTGTGTTGATTTAGCGGTGATCAGTGTTGTTATGTAGTAGTGTGTTCTCATTGCGTGTATGTTTATGTGTGTGCGTGTGTGTGTTTGTATGTGTGTGTGGTGTATACATGTGTGTGTGTGTGTGTTTTGGAATGCGGTTGCGTGGAAGAAAAAAAAAAGGGGGGGGGGGGGGTGTCCATCAAGTAGGGAAATTCCTGAGCAAGGGGGGGGGGGGGGGGGGGAAGGGGGTGTGTGTTTGCTAGGAACTGTCAGATTGGCATTTTTCAGCAAATCGTGTCATTCATAGTGATATAATTCACTTGATCACATGACGGTATTCGGATTTACAGAAATTTTAAACAAGTTTCACCGATTAACAACATCAACTAATATTACTGCTGATATTACTGTGTGTAAGCGTTTCGGCAAACTGTCAATTGGTTCTGTCTAGCTTCTAGCCCGAACAAACCAAAAGTAGACAGATTCGGGGACATGATATTTTTCGCGTCTGCTTCAGATTTTCTTTTGACCTCACATAAGTAAAGGGGAGACATTCCGAAAGCTCCTACATCCCCAATATATTTTCACCGTTGACGTTTTGTCAGGCGTTTATTTATTCAATTTGTCATCATATAGAAGCATTTAAAAAACTGTAGAACAAACCTTGATAGATTTGTGAAAGTTTAAAATTTCCTAATTTGACCATTGTTTTGATTCTCGGCCACCATTTTAATTTGTGAAGTATTGAAGGTAGGGCAAAGCAGTCCAAGGGTATTTTTTACCTATTAGGGTTAGTCATAAGTCTTAGTAAAGGTGCTAGGGTGTTTATTTTCCTATTAGGGTTAGTTAAAGGCACTAGGTTTTACTTTTTCTTGGGGTTAGTTGAGAGAATATTATTTAAGTTGTTTCCCGTTGTAGGAGCTTTCGGAAGGCCTCTCAAGTAAAGCGTGGTAAAGACTTGCGACTTATTGATATTGATATCTACTGAATGATAAACTAAAATCATGCCAAATCATGTTTGTTTGTTTGTTTTTTAAGGGTTTTATGGCGCTTGCAACACATTTAGTTTATATCAGCGCCAGTAAAAAGGAAGAAAATGGGGTAGTAAAAAGTTCTAGAATTACAATTAAAGCATCCAAGAAAAAGTAAGACAAAGGGGAACTGGGAACAAATAGGGATCAGATGTAGATTCCAAGAGCATACCTTCAATGTACTTAGTTTGAGATCACCAATAAGTCTCATCCGGACACAAGCACGGCCCCCACTAAGAGGAACACACTCAAATACTTACATTATAAATTATAACAAATATAATAATACATAACAGAGAGATGATTTACAAGAAAAAAAATATCATCTCCCAAAACAATAACTATGCATTTGACTGTCTTCCTCCCAGCCAGGACCCCGACCAGGGCCAGGACAAAACCAAGCAATCTCATTCCAAGACAAAGACAGAATGCAAGTTGGAAAACAATATAGGGGGATAGAAGACACAATACGTACCTCCCTGCCCACTATGGGAGGTAGGATGCCAAATCATGCATGGCAGCGACGACAAGCAGATTTTCATTTGACCTCACATAAGTTAAGTAAAGGGGAGACATTCCGAAAGCTCCTACATCCCCAGTATTCATTCAATTTGTATTTTCACCGTTGATCTTTTGTCAGGCGTTTATTTATTCAATTTGTCATCATATAAAAGCGTTTTAAAAACTCTAGAACAAATCTTGATAGATTTGTGAAAGTTTAAAATTTCCTAATTTGACCATTGTTTTGATTCTCGGCCACCATTTTAATTTGTGAAGAATTGAAGGTAGTGCAAAGCACTCCCAAGTAAAGCGTGGTAAAGACTTGCAACTTATTGATATTGATATCTACTGACTGATAAACTAAAATCATGCCGAATAAAGCATGGCAGCGATGACAAGCACATCAATTAAAATGTGCATTTAATCGTAATCAAGCTAATCAAGAAAATGATTCTGGCAATATCGAATGAAAATAGTTCTTTCCCCGCGAAATTGCGGGCTTTTTGCTAGTATATTATATATATATATATATATATATATATATATATATATATATATATATATTATATATATATATATATATATATATTTTAATATATATATATCTTTGACATAAATTAAATTTCAGTTCCTGGAGCGCAGCAAAGAGACGCATGCCCTTGGACGCCCAGGAGAACCCAATGAAGTGGCTAAAACAATTGCATTCCTGGCCTCGGACGATTCTTCCTACATTACTGGTGCTTCTTTGCCTGTGGATGGTGGACGACATGCAATGTGCCCTCGATAAATAACGTGGCTGCCATAAAGATTCTATTATAGTGCACATTGCACTGAGTAAAACTAACATTTCAAAAGCAGTTTTTTAAACCCTTGTAATTAACCGGAATAACAAAATAATCTGAGATAAAGAGACTGAGAGAGACAGAGAGAGAGGGAGAGAGAGAGAGAGAGAGAGAGAGAGAGAGAGAGAGAGAGAGAGAGAGAGAGAGAGAGAGAGAGAGAGAGAGAGGGAGAGAGAGAGAGAGAGAGAGAGAGAGAGAGAGATTTAACCGGAATAACAAATAATCTGAGATAAAGAGATAGAGAGAGATGTGTATAATATTATCTGGACTTATATTAATATAATCATCTCCCTCTTGATCGTTTTTTTTTGTCTTTGTCAGGTTTTTGTTTTGTATCCAGAAAGTTGCATATTATTACTATTTCGTAGCCACTAAGCTGATTACTATTGTGATATTTTTTTTTCCAGATGAAGACTTAATGGTAAATATAATATATACAAGTAAGCTCAAATAATACACAGGTTAGCCTGTTACTGTTACTCCAATAGATGGTATCAATTTGGCATTCAACCATCAGATGAGTGACAATATTATGTTATGTTATCAGAATAATTGCATTTAGCTAGAAATCCTTTCTCATCATTCTTCATAAATGATGAATAATTTTTAATGTTTTAAAAATTTTAAACTGTTTTATTGTAATTTTTATATTACATAATGGGAAAATAATAAAACTTCAAATTGAAGAGTATATTGATTTTGTATGTATTTTTTTTTTGTCTGGTAAATGTGTCGATGGATAGTGTACAAAAAGTAGAAGTAAAAATATTTTTTTAAATGTCTGATACCTTTTTCTTTTTTTTGGAGCTTTTATATAGCGCAATATCCACTAGATGTGCTCAAAGCTCTTTACAAAGGGTCCCTGGTCAACAGCAACATTTAACATGTAGGACGGGACATGACGAATTTTCAGTGAAATTACAATTTTTTTTCGGACAGGGACAACACTGATCAGTCGGTACTCATTTTACACCTGAGTACGATGAGAGAATGTGAGTAAAAAGCCTTCTCCAAGGACTCATCTATGCACAGAGTGAGGCTTGAACCCAGGACCTTCTGATCCAAAAGCGAGTGTCATGCCACTAAACCACATAGCGGCACACAGTTGCATGTCATCGGGATTTCTGAAGTTCAGTCTGGGTTCAAGGATGTCTTGATTATTTGGTATCATTTTTTTTTTCATTTATTTTTCTTTCTACTTTGTGTGCCACTGTGTTATACACAACTTTTCAGATTTTTGTCTTGCACTAGCACTCTGGGTGTCGTTATCCAGATTTTGCACTGTGGCCTCGTTTCAAATCAAGTGCATAAAGCGATGTAGAAGAACTTGTTTTGTTTGTTTGTTTTTAACTCACTCAACCCTAACACCGACTATATCCGTAGTTTTCCCCATGCCTATTTGTTACATTTTTCTGAAACAAATTATAGGAGTAGTATCAAAGCTAATGTTTTTTAGTTTTTACATCTTAACGATAGATGAATATAACTATCTACATGCTCATGTTTAATACATTTTTTCCAATTTTGAAAAGTAGCAAAAATCTCAAGGATTAAGTGAGTTAAGGTTTTCATGGTGCTTGCGACACAATTATGTCAATTCAGCGCCAGTAAAATATAAGAAAATGGGAAAGTAAAAATAATCTATATTTAAAATTGAAAGCACAAGTGGAAAAGTAAGACAACGGGGAATTGATTCAAATAGTGAACAAATATAAATTCCAAGAGCACACCATCAGTTTAATTAGTTTGATTTCACCTAAAAGTCTGTTTGTTTTTGTTTTTAAGGGTTTTACGGAGCTTGCAACACATTAAGGTCATATCAGCACCATTAAATTAAAAAGGAAGAAAATGGGATAGTAAAAAGTTCTCGAATTACAATTAGAGCATCCAAGAATAAGGCAGACAAAGGGGAATTGGTTCAAATAGGGAACAGATGTAGATTCCAACAGCACACTAAAGGTACTTAGTTTGAAATCACCTAAAAGTCTCATCCAGACACCAGTGCATGATCTCACTGAGAGGAATACACTCAAATGCTTACAGAATATATACAAAACAGAAAACATTACAAACAATTCTTAACAGTGAGATGATTTACAAGGAAAAAAAAATCCCCCAAAACTAATACTAAACATTTGACTGTTTCCCTCTCAGCTAATGACTCCGGTAAGTACCAAAACAAAACCAAGCAATCCCATTCCAAGACAAAGCAAGAAGGCAACTCGGAAAACAGATACAAGGGGATGGAAGACACAGCAAATGACCTCTTGCCCACCATAGCAGGTCAAATGACCCCACCCGGTAGAACTTAAAAGATATAAAGGAGAAAGAGGACAAAACAAGTGTCCTTCCTGGCCCCTTTTTGTTTTTTTTTATTAAGGGTTTTTTTTTCACATTAAGGCCATATCAGGGCCAGTAAAAAGGAAGAAAATGGGATAGTAAAAAGTTCTAGAAATATAATTAAAGCACACAAGTAAAGGTAAGACAAAGGGGGATCGGTTCAAATAGGAAACAGATGTAGATTCCAAGAGCACACTGTCAAAGTACTTAGTTTGAGATCATCTAAAAAAAAATCTCATCTATACACAAGCTCAGGTCCCCACTTAGAGGAATACACTCAAATGTTTACAAATCATATAATATAATAACTAAACAAAACATAATACAGTGTATACCAGAGAGATGATTTACAGGGAAAAAAATATCATCTCCCAAGCCTAACTATCCATTTGACTGTTTCCCTCTCAGCCAGGATATCTTGCCAGGACCAGGACAAAACCCAAGAAATCTCATACCAAGACAAAGACAGAAAGCAAGTTGGAAAACAGATATAGGGGGAAATAAGACACAGTAAGTGCCTCCCTGCCCACTATGGGAGGTCAGGAACCCTACCCAGTGACCCCTATTTAAATTGACTGGGTACTGCTGTACTCTGTGTGCAGTAGAAGCAAATTATATGTTGTGGATGACATCACTGGGTCATTTATGCTTTTAGTTGGCAGTTATATATCAATGGTCGGTGGATCAAACCTCTGAAGTCTCAATTTTCACGACCAGCGGATCAAAACAATGAAGTCTACATACAAGCTTTCCTCACCATGTTTTATCTAATTTAGGGCGGACTAGACCTCTGATGACGTGAGACTTCAGAGGTTTGATCCACCGACCATCAATGTATGGAAAAAGTGATGTTACCAATGATATGCTAATGCAAAATGCATTGAAAATTGTGATATTTTGTTGATTTTTAGATGTTTTTCAAAATAAATTGAGTTATTTGTTGACAAAGAAGAAGAAGAAATAGTGCATTTTCAAAATTACAAAAGAACAGAAGTTAACCCCCCTCCCCTCCCTCCCCAAATCCCCTTTGATGAAAAATATAAAAAAAACAACAGAAAACGTTACTAATAATTGATAGCATAATTTAATAAAATTGCTAAAACAAGACCTGACAGTCATTCCAAAATTTCACGACCACCAAATACCAACTGCATCCTTAAGGAGAAAATCCAGACAATAGCAAACATCATAATGTACCGTCAATTGGCGCAACTTAAGGCCTTAAGGCAAGGTTAAACTTTTCCTCTTGAATTTTGGAGCAAATAGAGCGTATGTTTTTAATTTGTTTCTAGGGGTTTTACGGCACTTGTAACACATGTAAGTCATATCAGCGCCAGTAAAAAGGAAGAAAATTGGATAGTACAAACATTTCAGATGTACAATTAAAAGGTCTTGAGGAAAAAGTAAGACATAGGGGAAATGGCTCAAATAGGGAATAGATGTAGATTCCAAGAGCACATAATCATTGTACTTAGTTTGATATCACCTATAAGTCTCACCCAGACACAAGCACAAGATCCCAATAAGAGGAATACACTTAAATGTTTACAAATCATATGTTTAAAAAAAAAAATCCCAAAAAATAGTACATAAACAACGGGATATGATTTACATGGGAAAAAAAATCATCTCCCAAAACTATAACTATACATTCGACTGTTTCCCTCCCAGCCAAGGACTCCGGCCAGGGTCTGGACAAAACTAAGTAATCTCGTTCCAAGACAAAGATAGAAAGCAAGTTGGAAAACATATAGGGGGATAGAAGAAATGGTAAGTACCTCCCTGCCCACTGTGGGAGATCGGGAAACCCACCCATGAATTATGTTAGTAGCATCAATATACATGAATTTTGTATACTATGAAAAAAAAAGATAAAAGTATGGATTTTTTATTTAATGGCTTTAATAAGTCAAACTTCTATGAATGAAAGTCAAAAACTCATTTTTACTTAGACAACAAACCATTTATATATATGCCACGAAACAAAAACACTCTTTCTAATCTGAATCATGCTACGAGCAACAGTTCATACCAGGCATCTCAGAAAAGATATATCATTAATCCCTCCATAGCTTAGCACATTCGAATAAATATAAATTATATTATGTACGCAATGTAACATTAAGACAATAGAGAATAAAAAATTCCGTGGTGATGGGGGCTCGAACCCACGACCTTACCGGTGGAGTGATGGATGGCTTCGTTTGCAGAGCTACCCTCACATGGCCTGGCAGAGATGTCATACCAATAAGGTCGTGGGTTCGAGCCCCCATCACCCATGCATTTTTTAATTCTCTATTGTCTTCTATTACTTTTCTACTCACTTCATTTCTTGTTATTATCACCATAAGTGCCTGCTCCACTCACTTTTCTGAATTAAGAAATATAACATTATATTATGTACCCAATGTAACATTAAGAAATATAACACTATATCATGTACCCAATGAAACATTAAGATATATATAGCATTAGATCACGACCAATTATAACATTAAGTAAGAAATATAACACTATATTATCATGTACCCGGGAAGACTTCTGAAAGCTCTTCAAGCTAAGGGAAACAACCTAAGTATTAAAAGAGGGATTATTTTGATGGGGGTAAATTAAAAAGTTGGGGCTTGGTTTTTGTTGGGGAAATGTTTGTTTGTTTTTAGGTGTTTAATGGTGCTTTCGACACTATTTAGGTCATTTAAGCGCCCGTGGGGGAAATGAAAGAAGTGAAAAAAGTAAGAAAAAAAAAAAAAGAAAGTGTCATTATTGCCCTAGAATAATAATAATAATAATAATGTTGAAAACTTATATAGCGCTATAACTCTGAGGCACCAGACTCTCTATGCTATGCATTGTTGTTTTGTTTTTTGTTTTTAAGGGTTTTACGGCGCTTGCAACACATTAAGGTCATATCAGCGCCAGTAAAAAGGAATAAAATGGGATAGTAAAAAGTTCTAGAATTACAATTAAAGCACCCAAGAAAAGGTAAGACAAAGGGGAATTGGTTCAAATAGGAAACAGATGTAGATTCCAAGAGCTCACTATCAAAGCACTGAGTTTGAGATCACCTAAAAGTCTCATCCAGACACAAGCACAGGTCCCCACTAAGAGATGATTTACAAGGAAAAAAATATCATCTCCCAAAACTAATTATACATTCGACTGTCAAGCTGTACTTAACACTTTCCTTACCTGCCATTTTCAGAATTTTCCCCCAAATTTCACACCCACCCAACACAAAAATAGGTTTTTCTCACTCAAACAGAAAGGCAACAAATACATTCAATGCATAATATAGATCAGCAAAATGAATTCTATAACACGTTGTCACATTTTTATGGCTATAATAAAAGATTTTTCTTTAAATTGTGTGATTTACAAAAGAAATCTGAAATATAAGTGCTGGTTGGATCGTAACGAATGTGACAATTTTCCTATGGTTGGTAAGGAGAGGGTTAAGCCTCATAAAAAGGTCAGCGGTGTTCATGCGGCGAGGACGTGTTGCACATCGCTCTTGTGTATTTCTATATTTAACCTGGATATACTGTGATCTTCTTGTATATTATTCATATAGCAGGATAATAAGCAATCTGTGCTACAGTGTACTTTAAATTTATATAATTTTACAGATAAGATTTTAAAATAATGTTATAAAAAAGCTGTGAGAATTTCAATATTACAATGTTATGATCAAGTCATAGAATTAAACGAATGAGAATACGTACGGAGTCTAAAAAGTGTCCACCAATGAAAGCATTCAGCGCCATTTTGTTGTTGGCTGAGAATGTAAACATTACCATTCATTCGGTATCTAATGTCATCATAACGACACAACAAAAACCACAACAATATTAAAATTCACAATAAAATGGTTCAGAATTGCTGCGTATATTTATGCCACAATAAAGCTGTCAAAGGCACAGCATTGTCGTTTCACAGGTAAGAGAAATAAATCAATGAACTAAAAAAGAAGTTATATAATTGTATTTTGGGCTACTGACGACTGCGACGGAGACTGATAATGTTCTAGGATCTAGATAGATTTAGATATAGAGTCTATATCTCATAAGTATTTGGGAGACCTTCCATAAGCTACTACATCCCAAGTATTCTTGTTCTAGTAGGGGGTTTGGGAGGGGGAAAACTTTTTTTTTTTAAAAGTTTCCCCCCTCCCAAACCCCTAGTACTAGAGCAAGAATGGAAGGTCTCCCAAGTATTTTTATAAATAAATCTACATACTGATCTGAACTATTCCCCTGAGGTAAAAATGAAGTTAGAGAATGTGTGTAATCATGTATTATAATAACCTATAACTATAATGCGTTTTCGAATTGAGGAGGAGAGCTTGCGATTGCAATTAACTGCAAAGGCCAAAGTATAAGCACTCCACTCTAGGCGAGTAAGAGTAGTGTGGTTATTTTTCAAAACTTGAGATAAATGAACCGAGATGAATATCAACAAGTATATAAGTATATTGACAGGAAGACCTAGATAAAGACAAATATATAAGTATAGTACTAGACGTCTAATTGCTTTACTTTCCATGGAGTCTTTCCCTTGCCAGTAGAAAATAATTCAACTGGATAGATTGTTTTTCACTATAGTACACCAATTGTCAAGATAGTCCTAGTTAGAATGCCTCACTTATTTTCAGCTTTCCATGGAAGAAGCCTGAGTTGTTGTCCAAGTGGATTACTAAAATCAGCAGGAAGAATGTAGATGGGTCAGAGTGGAGACCTACAAAAATGATAGGGTCTGTAGTGTCCATTTTTTATTAGAAGATTATTATCTCGGCTTAGACCAAAAAAAATTGAGAGAGAATGCTGTCCCATCTGTATTTCCAAATTATCCCCAACATAAACAGTCTCCTGCCATTAAAAAGACAAGATCATCCCCTCGAAAACGAGCTGCTCCCAATTCTCCATTTGAAGATGCTACACCCAGTAAGACCCTAAAGTTGATGAACATAATTATGCCTATTCTTCAGTTGAAAGCCACTTAGAAGAGACCCAAAATAAGTTGCTTGTTTGCCAAGAAAAGATGCTTCATCAAAAACAACAACTCAGTAGCATGAGGAAGAAGTTGGCCCGTCGAGATGTAAAAATTTCATCCATTTTGGAAGATTTGAAGAAAAAGTTGTTGAAAGAAGAAAATGTTGACATCCTAAAAGAAAATTTTGCTGCGGAAACCCTCACTTTAATTGAAAATGAATTAAAAGCTGCCCATATGTCCAAAAATAATATGCGTTTTTCTGATGAATTAAAATCCTTTGCTGTTTCCTTGCACTTCTATAGTGCTCAGGCTTATAATTATGTGAGAAAGTATTTGCATTTGCCTCATGCGGATACCATTCGTAGGTGGTCTGCATCCCACAATGTCTCCCCAGGATTTATTACAGATGTTTTTAATACCTTGCAAGCTCAACTTAAAAAGGATGATTTGATGAAGGATGTTTGCCTTATGTTTGATTCGATGTCCATTCGGAAGCAAGTTGTGTTTGACCCTGCATCCCAGACCTATGCTGGCTATGTGAACCATGGTCATCTTCAAGTTGCATCACCAGACACATTAGCTTCAGAAAGTCTTTCTCTTCTCATCGTTGGACAAAAGCGATATTTTAAGCACCCTATTGGCTATTTTCTTGTTGATAAGATTAGTGCAGCCCAGCAAGCACGGATTATTAATGATGGGATAGTTTGGCTGTCTGAGGCAGGCTTCTCTGTTCAAGGGGTTGTGTGTGATGGAGCTTATGTTAACCAAGCGACTGCAACTGCTATTGGATGCACTATAAGTTCAGATGTCATTGATCCTGAGTTTCCTCACCCCTTGGATTCATCTAAAACCATTCCCTTTATTTTTGATGTCTGTCATTTGTTAAAAAATGTTAGAAATGCATTGGGTGACCTGAAATGTTTGCGCCGTTGAGAGGAGAGAATTGATTGGTCTTATATTGTTGCACTTCACAAGCTGCAGCTTGAAAGTAATTTAAACCTTGCCAACAAGCTAAAAGGAAGACATATTGATTATGTGAAAAATAAAATGAAAGTTTCTCTTGCTGCCCAAACTTTAAGCTCTTCTGTTGCTTCTGCCATTACGTTTCTTCGGGATGACTTGAAGTTGCCTGAATTTGCTGGAAGTGAAGCGACTTGTAAATTTATTCGTATATTTGATAAATTGTTTGATTTATGCAACAGCAGTAGTTTCTGTACAAAAGGATTTAAAAGCCCTATTACAAAGGAAAATCTTGAGGAAAAATTAGAGTTTATTCATTTTGCCAGAAATTATATATCATCTTTATGTGACAATACTAACAAGCCAATACTACAATCAAAGAGGAAAACTACAATCAAAGAGGAAAACTGGATTTATTGGATTTTTGGCAACACTGACATCCATAGAATTGATATCTCGGAGACTTTTGGCCAATAACTACAAATACATACTTACTTACAGACTCTCTCAAGATCATTTGGAGACATTGTTTTCAAGGATACGAAGAAGAGGTGGCTGGAATAATAACCCGAATGTCCTTCAATTTAAATATGCCCTCAGGTCTCTTTTGATGAAGAATGGTGTGCTGAGTTCCAAAAATGCTAATTGCTTACCTGCCCCCGAAAATAAGCTTTTCCAAGAAAATTCATCTTTTACTGTTGACAATTCGACAAACTCTTTTCAACCTGAATTGGACAGAAAAACTATGATCTTTACGAAAACCCTTTGCCAGCCCTCAGAGTACCATTCAGATGTTTTGTATTATATGTCTGGATTTATCGCAAGGAAATTACGACACAAAATCAAATGTTCTGTTTGTTCAGATTTTTTAGCCTCATTAGACAATCCTGATTCAAGCAAACCATCATCATCTAGTTTTACCGAAAGAAAAGACAGGGGGGGATTATTATATCCATCTGAAGATTTTTATAAAGTTATTACAGCAGCTGACCTTTGTTTGAGAGAAATTCTAACTACACACAAGGAGGGACCTTTGAGAGCAGTCAATAGCACAACAATAAGTAAAGTGATAATAAAAGTAACAGAAAGATTAGGGCCATCAATTTTTACAGATTTAGATAAGCATGCCATGGAAAGTCATTTTGAAAGTGAGGACAATCATGTAACACAGATTATTAAAGAAGCTTGTTCCATATTTTGTAGAACAATGTTGTATCACCACGGCAAACTATTTACAGACAGACACATATTCAACAACACATGCTCAGTTCGTCAAAAGCATACTAAGACAATACTCTTTAAACACCTGTAAAGACTTGACCAGAAAACATCACCAACAACTTGTTATCTAAAGGTTAGTCCCAGAGTTAGACATTGGTGCTGTTTTGTTCCAAGTTGACAGTTTTTGTTTGTTTTTGTTTTTTAAATTGATTATTTTACTTCTGCTTTTGTTCTTTTGATCTAATCCAGGATTACAATATCTTCAACCAGTCAACCCCTATCAACATAAAAATGTGCATGTTCTTAGTAAAGTAAACTATGTTTTAGTCGACTAAAAAATATTTAAATGCTACCGTCAAATTTTTGCCTGGAGAGGGTTAAAATTATTTGTGTTGATTTTTTGTTTGTTTTTATCATGCTTGGTGACTGAATTTAAATATGTCACATATATAGCCTACTTTTTTGCTATCAGAATCATCTCGATCTGATGTTATTCTTAGTCTTTTGTTTTTAATACGATCTCATTGTAATTTCCACTACACTAATATTAATACGGAAAAAAATATAATCCTACTTAATATCCAAAGAGATAACTCCTTGACCTCCTAATTCTGATAAAATTAGACAACAGCCACGTCACACACACACACACACACACACACACACACACACACACACACACACACACACACACACAGCGGCTCGCCTGTGCTCAAGGATTCTAAATAAAGATTTTTCTCTCAATAACTTTAGTAGTAGTAGTAGTAGTAGTAGTAGTAGTAGTAGTAGTAGTAGTAGTAGTAGTAGTAGCAGCAGCAGTAAAATGTGGAATTTCCCCCTCTAAAATAGCTTTTAATGCCGGTAAACGATAATTCTAACTGAAATGCTAAACCACTGAACTATCGAGTCCAACTCTACTCATGTGAATTACGTGTATGTGAAAAAAAAAAAGGGGGGGGGGGGGCAGTTTCGTCGCGCTGATGGAGTGAATGTGATCGTCATCACTACACACATAGACAACAGAAACAATTAAAAAACATGACTATGACACACAACCACTCACACATGAGGCTATACTATTTATCCTTTTCTCTATATAGAACAGGGCAAGACAAACAATAGTTTGACTCTCTCTCTACCCTTCGCATTGATGTTTGTCGTCTGATGAGTTCACCTCTCGGTCGACCTGTCAATATTCCTTTTTGCCGGACGTAATCATTAATAGAATGTTGTGTGGTTTTGACCGTGAAGAAAACCTTAAGAAGTTACATTTATATCATTTTAGAGAGATCGTTTTGAATAATTTTGAGTTAAACGAGCGAGCAGCAACTGGTTTTCATGAACGGCCGATCAGCGCTTGTTTACTATAGTAACGCGATTCCCAGCCAACAGCAAAATGGCGGATATTTTTCTCATCAAGGCCGCTGGTTGGTTAGCCAATAAGAGCACCGGACAGTTTCCATTGGGTAAATTCCTTGGATCAAGTACAGCTCAATGTTTTTTAAGTCTTTACAGCCAAATGTGAACTGCAATCATGAAAACAAAAATAGCAGAATTGTTATTCCATGTTAGAAGAATAAAAGAGGAAGGAAAGAGGGCGTTAAAGCACACACGAAAAGAAGAAAGTGTAAACCTGTGCTGCCTGTGACAGTGAGTGGCAATATGAGATCTATAAACAACAAAATTGAAGAATTGCAGGTCAAGACTAATTATTTGTGTGAATACAGAAACTCGTCAGCAATACGTGTTACTGAGACGTGGCTACACAGTGACATTCCTGACAGCTGTGTTGAACTCAATAACTTTACCCTAATAAGGAATGACCGTGACCAGATCAACACATCAAAATCAAGAGGTGGTGGTGTGTGTGTTTATCTAAATGAAAGGTGGTGCCATTCAAACAATGTCATTGTCACAAACAAAACCAGCACACCGAACCATGAATTGCTTACTGTGTCAATCAGGCCATTTTATTTGCCACAAGAATTTACTAGGTTTTTATCAATGTTGTCTTTATTCCGCCGAACACACATGGACTGACATCACTGGAATATCTGGCCGAAAGTATTAACAACCAACATCATCACCCGATAGCATAGTCCTGGTGATAGGGGACTTCAATCATTCTCCTCTTGACAGCTCTTTTCCCTTACAACAAATCACTTGTGCCACTAGAAACAACGCACAATCAATATTTTTTTATTCAAACATTTAAAACGGATATTATTCTCGTCAATTGGCCCCTCTATCTAATTTCTAAACTCTAATCATGTCTCCACCTTCAACTTCAATGAGCTGTGAGGAATGCTCAGCAGCTAAATGACCTTGCATAGATGAAGGAGCGCCAACTCGCACCGTACCCCTCAGCAGTTAAACGGCCTCGCATAGAGGAGGGAGCACCCACTCGCGCTGTACCCCTGAGTTTGTGGAAACTGTTGAGACTCACTGACATCAATGAGAAAGAAATAGAGTTTAGTCAGTCTTATGGGCTCCTCCCAAGGTGTGTTGAATGTCCTTCATGTAACTGCAGGTTGGAGCCCTATCAAAAATGTACAAAGAATTCAAGTGTGGAAAGACAGGTTGCAGAAAGTCGTCTACACCCAATGAGGTTGGTCTTCAGAAAGGCAGCTGGTTTGAGGGAACCAAAATCAGCTTGCAGAAGTCCTTGATCCTGGCGTATTGCTTTGTGTCAAAATTCAATCATGACCAGAGCATAACGCAAAGCTCCTGGGTTTCTGTAACGTCATCAGAGACAGTTTTGGACTACTTCAGCTACTGTCAAGAGGTATGAGTTCGAGCTCTGTTCAACGGGTCTGAGACCAAGAGAATCGATGGGCCAAATTACACCGTCGAAATCGACGAAGAGAAGTTTGGAAAAAGAAAATACAACATTGGCCGCGTCGTGGAAGGGCAATGGGTGCCAGGCGGAGAAATCAAAGGACTGTTTTCTGGTGCCAGTGGAGGCAACACTTCTGCATCTCATCAAGTGCCATGTCCAGGTGGGATCTATAATACACATGGATTGTTTCAGCTCCTAAAACTGCTTGACAGAGGCAGGCTACACTCACCTTACAGTGAATCATTCTCAGAATTTTGTGAATCCAGAGACAGGTGCCGGCACAAACTTAATCGAATCAACGTGGTGGACCATAAGAAGAGGACTAGCAAGCAACTCTGAACCCAAAAATGCAATCAAATCAACGTGGTGGGCCATAAGAAGAGGACTATCAAGCAACTCTGCACCCAAAAATGCAATCACGTTGGCCATAAGAAGAAGATGAGTACCATGCAACTCTGCACTCAAAAATGCATTCGCAGGACTCCTTGCTGAATATATTTGGAGAAGGAACCACCGAGGCCAAGATTCTTTTTTCTAAGGAGAAATCAGCAGGGTTTATCCAGGCCCTGAGCATTGAATGCCATACTCAACAGTCCTTGTAAGGACCCTTTTTTTACCTAATGGTCCTTCTGCATCTCATCAAGTGCCATGTGGAAATGGGATCTATAATACGCATGGATTGCTTCATCTCCCACAACTGCTTGACAGAGGCAGGCTAAACTATCTTACAGTGAATCATTCTCAGAATTTTTGAATCCAGAGACAGGTGCCTGCACAAATCTTATCAAATCGACGTGGTGGGCCATAAGAAGAGGACTAACAAGCAATTCTGAACCCAAAAATGCAATCGCAGGACTCCTTGCTGAATATATTTAGAGAAGAAACCACCGAGGCCAAGATCCTTTTTTGGCCTTCTTGAGAGAAATCAGCAAGGTTTATCCAGCCCCTGAATATTGAATGCCCTACTCAACAGTCCTTGTAAGGACCCTTTTTAAAAAAACTTATTACTAATGGTCCTGTTCAAGACCACAACATTTTAATGCAGTCACAGACAGTGCCAAGCCTGTATAAACACAGAGGGAAATATTGATAAATACAAAATTATGAATACTAGTAAGTCATAATTGTCATTGACTATCCCACAAAAACTGTTTGGGGTATATTACTTATACTACTTGCTTATTGAAAGAAATGCGAGACAGAGGAGCTTTCGGAAGATCTCCCTGTACACAATGAAACATTAAGAAATATAACATTATATCATGTACCAATTGTAACATTAAGAAATGTATATTATCACAACTGTTATGTACAAAATGTAACATTAATATATTTTCAAACGACAACACTTATTAAATTGAGTTGATTGTACTTATCATTTTGAGTCATCCCGCCTAGTTTCAAGTGACAATACCAGCAATATTTGTTTTTAAAAATTTTAAATATTTACTTTTTTTTTTTTCAATGAAGTGAGGGGAGGGGGGAAGGGGGGAGTTAAAATGATTTGTGCTGGCAGGATGTCGTGGTAAGTGGTGTCAAATCCGATACATGTCCTTTGAAATTTGGTGTTCCTCAGAGCTCAGTCTTTGGACCAGTCCTTTTTTCTATGTATATGCAGCCACTGTCAAATATTATTAAGATATTTAATCTTTTATATCAAGTTTGGAGCGATAAAACCATGGATTGAAGATAATATAAAAAAAGCTTATAAAGTAAACAATGTATTAACAATTAATATTTTTGGCTCGATTGCTTTTACAGCGAATTGACATAAACTATATTCCACCCCCTTCCAAACCAGAAACAAAAAGCAAAACAGTGATGTAGTAGAAGAAACAGACTTACTACATAGAAATGATTGTAAATCTGCAATAATTTTTTTTTTTTTTTGCATCAAATTAAGATAGAAACTCGGTTTAGAAATATTAGCCAGCATTTATTTTTTAAAAATATAAATGGAATTCCATTGATTTTCCACAGAAATCCCAATTTCAAAAATCCATTTAAATGTAGTGCAATTCAATTAAGAAAAAAATACAAGAAACATTTATAATGCTTCCTCGGATATGATTGTACAATAATCAGAATATAAAAGAGAGCCAGAATTTAAATAAAATCAAACCTGTTAGTTCAGATTTTAATGATACATAAGGCATGGCGGAGGATGATCTTTATGTGTAATGATGAATGTGTAAGTGATGGCACGAGAATTTCTAATTCCCTGGCATCACATTCAGTCAATAGCTGTGTTTGTTGTGATCTTCAATTATTGTTGTTGAAGAAGGTCCAAATCGGTCAGTGTCGATCCAGTGTTTTCATTTCCACATTTTCCATTATATCATTTTCTACAAGTGGTTTAAGTCCCAAGTAAAGTTAATGTCTTTTATATATAATTATATATAATATATACATGGTTTTAAGAACAAGTAGGGTATATCCATTATTATTCAAAACTATTTTGTTTTCTTTCTCTCACTAAATAGAAAAAAGTCCAAGCCAAGTTTCGATCAACACTCAAACGACAGCGTTTCGTGTAAAACATCATAATCTCAAAAACAGAATTGTCTATAAATAAAAGAGGTGTAAATATCGTTTTTTTTAAAAAAAGAGTCTCAGTAACTTTGCCAAAACCTTTTTATAATGCTGATGGCCTACTTGTTCCTAAAACGGACCATTTGTGACCCGTTGTCTCAAGACGGTGTTATGTCGGCATGAAATTGATCTTTCAAATTGAATTTATCATCAAAATTATGAAAAATTTGGTCAAGTTTATATACGTTCCATTTGTCTGAAAAGATGTGAATGGAACGGTGCCAGACGAAGCAGAGAGAACAAAATATCAGCCTGCTTTGACAGGGCTTTGAACCTCAGACTTCCTGATATTTGGGACGTTTTTTTCTTATATTTTTCATGCTCTTTCAAACACACTTTTTCAGATCTTTATCTTCCATCAGTCTGTAATTCATCCAAAATGAAATAATTCTAAATCGGTTTTAACTTCAAATTCCCTTTTGACAATCACTTCATTCCAACATAATACCAGTTTAATGTGATGGGTCACATATTAGGTGAATAAATAAGAAATAAGCCTACTTTAAAATGTTATCTTATATTCATCAAGAATGAGGAATGGAAGCTTTTTCATCGATTACATTATTCCCATTATTCGCCCCTCCAGCCTCCGTCTTATTCATGTTACTACTTTCGTTATTGTTGACATCGGCAATCACCGAGTTGCTCTGCTTGACCCACAGCTGGGCGTAAAGACTTTTGGGGTTGGACATCAGTTCAAGATGAGAGCCTTGCTCTGCTACACGACCTTGGTCCAGTACTAAGATCTTGTCGGCGTCTAGGACGGTGGACAGACGATGAGCAATGACAATTGTTGTACGGCCTTTGGTGACTCGTCGTAAAGCATTGAGGATATTCTGAAAGGAAGTTGGAAAAAAGAAATGTAAAATATTTCATCTTGATATATATGATTATAAAATGCAGACTGAGCAAAAAAATCTTGATGTTGATATTTCTTTCTCTAAACACTTCATTGCGGCTATGTAGTCTTGTGGTATGACACTCGTTTTCGGATCGGAAGGTCCTGGGTTTGAGCTTTGTTTTTGTTTATTAATCTTAACAACGCCACTACAACATTATCTCATTCATCTGTTGTGTTTCTTTCATTCATCCTGTTTTGTTGATAAAGGGGAAACCCAAAACGTCCATTTTATCTGTTTTCGTACATTAAATTGAAGCTTACATTCAATTTCACATTGTTATTTATTTCTTCGAGTTTTGAGCAGAAATATTTACATTACTACCGACAATGGGACTCTAACCAGAAACCATTAGCCACATCAATTTCCCTTTAGTAACTGAAAGTTGACATGACATGAAAACAAGTAACAATAAAAATTACATATAGCTAGCAATTAAATAAATTTTCATGGAAATTTTAAAATTCCTCTTTATTTTTATTATGAGTTTGGTATAATGAATCATCCGGGAACATTTTGTGCAGCTATGTGATCTTGTGGTATGGAACTCGCATAGTTGAGTCCTCGGAAGAGGCTCTTTGCTCACATTTCTCACTGTACTCAGGCGTAAAATCTGGCCATTGACAGCGTTGTCTGTCAGAAAAAAAAATGGATTATCACCTAACAGGCATCATGTTTCGTTCTACATGTTACGTGTTGCTGTTAGTCCGGGACCCCTTGAAAGTGCTTTGAGGACATTTAGTGGATATTGTGCTATATAAAAGCTCATTTAAATTTTTTTTTTATTTACCTGTTCTGTGATGGTATCAAGGGCAGATGTCGCTTCATCATACACGACAATCGGTGGGTTTTTCAATATTGTTCTAGCTATTGCAACCCTTTGTTTCTCTCCTCCTGAAATTTTGGAAAAGAAAAAAAAGCTTTATCGTGAGATCAATAGCCTTGCTGCCCAAGGAAACTGTGTTAATAGTATTAATAGATATTTAACACGGGTTATGCTGAGAAAGTAAAATTTGATGCAAATCTAAGAGAAAAATGGGATGAACAGGACAAATTTGACAGGAAAAAAAAATTGATGAAGGGGATTACTAGAGGGAGTTTGTGTGTCTGTGAGTGAGCGAGAAAGAGGGAGGGAGAGAGAGAAAGAGAGAGAGAGAGAGAGAGAGAGAGAGAGAGAGAGAGAGAGAGAGAGAGAGAGAGAGAGAGAGAGAGAGAGGGGGGGGGGTGAGAGAAAGGTGATACTGTTCAACCTTCAGCAAAGAACGAAAGCAAAAATATTTTTTAAAATGCCAAATAAAATCATATAACAACCTTTCCCACCAAACAACAACAACTACAGCAGCAACAAAATCAACAGTGAAATGATAATAAAAACATATAAAATAAATAAAATAAAACATAATAACATTTATCAATTGGGTACAGGTCGGTAGTGAACAAAGTCTGGTTGAGAGTTCTTGTTTTGGGTACAGACCTGACAGTTTAAGGCCTCTCTCTCCAACCTGGGTCTCATACTTGTGGGGGAATCTATTGATGATAGCATTGTGAATCTCAGCATTGTCAGCTGCCTTGTAGACCTCCTCCTGGCTCGCGTTCAGGTTTCCATAGGCAATGTTGTTGTAGATGGTGTCGTGGAAGAGGACACAGTCCTAAAACGTGGTGACAAGAAATATTAGGATAAACTTGAGAGCGGAAGAATACACAGTCCTAAAACATTGTGGTGACAAGAAATATTGGCATAAACTTGAGTGTGGAACCGGGATAAACTCCAACTCCATGAGCCAAATGGCTCTGAAGGACTACTTCATAAATAAAAATATTTCATGCAAAGCTTCTTTTCATCAAGTAGTATCACCCATAAATCATAGAAAAGGATGCACATGATATCCATCTCGCTTCCTCAACTCTCCAGTACCAAAACAATTCAAGTTACGCTGGAAAAAGGGCATCCCTGCTATATTCTTTCTATACAAAAAAGCAAATAAATCAATAAATAATCAAAATAGATGGAAACGAGGGAAATTCAGAAAGAGAATAAATTCATCATTGGGTTAAAACAATCAACAACATACATAGTTCAACTCCTCTCAATAACCAGTAACGCGTAATGACATTTTAATTAAACAAGAACGATCTGTGATGTCAGGTTGTCAAGCATTAAATTTAACTAAAAATATGGCATTGAAAAAAAGATTTCTTGCACTCTTGCATTTTGTAATCTGAACTTTGTTTACCTCGTCCACTGACAAGCTCATTGCAGTCATTGAGAGCATGTCCGGAATTCCAAAATACAGAGCTGCTAACCCATGTTATTTGTTTTAATGTTTTAAAGGGTTTTACGGCAACACATTAAGGTCATATCAGCGCCAGTTAAAATGGAAGAAAATGGGATAGTTAAAAGTTCTAAAATTACAATTAAAGCACCCAATGAAAGGTAAGACAAAGGGAAATTCGTTCAAATTGGAAACAGATGTAGATTCCAAGAGCACACTATCAAAGTACTTAGTTTGAGATCACCTAAAAGTCTCATCCAGACACAAGCACAAGTCCAAACTAAGAGGGATACACTCAAATGTTTACAAATCATATATAATATGTAAACAAAACATAATACAGTGCATAACAGAGAGATGATTTACAAGACAAAAAATATCATTTTCCAAAACTCTAACTTTACATTTGACTGTTTCCCTCTCAGCTAGGGTATCCAGCCAAGGCCATTACAAAACCAAGTAATCTCAGTCCAAGACAGAGACAGAAAGCATGTTGGAAAACAGATATAGAGGGATAGAGGACACAGTAAGTACCTCCCTGCCCACTACGGGATGTTGGGAACCCCACCAAGTTACCCATGTTAATGTGTACGATGGAGAGTCAAAATGAGTAAGATTTTGGAACAAATGCGAACAATCCTCAAAATCCATTGATTTTTATATTGACGAGTAAACTTACTCTTCACAGATGATATCAATAGTATCGACTTCTAGAATCAATGTATAAATCAGATACGACCTAGCCAAATACTATTTTATTGAACTTTCAACATGAACTTCTGGGTCATATAACAAATCAAAGTGTTTAAGTACACTAAAAGAGTGTATAACTTAAAAAATAACTGTTTAAATCATAGAAATTAAACAATGCGTAAGATCTTCAGTAGAAAGCATAAGATGAATGAAAATGTGTAAGAATACACATTTTTTTACGTAAGGTTGGCAGTACTGAAAACACAAGAATGCAAAAATTCTGCACAATCACACCTGAGGCACGACTCCAATAGCTTTCCTGACACTGTCCAGATCCAACTCTCTAATGTCCTGGCCATTGATGAGGATCTTACCACTCTCAGGGTCATAGAAACGGTACATCAACCTCACAATAGTTGACTTCCTGTGGTTTGAAACATGTAAAAGTATATAATGGTAATGCGTTTTCATTTTCTATTTAGAGTAAATAATGCAGCTTGAAGTTCAAAGAAAAAAACCCCAAGAAAATGGAATAAAAAGCTTCAATTTAATTTTTTTTGAAAAACAAAAAACAAAACTTGGTCATTTATCTGAAAAATATCTGGGAATTCGGAAAATCTGGAAAGGGGACAAATATCAGAAATTTGCTGATGAAACCAGGAGAACTGGCATGTCCTAATATCTAAATGGACCATGACATGAAAAAATTCTTACCCCGATCCACTACCTCCGACTATGGCAACTTTTTTCCCGGATGGCACCGTGAAATTGAGACCGTTGAGAATCTTCTGCCCCTCAATGTACTCGAAATAAACGTCTTGAAAGGTCAGGGTGGATTCTGGTGGGGTCACTTGGAGGACTGGGGCATTCAGTTTGTTCTGGTATGGTGAGAGGAAAAAAAACAAGGAATCGATCCATAATCAATGTTTTGATACATGATACAATGTTTTAATCAACGGGGGTTTTTTTGTTGTTGTTTTTTTTTAAATTTTTATTTTAGTAGTATGTGCAGTGTTTTAACAAGTTTGTAATATAATACCCTACAAACTGTGGAGTGATCCTTGACAATATTGGAGGTTTTCACAAGATGAAGAAGAAAAAGACATCTTAGACCCAGAGTCAATTGAGAAAAGGATCAAGAAAAATTTAATGCATTTAAACAATATTTTTTGTTTTTTGTTTTTTTTTGTTTAAAGAATTTATTTTCACCACAAGCTAGAATTCCCGATAACTCAAGTTGGTAGAGCACTCCCTTCACAATCTAAGGGACTGAGATCAATCTCGGAGGCAGTCGAGATTTTTTTTTCTGACCCCCCATGTCCACCCAGTAGTGATTGGGTAGCTGGGTCTATTAGTATTTTGCAATAGACTAGCGTCCTATCCAAAGGGTAGCAATTAATCAATATTGTCTGTGTCATGCTATAGAAACCGGGATAAACTCCAGCTCCAAGGGCCTCATGGCTCTGAAGGACTATTTTTGTTTTATAATAAAAAAAAAAGAGGATTGAAGTGTTGAGTAGATGGAGTATTGCACTTTCACCTAGAGGACTCGTGACAGAAAGATAATTTACGAATAAAAAAATATCATCTCCCAAAACTATAACTATACATTCGACTCCGGCCAGGGTCAGGATAATACTAAGTAATCTCATTCAAAGACAAAGACAGAGGGCCATTGGAAAATGGATACAGGGAGATTGAAGACAAAGCAAGTACCTCCCTGCCAACTACGGGAGGTCGGGAACACCCACTCAGAAATCTGTTTTTTACCTGAATGTTACTGGTCATATTCAACAAACTGAACATGGTGTGCATGTCAATGAGGGACTGTCTGACTTCTCTGTACACAGAGCCCAGGAAGTTGAGTGGTAGGGACAACTGGAAAAGAAGGCCATTCACCATCACTAGGTCACCCACTGTCATTGTGCCTGTTCAACATACATAAAAAGATAATTGAATGCTGTAAATAGCCATAAAATTGAAGCGATGGGGGAAAAAAATCAAATGTTAACATGCTGAATGTTATAAGATCTAAATCATACATTTGCCAACAACAACAATAACAACAACATCAATGAATGGTTTAAAATTAAAGTTTAAACATTATTTTTCTTTTCAATGCAATACAAGATACAAGATTATTCAGAATGAAGGGTTATTGGCTGTTTGTTTAACAAGAGATGCATTGATGCAACATCAAAGAAGTAAATGTAAAGAAAGTATCCATATAACATGATAAGTTTACGGATTATAAATAAATAAAATAAATGAAATAAAATTCACTTTATTCATCCCACAGGGGAAGTTTTTCTTTAGGGTCTCTTCCAAGGGAAGACTGGAATAGCCCAGGCGTCAGCAGCAGTGCAGCGCTGCAAGATGAGCTATGGTGAGGCTACTTGCTCAAGGCCACACAACGCAGGGAGTATTCGAACTCTGCACTTTTCGGGTACAAAGCAAAGACCTTACTGCTGAGCCACGCTGCCCCTATATAAACATATTTACAATGTAAACATATTTACAATAAAAAACTGATAGTTTGAAAAAAAAAAAACCTTCACTTATGAAGAGATGGAAACTGATGTGTCTGCTGTGAAGTGAGAGCTCTATCAATTGATTTATTGGAACACCCAAGACATTGACTTGATAAAACTCAACAAATATGATTCATCATGAGAACACAAATTAACTTTACAATCATTTGCAAAGACGATTGTTGAAGGAATTATGTCAAAGAAAAAAAAGGCAAGCTAAAAAAATAACTACCTGCTAAATAATCATTTGCAAAGGTAATGGTGGAATGAACTAAGTCAAGACGAAAGGCAAGTTGAAAAAGCAACCACCTGTTCAATTATTTACAAAGATGATTGTAGAAAGAACTAAATCATGAAAGAAAAAGGCTGAAAAGTAACATCCTGCTCAACAATTTGCACAGATGATAGTGAAAGGATTTAAGTCAAAAATAAAGGCAGGTTGAAAAGTATTATCTGCTCATTCATTTGCAAAGGCTATGGTGGAAAGAACTAAAAAAGAATAAATGAAAAATGAAGTACAAAAACGTGTGTTGTTTTGTTAGGTTTTTTTTTTTGTTTGGTTTTTTCCTTTTTTTTTTTTTTTTTTTTTTTTTTACAGGAACTAAGTCAAGAAAAAAAAAGGCATGCTGAAAAGTAATGACTATATTACCTGCCATGATGTTTTGACTGGCCATGACCATGACAGCTGTCAGTCCCATACTGAAGATGAAATTTTGTCCCCAGTTCAGCATGGCAAGGCTGGTGGTGGTTTTCAAGGAGGCGGCCTCGTATTTCTGAAGGTGGAAGTCAAACTTGTCTGCCTCGTGTAATTCATTGTTGAAGTACTGGAATGTGGAGGAAAAAAAAATTTTGATCTAGTGGTATGACACTTGCCTTTCAGACTGGAAGTTCCAGGGGTCAAGTCCCACTCTGACTGGTGCATGGTTGATTCCTTGGAAAAGGCTCTTTACTCACATTCTCTCACCTTACTCAGGTGTGAAATGAGTGCATGGCCATTAACAGCGTTGTCTCTGTCCTGCAAAAATTGTTATCTCGCCAAACAGGTTTCATATCTTTGTCCTAGACATTAAGCATTGCTGCTGGCTAGGACCCCTTGTAAGGCGCTTTATTCACCCCATAAGGGAAATTTTTCTTTAGGGTCTATTCAAAGGGAAGACTGGAATAACCCAGGCATCAGCCGCAGTGCAGCACCGCAAACTGAGCTAAGGTGAGGGTACTTGCTCAAGGTCACACAACGCAGCGGGTACTTGAACTTAGTACCTTTCAGGTATGAAGCAAAGACTGTACTGCTGAGCCATGCTGCCCCTGATTTTTTTCAAAATACTTACAGGGTTGCCTTTTCAGGGGACATTATTTTACTGAACTTTTACGCAAACACCTCGACCGACTCATATCTGAACACTGGACACCAGTAAAAAGACATTATGTACTTACTTTTCAATACAGGAATGACATTTTAGCTAAGGATAACAATAGGTAGTAGTAGCATATGGCTACACCTCCAAATTCAGTTCATCAACCCAGCTTCGAAAGGCTTCCTCCACCCTATGAACTATTTTATAGCCACGTTCAAATTTAGTAACTGGACAGTGGAGGAAGGTGTGATCGCTGGTCTCTGGAACTGCATGACATTTCCAGCAGGCATCATGTTCCCAAGTTTCCATCTGCACATATTTGAAGCAGTTCTGCCATGTCCTGTTAAGAGGCGATTTGAGGAAGCCCAGTATTTCCTGGAGTTGTGGAATGCAGGCATTCTTTTAGTGGGATCTTTTATGATGTTTCCTCCTCTTGGTGTTTCCCTGTTCCACATTTCTCTCCAGTTCTCCTCCATGCTGAAGTCTACCATTTTTGTTTTAATAATAGGTTAAGTGTCATTTTAGTTTAATAGGTTTGTATCCTGGTGCTCACTGGATGGATGTCATCTTATCAGTTCACCTTACATAAGCTTTTCACCTCAACTCGCTCAGTGTTTGGAAAATGTACAGATGTTTTTTTTTAACTCACTGACTTCTGTAAAAATACAGAAAATTGGCAACCCTGTGCTTAACTCTTTCCTTACCAGCCATTTTTAGAATTTCCCCCGAAAATTCACACCCACTTGACACAAAAATAGACTTTTCTTACTCAAACAAAAAAGTAACCTTCTATACAGAATGTTGTTCAGCAAAATGATGTCTCCAACACAGTGATTAGTATTTATAGCTGCAATCAAAGCATTTCTTTACATTTTGTGATGTACAAGAGAAATCAGAATGAGAAAATTGTCGGTTGCATCGTAACAAATGTGACGATTTTCCTATGGTTGGTAAGGAGAGGGTTAACACAAAATGTTATGAATTCAAAACCTTTCCTCAACCAACAACAAAAGCAGTTAAAATGACAATACCTCACATAAAAACCAATAAGACAGATATGTATTCAGTTTTTGTTCAAGATTTTTTATACTCTTTGAGCAAATGTGCTTTGTTGTTTTGCAGCTTGGGAACATTTCATAAAAAAAATACATCTAATTATTATGTGTTTTTATATCTTCGTAATAAACATCTATACAACAGAAAGTTCTTGACTATGGAAAATAATGAAACTCACCTTGACTGTTTCATAGTTAATGAGAGAATCTATAGCCTTTGAACCTCCCTCGGAATCTGCTTTGTTCATCATCACCCGGAATTTTGTTCTAAAAGTGAGAAAAAAAAAAATTGGCTTGTTACCCATTTATACTTCTGATCAGCATCAGTTACATATCAACAGATTCAATTACATATCAACTGATTCAATTAAATATCAACAGATTCAATTACATATCAAAAGTTTCAAAGACTAAATTGCGTCAGCCCGTCTACATTAATTATATTTTAAACATAAATTCTCCTACAAGAGTACTTTGATCAAATAATGACAAAAAAAAACCAAAACATCATGCAAAATTAAAGAATTTGTTTTTGAATCCCCCCCCCCCCCCCCTCCCCCAAATCAGATGTGCTGAATCTTTTGATAAATGTAAGTCTGCACATACATATTATCTATGTATTCATGCCATAAATTCTTGTGAGATAATTTTAATAATGATTTACGTTACCGTCTTATATAATGTTCTAACTGCCATTGTAAAGAGCTTTCGAGCCTAATGTTATGGGCCAAGGCACTGTATAATATTATTTCTTTGTCATATTTTAAGGACCATTGGGATTAAACAAATAGTCGTTACAACAATTATCATTTTCGATAATAGACAAGTAAATCTGCTGCTCAATATGAATGGTGTTCACTTATTTATCCATTCTAATTTTTTTTGTTTTTCAATTCACAGAATTATAAAAGGTTGGAAGAGAATGGAGTAGGAAACGAAAAATACTGCTTCTGAAGACAGGTTCAAAATAATGTTTGATAAAGAAATAATTAATTCCTGGGATAATTATGATTAAAGTTAAATACGCAGGGTATTCAAAGACCATTTGGTCTGAATGATCCTCCTTATGATATGGCATGATATGATATTGTAATAGTTGAACAATAAGAAATATGTAATATATATAATAAGGCACAGATTTGATTGACTTAGTTGATATTTTAGTATAAGAACAAATGCATTCTCTTAAAACAACAGTAAAGAAATGAATAATATTTAATGACTTTTATCTACACTGACAAAACTAAATAAATAAATAAGTTCCCATTTAGGACAAAATATGACCTACAGAAGTAAAAACATATTATATAATACACTTGCCGTAATTTATTAAAAATCAATACATAGAGAGAAAAAAAAGGACGTCACATAGAAATAGTCTCTTACCGCCATTGTGTTGTCATCAAAGTGAAAATGGCATACGAAGTAACACAACCCAATGTCACTAGAGCAAATTTCCCACCACATTTATAGTACTGTGGAGAAAAGCAATTAGAAAATGGTGATTTGTTTTTGTTCTATCTTTAATTTTTATTCCAAATATAAACATGAAAAGCAGTTCATAAATGGATTTAATAATAACAAGTCCTATCTATAGAAATAGTCGAACTTGTTCTGAACAGTTCTGCAGATAAATTTCATACTTGCATCTATGGAATAAGTAGAATCATCATTTTAAAGACATTTTAAAGGCATTCTAATATTTGATACAAATATTCATTGAAACTTTTATTTCCAAAAATAAATATAATTGTAAAATAAGATTTTTGGCTGAAGTTTTCATGCTTGAGAACCATATCATCTCTTAAATGAAAAAGATAACCAAATTCGTTAAACTTCAGTTTAACCGATTTAGTCTGTATTGTTTGATATGCCTAGTGAGAGAAATTATAAACAGAGAAATGTGCTTGATATTTAGCTCTATATACGGAAATATACAAGTCTGTAATTCTAATTATTTGTAAGCTTAAAATTTTTATTTTTTTTAAAAAGAAAAAAAATGAGAGCTTTAATATATTGCTAAATCCTTTTAATGTGTTCAAAGCCCTTTACAAGGAATCCCAAGCCAACAGAAACACTGAAAATGTAGGACAAAGCATGATGGCTGTAACGCACTATTGATTTTTTTCCTTTTCTTTTATTGACAGAGACAATAATGTTACAATTTTACACCTGAGTAATGTGAGAGTGTGACAAAAAAAACCCCTCTCTACTGACTGAATTTTATGCCACCACAGCCAGACTCAAACCAGGGACCTATAGGTCAGAAGCCATATCATACCACAATAGCACAAAGCCACACAAAACAAATCACAAGCAAACAAAAATGTATATAGTGATAAGAAACTTACCAAGATGGAGCTAACCAAGCTGACCTCTATCAAAGTCGGAGCAACGTTAAAGACTAAAGCACTTAAAACAAAGTTGATCCCCCTGTGAAATATTTCAAAAACAATAAACGTCACACAAAAACATAAAATCGCCATTGTAAGAGAATGATTCAAATATTTCAATTGCACAGAAGTGACCCTTTGCCTCAAAACGGTATTAAGTCGGGATGATTGAGATGCTGAAAATTGAATTTATAACCAGAATTATCAGCCTTGGGTTGTGTTTATATGTTTTATTGAGGAGAATGAATATCATATTTCAGGGTACCAATACCAATAATTCAAATAATTGACAGTGTACCATAAATTTTGACTTTTTAGCATCCGGTTCATCCCGACATAATACCGTTTTGAGACAATGGGTCAAATATATAATATATAATTTCAAAGTACATTGATGAGCTCAAGAGCTAGTAACCCCATGGTGCAGATTATTTTTAATTGTTTAAGGGTTTTCAGGCACTGGCAAGACATTTAGGTCATATCAGTGCCAGTAAAAAGGAAGAAAATTGGATAGTAAAAGCATTCAAGATGTACAATTAAACGGACTTGAGAAAAAGTAAGACAAAGGGGAATGGTACAAACATGAAACAGATGTAGATTCCAAGAGCACGCTCTCAGTGTACTTAATTTGAGATTACTTAAATGTTTCACCCAGACACCAGCACAAGATCCCACTAAGAGGAATACACTCAAATGTTAATAAATCATATGTTAATAATAAAAAATAACAGTACATAACAGAAGGGTGATTGACAAGGAAAAAAATATCATCCTCCAAAACTATAACTATACATTCAACTGTTTCCCTCCCAACCAAGGTCAGGACAAAACTTAGTAATCTCATTCCAAGACAAAGACAGAAAGCAATTGGAAAACAGATACAGGGGGATAGAAGATACAGCAAGTACCTCCCCACTATGGGAGATTGGGAACCCCACCCAGTGGTGCAGAGAATCCAACTACAGATCAAAACGTCACATACTTATTACATCGACAACAATTTCAAAGTTGAACTAGTTGGTTTATAGAGAAAATTTTTTGTCTGCAACAATTATTTTTTTCAGATGTTAAAGAATGTAAAGACTAAGTGCGACTCACATACATTGAAACAATTAAAAATGAATGAAATGTTGATCCTTGGCTTTCTTCAAGAGACAGACAAAAACACGCATAAAATGATGAGGAAAAAAATGAGTTTAAATAATGGAAGTGACAGGGATATATATATCAATGAAAAGTTGATCTAACCTCTGAAGTAGCGTCTTAGGCAAAAGGCTACTTCAGAGGTTAGATCAACGGATCATCATATATATATATATATATATATATATATATGTATCGATGGCCAAAAGACAAAATTTCACCATTGGTTTGTTAAATGGAATTTCATATTTAATCCCGGCAATGTCAAGCAGAAGGCTCGATAATAAGTTTTAGTTTTGCATATTTCTGCTATATGGAGAAAGAACAAATACTGATAAAAAAAAAAAAGTTACCTTGTTCCCCTGTCAATGGCTTTGGATAAGGCCCCTGTTTGCCGAGAGAGATGGAAATTGAGATCCATAGAATGGAGGTGAAGAAAGACATTTCGGGCCACTTTCCTGATAGAGCTTTGGGCAACTTTGGCAAACACTGCATTACGCAACTCGTTGAAAGCCGATGCTCCTGTACGAGCCATGCCATCTGACAAAGATAATTCAGTTTTCTTTGATACATAAAATGGCAATCACATTCATTTAAGGTAAAATAACAGAATGGCTACGCAGAGCATAACATTTCAAAATCAATCTGGTTTTATGGCAAAATTAAATACATGAAAAAAGTTTAAAGCCAAAATATAAGTATATATATATGTCTTTGATCAATGTATTATGTACCCTGTGGCTTGAAGACAACATGCATTTATTTGCAGGTCTGGCAACCCAATTCCTTATGGGCTCATTGTTATAATGGAAATCTCAAAAAATGATGCAAAATATTATCTATTACAACAATGTTAAACTAGACCCATAAGTGGGTTTGGATGTCAGACCTGCATATATGTACACATCGCTTGAAGAGGATTAAGTATTTACTTATAACATAAGGGTATGGAAATTTAAGTTTATTGAAGTTTTAAAGAACTTTGAATTCACTTTTGAGCATCTGGTTCACCTGGACATATCGATTTATAGCCACAAATGATAATGATCATACTCACATCCCAACATGACAGCAAAAGCCACTGTCACTATCGTCTGACTCGGATCCTCCAGCCCTAACCACTTGGAGGGAGCGTTCAAATAGTCTATGGCATACTTGAAGATAAACGGTACAGTCACGTTCAGAGCCTAAGAAAGAAACAGATGTTCAATGATGAGTTGAGTATTTCCTTCTTAACTTGAGCTTTTATATAGTGCAATATCCACTAAACGTGCTCATAGCGCTTTACAAGGTGTCCCTGACCAACAGCATCACGTAACATATAAAATGATACATGACGCCTGTTAGGTGATATCACAATTTTTTTCTCCAACATAGACAATGTTCTTCCTCCTACATCTCTCCTTTTCATTTTCTTTCCTTTCTTCTTTTGATCTTCTTGTTCTTGGTAGTCTCCATCATCTTTTTCCTCTTCTTCTTCTTCTTCGTCTCATCCTCATTTAATTTCTCTACTAATTTCATCTAGATGGCTGAATCTTAGTCTACTGGAGAAATCATATGATCTTCCTCAAATTGAAACAAAGATGAAAATACAAGTTTTGAGGAAGAACAAATTACATGAGAAATTGCGTTGGAACTCAAAACTCTTCTTCAGCTGACCAAAAAAAAAAAAAAAAAAAAAAAGGTAAATTGTTTGGTAAAATTCAAAAGGACATGGGTAGAGGTTTATCCTACAGATCAAGACAGTAACACAAAATTGTTGTATTTTTTTTTTTTTCAAAGCATATAAAACATACTTTTATCAAAGCAAATTATTCACTATGCAGCAAAAAGTCAATTACATACATGTGTTACAAAAGGTTGAAATAGTCTTTTCATTTCAAATAATTAAAGAAAATTATTCACAACTTTCTGAATTTCAATTTTGACAAATAATTGGTCCTAAAGAATGTTGTGAAAAGACCAAGGATACATAAATGAAATAATCTGAAACTTAGAAACATAAACAATCTTAAACATGATCTTCAATCATAATAGAAAATGAAGTGAGTAGAAAAGTGCCAGAAGACAATAGAGGCGGAGTTGTCCTATCAGCAAGGTCTTGGGTTCGAGCCCCCATCGCCGCAAAATTTTTACTCTCTATTGTCTTCTGGCATTTTTCTACTCAATTCATTTTCTGTTATTATCAACATAAGTGGCTGCTCCACTCACTTTTCTGAATTAATCTCCAATCATGTTTAGGTTGTTTGTAAAAATAAATAAATAAATAATTAGATGAATAAAATAAAATCCAAAAAAAACAAATCCCAAAACAAAAACCAAAAAAAAACTTTTACTCTTTGAGTATTCTAATTTAGTGGATTTGTAACTGATATATTGAAACAACTTAGTCTATGCATCCCCCATATGACACACCTTTTAGTCACAACTTCCTATCACTCATTATTGTCATCTTTACCAACCTTTGATCCAATCAGAAGACTTAGAGCCAAAATGACTCGAATACGGATGCGTACATTATTTTTAGGCCAAATGTAAGACATCATCGACTTGATCATATCGACATAACGAACGGCCTTGACCCCAGCGACTCCAATTTCATTTGGTGCAACATTCGAGGTTCCTGGATGCCAATTTCTCTTTTGTCCTGGCAGTCGGGCAAATATCTATATGAAAAATAAAAATAATAATTTTTTTAGTTTTTTAATTTCATTTTTGAAAAGGCAGTCATACAACTGTATGTGTGTGTGTGTGTGTGTGTTTGTGTGTGTGTTTGTGTGTGTGTGTGTGTGTGTGTGTGTGAGTGTAGGCCGTGGGGGAGTGGGATGATAATAAATTAAATTAAATTACCATTTGGGTATCTTTTTTTCCTCTCCATTTATCATTAATAAAACAATCAAAGTTAATCTAATATTAAAAGACTTTTCAAGTAATAAATAATAAAGTGTAACCATTCCTTTATAAATCAATAGCATATATTTATGACTTTAATCAAAATGCTTTTAAGAAAAAAAAAGGTACTACTAGCTTTTATCCATCTGGATTTTCGAGATTTTGAATCCATGAACAATTACTGAACCACAAATGATATCACATTAAATGAAAATAAATCATAACCTGAAATCAAATCTTAAGTGTTATGAACTATTTTGACCCTCTGTTAAAAAATCAACACGACTTAATTGACTTGTGAAAATAACACTGAAAAGTCATTGACATTCTTTGGCTTGAACTTCATAGCTTGAAATGTGTGGCTATGTGGTCTTGTGATATGACACTCGCTTTCGAAATTGAAGGTCCAGGGTTCGAGCCTCGTTAGGCACATAGTTGAGTCCTTGGAGAAGACTCTTTACTCACATTCTCTAACCGTACTCAGGTGTAAAATGAGTACCTGGCCATTTACAACATTGTCTCTGTCCGAAAAAATTGTAACATTGCCTAACAGTCTCAGAAAAATGTAATAAATAGGCATGGGGTAAAAGTAACTGGGTAAACTACAGATATAGTCGGTGTTAAGGTTGAGTGAGTTAATGTGTGGTTGGTCCTTCAGAAATTTAGTATAACTAACTTTTATTTTGAAAGCTATCCACCCACTCAATATTTTAGATGTCACAAATTTGTCTATAAATATAAAAGTCAGTTATTAACTGCATTAGGAATAATGTATCTATAAATCATAGTGTAACAAATATTTAATGATTAATAATTCATACCCTGGTAAACAATGATGATTTTGGAATAGAACTGGTATTTTTTCTGTTTGAAAAATTCTGTCCATTGTGCTTTTTGCTCTGAAATGAATGGAAAAAGGAAAAAGGTTAGCAAAATATTGTCTTACATCTGTAATAAATAAAGTCATTTCTCGCTTATACAGAAAAATGTAGTCCGAAACCATCTTTTGTTTGTTCTTTATATGTGTGATAAAATAAAGGAATATTTGATTATTATCCATACACCTCATATTCGGAAAAAAATTCAATAAATAACTTCTACCTCCATATTCTGAACTTGAAATCTCCAAACATCCCAATATTGTATGATTATAATTCACTATGTTCTTGTTTGATCAATAAATGAAAGACAAATTCGACACGTATTGTTGGGGTCAAAAGATGCCATGTCAAATGAGACAGATTCCATCATACCTTTTATAATCAGTTACAACGGTTAGAGAACTTTCAGTAATCTTCAGTGCTTTTTCTCTTATGTAATAAAACCAATTTCTCAGTTCATGTCGGCTTTGTAGCTAGTTATTTACTTCTTACTCTTCAAATAAACTGAGTATTACTGATGATTTGCGAAAAATATGGTACTGTCTTGAGTGTCTAGTACAACTTTAAGGTCTCAACATTTGTCAAACGCTTGAAAATTGCAGTAAGTTATTCCATAAATGGAAAATATTTGGGAATAAAAAACGACATAACAAAATTAGATAGAGAGGAATGATACAAACTTGTCCTGTAAGACCATTTAACCCTTTGTGCAGTTGGTATTTTGATCTTAGTTCAATTAGTTCTAGCACGGACTGAAGCCTGAAGCTGATGCTGGAAAAAAAAAAAGTCATATTTTACGCGTACACCATGAGACTAAGACTTAAGAGTAAGGTTGCTCACTGCATACTTTAACTTTATCTTATGCCCTTTTTCGATTTCTAAAATTTGTTGTTGTTGTTGTTGTTGTTGTTGTTGTGTGTGTGTGTGTGTGTGTGTTTGTGTGTGTGTGTGTGCGTGTCTGTGTGTGTTTGTTTGTATTTCAAACTAGGCTGTCATTATTCCCAGACGCCTGTCTGGGGATAATGAACATTCGTTATCCCCAGACAGGTGTCTGGGGATAACCAATTTTTGTTATCCCCAGATAGGTGTCTGGGGATAAAGAAAATTTGTTATCCCCAGACGCATGTAGCAAGTGGGCAGAAAGATTTTATGCAAAATGCCAAACTAGGCGTGAAAAATACCAAATATTCTGGAAAAAATACTAGTGGTTGTGTCCCAAAACAGTTAATATATCAAGTGATATTTAACACAAGATGAAAGTAAATAGTGATCAAATGTCAAATCCAGCTCTTTAAAAAAAATTATTTTAAAGCAAATGGATCAATGAAATTTCTTTTGTTACTTTGATCTGAAAACGTCAAACTGGCAATTCGACTTTTTATTTTCAACCAGGAAGAAAGTTGTTAATCATCAAATCTGTTCATAGTCCACCAACCATTTAAATTTTCACTACCTACCTACCTGTTAACTTTATTGATATTCTCTTGTTTCTATAATTTGCTAATTCTGGCCACAATTTTGGAGATGACCGGGAATTATTTTTTATTTCGCGGACGAATTCCTAGGCCATGGTGTTGTTCGCCCCAAAGCCCAAAACCGACACCTGTTATTTTCCTGTCTTCTTCGCACAAGACAATATAATTTAGTATCATACGTCCACAAAACTAGATCCAACAACATATTTTTATTCGAATCAGAGATGAAAATAACTACCAAAACAAGGAGGCAAAAATGGTGGAAATATGTTTAGCTCATATATGAATTTAAGATATTCCGACAGCGGTGTGGATAGACAGCTCAGTGGGTTAGGCCACCTTTCATATTTTACTCCTTTTAGCTGCACAGATTCGAACCATCGCGACCCCCCCCCCTCACACACACACACTTTTTTTTTATTTTTACTTTTTCTTTCTTTCTTCTCAATTGATGTTCATTGTTTTCACTTTTGTTCCGAGTTCCGAGCAAGAGTTTTTTTAATCAGTTGAATTTTGTATTTCTCCGATAATATTATTTCATTATTTAATTTGGTCTAGATCTATTATTGTTTTGTTTTTTTGTTTTGGTCAAATGATAATATTATTATTATTATTATTAATAATAATAATAATAATAATAATAATAATAATAATAATAATAATAATAATAATAATAATAATAATAATTAATAGATAATAATAATAATTAAAATTGTTATTATTATTACTATTACCATCATAATCATTTATTATATTATTATCAATAATAATATTATTTTTATTATTAATACTCTTATACTATTATTATTATTATTATTATTATTATTATTATATTATTATTATTATTATTATTTTATTATTATATTTTCATTATAATTGTTATTATTATTATTATTATTATTATCATTTTTATTATTATTATTATATCTATCCTCTATCTGACCATTTGGTCGCTCTCTGAATATTTCTGTTTGTTTGCTTTTTAATTATTTATTCTTTTTAGACACTATTTGAGATCGGAGTGGGGACGAATATATTTGCTAGAGACTAGAAAAAAAAAACAAAGAGAGAGAGAGAGAGAGAGTTTAATAATTTAAAAAAAGAGGTGGGGGGAGGATGGATTGGACATTTATCCCTTTCAACGTTCTGTAAAAAGAAGACGGAATTTAAAAAAAAAAAAAAAAAAAAAAGTGACGTTACCAGGATTCGAACCCACAACGTCGATTCTGGTCAAACTTCCAGGGCAAATGACTAAACCATTCGGCCATGACACCCACTTCGAAGTCGACGCATATTGTGTACATGTAGTAAAAACTGATTTTAATGTTGGTTCATTTTATGTTTTTATAGATATTTTATTAACTTTCCTTATTTCTATGTGCATTTGGAAATATTCCATATTCTGGAATTCTGGAATGTGGATAATTGTTTAAAAGAGCTGAGTTTCAAATATGCGTCTGGGGATAATGAAAATTCGTTATCCCCAGACAGGTGTCTGGGGATAACGAATTTTTATTATCCCCAGACAGGTGTCTGGGGATAATCACAGCGTTCAAACTAAGGTTGCTCACTGCATACTTTAACTTTATCTTATGCCCTTTTTCGATTTCTAAAATGTGTTGTAGTTGTTGTGTGTGTGTGTGTGTGTGTCTGTGTGTGTTTGTATTTCAAACTGAGTCTAAAGAAGAATAAGTAAGTAGCCCTTGTCGACGAGTGAGAGAGTGGTGACATGACATGAAAATGATATTGAATTATTGATATGAATGAGAGTGAGAGAATGAACAGACTTCAACTTCAAATCAAGAGTTGATGTCTTAACTAAAGCCTACCGTTTGTTGCCGCCATGCAAGATTCAAGTTATTTTGACGAAAGAATTGTTGTGGTTTTAAAGAAGAAAAATTTCGCGTTGGCCCGGCATTATATACAAAGACCTTTGTACACTGGAACTTATGGGTCTGGCGAAGGACGCCAGCACAGATCATGAGAACAGACATTGTTGTTGTTCTGCACTTTTTTCTGAGAATTTTCTCCCTTAACCGGAAACTTTGAGTGGGTGGGAGTGTGTACTCGAATCTCCCTTAGAAATACGTAATCGGTCAGAGAGAGAGAGAGAGAGAGAGAGAGAGAGAGAGAGAGAGAAGGCCGAGAAGAAAACAAACATAGAATACCTAAAAAAAGAAAAAAGTTACCGATAAAAAACCCCCACAAAAAAACGAACAAACTAAAAATCAAAACAAACAAACAAACAAAAAATACAACCCCAAAGCAACACAACACCTCCCCCCCCCACCAAAACCCAACAAAAACAAACAAACAAACAATCCCTTGATGACAAGTTGACAGCAGTGGTGTGTGTGTGTGTGTGTGTGTGTGTGTGTGTTTGTGTGTGTTTGTGTGTGTATGTGTGTGTGTAATACAAGGGGGGGATGCTTTTAACTCCTTTATAACATGCTAGCACCGGAACCAGATTTTTGATATCAAGATGTTTTATTAATTCAAAAAATATTTATAGTTCTCAGGTTGAAACCAAATAATCGTAGTTCTATGGAAATTTCCTAGTTTCAGGTAGGTCTGGGTTGTATGTGCGGTTGTTGTGCGGCTATGAGGCCTTGTGGTATAACACTCGCATTCGGATCGGAAGGTCCTGGCTTCGAGCCTTGGCGCATAGTTGAATCCTTGGAAAAGGCTCGTTACTCACATTCTCTCACCGTACTCAGGTGTAAAATGAGTACCTGGCCGTTTACAGCGTTGTCTCCGTCCGAAAAAAAAAATTGTAATATCGCCTAACAGGCGTCATGTCATGTCCTACATATTGCAAGTTGCTGTTGGCCAGGGACCCCTTGTAAGAGCGCTTTGAGCACGTTTTGTGGATATTGCGCTATATAAAATCTCAAGTTATATAATTATGAAACTTAAACCTGTTATAACCTTGTACTTATTTATCGATAAATTTACATCAGCCAAAGTCGATCTAACGGACAGATGTGACACCCCATATCAAATCATATGAAGAGTTATGTAGGTCAACTTGTTTTGAATACCTACCATGTGTATCTAAATTTAGTGGGAACTGGTGTGGACACTATGAACCTGTGGCAGACAAAGGCTTTCAGAGCCAGAGGCACATGGAGCCGAAGTTTATACCATTTTACATAGCCTGAAACAGACACTTACAATTGCTTGCTACCATTTGGATAGGATGCTAGTATATCGCAAAGTACTTTCCGTCAGATCTATCAGACCCCGCTACCCAATCACTGCTGAGTGAGAGAAAAATCTCGACTGCACCCGGGATCGATCTCGGTCCCTTTGCGTGTGAAGACAAAGTAGCAGTTTTTAGAAAAATAGTTACGCCCTTCCGCGCAGCATCGTCAGATTCCGTCGCCTAGGAGGCATTCCATCAAACATACGTCTGATGTTAACAGGAATCACCCTTGTCCAAAATGAGCAACTTGGGGGTTGATTATCTTGCCCAAGGAAAGAAAACGAAAGTGCCTGAAGCGGGTTCGAACCTAGGCCACAGTGCAATGCCTTAAACAATGGGCCATTCGATGTAAAAAGACATGAAATATTTACCCCAGAAGATAACTATTCATTCATTATTATCATTTTCTTTATTCATTTTTTTATACGGTGGTTTCTCAAGTTCAATGCTCGGTCTGATGAAGAGGATAAAACGATTACTTTACCCAGTCATTATGTATCGGAATTTGTACTGTTCAACTTTAAAAAACAGGAATAGGTAGGCCAGACTCGGTACATGAAACGAAACGTGAAAGAAAGAGAAAAAATAATCGCCATCACTCCTCAATGACTTCTCAAGATTCAAGATAAATCGCCACTTTTGCTTTCTATCTGAAATAAGAATTAGTCATAAAATATGGCGGATTTATTTATGGTAAAGATTTCTAAGGAAGAAATGCCATTTTCACCCAAAACAAATTGGATGCAGAACTGATTCAGTTCGCACATACCCAAAAAACTGCCTCATAAAATCACAAGGATATCTAAATCTAGGAGTCGATTGTTATTGTTAGAAAAGAATTTGTAAAGTAATACATGGATGTCGAATTAGATCACACCAGTTAATTTTAGCTCAAATAGTAGACATTGTAATGCGATAGTTGCTTTTTATTTTATTATTGTCAAAAATGGCTGGTTTTTTTAACGGTTACGATTCAACGTCCGAACTGGAATCCGACGACAGCGGGAACAGCAGATCAACGAGGGTCAATAGCGGTTTATCGGCATCTCCACCATTAATTCAAGGCATGGTCAGAATCGCATCATCTTCACACATAATACCTCCAGACAGTGAGGAAAATGTAGAAGCACAGACGGGAGATCTCTTTCTAAATTATGTATATCAAAGCTACCGTCTAGAATCATCGTCGTCAACATCAACCAATGAATCGTTGCCCACAGAATTGCTCAACTTTAATGATGTGCCTTCAACGTGAGCTTTTATTTTTAAAACATTTCATTTTTAAAAATAATTTGTATTATCCTTTTTCAGCGTCTTTCTAATTTTAAGTCACTCTGTTGATTTGTATACCCAAATTCAAATTACCTTTTTTTGTCATGTTTTTTTTTACTGTGAAAAATAGTATTATTAGTGTGAGTTTTAATTATAATAATACTGTCAATGCAACAGTTGGATTTTGATCTTTTAAAAAAATAGGCATTGTATACGTACACGGTAACAGGGCACCTAGCCTCAGGATTTACGTACACGGTAGCTGGTAGCTCCGGTAACTTGTTTGCCGCTACAATACAAGCAATGGATTGACCTTGCTTTGTTGTGTGTGCACGTGTGTGTTATTTAAAAAAATCAAACAATACAATTTAATCCATTAAAGTAAAGGCGAGATTCAAATTCAAGGTTACCGTGTATAAATGTTACTGTGTACGTAGATCCTGAGGCTAGGTGCCTGGTTAGTAACAAAGATAATGATACCAAAATATCTGCGATATTCCTCTTTATAACGAAGTTGTGCATCTATAATTGATGAACCCCCCTAAAACTTTTAGTGAAAGCGAATGGTCACGGCAATTTCCAGTCATAACTTTCTTATGGGCGAATTGGGTCACAATTTGTTGATTCCCACTGCTGCTGCTTACTAAACTGCCTAAAGTTACCGTGTACGTAGACATTCCGTAAAAAATATCACATAAGTAGTCTTTTGTTCAGCAGCCAGTGGGAGTGATCTACTATATTCTTCATACAGGCTCTTGTCCAACCCGTTCATCATCGATCGCATTATTTGTTGCTGTTCAACGATTGAATATTTCTTGATAAATGTTAACATGCTGCTTTGTTTATGAAAGTTCTAACAATTTGAAACAGTCAAGCTAAATTAAATGATATGTTGTGATGCTGAACGTTGACACATGGCGACCATAGCCTAAACAAAGGCTGGAAATAAAGTTGAGTTGGAGTTTGAGCAGCGGCCAGAGCTATAAATGAAGTCAGCCGGGTTTTTTACTCCTTATATTTTTTTGTGTTTTTAAAAAAAATATATTTCGAAATTTGAACACTAATTTTATGTAGGTCTTTTTGTGACCCAAGGACACTTGGCATACTAATATTGATCACCTCCATTTCCAAGGAAACTCATATTCTACTTTATGGGTGGATTGTACAAGAAATTCATTAAAGCGGGTGGTTGGATGGGAGCATCAACCTTGAATCATATACCTATGATGTTCGCATGGGTGTACGATCCGATAGTGATGTCGTTTCTTCTTCTCTTTACTAGCCTATCCTGCTTCTTTGGTTTGTGATTGTATTTTTGACAGGGTATATTTTTTTTCCTGTAAATCCTCTGCCTGTTTGTTCTTGGTTATTTATAATTTAGCTTATGATATCTTTAGGTTATGATTTTGATTGACATTTGTACTATTTTTGTTAGATTGCTTGTTTTTTTGTTTCAGCGGTCTCTCATATAACCTCAATTGTGTTGGAAGAGACCTAAAGCAACAAACAAACAAAAAAAAAAATTCATTAAAAAAAATTAAAATTAAAATTAAAATTAAAAAATTAAAATTATAAGGTTTTAAAGATCCATCCCTTACCCATATTGTTTTTGCATAATCTTTAAATACTGCTGGCTTTAAACTATAAATAAAACTTTTTCTTTCACAAATGAAATAGCTTTGTTTTATTTCTTTTTATTTTAACAAGTTGGCTGTCATCAAGCTATTGGGAGATGAGTGAAAATATATAATTATAATTGTTAATGCTACTTTTTTTTTCTTGTTTTGATTATTTCTAGGCCAGCGGCTGAAATAGGCAGGCAACTTGCCACGATAGGAGATGACATCACCAGACGATATTCCTTTGAACTAGATGACATGATTTCATCTGTATTCGATGTAGATGCTTATGATGCTTTTGCAAATATAGCACGCAGGTATGAATATGCATAGGCAGACAATGATAATGATAGCAGTTGTAGTAGAGTACCTCCAAATTCATTTTGTCAACCCAGCTTCGGAAGTCTTCCTCCGCCCTAAGAACTGTTTCATAGCTACCTGTAAGTTTAGTTACTGGACAGTGGAGGAAGATGTGATCGCTGGTCTCTGGAACTGCCTGACATTTCCGGCAGACATCACTGTTCCCAAGTTTCCATTTGCACATATTTGATGCAGTTCTGCCATGTGCTGTTAAGTGGCGATTTGAGGAAACCCATTATTTCCTGGCATTGTGGAATGCAATGATAATGATGACCATGCAAACTAAAATTTCAAATTCAAATAATTTTTGAAAGTAGCCAAGCTGTATAGGATTGTGATGTTTGTAACCAACAAACAAATGCCAAATGATTGGTGAACTTTCTTTCAAGAGAAAATAAAAATTGTTTAGGTGCGGGGGGGGGGGGGGGGGGGGGGGGTTAGATATTAATCAAAGATACTCAGCTCTGTAGGTGAAATGCTCTTTAGCAGCCTAGTGCCAGGTTCTAATTTTTAAAACAGCTTTAGAGGAATTTGCAGCAAAGTTTTGGAACCATTTTGTTTTCAGGACTGATTCACTAAATGGCAAGATTTAAACGTGAGGAATATTTTATTGTTATCGATTTTAGGTATATTATAGGGCATAAGCTGTTTCCTTTCGGACAAGCTATCTGTAATGTTTTCAAAAATTTTGGCACAGGCATTGATTCAAGTGTTTTATTAATGATAGTAGTGTAAATTTGTACAAACTCATTACGCACATGGAGTTAGGTGACCCCGAATTTTATCTATATATAATATATCGTCCCTTCCCATAAGCATTAAAATTTGGCACGCTTTGTGGTTTCTCCCGAGAGCGAGTACTGCACATTTCGAGCAGTTTTCTGATTGTTGTTTATTAATTATTCTGTTTAATAGGTTGTCTCCATTTGTAGGACAGTTAATTATTGTGATTGTTATGTATTATTATTATTATTATTATTGTTATTATATTATTATTATTATTATTATTATTAAATATTATTATTATTATTATTATTAATATTATTATTATTATTAATATTATTATTATTATTTATAAGAAATTTTAATTGAATTTTTATAAATCTTCATATGCTTATTGAAACAGGTTTTTACTCTTATCAATATTCGTCATATATAAAGGAACTCTTTCAGTGTACAAGATGAATACGGATTAGCATTTATTTTTTGTTATTTTTTTTTTAGTGCTGCATATTTATATTTTAATACATGATTATTATTTTCCACTCTTGTTTCTTATATTATAGGGTATTCAGAACTGGTATCAGGTGGCATCGCATACTAGTCCTTTTAAATTTTGGCTATCGTCTGGCCATAGCCAAGTTACGACATTCTGCATCAGATTTTTCATCATTTTTGTCTCGCATCATTTCCTTCCTTGTTAAATTCATAGTGTCGGAGAGAATAGCCAGATGGATTGCTCAGCGTGGTGGATGGGTAAGCCTTTTTTAATACTTATTAAATTTATTCATTTATTTTTTTGTCATTTCATTAATTTCAATTACAATAACCTCATTTTTCTTAGCTTGTCATCGAAAAAAATGATTCACTAGAAAACGCATGTATTCAAACCGACTTAAAAGAGTATCTCATTAAAAACATTTTTTTCCAATTCCTGGAATTCAACACCAGTGGGGTTCTAGTCCTATCTTGGATACAATTAGATTCCTCACTTTCCCTCCAGTTTGATTTAGAAATTTAGATTTCTCTCATACACAACTCTTGGTCAATTGGCTGTTACCATGCTGTATTTGTATTGTTCTTTACAAGAATTACCAGGGTGAAATGATTAAGAAATCAATCAGTGTAACTAACCTTTTTTTTTTCCCAATTCCTGGAATTCAACACCAGTGCTGTTCTAGTCTTATCTTGGATACAATTAGATTCCTCACTTTCCCTCCAGTTATTGATTTAGAAATTTAGATTTTTCTCAGACCCAACTCTTTGTCAATTGGCTGTTACCGTGCTGTATTCGTATTGTTCTTTACAAGAATTACCTTGCACATTAAATAAATCCTGATGTTTAGAAATTTGTAAAAAAAAAAATAAAAAAATAACCCCAAGAAAACTAGAGCATTAATTTAGTGCAATATCCGCTAAACATGTACCAAGGGCTTTACAAAAGGTCCTTGGCCAACAGAAACACTTAACATTTAGGATGAGACATGAAGCCTGTTAGGCAATATTATTTTTATCCTACAGAAACAGCGCTGTTAACAACCATATACTCATTTTAGAAAATATCAAAACAAGAAACCAAGGAGCAGGCACCGGTGTAAGATAAAGAACTGAACAAGTGTGTATGAAATGTGCCAGACAAAGCAAGAAAGAAAACTACAAGAAAAAAAAACATGCCATACACACTTGTTCAGGTCTTTACTAATTTTAGACCTGAGTACAGTGAGAGAATCATGCGAGTAAAGAGCCTTTTCCAAGGACTCAACTATGCACTGTTCAGAGCGGGACTCGACCTCTGGACCATCCAGTCTGAAGGCAAATGTCATACCTCATAGCCACACTTTTTTTTTGTAGAGACTGATAAATTTAATCATTTTGGTTTGTTAGAATTATCAAGAAGTTTCAGCGATAATGATAATGCTGTGTCCCAAAGTTTATAAAAACAGATGGTGTTTTCACATCTTTTGAGTTGGCTTTGGATTGGAATGGAAGAGATATAGAAAAGGATTATTTCAAGGAGTTGGATCGGTTTAGGATTGTTGGAAGAAAGCATTATTTAGAAAAGATTGGATAGTTGGAGGGGCTATAATCACTCATGTTTAAATAATTAGATTGTCTTTAAATGGGCCATATTGATATTAAACAAATGGGTTGACAAACTCATGAATGATATGAATGACCAAACACTTTTATGACACTTTTGTCCCGATAAAGTTTTATAAGATGATTATTCCCCCCCCCCGTTCTTGTCCTCTTCATATAATCCATTAGAGAGCAGCTCTTAACATCACACAAGGAACATCTACTCCAGTCTTCATGTTGGTTTCTGCTATGGCTGCCCTGACGATATTGACAGTCATTGCTGCCAGGAAATTCCTTTGACGGATCTTGCCCGTGATTGGTATAGTGTTTTAGTAGACTATATGATTTTAGCCTTGTCAGCATGTAAGTCTTAGTTTATGTGTGATGGCACATGAAAATCAGGTGTAAGACAGAGGGACCATAGATGTTGTAAGCAGGCAAAAAGGGTGATTCTGGTCCAAAACCTCCAAATCAAGTTCGCCTTGTTGCAATAGGACAAGTCCATTGTCACTTGCGTGGCATTCAGAGACATTAAGAGCTGTAGATTTACATTGTAAAGAAAATAATGATGGTCTGCAAAGCCTCTCCACACTAGTAATATGTTTCCCCTGAAAATATTTGCTTTTATGGAATCTAGAAAGAGGCGGTGGCGGTGAAAGTATAAAAGAGAAAAATACTTCTTTACTGTAGTCTGGTTATGTTGACATGTCTAATTGATTGACAACATCAAGTACTTGGCATGACAGATATGCTCACAGTCAGCAAAAACCTTGGTTTGTAGAAATGTTGGAACTTTAGAAATAAATTTATCAAATGAAATAGAATGTGGAGATATTTTTAAATTGTGAAATGAAGAAAAAGCTAAATTGTTATGGATATTTTAAATATGGACAATATTTATCATACTAATAATGAGCTGTGGGGGATAGAAACTCAACTCACCAAATTCTTATGTAAACAGTTCAACCATACGAGTCGGGAAGTCCCGTCTTTTCTCCGACTCTGTCTGCAGCAGATTCTCATAATGTGCTTGTGTTGATGATTTCCCTGGTTTGATGGACAATATTTATCATAGAAATAATAAGCCGAGAATGGAAATTCTACCCACCAAATTCTTCTTTAAACAGTTTTCCCAAATAATGCAGGGAAGATAGATAAATGCCCCATCAGTAGAGTCCCATATTTTCTCTGGTTCTTTCTGAAGCAGATTCTTCAAGATTTGCTGATGATGTCCTTATTTGGATGGACAATATTTATTATAGAAATAATAAGTTGAGAATATAAATTTTACTCACCAAATTCTTCTTTGATCAGTTCCACCATATTAAGCAGCGAGTCCCATCTTTTCTCTGGTTCTCTCTGAAGCAAATTCTCCACAATGTTCTGATGATGCCCTTAGTTGGATGGACAATATTTATCATAGAATTAGTATGCCGAGGATATTCTAATAAAAATTCTTCTTAAATCAGTTCTACCATGTGATGCAGGAAAGATAGATGCCCAAATCTGTAGAGTCTAATCTGGCAGATTCTCCAAAATATGCCAATGGTATCTCTGGTTTGATGGACAATATTTAACATGGAAATATTAAGTTGAGAATATTCTTAAAAAAATTCTTTTATCAAGATTCCTGTTTAAGAAGCTTTTGCATATGAGGCAGGGAAAATAGATAGGGTACCCGAATCAGTAGAATCCCACAATTTCTCTGGCTTTCCGTGAAGCAGATTCTCCAAAACGTGCTGATGATTTTCCTGGTTTGATGGACAATGTTTATCATAGAAATAATGAGCTGAGGATATTCCAATAGAAATTCTTCCCACCAAATTCTTCTTCAAACAGTTTTCCCAAATGATGCAGGGAGGATAAGTACCCAAATCATTAGAGTCCCATCTTTTCTCTGGTTCTTTTTGTAGCAGGTTCTTAAAGATGGGCTGATGCTTTCCCTGGTTTGATTTTTGGAAGGATTCTTCAACAATTGTTTGATCTACTTCTGCACCTATCTGCATACTAAGCAACCCGGCACCCAAGGAATATATATCACATTGAAGAGAGAAAAAAAAAGAAGTAAGCTCCCAAGGAATATATATCACACTGAAATCGACAGTGGCCTCAAAGCAGCATCAAAAGAGGAAATTGGAATTGGAGTACACATTCACTGCTGGTGGAGTGACTTTGAGGATGGCACAGGGTTACGGGTTACATCCCAAATGATTTTCCATTCAATAGAAAATGAAAATGCTTGACATTTTTTAATCAAGCCTACGTTTTGGTCTCTAATAAAACTGACAAATGCATGTCTTCAGATGAACACTCAGAACTCAAATTTTTGACGGACGTCCAGGTTTTCAACCCAGCAAAACTTGTCGTCATGCCATCTAGTGCCTCTGAGCTTCCAGTGTTGATGGAGATTCCAGAAAACGAAGTCAAGCACTACATTCAAAACTTGGGAAACCTAAATGTGTTGCAAACGCTGTAATACCCTTAAAAAGAAACAAAACAATTAGCCAAATACATTTTATTTATTGCGAGCATATTGTCATTGTTCATTAGTGAAAGTGATACTAAGCGCTAGTAACTGTCAGCTGTCAAAAAATAATGATCAGAAATGGGTATAAAGTGTTGAAAAAGAATAAATTGCCAATACTGAACGTTTCTGTCTCAAAACCCTTCTTCAGCCAAGAACAAAAACAAAAATCTGTCTGGATTTTAAGTGATGTATTAAATGTTTTTATTGTTTTTCTTATTTGATAACGAAGGGTTTCAAACTTGAAACATTTTTTTTCAATGATTTCTCGTTACAGCAATGGCAATTAGATATATTTAGAGTATCATATTTGTAAATAAATTCACAATTTCATTGCTTAAGTGGATAGACTATTGCTTGAAACCCGTCATTGTTTTATGTTGAAACTAAGTTGCTAGAAGCTGTGAATTGTAAAAATTAATGAACAGAAATGAGTATAACATCTCCGAAAATGAACAAAAGAGCAAAATTAGCAACATTTTAGTATTTCATTAATTTTCAAAGCTGTTACACTCATTTTTCTTCATTACTTTTGACATATTTAACGTTTCAGTTAGCCAACTTTATTATCCCTCCAGGAACATTTTGGAATAGTTTATTTTGTAATGAATGTAAGATGAAAACTGTTTTATCATATCACTACCATGTACCTAGTGTTTTGACTTTATCTTTATCAGTTGCTACTTACCATCTGAATTTGGTATTTATATCGGAGTGGACCAGATTACTGAAAAATTAATTTCACTCGCAAACGATTTAAGTTTACGGAATTGGAGCCATAAATTGGTTGAGAAATATTTCCCATTTCTCATTGAGGCATTGTTCAATTCAAATTAAGTCTAGTAATTATTTAAACTAAAAAGGTTACTAATTCGTACAATAAGTAAAAGACAAATGCAATTTTTAGGGCACCTAAATTGACATAAATGTATTGAACATCTTGCTCTCACAGGAAAGATAGTAGAAAGTAAAAAGAGTCAAGGTAGACCAAGAAAAACATTTGAATAGTTTGAACAGCTGGATGACAAAGAAAGAGAAGAGTAATATTAGTTTTTGGAGGTTATCTGATCAGAGAGATGAATGGCGCACCATGATCACCGATGTCTGACACAGACTTGGTATTTGAAGAGGAAGAAGAATTATTTAAACCTTAGGTCATTTTTCAGTACCTGGTTCACCCCCCAATGTAACACTGATTGGCCTGGTGGTTTACAATTATGTGCGAGATGTAATAATTGGCTTGCCAACTAGTATGATTTCTCATATTTAATATGCTCGCTTTGAGGTCCCAAAATATGATATGGGAATGTTGACCAAAATATGCTAAATACAAAAAAGTCAATTTCTAACAAAAGTGCGGCTATGTGGTCAAGTGGTATGACACTTGCTTTTAGATCGGAAGGTACTGGGTTCGGGCCTCGCTTGGCGCATAGTTGAATCCTTGGAAAAGGCTATTCACTTACATTCTCTCACCTTACTCAGGTGTAAAATGAGTGCCTGGCCATTAACAGCGTTGTTTCTGTCCGAAACAATTGTAATATCGCCTAACAGGCGTCATGTCTCGTCTCGTCCTACATGTTTAGTGTTGCTGTTGGCCAGGGACCCCTTGTAAAGTGCTTTTGAGCACGTTTAGTGGATATTGCGCTTTATAAAAGCTCAATTTTAAAATTATTTAAAAATAATAAAAGTGGAATAATTGAAGATCATTAAATACCTGCCTTCACCTAGATGAGAATCTTGGGTAGCCAGACAAGATGATTGACATAGGAATTGCAAGATTTTACCACCCTCTACTAGCTTGGTAAAGTCTCCATAAATTCAGCGAATGTTTTAAATTTGAAATTTTGGGTGGTTGCACATACTGAAAATATGATTTTTTTTTTTTCTTTCGGGGGGGGGGGGGGATGGCAATATGAGGAAATTATTATATATATTGGGGAAATTGTTTGATGTTGGTTGGCAAGTCTGTTATATTAATATACGTACATGTTTTACAGGAGTACTTATATATATATATATATATAAACAAATGTATGCCATGAAACCCCATATTTTTCTGTATTCCTCTAATCTGCTAGTAGTTAGCTACAAGTACAAGGCCTGCACTTTTCAACTTGCCAACTTAACTCCACGGCCAGTTCTTATTAAAATCACATATTAAAAAACAGACTTTGGTTGAAAAAGTAACGAATTATTTGAGATTCCATGTTGGACCTCAATTGTTATATATATTTTTTGTGTTTGTTTTTTCCCACTTTTCCTTCCCCTTTTAAAAAAAAAAAAAAAAAAAAAATTTTTATACAGTTTCTTATATATATATATATATATATATATATATATATATATATATATATATATATATATATATATAATATATATATATATATATATATATATACCCTAATTGTTGTTATTATTTGGGGGGGGGGGGGGGGGGGGTGGTTAACTGTTGTTCTGTATTTTTTAAATAAATTTTACATGCTATTCATGTCGCGCTACCACCCCCCTTTTTCCCTCTATCTGTCTCTCCTCTCTATGCATGTGTCTGTCTGCAACTATTTCTTTCTCTCTGCGTATCTAGTGATATGTAATAATAAGAAGTGTATCAGACAATATTGCCATACAATTTGAATATTTTTAGAGACGTCAAAAATAATCTTTTATTATTTTATTATCAACTAATTATAAATATGTCTTTACTTTCTATTGCATTTATTATAATACGTTTATTCCATTTATGTCAAAACTGGCATTTAAGTATATTTTATTTGTCATGGAACTATGTGTTTTTTATGCAGTGATTTGAATGTTAATGCTATATTATATGTATATATATATATATATATTTTTTTTTTTTTTTGGTGATAAAACTCAGCTGACATAGAAAAATATTTTAAAAATATGTTGTCAAATTATATTGTAACCCACCGTGTTAATCCGGTATTAGTGGGTGGGGTTCCTGACCTCCCATAGTGGGCAGGGAAGCACTTACTGTGTCTTCTATCCCCCTATATCTTTTTTTCCAAAACACTTTCTGTCTTTGTCTTGGGATGAGATTAGCCTACTTGGTTTTGTCCTGGCCCTGGCCTGATACTCTGGCTGGGAGGGAAACAGTCAAATGTAAAGTTATAGGTTTGGGAGATATATATTTTTTGTCTTGTAAATCATTTCGCTGTTATGCACTGTATTATATTTGATTTGTAAACATTGAGTGTGTTCCTCTTTGTTGGGACCTGTACTTGTGTCTGGGTGAGACTTTCAGGTGATCTCAAATTAAGTACACTGATGGTGTGCTCTTGGAATCTACATCTGTTCCCTATTTGAACCACTTTTTCCTCAATTTTTTTTTATTTGTACTTCTATAATGTTAACACCATCCAATATCCTTCCTTTTTACTGGCACTGATATGACCTAAATGTGTTGCAAGCGTCGTAAAACCTTTAAAAACAAAAACAAACAAGCTCTGCAATACGGCACGCTAGAGTTGAATGACCTATTATTTAATATATATATATATAGGTTATAATATTAGCATCGGATTTCGGCATCCTCAGATTCTTCCCAGCATGGTTTTTGGCCTCTCCAGAGAGAGAGTGATAGAATCCTGCGAGAACTGAATTTATTTTAAATCAGATTTTATGGGTTAAGTTTTCATTTCAATTGTAAGCATCGTCATATTCACCCTGACATACATAATACCATTTTGAGACGATGGGTCACAAATAATTGAGGTTGATTAATCTTATGATGATTGTAATATATTCATTGCATTTATTGGCATTTCATGATCAAGATTTTTTTCTTCTTTTATTATTGTTACACTTCTTCTTCTTCTTCTTCTTCTTCTTCTTCTTCTTCTTCTTCTTCTTTTTATTATTATTATTATCATTATTATTATTATTATTATTATATTATTATTATTATTATTATTATTATTATTATTATTATTATTATTTAAAAAACTATTTCATATTTGTAAAATATGTAAATTTCTGTCCTCTCGTCTTAAAAAAAAAATTCATTCGATTCTATTAAATTCAAGTGAAAACTCTCATTTATGTTGCCTATTTGGAGCTTTGGGGGTGCTGTTAGCTCAGTTGGGAGAGCACTCGATTCACAAGCAAAGGGATCGAGATCAATCCTGGGTGCAGTCGAGATTTTTTTTTCTGACCCCCCCCCCCCCCCCCCCCTGTCCACCCAGCAGTGATTGGGTAGCTGGGTCCATTAGATCTGGCGGAAGGTCTTTGCGATAGACTTGCATTCGATCCAACTGGTAGCAAGCAATTACTATTGTTTGTTTCACGCTATAGAAACAGGGATAAATTCCGGCTTCATGGACTTAATGGCTCTAAACTTTGAACTTTGAAAAGGAATTTGAAATTCCAGTTTCTAAAATTTGCTCTATTTACACATAATTTGTTTATTTATTATTTTTTTGGAGATAGATCTAATACAAGGTAAGAGAGAGAAAAAACTATTGTTTTAACATGACAAAATCTATTACAAGATGGAAAAGGAACTATTGTTTTAACACGCTAGCCTTAATTAAATGTTTATTTATATGATCATGTTATTGAAATACATTTTGAAAAAAGAATATATATTGAGATTTTTACAATACAATATATCTGTCAATCTCGGCAGCTAGAAGCAGCTTAACCAGTTCTGTCCCTTGAATATAATCTAAAGGAACGACCTATTTCTGGGATCTTGTAATATATATATATATATATATATATATTATATATATATATATATATATATATATATATATATATATATATATATATATATATATATATAAATATGATGTGTGCAGCAATTGTAACTCTTATGACAGTGTGATGACTTTAGGTTTAGGCTCTTGTCTGTGGCTGAAAATGCTAGCAAAAAGGTAAAAGTGAATTGATAATTTGAAAAAAAGTAATTATAATGATAAAATTGAGTTCTAATATCTTCGAAAAAGTCGGTGTTGAATAATATACATATTTATTTACTTATTTGAATAATTATTGTTGATTTGTTTTGTTTCAAATCTATTTCATGATTCATTTTCAAATTATTTATGTAGTTATTTTTTATAATTTATTAATTTTTTTATTTATTTAGTATATTCATTTATTCATGTTTACCTTTATGCTAGCATTTCCAGGCTTTTGACAGCTTTATGTTGCCTTCACCTTATTTCTTCAAAGTAATTGTATTATCCAACTTTCTTCAACTGAATAAAGAAATTCAAACATGTTCATAGAAAGGGGGGAAGTGGTATACCTGCACCTTTTAACCTCATTAAATATAAGAATGTCATTACAATTACAGCTCCTCCTCCATTTGCTGCAGGTTTGTTTAAATTTTTTTTTCTTTCTCCGTCCCATCATGGATAAGCACATTAAAATCATAATATTCCTTGCCGGTAAGGGAATTTATATGTAATCTGTTACGAGAAAAACATTTGGAGAAGAATGATTTCGAGTCCCCTTTATTTTTTAAACTTTCATTCCAATGTATTCTTTCAAAACCCTTGTGATACTACTAAATCTTTATCATTATTATTATAATTTACTTTCATTTGTGCCTTTGTCTACCAATTTATATCCGAGCAATCTATATATTCATTATTTCACCTATTGTTCTCTACCCACCCCACACAACCTAAATTTGTTGAGGAATTCTATTTAATTGGCGTGTAAAACATCTTGTTTGATTTATACAAAAAATAATGTAATGCAAAAGAACTCACCAAAAGATTTCAGAAGATTACACATATTCAGGGATGCCCGAGGTGGAAAACCAGCTTTTTGAAATCTTTCTGCTGACCATGGTCGGTATTGATGTGTTAATGTTTAAAGATCTGGGTAGGGTCTTTGACTTCCCATTGTAGGCAGGGGGTCATGCTGTGTCTTCTATCTCCTATATCTGCTTTCTGAGTTGCTTTCTGTCTTTGTCTTAGAAAGCGATTACTTGATTTTCTCCTGGCCTTGGCTGAGAGGGAAACAGTCAAATGCATTGTGTTGGTTTTCAGAGATAATATTTTTCTACCTTGTAAATCATCTCTGTTATGTATTGTTATATTTGTTGTTTTAAATCTATAATGTAAGCATTTGAGTGTGTTCCTCTTAATTGTAATCTTGTGTTTGTGTCTGGATGAGACTTACACGTGATATGAAACTAAGTACACTGATAGAGTGCTCTTCGAATCTACATCTGTTCCCTATGAACCAATATTTTGACTATTCCATTTTCTTCTTTTTACTGGCACAGATATAACCTTAATGTGTTGCAAGCGCCGAAAGACCCTAAAAAACAAACAAAGAAAATTTTTAAAGATGAAAGTATTGAGTGTTTAAAGGTAACACGGAAGGGAACCTATGTGGATTTGAATCCTTTTATGGTGAAGCTGGGTGGGGTTCCTGACCTCCCATAGTGGCAGGGGGGTACATACTGACCTCTATCCCCTTATATCTGTTTTCCAACATGCTTTCTGTCTTTGTCTTGGTATGAGATTACTTGGTTTTGTCCTGTCCCTGGCCGGAGTCCTAGCTGTGAGAGAAACAGTCAAATGCATAGTTTTTGTTTTGGGAGATGATATTTTTTTAACTTGTAAATCATCCCTCTGTTATGTATTATAATATTTGTTATTTTGAACGTATAATGTAAGCATTTGAGTGTGTTCCTCTTTGTTGGATTTTGTGCTTGTGTCCTGATGAGACTTATAGGCGATCTCAAACTAGGTACATTGGTGGTCTGCTCTTGGAATCTTCATCTGATCCCTATTTGTTCCCAGTTCCCCTATGTCTTACTTTTTCTTGGGTGCTTTAATTGTAATTCTAGAACTTTTTACTTATCCCATTTTCTTCCTTTTTACTGGCGCTAATATAACCTAAATGTGTTGCAAGCGCCGTAAAACCCTTAAAGACAAAAACAAACCTCCCATAGTGGGCAGGGAGGCACTTACTGTCTTTTCTATCCCCTATATCTAATACCTGTTTTCCAACATTCTTTCTATCTTTGTCTTGGGATATTACTTGGTTTTGTCCTGGCCCTGGCTGGGAGGGAAACAGTCAAATGTATAGTTAGTTTTGGGAGATGATATTTTTTTTCCTTGTAAATTATCTCTCTGTTATGCACTATATTATTTTTTCTTTTACATATGTATGATTTGTAAACAATTGAGTGTATTCCTCTTGGCGAGGACCTGTGCTTGTGTCTGGATGAGATGAGACTTTTAGGTGATCTCATAGAGGTACACTCTTGGAATCTACATCTGTTTCCTATTTGAACCAATTTCCCTTTGTCTTACCTTTTCTTGAGTGCTTTAATTGTAATTCTAGAACTTTATACTATTCCCCTTTCTTCCTTTTTAATGGCGTTGATATGACCTAAATGTGTTGCGAGCGTGTAAAACCATTTAAAAAACCAAACCCAACAAAAATCAACACATACGGTGATAGCATTTGATGAAGGGAGGCTTTTGCATGAAATATATTCATAAGATGGTCTTTACGAGAAAAGTTTTCAGGTTGTTGTGATTTTAGCAAAGGGCATCCCTGCAATATGTAATTGGTTTGTTATCTATATATATATTTTTATACAACAAGGAGGAGATACGAATTACATAATCACAGGCATCTAATTTATAATTGGTTTTTTTTTCTCTCTTTTACAACGAATTTCAGTAAGGCGTAGGAAAACAACCACTTGTTGGGAATTGTGTATATATTATATTATAAAAATATAGTTATGAACGTATTTTAGAAGTTGTTGCTTGTTTATGTGTTACTGCTATTGATCTTTGCTTAACTCGTGATTGGATGTTGTTTGTAATGACTTGAATGGGAATTGTGTATATTATATTATAAAAATATTGTTATAAAAGTATTTATTTTAGAAGTTGATTGTTTATGTGTTACTGTTATAGATCTTTGCTTAACTCGTGATTGAATGTTGTTTGTAATGACTTGAATGGGAATTGTGTATATTATATTATAAGAATATTGTTGTAAAAATATTTATTTTAGCAGTTTGTGATTGTTTCTGTGTTACTGCTGTAGATCTTTGCTTAACTCGTGATTGGCTGTTATTTGTAATGACTTGAATTTGAATGTTGATCGTGTCTTTTTTTTTTTTCTTCTTCCTTTTGACTCATATGACTAATCGTCTCAATATGGTGTTATGTCGAGTGGATTAAAAAATAAGTAAATAAATAAATATACAAAACTTTAATGATCTGAGGGGGTCCCGATAGCTCAGTTGGTAGGGCACTCGCTTCGCTCGCAAAGGGACCGAGATTGATCCCGGGTGCAGTCAAGATTTTTTTTCCAGCACCCCCCACCCCTCCCCACCTGTCCACCCAGCAGTAAATGGGTAGCTGGATCTGTTAGATCTGGCAGAAAGTACTTTGCGATAGACTAGTGTCCTATTCAAAGGGTAGCAAGCAATTGCTATTGTCCGTTATAGAAACCAGGATAAACTTTGGCTCCATGAACTACTCCTTACTTTAATGATCTTGATGTATAAAATTTCAAACAAATCAATTTTATTTAGGAGAGTGAGTTTATTGGGGTTTTTTAATAAATTCTATTTATAATTTTTTTTTTGTCTCTACAACTTGTAAATATTTACAATAATATAATAATAATAATATTTATAATGAATGTATATAGCGCCTAGTTCCAATTAAGAATTACTCACTGGCTCTTTACATCAACATTGCATGTATCATACACAAATATAGAACTGACATGTTAAAAATCAAATAAATACGATGATAAAGTAATATATTAATATAAAATACATACTAAGAGTCCAAATTATATGCCCTACAGAAAAACTCAGTTTTTTTACCGTTTTCTAAAAATAAGTGGATTTTCACTATTTTTCTTTTCAATACCGATATATAATACATTCCACAAACGACATAAGTTATTACACTACCGACACGATGACGATGTGGTTTTGAAAAAAAAAAAGCAGAGAGGCACCTAGGAGTAAAAACTCCATTTTTTTGAGTGGTGATGTTTCATCTCTGAA
>NC_088362.1:31480089-31485089 GCF_034508935.2 Berghia stephanieae
CAAGAGGTTGTCCCCCTTACTTGGGAGACTCTCACTGTTTTTGCTTATTTATTACTACAATGAGACCATAACAATTTGGGTCATCAGACTCGCAAAAAGTAAACATCGGCCCCGTCATAATTTACCCTATTGAGGTGACATATCACAAATGTGATACTTTGTTCTGTTTCTAGTAGTTTTTTGTTTTTGTTTTTTAAAGGAAGGATTGTAAGCGATGATAATGGTATGACGTCAGTGAGTGATGACATCGTGACGTCGTCAAGATTTTTTGAGTCCAAATACTCTGTCCAGAAATGTCCTTGACCTTCGTTTGAACTCGACGATCTCGCGACAGAGCGTGAGGAAAGCGTCTGTGACCTTTGACACGTCTTCCGCGGCCGCCACTTCTGTGAACGGACAGTTCAGTTCCGTGGCGAGTCTTGCACCTGTTCAGGACAGGAAATAATTAATAACACTGGGAAATTGAACGTAAGCTTCAATTTAATATACAAAAACAGATAAAATGAACGTTTCGGGTTTCCCCTTTATCAACAAAACAGGATGAATGAAACACTACAGACGAATGAGATAATGTGGTAGTGGCGTTGTTAAGATTCATCGGTAGCCCAACCAAAGAGCATTCCTCTAATAACAGCAGAGTGAAAAATAGGTTCCTTTTTTTCTCAAGAGTTGAATCATCATCATCATCATCATCATCATCATCATCATCATCATCATCATCATCATCATCATCAAATCCTCCTCCTACTCCTCGTCGTCGCCATTTTCATCATCATCATCATCATCTTCATCATCATCATCATCATCATTATCGTCGTCGCGTCGCCATCCTCATCATCATCTCTTCATCCTCCTCCTCTTCCTCCTCCTCCTCCTCATCATCATCATATCCTCCTCCTCCTCCTCCTCCTCCTCATCATCATCATCATCATCATCATCATCATATCCCCCTTCTCCTCCTCCTACTCCTCGTCGTCATCGTCATCATCTTTATCATCATCATCATCATCATCATCATCATCATCATCAGCATCATCATCGCCCTCAATGTCGTCGTTCGACATTCATACTTGTATCAATGATTTCCATACCAATATTATCTGAAACGATTACCATACAGAAACGAGTTATGCAATGAAGCGCGTCTTTGATCTTTGGGTTTATTGTTTGCCGATAACGTGCCTTTGTTTTATTTCATTTCCGTGCATGGTGCAAATTGCTGAGTGTCATGAGCCTTGAAAATGCCAATCTGGTGCATTTTCTATCACCTCCCCTCCCCCTCCCCTTTCCAACCCCCTCGTTACTTCATAAGCATTCTTCACTCTTTTTGTATGCCGCTGACTTCTCTGGTATTGGTATCGAGAGCCTCACTTCAAGTTGAAGTTGTGATATATATATATATATATATATATATATATATATATATATATATATATATATATATATATATATATGATATATGAGAGAGGAGAGAGAGAGAGAGAGAGAGAGAGAGAGAGAGAGAGAGAGAGAGATTTTAAAAATTATATATATATTTATTTTTTGTTTTTTGTTTTGTTTTGTTGCATTGGTCAGTTAAGAAATATTTAGAGAAGAGGATGATGCTGACTATGACGACGACCACATCGACGACGACGACGACGACGATGATGATGATGATGATGATGATGATGATGATGATGATGATGATGATGATGATGATGATGATGATGATGACGACGACAACGATGGTGTTGATGATGAAGACGAGGAGGAGGGGAAAAAAGAGGAGATTGGATGCAAGGATGAAGACGATGATGACAATGACGATGAATAATAAATAAATGATGATGATGATGATGATGATGATGATGATGATGATGATGATGATGATGATGATGATGATGATGATGACGACGACAACGATGGTGATGATGAATGACCACGACGAGGAGGAGGGGAAAAAAGAGGAGATTGGATGCAAGGATGAAGACGATGATGACAATGACGATGAATAATAAATAATAATAACAACAACAACAACAACAACGAATCCTCACCATCGTCATAGGAGACCTGTCGTCCGTGCGACAAATCCGCCTTATTTCCCACCACGATCACCGGGACGTGTGAGGTCTTCTTGACATCCTCCAGACGTCTTCTCGTCTCCGCCAAGACGTCGAACGTCTTCCTAGCTGTCACAGAGTACACCAGGAGGAATCCGTCGGCCCAGCGGATGACCTCATCTCGAGCTCCAAGGTCATCATTCTATAGAATTAACGAAGATTGAAATTGTAGGTTTAGTTTATGGAAACATTTGAAGGCTGGTTTTCCAAAATTCGTTAACCCTCTCCTCACCAACTACAAGAAAATCGTCAAAGTTCGATAAAGAATTTTGTTTTGTTACAGTTATGAAAACCTGGCATTGCGTTGTATATCTCATTTTACTGAACAATATTATATATAGAATGTACTTGTTGCTTTTCTGTTTGAGTAAGAATGATCTATTTTTGTGCTGGGTGGGTTTAAAGTTTTGGGTAAAATTCTGAAACTGGCTGGTCAGGAGAGAGTTAAATCGATTTTTCTACTTTTTGAGATTTTTTCTCCATGAGATAAATTGAAACGTAAACTTTATTTTAAGCATCATTTGGCACAAAAATTTCCCAAGATTTGTGTGAATTTAAAGTTTAAATGATAAAATAATAGACCGAATGATAAATTTTAGGGGAAATAATCCTCAATATCTCAAAATGGGAGAACCGGAGTTAGGGAGTTTTGGAAAACCACTTGTCATTTGTAATCTGCAGAATCGTGAAATAAATTACACAAACCACGCACTTTTAAAACCACACACATTGGCATCATATTTAATTTTGTATTGTTGTGCAAAGTAGATAGATAATTAATATTTACTCAAACTCAAATTAATTTAAATGTTGACAACATAATTTTTAATAATTGATTTTGTTTGTTTGTTTTCCCATAGGAATGTCAACGTTTTAGGTAAGATAGCAAAGAAGTGGGGGACCTCCACAAAGCATGTTAGAATAATAAATAAAATAAATTAAATTCCTTTTCTTCATCCCCAAAGGGAAATTTGCCTTTAGGGTCTATTCCAAGGGAAGACTGGAATAACCCAAGCGTCAGCCGCAGAGCAGCGCCGCAAAGTGAGCAAGGGCGAGGCGACTTGCTCAAGGCCACACAACGAGGCGGGTAGTCGAACTCTGTACCTTTCAGGTACGAAGCAAAGACCGTACCGCTAAGCCACGCTGCCCCCCCCCCCCCCCCTCACCCCCTCCCTCCTTCCCAGCGAGTACTGTATCATTTATGGTTAGTAACCACCATTATTATTTAATTCTAAGCTCACGTTTGACCGCGTATCAAGTAGCTCAAAGCTGATGTTCTCTCCTTCAAGGTTAGTATTGCACTTGTATTTGTTATCTGAAATGAATACAGAAAAAAAAAAAAACAATAGTAATAATATTTTATTTCAACTTACGAAATGAAAAACAAAAAATATAGGTGAATGATTAAAAAGAACCCAGTCTATTATATAAATCTCTCTCTCTCTCTCTCTCTCTCTCTCTCTCTCTCTCTCTCTCTCTCACTCTCTCGCTCTCTCGCTCTCTCTCTCCCCCCCCCCTCTCTCTCTCTCTACTCTCTCCCTCTCTCTCTTCTTTCTCTCTCTCTCTCTCTCTCTCTCCTCTCTCTCTCTCTCTCTCTCTCTCTCTCTCTCTCTCTCTGTCTGTGGAGTGAGCTCCAATTTTGGGATTCTAGTGTTTCTAGTTAAGCAAGCATATTATGTGAATCAACTCGGTAATGTGTAGGGGTGAACTAGATGTAAGCAATTTAGTTTATAGTCAAATAGTAGAATGGGAGAAATTGTGACAAATGATGTTCCAAATCATTGATAGTGTGAAACCAGTCTTCCAAAGGACTGGACACATACCTTGTTCAACTGATCTTCTGGTTTCAAAGTGATGGTATCTTATTTCTATCCTAGATAAACGCTGTTCGTCAATAAAGATCATCCATCCTCGCTCTTTTACGCCTTGTTATTACAAGAAGCTGCCTATACGTCCATTAGCGATGTGAAGAACGGCAAAGCAGCAGGGATAGATGGTGTATATCCCGATATGGTGACGCATCTGGGCCCCAGGGCACGGGCCTGGCTGCAGAGGCAATGTCCGACGTCCTTGCAAAAGGAAAGCTTCCACAAGTGTGGAAACTTGCGAAGATAGTTGCCATCCTGAAGCCCGGGAAACCGGCGAAGGAGGCAGACAGTTACAGACCCATATCTCTGCTGAGCTGTCTTTACAAATTGTTGGAGCGTGTTCTATTAAAACGATGGAGGCCGGTCCTAGACGCTGCCCTGCCACCCCAGCAGGCGGGCTTCAGGGAAGGGAGGTGCACCACGGAGCAGGTCATTGCCCTTACAGAGCATATTGAGCATGGGTTTGAGAGAAAACAGCAAACAGGTGCTGTCTTTATCGACCTATCAGTGGCTTAGGATACGGTCTGGTGCGAAGGGTTGATGCTCAAACTAGCAAAAATCATAAGGTGCAAAAAGACCTTGAAGTTGTTCTCTTCGATCTTAGGGGAAAGACAATTCCACGTCGTGCTGGGAGACGCCACGAGCAACGTGAGGAAATTGAAGAATGGGGTCCCTCAGGGGTCGGTACTTGCGCCAATGTTATTTAACGTTTACATTAGCGATATGCCGAACACTTCCTCCATGAGGCTGGGATACGCGGACGACTGGGCACTCGTTACTCAGAGTAAAGTGTGGACCCTTCTCGAGAGCGTACTCAGCGAGGACGTCACCAGACTCAAATCCTACTTCGACAAGTGGTACCTGAAGATGAACACTTCAAAAACCGTGGCCACTGCATTTCACCTATGCAGTGCTTGGCACACCAGAAAACTGAATGTCCTAGTCGGGGACCAGCCACTCCCATATGAGCCGCATCCAGAATATTTAGGTGTCACGTTGGATCGCAGCCTTACCTATCGGGTGCATC
>NC_088362.1:31490089-31495089 GCF_034508935.2 Berghia stephanieae
CCGATCAAAACTCAAAAGTCCCGATTTTCACGATCGGCGGATCAAAATTCCCGATTTTCACGATCGGCGGATCAAAAGACCCGATTTTCACGATCGGCGGATCAAAAGTCCCGATTTTCACGATCGGCGGATCAAAATTCCCGATTTTCACGATCGGCGGATCAAAAGACCCGATTTTCACGATCGGCGGATCAAAAGTCCCGATTTTCACGATCGGCGGATCAAAAGTCCTGATTTTCACGATCGGCGGATCGAAACTCTAAAGTCTATCAACGAGCTTTGCGCACCATGTTTTATTTAATTTTGGGCATAGCCTATAACCTATAGATTGAATGAAGTTGACGTCACTCAAGTCTTTGCTATTGATTTTTGCCATCCGTGTTTATGAGTAATTCTCACTAAACTGTATAAACCAGACTATAAACGTTCAAGGTTACACATAGCTTTGTGTGTTGGTCCGTTATACTTCCGGATGGTAATGTTGAGCTTCTTTGCCAAGCGCATACTATCTATAAGAATACCCTTTAGAGCCCCTTTTTTAGAACGAAATATAGGACTAGATCTGCCACTGTCACTGTTTAAAGATTTGATAATTTAGTTTTGATACTGTATAGTTGAAGGACTCATTTGTGACCCAACGTCTCAAAACGGTATTAAGTCGGGATGATAAATTAAGATGCTGAAAACTGAATTTGTAGCCAGAAATATCAGACTCGCGTTGAGTTTATATGCTTTGGTGAGGAGAGTGAATATCATATTTTAGAGTGCGAAATACCAATAATTCAAATTTTTGACCAGTTTAGCTTTAATTTGACTTGGTTCATCCCGACATAATACCGTTTTGAAACGTTGGGGAACATTTATCATGAGAATGGATTTACTCATTACGATCTGTCGTCTCAAGGCGGATGTAAAAGGCATTTTTGTTTATCAATTTATATGATATCGACGATGTCACAATATTTCATGATATTTAGCTAGTGATAACAATTTTTATCCAGATGTGACCAACCCTCTCAAAACGGTTTGTTATCGCGTTAACCAGTTGATTATGTGCGGCTATGTGGTCTTGTGGTATGGCACTCGCTTTCGGATCTGAAGGTCCTAGGTTCGAGACCCGATCGGCCCATAGTTGAATCCTTGGAAAAGGCACTTTACTCACATTCTCTCACCGTAGACAGGTGTAAAATGAGCACCTAGCCGTTAACTGCGCCAGAAAAAAAATGTTTTATCGCCTAACAGGCGTCATGTCTCGTTTTACATGTTAAGTTTTGCTGCTGATAAGGGATCCTTTGAAAAGCGCTTTGAGTAATGGATATTGCGCTATATAAAAGCTCTAGTTTTAAGTTTAAACTGCCGTACTCTGGAAAAACAAGTATTTAAAATCTGGGCAGAAAACTTGTTTTTCAAAGATCGATCGATTTAAAGGGCCCCATCTTGGCAAAAAAAACAAAAAACCAAACAAACAAACAAACAAAAAAAACCAAAAAAAACCCTTTCAAACTGAGAATTTAAGGAAGACTTCTTGAGGTCCGAGGTTTGAGAGTTTTGACAAGATGCTGGAACCTAGATAGTCCATCTTGTCATGCTATAGCTAAGAAACACTGAGGCACTCTTTGTTTATCTGGTTCATTCAGTAATTCAATAATAATAATAATAATAATGATAATAATAATGATAATAATAATAATAATAATAATAATAATAATAATAATAATAATAATAATAATGATAATAATAATAATAATAATAATTATCATAATAATAATAATAATAATAATAATAATAATAATAATGATAATAATAATATAATATAATAATAATAATAATAATAATAATAATAATAATAATAATAATAATAATAATAATAATAATATTAATAATAATAATGATGATGATGATGATGATGATGATGATGATGATGATGATGATGATGATGATGATGATGCTAATGATGATGATAATAATAATAATAATAATAATAATAATAATATAATAATACTAATAATAATAATAATAATAATAATAATAATAATAATAATAATTATCATAATAATAATAATAATAATAATAATAATAATAATAATAATAATAATAATAATGATAATAATAATATAATAATAATAATAATAATATTAATAATAATGATGATGATGATGATGATGATGATGATGATGATGATGATGATGATGATGAATGATGATGATAATAATAATAATAATAATAATAATAATAATAATAATAATAATAATAATAATAATAATAATAATAAGAAGAAGAAGAAGAAGAAGAAGAAGAAGAAGAAGAAGAAGAAGAAGAAATAGAAGAAGAAGAATGATAGTGAAAGTGATGATTATGATGATGTTGATGATGATGATGATGATGATGATGATGATGATGATGATGATGATGATAATGATGATGGCGATGATGATGATGATGATGACGATGATGATGGTGGTGATGATGATAATGATGATGCTGATGATAATTATAATGATGGTGATGATGATGATGACGATGATGATGATGATGATGATGATGATGATGATGATGATGATGATGATGATGATGTAATAATAATAATAATAACAATTCAGATTACCACGGCGGGTTACAAATGATACCGGTAAGATTTCGCTATCGACTACCTGGAAATTATTCTTTGTTTATCACTAGATCCATGCGTTTACTGGACTTCACTTCCACGATTATTTATTAGTTATACCATTGACTCCTCTTGACTGAAGTACGGAATAAAGATGCGCCGAGTTGGAATAGGTTCTATGGACTTATTCTTTCTATTTCTGTCTGTTATCGCTCTGCCTAAAGCATTCACTGAGAATGGTAAGATAATAACGTTTTTAAATCTTAAAAAAAGATTTTTGTGCGTTTATGTGGTCTTGCGGTAATACAGTCGCCTTTGGATTGGAAGGTCCAGGGTTCGAGTCCCGCTCCGAGCGCTGGCGGCACATGTTTTAAGTCCTGGGAAGAGGCACTTTACTCATATTCTCTCATCGTGCTCAGGTGTATAATGAGTATATCAAATCAAGAAATTAAGGAACAGGGACCGCTGTAAGATTAAAAAAAAAAAAAAACAACTGAATAAGTGTGTATGAAAGGTGCCAGACAAAGTAAGAAAGATTATTTTTTAAACCGACCTCGAGGTCGACTGATTATTTTGAGAAGGTTTTCTTCTTAGTTTATTCTTTCTTGCGTTGTCTGGCACCTTTCATACACACTTATTCAGTTCTTTATTTTGTATAGTGAGTACCTGGCCGTTAAAAGCATTGTTTTTATCTGCAAAAAAATATATAGATAATTTCGCCTAACAGGCGTCATGTCATGTCTCGTTGTACATGTCAAGTGTTGCTGTTGGTAAATAAGCGCTTGTAAAGCGCTTTGAGCAGGATGCGTTGATATAGATAGTATGCAGATGACGTCACTCAGGCCTTTGTTATTGTTTTTGCCATCCGCGTTTGTGAGTTGTTCTCACTAAACTGTATTAACCAGACTATAAATGTTCATGGTTACACAGAGTTTGTGTGTTGGTCCGTTATACTTCCGGATGGCAATGTTGTGAACTCCTTGGCCAAGCGCATTCTATCTATAGAACTATATAAATGGTCGAATCTTGTTTGTTTGTTTGTTTTGTTTTGTTAATATTCATATAAATAATATAATTTTAAGTGTCAACGAGGCAGACAAACTGGAGAGAAGGCTATCGGCAGTGTGCTCTTGGCTAAGAAACTCACAACATTGCCATCCACAAGTATAGATAGTATGCGCTTGGCTAAGAAGCTCATAACATTGCCATCCGGAAATATAACGGACCAACACACAAAACTGTGTGTATCCATGAACGTTTATAGTCGGGTTAATACAGTTCAGTGAGCATTACTCATAAACGCGGAGTCAAAAAACAATAACAAAGACCTGCGTGACGTCATCTGCATACTATCTATAACGGACCAACATACAAAACTATGCGTAACCTTCAACGTTTATAGTCGGGTTAATACAGTTAAGTGAGAATTACTCATAAACGCAGATGGCAAAAAGACCAGAGTGACGTCAATTTCGAACTATTGAAAGCTAATAGAAACAAAGAAATAATTGCAAATTCAAATGCTTTAAGCGAAAGAAATTTTGACACAAGCTTCTCGTCATTTGTCGATTGGGTCTGTTTTCCACCGATTAATAATTTAAAAAAAAAATAATAAAAATAAATAAATATATGTAACCCAACGTTTCAAAACGGTATTATGTCGGGATGAACCAGATGCTAAAAAGTCAAATTAATGTTGAATGGTCAAAAATATGAATCACTCTAAAATATGATATTCATTCTCCTCAATAAAGCATGTAAGCTCAACACAACTCTGATAATTCTGGCTACCAATTCAGTTTTCAGCATCTTAATCATCCCGACTTAATACCGATTTGAGACGTTGTGTCACAAATTTAAAGATTAATTTTATTTTTAAAAGCATGAAAAATAACCATTGGATAACAAAAGAATCTTATTCGAAGCATATTATGGAAGCGGTGATGATTATTGAGATTTTGTCAAAGCATTTGAACGTGCGATTATTTTCATTTCAAATTGTTATGGACTACTACTACTACTACTGCTGCTACTACTACTACTACTACTACTACTACTACTACTACTACTACTACTACTACTACTACTACTACTACTACTACTACTACTACTACTACTACTACTACTACTACTACTACTACTACTACTACTACTACTACTTACTACTACTACTACTACTACTACTACTACTACTACTACTACTACTACTACTACTACTACTACTACTACTACTACTACTACTACTACTACTACTACTACTACTACTACTACTACTACTACTACTACTACTACTACTACTACTACTACTACTACTACTACTACTACTACTCTACTACTACTGCTGCTGCTACTACTACTACTACTACTACTACTACTACTACTACTACTGCTA
>NC_088362.1:31500089-31510089 GCF_034508935.2 Berghia stephanieae
CGAAGTGGATGTCACTCGGGTCTTTGTTATTGTTTTTTTTTTGTCGTCCGCATACTTTATGAACAATTCTCACTAAACTGTATTAACCAGACTAGATAGTATGCGCTTGGCTAAGAAGCTCATAACATTGTCATCCGGAAGTATAACGGACCAACACACAAAACTGTGTGTATCCATGAACGTTTATAGTCAGGTTAATACAGCTCAGCGAGCATTACTCATAAACGCGGATGGCAAAAAACAATAACAAAGTCCTGAGTGACGTCATCTTCGAACTATCTATAAACGTTCAAGGTGGAACATATTTTTGTGTGTTCGTCCCTTTTATTTCAGGATGGCAATGTTGTAAGCTTCTTAGACAAGCGCATACTATTTAAAGATAGGACGAATTTGACGTCACTCAGGTCTTTGTTATTGCTTTTCGCCATCCATGTTTGTGAGTATTTCTCACTAAACTGTATTAATCCGACTGTAAACGTTCAGGGTGACACATAATTTTGTGTGTTGGTCCGTTATACGTCCAGATGGAAATGTGAGCCTCTTCGCCAAGCTGCAGACCATCTATTCAAGTGTTGGTTAGATTGATCTGGCGGGCGGAACTTGTAAGTATTTAATTTTAACGCTTATCATCACTACACGCCTATACGTGTGACCTTGTGTGGCCTTGGTATTTCTGGCGCCTTAATTGTAACTCTGGAACCTTTCAGCCAATTACAGACAATCAATTCTGATCCGTTTTTGTAACTGACTGGACATCAAAGGGTCAAGGACGCTGTGACCCAAGTCAAATATGTGGCAGGCGCCTCATTACGGTTTTAAGTCGAAACGAATTAATAACAAAATGAAATTTGAATTCTCCCCCCCCCCCTCCCCACCCAAATAAAAACCCTAAAAAACGTGAGCGTTTATATAGGGCAATATCCATAATGAATTTGGTTATCAGACCTGCAAATAACTACACGTCAGCATAGGCCATATGCCGAAAAGTGAATTTTAAAAACAAAAACAATTAACACATAAATAGAAATTCGAATATTCAACATACATTAATACTCTGTCTGAAATAGAAACAAAACTGTTATGCAAAAGATTGTTGAATTTGAACAGAAACTTTCAAGAACCGTAGATGACAAATTTAATATTTGCACTATTTACTCGATTTATGATAGAACGAAGATGACGTCACTCAGCTCTTTGTTAAACATTTTTGCAATCCATGTTTATGAGTAATTCTCACTAAACTGTATAGATAGTATGCGCTTGGCTAAGAAACTCACAAGATTGCCATCCGGAAGTATAACGGACAAACACACAAAACTATGTGTAACCATGAACTTTTAAAGTCTGGATAATACAGTTAAGTGAGAATTACTCATAAACGCGATGGCAAAAAAACAATAACAAAGACCCGAGTACCGTCAATTTTATCCTATCTATTAACCAGACTATAAACGTTCAAGACTACACATAGTTTTGTGTGTTGGTCTTATATATTTCCCGATGGCAATCTTGTGAGTTTCTTAGCCATGCGCACAGTATCTATAGATAGAATGCGCTTGGCCAAGGAGTTCACAACATTGCCATCCGGAAGTATAACGGACCAACACACAAACTCTGTGTAACCATGAACTTATATAGTCTTGTTAATACCGTTTAGTGAGAACAACTCACAAACGCGGATAGATGGCAAAAACAATAACAAAGGCCTGAGTGACGTCATCTGCATACTATCTATAGAAGGAACAAAGTTGACGTCACTCAGCTCTTTTTTATTGTTTTAGAAAGCCTGGCAGTGATTCGTTCTCACTAACATGCATCAATCAGACTATAAAGGATAAATGTTCCGCACAGTCTTGCGAGTTTGTTGCTATGTTTAATTTGGCTGGCAAATATTGTGAGTATTTTACCAAAACGCATAACATCAATAGCGTGAAAGGAGAATGAATATACGAGCACCTCTTTGACCTCATATTGTCATGGCTTATTTATTTTGCCCCACTTGGCTTATACCTAGTAGTTTATGTTACTTATTATTTTTAGATTTGTGTAGGCTGCCAATCATTATTGGTTTTAGGTTGAGTAATAGATGCAGACGTCAAGAATACGCAAGATTTTTTGGGGGTTTATTTGGGAGGGGGAGGGGGAGGGGAGGGGGGGGGGTTACTACTTAACGTGAACACGACTAAGCTACTAGAACATGTGAACTGTAAAACGTATTGAACTAAAAATGTATGTAACAACATCAAGACTTTTTCTTTTTATTATTCTTAATAAGAATACGCTCTCTCTCTCTCTCTCTCTCTCTCTCTCTCTCTCTCTCTCTCTCTCTCTCCTCTTTCTCTCTCTCTCTCTCTCTCTCTTTCGCTCTCTCTCTCTTTTTCTCTCTCTCTCACTCTCTCTCTTCCTCTCTCTCTCTCTCTCTCTCTCTCTCTCTCTCTCTCTCTCTCGTGCCCGTGCGGCTATGTGGTTTAGTGGTATGACCTCGCTTTCGGATCGGAAGGTCCTGGGTTCGAGCCTTGCTCGGCGCATAGTTGAGTCCTTGGAAAAGGCTCTTTACTCACATTCTCTCACCGTAACCAAGTGTAAAATGAGTACCTGGCCGCTGACAGCGTTGCCTCTGTCTGTCGAAAAAATTGAAACATCGCCTAACTGGCGTCACGTCTCGTTCTACATATGTTACGTGTTGCTGTTGGTCTGGGACCCTTTGTAAATCGCTTTGAGCACGTTTAGTGGATAGTGCATCATATAAAAGCTTAAGTTTAAAAAATACGTATCGTTTTTGAGCTTAAAACAATTCATTTTCTTGACAGATGAAGGGCTTTGAGCCGGAAACATGCCATGTTAAGTATTTTGTTAATTTTGTCAGTGCATGAAGGTGAAAATTTTGTATTTGCATTTTCTGAAAGAATATGCTCACCAGAGCAATTTTATCTTTATTTGAAGTAAATCGGATGATTTTTCATGACGTTATGGTCAGATGTATGGGAAAGGAATCCAACAACTTTTCTCAAATTTTATACGTTTTCAAATTGACTAGCTATAAAAAATGTTTAGAAGTGAAATTAAACTTTGTCATTTCCCGAAGATGTACAAAAAGGGTTGATTTAATCATATATGGCAAAAACTCATTTTTGTTAAAAATTGACCTTCTAACTAAACTTGGTAATATCTAATTTCAAACCTTTTCACCACCCGACTGATTATGTCATTCACTGTAACAGTTTTAATGTAATCATTTCAGCAACGAGGCCCGATGGAAGCCAAATTAACCAGTAGATCAATCAAAACATTGGATTTGTGAAACACCATCACACGTGCTCGGACAAACATATAGACAGTATGCAGATGACGTCACTCAGGTCTTTGTTATTGTTTTTTGACTCCGCGTTTTATGAGTAATGCTCACTGAACTGTATTAACCCGACTATAAACGTTCATGGATACACACAGTTTTGTGTGTTGGTCCGTTATACTTCCGGATGGCAATGTTATGAGCTTCTTAGCCAAGCGCATACTATCTATAGTTGGTTGTTTTTAAACAATAAAGTGAATGAATTCGACCATTCTCTGATCGTTGTTATTGTGTTTATACCACCAAATGGGTGACTAGTTATCATACGATTTTCTCGATCATATTATAAACGTTTTAAGTTTGCACAAAGATTTCTGTGTTGGTTTTCTTCATCAAGCGATAGAACAGTGGGCATTTTACTTCGACAGTTCTGTGTAATTTGCTATGTTTACCAATCACTGTCACTGTTTACATTATGACGACTGTCCGAGAGGTGTGGTTATCTAAGTGTCAATTGGATTCAATAGTCTGATGTCACGTCGCCCAGCAACGGCGGCCATCGTGGTTCTAAACAAGGAAAATTGGTACTTTTTATTCTTCATGCTGGCTAGAACTTTTCATATGCCTTGTGATTAGAATGTGTAAAAGTCAAAACATGATCAGATTTATAGTGTTTTTCTCCTCTGGATACACTTTTATACTCGTCGGAAAATATTTCATAAGGGCGTCCGCCATTGTTCCGATAGTTTAGAGCCAGTTACTAAGTTACCATGCGTCATTACGAGGGAAGTGACATTACGACTGTTGAAGCGTATTGCTTCACAAACACAGTTGGTCTACTGGACATTCCATTCAAGACAAGACACAACACATTCACAACTCCATTATAACAAAACCTACACAATAAGGTACGCATATTTTCAGGTCTGATAACCGAACGTAATTATGGGCCTGATTTAATATTGTTGTAAATGGACAATATCTATTTTTGTTTTGGTTTGAGAGTATTTCCATTACAACAATGAGACCATAACAATTCATGGGTTATCAGACCTGCAAATAAGTACACGTCGTACCCAACCCACCATTGGGTGAGAACCATAGGTATCTATTAAAATATACAAAATATAAAATATAAAAACAGTAGTTGAAGCAACGTTTTCTTTTGTTGAAAAGGTGAGTTTGAGCCTATACTAAAAATGTATCGACGCTCGCTGCTCGCTGTCTGACTGACAGAGGAAGAAAGTTAAAAACTAATAGGCGTTAAACTAGCGTATACATATATACAGGTATGACATCCGAACCCACTTATGAGCCTAGTTAAACATTGTTGTCATGGACAATATTTTGCGTGATTAAAAAAAAAAAATTTCCTTTACAACAAAATGAATCATGGACAATATTTTGCGTCATTAAAAAAAAAAAAACGATTTCCATTACGACAATGAGTCCATAAGAAATTGGATTATCAGACCTTCAATTAAGCGCACGTCGGGTTAAACGATAATTATCGCTTTGTAATTAATTCTATGCTCAATTGAACCTAAGCTTTCTTGAACAGAGCGTCTTTCAGTCTTTCTTCAACTCTTCATATTTTCTTTTTTCATGTGCTAATGCTGGGAAAATAATTGAATTAGCTAGGCTATGAATTTTCTTATTTCTCACGAGCGCCAGCCAAGATATGAAGCGATTGAAAGCTATAACAGATTGTAGTGATAATATATTTCACAGGCAACGACGTTCTGGCAAATGCTTTCATCAATGGGTGAAGTAAGTAGTAAAAATCTATCTAGAAAGAATTTGAATTTAGGTTACGATGTTGTCAGGGGGTTCCTGATAGCTCAGTTGGTAGAGCACTCGCTTCACAGGCAAAGGGACGGAGATCGATCTCGAGTGCAGTCGATATTTTTTCTGACCCCCCCCCCCCCCCCCCCCCCAACCTGTCCACCCAGTAGTGATTGGGTAACTGGGTCTGTTAGATCTGGCGGAAAGTGCTTTGCAATAGACCAGCGTCCTATCCAAAGGATAGCAAATAATTGCCATCGTCCGTTTCACGATATAGAAACCGGGATAAACTCCGGCTCCATGGGCCTAATGCATCGGGAGGAATACTACTACTACTACTTAGATGCAGTCAAGCCAAAAAAAAAAAACAGCCGACTAGTAGAGATATCTTTCACTCAAGCTTTTATATAGCGCAATATCCACCAAGCGTGCACAATGCTCTTTACAAAGATTCAAACATTTATTTTTAGGCAATTGCCAATATAACTCATACAGAAAATACTATTTTCATCAACAAATGAAGTAAGTAAAATCAATAATACAACAGCAATAATTAAAACATAGGGGGAGATAAGATGCCTCTTAGGCGATATTACAATTTAAAAAAAAAAAAATTGGGGGGGGGGGGGGGGGCAGAGACACCGCTCTTAAAGGTAAGGTACTCATTTTACACCTAAGTACGGTGAGAGAGTGTGAGTAGAGAGCCTTTTCTAAGTATTCAACTATGCGCCGCTCGTATTGAGTAGAATTTTTAAAAACCTGTCAATCCGAGCCATGAGGCCCATGGAGCCGGAGTTTATCCCGGTTTCTATATCATGAAACGAACAATTGCAATTGCTTACTACCCTTTGGAAAGGACGCTAGTCTATCGCAAAGTACTTTCCGCCAGATCTGACAGAGCCAGCTACCTAATCACTGCTGGGTGGACAGTGGAGTCAGAAGAAAACTCGACTGCACCCGAGATCGATCTCGGTTCCTTTGCTTGAGAAGCGAGTGCTCTATCAACTGAGCTATCGGTAGTAGCAGTAGTTGTGCACACCACCCTGCCCAGGATCGATCATAGAGAATACAAGACTAGTAGTCTGTGGGATCGATCTTGGTCCCTCTGCGAGTGAATCGAGTGCTCTCACTAACTAACTGTGCGGTCAGAACCCCCCCCCCCCCCACCCCAATGCAAGGGCTATTTAATTACAAAAACTCCAGGAATTTCATGATGAATTTGGTGTCAGCGTCAGAATCGCTCCATTTATTTGGTAAACAAAGCAGTTGAGCGGAATGTTACCCAACGTCTCAAAACGGTATGAAGTCGGGATGATTAAGATGCTGAAAACTGAATTTGTAGCCAGAAATATCAGACTTGCGTTGAGTTTATATGCTTGATTGAGGAGAATGAAAATCATATTTGACTCAACCCCCTCCCCTCCTCCCCTCTCCTCAAAAATACCGGGATGTCAAAAACACATTTTTAAATTAGAAAACAAAAACAACAACAACAACAAATCAACAACAAAAACAAAATTTGATGGAATTTGATGATGAATTCGGTGTCAGCGTCAAAATCGCTTCATGCATTTGGTAAACAAAGCAGTAGAGAGATATTTATATTCATAAATAGGAGAAGAATGGATGTCTGGCATTATCCACGGAGCGAAACCAACTGGTCTGATTGATATCATATAGTATGTGAGCCAACGTTTCAAAACGGTATTAATTCGGGATAGTTTTCATCATCTTAATCAGCTCGACATAATACCGTTTTGTGACGTTGGGTCACATATTATATGATATCAATCCAGATGCCAGACCAGTTGGTTTCGCTCCGTGAAAAATGCCAGACATCCATCCTTCTCCTATTTATGAATATATTTCGCTCTACTGCTTTGTTTACCAAATAAATGAAGCGACTCTGACGCTGACACCGAATTCATCATCAAATTCCATCAAATTTTGTTTTTTTTTGGTTGATTTTTGTTATATTTTTAATTAATTAATGTTGTTTTTTTTTTACATCTGGTACATCCCGAAATTTTTGAGGGGGGGGGGGGGGGGGGGGCGGGGTGTCACATATTAAGGCCTGCCCACCACAACGGAAGGATTCGTAGAATTACGAAATTTTGCCCCCGATTTCAGAACTTCACAAGTATCTCTAAGTTGTTGTTGGACAACATCATTTTAAGGATTATGAAGTGTTATCAAATCCTTGTGGGGGAAAATTGTTGATTTTTCTAACGTTAACTACAGCGACTACATAACTTTATCACCTAAAAATTACGAATTTTTAAATTTTCAAGTAACCAGGTCTTCGTATTTGTCTATAGATAGGATTAAGTTGACGTCACTCTGGTCTTTGTTATTGTTTTTTGCCATCCACGTTTATGAGTAATACTCACTAAACGGTATTATCCAGACTATAAAAGTTCATGGTTTCACAGAGCTTTGTGTGCTGGTCCGTTATACTTCCGGATGGCAATGTTATGAACTTCTTAGCCAAGCGCATACTATCTATATTATGATATCAATCCAGAGTTTTCTGGCAAAAAGTTTGAAAAGATCATTTATCAGAGTAGGGTTGTATCGATAGCTGTACACCCTGCCTAGTAAAGTGAAAGTCAAAACAGTTCCCTTTGTCACAAGAACCAGGCAGCAGAAAGGACAAGCATAGCTAAAGGTGACATGTTTTGATTTTATTCTACTGTATAATTCTATTACGTGAACGGTTTGTAGTATACTGCCGTAATCTGGAAAAACCCATATTTAAAAATTTGGCCAGAAAACTCGTCCTTCAAATATAGATCGATTTAAATGACCCTCCTCTTGGCAAAAAAAAACAAAAAACTCTCAAACCTGGGACTTCGCGAAGTCCCAGGTTTGAGAGGGTTATTTTTTTTTGCCAAAAGGAGGGTCATTTAAATTGACCGATATTTGAAGGACGAGTTTTCTGGCCAAATTTTTGAATATGGGTTTTTCCAGATTACGACAGTATAGCCAGACCCTTTATGGATCGACATTCTATACATGTTAGCTTGAAATAGCGGAGCGTGTTTTTCTACGGTGTACTCTTAAAAGTAGTCCTTTAGAGCCATAAGGTCATAACCAGCGTGTCTCCGGGGTTATTTTTAGATTGAAATTGACAGTAGCTATTGCTTGCTTGCTTGCTAAAATTTGGATAGGACTTTGGTCTATCGTAAAGTACTTTCCGCTAGATATAACAGACCCTCCTCTGGCTACCATATCACTGCTGGTAGATCAGAAAATTTTTAATTGTTTTTGACTTCACCAGGTTTCGATCTCGTTACCTGTGCATTGTGAAACGAGGGATCTACTTACTTCATTCACAAAAGGACCATTTAGATCTCGGGAATTTTATCTGACCTCCCCCCCCCCCACCCCTCCCCCTGTCCACCCAGCAGTGATTGGGTAGTTGGGTTGTTAGATCTGGAGGAAAACAATTTTGTGATGCACCATTAATTGTCCTATCTAAACGTTAGCAAGCAATTGCCAAAATCCGTTAAAATTAATATAATATATTCAATTCAGTTCAAAGTTTATTTTAGGCAGTTTACCAATTCAGACACAATAAATAAACACATAAAAGAACAGAGAAGTTGTGACGTCACACCTTCCACTCTTCCGGTTCCAAGCTCATTGGAAGAATTACGTAACCAGTACATCGGAGGACTAGTAATGAATAGGTTACATATTGAAGATGGCATAACTATTTTAGTAACGGGATGTATAGGCAGATTCTTAGGATTACGGGACGTAAAAGAGCGAGGGTGGATGATCTTTATTGACGACCAGCAAATATTTAAACTAGAAAATGCGATGCCATGACTCTGAAACCTGACTATCATTTACACAACGTATGTATTCAGTCTTCCAGAAGAGGGGTTATACTTTTCCAATGAGGTTGGAACCAGTTTTTTTTTTGTTTTTTTTTTTTTTTTTGACATCACAATTTTGTTCCCTCTTATTAATGAATATAACCAGCATAATCATAACTGTAAATAAACAAAACTCAAATAGAAAAATTGGCTTTTATTAGCGCAATATCCACAAATGTGCTCAAAGCGCTTTACAATGTGTCCCTAACCAACAGCAACACGTAGCATGTAGAACGAAACATGACACCTGTTAGGCGATATTACAATATTTTTTTTTCTTACAGAGACAACGCTGTCAGCGGCCAGATACTGATTTTACACCTAAGTACGGTGAGAGAATGTTTTAAAGAGCCTTTTCTAAGGACTCAACTATGCGCCGAGCGAGGCTCGAACCCAGGACTTTCCGATCCGAAAGCGAGTGTCATACCACTAGACCACATTGCCGCACAATAAATAGAAACAGAGATAAACTCCGGCTCTATGAGTCTTGTGGCTCTGGTGAATTATTTATTTATGACACCCATGAATGGAAAATGAAACAAAGTCACACACTTACCCGTTTTGCCAACCCCTGCCATCCCTAACACAGCAATCTTGGTCTCGCCCAACGATGACTTCTTCCGTCTGAGATAAGGTTTAAGTGTTGACCCCGGATTTGGGACGGGTCCATCCGGAGGGGTGGAAGACCCGCTCATTGTTGACTTTTGTTTTAATAGATCAAAATCTATGACATTGAATACTTTTAATCACGAGAACAGGAACATTAGAGTTTTGTCTATAACTGGATGTTTCATTTCAACATCATATTCATTTTTGTCACATCTCTTTGTCCATGAAAGCGTTATATAATATGAAATTATTTTGTAAAGGGTTGCAAATATCTATACAATACGTTTCTCTCCGTGCAGTTTTTCCTTAATGCTATGGAAGATAACTCTGGAGTATTATATCATTATGTGACGCACCGTGCCGATACGGTATTATGTAGGAATGAACCAGGTGAAGGAGATCGACTTTACTGTTAAGAGGATCAGAACTT
>NC_088362.1:31517589-31527589 GCF_034508935.2 Berghia stephanieae
GATGGCAAATAACAATAACAAAGACCTGAGTGACGTAAACATCATTCTATCTATAGAGCAGAAAGATAGTTTCAAAGTTATTTATCAATTCTTGATGCACACCTTTCATTGGGTTACAACGATTGCATTGGCGATATCGTGGGTCAGCCAACAAGTTGTCTGATGGATTTTGATAGAGACCAGACCCACAGCCGTGGATAACATCTCTAGGTGCGGCTATATGGTCTAGTGGTATGACACTCGCTTTTGGATCGGAAGGTCATGGGTTCGAGCCTCGCCCGGCGCATAGTTTAGTCCTTGGAGAAGGCTCTTCACTCACATTCTCTCACCATAATCAGGTGTAAAATTAGTACCTGGCCGTTAACAGCGTTATCACTGTCCAAAAAAAAAAAATAATTGTAATATCGCCTAACAGGGGTCATGTCCCGTCCTTCATATTAAAGATTGCTGTTGGACAGGGATCCTTTGTAAAGCGCTTTGAGCACGTTTAGTGGATATTGCGCTATATAAAGGCTATTAAAAAAAAAAGATAATATCTCTAGCTCAGAGCTGCCAACCTGAAATTTTGAAAATTCGAAGTATCCAAAGGAAAAAAAAAGATAAGTCACTATAAATAGCTTTACAAAGCTTCAAAGTTTAAAAGCTTTTTCAGTCTTAGGCTTTCGCCAGGAATTCATACAAATTGATGACAACATACATAAAATTGAGAAAAAAAATATGTAAAGAATGGTAAATGGAACCAAAAAAACAAAAATAAAAGAAATCAATACAAATCAATAATTTGCCATTACCATGATTCACAAATGCACCAACGCCCTGGATATAGGATCTAAGGAACTGAATTTGACTTTTCAAAAAGATTTATTGAGTCAAAGAGGCGAATGGAGCTCCGTAGCTGGAGCCAAAAATTCGTAATTCTACGTACGAATTTTTTGTAGGACTAGGAAGGTCTGCTCCAGGCACACATGCCTGGACTCCTCACTTAGATAATTAATTAATTAAGGAGGATGGCATCGCCCGTGCTGCAAGGTATTAATAAGTGCGCATGCGTTACCAACCGGAAATTCTGCTTGGCATTTCCCCTGTTTGACAGCAGAACAGGTTTACGCTACTAAATAATATTATTATTATGTCTTCAACGTTTGAAAACGGTATAAAGTCGGGATGCACCAGATGGTAAAAAGTCAAATTAAAGCTGAACTGGTCAACAATATGAATTATTGGTATTTAGCACTCTAAAATATGATATTCATTCTCCTTAATAATATAAACTCAACGCAAGTCTGATATTTCTGGCTACAAATTCAGTTTTCAGCATCTTAATCATCCCGACTTAATACCGTTTTGAGACGTTGGGTCACATATTGTGTCTTCAATGTATAGAGAGAATGCGATTGAAGGCAAGTAATATTTATTTTTCACTTTTGAATTCATATTATTTTTTTTATTTTTTAAAAAACATATATTTTAGACAGAGAGATGACCATGTATCACGACGCTTTATCCCGTAGAATCGTCTTTGTGGTCTAGAGGTATGACACTCGCTTTAGGATCGGAAGGTCCTGGGTTCGAGCCTCGCGCTCGGCGCATAGTTGAGTCCTTGGAGAAGGCTCTTTACTCACATTCTCTCACCGTACTCAGGTGTAAAATGAGTACCTGGCCGTTAACAACGTTTTCTCTGTCCGGAAAAAAAAAATAATATCACCTTACAGACGTCATGTCTTGTCCTAAATGGTAAATGAAATGTTGCTGTTGGACAGGGAACCCTTGTAGAGCGATTTGAGCACGTTTAGTGGATATTGCGCTGTATAAAATCTCAATGAGAAAAGCTCAATAAAAGTAGAATCGATGGCCAAGTTATGCAGTGTCTCTTGAAAAACTTGAGCATATTTATATAGCGCAGTATCCACTAAACTTGATCAAAGCGATTTACAAGCGAAAAACAATCGATTGTTTTTGTTTATTCACCTTAACTACGCCATTCACACATCTCTCATTCGTCTTCGTGTTTCATTCATCCTGTTTTTTTAATTATAAATGGGAAACCGGAAACGTCCACAGTATTTGTCTTCGTTTTTATTTAATTAAAGCTTTCATTTCAACACTTACCGTTATATTTTTCCTTCGAGCTTCAAGGAGCAACATTTTCAAAAATAGTTTGGAATCTCTTTTGATAAATACTTGACACCATCAACACTTCCAAAACAACAACATCTAACGTAAATATAATTTTACTGTTTTCTGGGATAGAAATTGTTCACGTTCATCAATAAAAGAATAATAAACGCTGCCTTTTTATCGGCTAATATCGTGTTGTTCAAATTATCGTTAAACATAATTGGATTCAGTAGTCTGATGTCACGCGCCCGGCAACGGCGGCCATCTTGGTTCTAAACAAAGAAAATCATTACTTTTTATTCTTCATGCTGGCTAGAACTTTTCATTCCCTTTTCACATGCCTTGTGATCAGAATGTGTAAAAGTCAAAACATGATCAAATTGATGGGTTTTTTTTTTCCTCTGGATACGCGTTTAAGCTCGCCGGAGAAATATTTCATGCGGCGTCCGCCATTGTTCCGATAGTTTAGAGCCAGTGTTACTAAGTTACCATACGTCATTAGGAAGGAAGTGACGGTACGACTGTTGAAGAGTATTGTGAGACGGGTAACCATCGAATACATAACATGTTATTTAAATACATGTATAGTTATAGGGGGGGGGGGGGCGAAGTGGCTGAGTGGTTAAGGCATTGCACTGTGACCCGGAAGGTCCCGGGTTCTGGCCACGCTTCAGGCACTTTCGTTTTATTTTTTCCTTGGGAAAGATTATTAACCTCCGATTTGCTCACTTGGACAACATGGGTGATTCCTGTTGACATTGGACGTCTTGTTTGATGAATTATCTATTATATTCCTTCGTGGAATGCCTAGGCGACGATGTCTTACGATGTCCTGGCGGAAGGTCATAATTAGAATTATAGCTATGATTAGGTATACACCGAGTGTAACATGCCTTATCAAGACCACTGGGGCCAGCAATTTTATTCTTTGTTGTTGTTGTTTTGTTTTGTTTTTTTTTGTTTTGTTTTTTTTTGCGGGGGGGGGGGGGTTAGAATCATTATTACCAATCCGTTTACTGACATTTTCAACATTGCTTGGCATTGCTAGAAGACGAGTTATTGTACCAATGAGCTATCCTCTTGTATTTACCAATTGGATTCAGTAGTCTGATGTCACGCCGCCCGGCAACGGCGGCCATCTTGGTTCCAAACAAAGAAAATCATTACTTTTTATTCTTCATGCTGGCTAAAACTTTTCATATGCCTTGTGATCAGAATGTGTAAAAGTCAAAACATGATCAAATTTATGAGTTTTTTTCCCCTCTGGATATGCTTTTATGCTCGCCGGGGAAATATTTCATACGGGCGTCCACCATTGTTCCGGTAGTTTAGAGCCAGTGTTGTTACTAAGTTACCATGCTTCATTAGGAAGGAAATGACGCTACTACGACTGTTGAAGAGTATTGGTACCTAATCGGCTTCTGCCGAGAATTTGCCTCACGGCACGCTCACTTCATCAGTGGGGGCTTGCCACCTGTACAACAGGTTGACCGTTGTGGTCAAAGACCGCAGACCATCTAGTTGAACGGCGAGTTGTGACGAAGCTTCCGGGCGGGTTCACGACCGTTCACGATTGCGGCGATGAGTTTGTGTCCTGGATAAATCGCCATAACATAGTGTGAGTACCATTAGAAGCTACTGCCAATGGAACACACATAAAAATTAGGTACTAGGTAAATACTAGCCCAAATTGCACGCATTGAAAGCAGCAAAAATAGCTTAAAATGTATTGCAATAATAGATGCTTTTTTGGAATTCCGGACGAATTCCTGATGGCTGCACTAGTTTGCGAATGTGCGTTGGCAACAAAGTTCGAATTCCAAAACCCCTCAATCTGTTCTGATTTCGTTCTCTCCGAATAAACGACGTTTTCAAAAATACTTAAATTGTACCTCATTTTTTAAACATAAAATCTAATTTTAGTTAAATTTACGGCTTGATAGTCTGACGTCACAAATTATTATTGTAAATTTGATATGATTACGCTTACTATTTATGGGGGGCGGGGGGGGGGGGGGGAGAATAGTAGATATTTTACATTATCGTTATGTCGTACACTTACAAAACACGTATTCATAAATTTGACCAGAAAACTCGTCCTTCAAATATCGATTGATTTAAAAGACCCTCAATTTACTAAAAACTCTTTAATCTGGGAATTCAAGGATGTCTTTAATCAAATCCCAGGTTTGTTTGTTTGTTTTAAAGGGTCTTACGGCGCTTGCAATACATCTAGGTCATATCAGCGCCAGTAAAACGGAAGAAAATGGGATAGTAAAAAGTTCTAGAATTACAATTAAAGCATTCAAGAAAAGGTAAAACAAAGGGGAATTGGTTCAAATAGGAAACAGATGTAGATTCCAAGAGCATACTATCAAAGTACTTAGTTTGAAATCACCTAAAAGTCTCACCCAGACACCAGCACAAGATCCCACTAAGAGGAATACACTCAAATGTTTACAAATCACATGTTAAAAAATATATATATATACACTAGGGAATGAGATTAGCAGAAGAAAAGCTTACCTTGATTGGACGTCACCGTCGGAGACGTTATTTGTAAACAAACCAACTACAAGCCTAGCGCTCCAAATACAAAATTTATTATTCATATTTCTGTACAAAAATGCATATCATAATCAACGTTATGCATTTTTGTACAGAAATATGAATAATAAATTTTGTATTTGGAGCGCTTGGCTTGTAGTTGGTTTGTTTACAAATAACTTCTCCTCCGGTGACGTCCAATCAAGGGACGCTACTCTTCCGCTAATCACATTCCCTATAACAGTACAGAACAGAGAGATGATTTACAAGGGAAAAAATATCATCTCCCAAAAACTATAACCATACATTCAGCTGTTTCCCTCAGAGCCAAGGACTCCGGCCAGGGTCAGGACTAAACTAAGTAATCTCATTCCAAGACAAAGACAGAAAGCAATTGGAAAACAGGTATAGGGGTAAAGAAGACACAGCTAGTACCTCCCTGCCCACTATGGGAGGTCGGGAACCCCACTCAGAAGGCCCAGTTTTGAAAGTTTTTTTTTTAGAAGGGACTGCGTCATTAAAATCGATTGATATTTGAAGGTCGAGTTTTCAGGACAAAATTTTAAATAATAAGTGTTTTGCTTTTTTCAGCATTTGACCGAATACTTCCACAACATCATATAATCTACATTTAATGGGTATCATCGAGGAATTTCTCACTTTCATCAATAAAAAAATAGAGCATTGATCTAACGCAATATCCACTAAACGAGCTCAAAGCTCTTTACAAAAGGTCCCTGACCAACAGCAACACGTAACAAGAAGAACTGGACATGACGCCTGTTAGGCGATATTACAATTTAATTCCCGACAAAGACAACGCTGTTAACGGCCATGTACTCATTTTACACCCGAGTAAGGCGAAAGAATGTGAGTAAAAAGCCTTTTCCAAGGACTCAGCTATGCACAGAGCGAGGCTCCAACCCAGGACCTTCCGACCCTAAAGCGAGTGACATACCACTAGACCACATAGCCGCACAAATACTTCCACAGCATTATTTTATATACATTTAATTGGTTTCAATGAGGAATTTCTCACTTCCAATCTATAAAAGAATAATAAACGATATCTTATTTATAGGTTTAATATCACGTATTTCAAATTGTAGGTTAGCATAATTGGTTGACAGGTAAACTTCGAATAACTGGTTGATATTTATTGTGTACCTGCCATGCAGGGAAAACCAGTGATAAAACTCAAACTGGAAATCCACTCGAGAGAAAAAAAAAACAATGTACAGACCAGAGAGATGAATGGCGTACCATGATCACCGATGTCTGGCACAGACTTGGTACTTGAAGAAGAAGAAGCGTTATGGTCTTCGCCTGCTTCGTACCCAAAATGTACCAGTTCGACTACCCATCGCGCTTGTCACCTCGCAAGTCACCTCGCCCTAGCTCATTTTGCGGAGCTGCACTGCTGCTGACACTATTCCAGTCTTCCCATGTAATACACCCTAAGGGGGCAGCGTGGCTCAGTGGTACGCACTTTGCTTCGTACCCGGAAGGTACCGAGTTCGATCACCTGCCGCTGCAATGTGTGGCCTTGAGCAAGTCTCCTCGCACTCGGCCCACTTAGCGGGGCTACACTGCGGCGAAAAAGACAGCTGATTGGTAATTATAAATAATCTTTTGGTGCGCATGAATACACATCCAACGTTTTTAGTTTTGGGTCACACTGGCATTCAAGCAGAAGGAGAAAGATACAAATTATGGTGAATAGAAGGACTAATACCATTTGGTTACAAAATATCTAATAATCTTACTTGGAGGGGTAGAATATATGTATTCTTTCATTTCTTTGTATTTATTAAACTCGTTATATTTTTATCCTGTAATAATACATACTCGCAAGCTCGTGGTGGTATTGGGCATGATAAAAATAACTCGTTTTTAATATAACAAAGAGATGAAAGAATCGTATTTTAGACACATTTCCCCATGGAGGTGAATTAAGGAACGTTTATTTCATCTTATTTTATTTTATTTCATTTTATTTTATCAATCCTCATCGACATTTTTCTCAGTTCACGGGTTCTTGAGATTCCCCCATTGGAACATGTGCGGCTATGTGGTCTAGTGGTATGACACTCGCTTTCGGATCGGCAGTTCCTGGGTTCGAGCCTTGCTCGCGTTTAGTTGAGTCCTTGGAAAAGGTTCTTTACTCACATTCTCTCGCCGTACTCAGGTTGACTTTATCCATTATCAATAGATAAACACATTTAGATTTTATTTAAACCCAGAAAATTTGGAACCAACAAGAGGTTTTGAATTTAAGCAGACAGCGAGTTTAAGACTGTTGACTTTCTGTTAAGCTCTGTCCGAAAAAATTGTTATATCGTCTAACAGGCGTCATGTCAGGTCCTGTTGCTGTTTTGTCAGGGACCCCTTGTAAAGCGCTTTGAGCACGTTTAGTGGATATTGAGCTATATATGAAAGCTAATTTTTAAAAAATAACATTCATAAAAAGTAACAAAATAAGATTTTGAATTCTGAGAGAAGGCCTTTAAACATTTAAATGTCGTACTAAAATATAAAAAAATAACAAAAAAGTAACAAAACAACCCCCCCCCCCCCCAAAGTAACAAAAAAAAAAAACAAAAACAAAACCAGCATATTCAAAAGCAATTTATAACCCTAAACCTGAATTTTCCATTCAAATCGCCATTTTTTTGTCATAAAGGTAAACATTAAATCTCACGTACAGCTGTAAAAAGGTATTCAACAAAACATTATAGATTCATTGCTCTGATGTACAGAAAACACTAAATTAATTATCACGTAATGTTCTATAGAATTCCACAATGTATCTAGATAAATGTTTTCATCAAGAATATTATGAATATATCACATGCTTTTTATTTGCAACAATAACATTCTGCCACTTTCAGAATAGGGTTCAACAATTGTGACGTCACTTCCCTCGCAATGATGCATAATAACTGGTTCTAAACTATCAGAACAACGGACGCCATTATCTCCATCACCGATCTCATGAAATACTTCTCCGACGAGCATAAAAGTGTATCCAGAGGAGAAAAACATTGTAAATCTTATCGTGTTTTGACTTTTATACATTCTGATCACATCACATGTGAAAAAGTTCTAGCCAGCATGAAGAATAAAGAGTACCGATTTTCTTTATTTAGAACCAAGCTGCTGGTCGCTGGGCGGACGTGACATCAGACTATTAAATCCTATTCTTAACTCTAAAAAGCAATTTAAATCCCATGTTATTCCCACACACACACCTTGTGAAATATCCGTAACTATTTCAATTCTGGTTTGATTTAATTGTTCCATGTCGTGTAAAATAACCTTTATACAATATCTCGGTTTAAGAAAAAAAACAAAACAAAAACAAAACAACATTATCCTGTTTCAATAGACAATCCGTTTGACGTAATTGCCAGGTAATAGGTGGCGCATCTATCACATCATAATCCATCTGACAGATTGGCACATTCATGAAGGCAAATAGGAAATGGTAAAATTTGTACACGCATCCCTTGGGGAACGAGATGATACGTGTGGGTTGTGAAATTTTGTGTGCATGTAATAATGATGATGATGATGATGATGATGATGATGATGATGATGATGATGATGATGATGATGATAAACAACAATTGCAATATTAATAATAATAAAAAAAAAAATAAATAATAATAATAATAATAATAATAATAATAATAATAATATAATAATAATAATAATAATAATAATAATAATAATAATAATAATAATAATAATAATAATAATAATAATAATAATAATAATAATAATGATAATAACAATAATAATAACAGTAATAATAATAATAATAATAACAATAATAATAACAGTAATAATAATAATAATAATAATAATAATAATAATAATAATCATAATAATAATAATAATAATAATAATAATAATAATAATAATAATAATAATAATAATAATAAAAATAACAATAATAACAAAATAATAATAATGATAATAATAATAATAATAATAATAATAATAATAATAATAATAATAATAATATAATGATGATGATGATGATGATGATGATGATGATATAATAATGATAATAATAATAATAATAATAATAATAATAATAATAATAATAATAATAATAATAATATTAATAATAATAATAATAATAATAATAATAATAATAATAATAATAATAATAATAATAATAAAATGCGGCTATGTGGTCTTGTGGTATTTCACTCGCTTTCGGATCGGAAGGTCCTGGGTTCGAGCCTCGCGCTCGGCGCATAGTTGAGTCTTTGGAAAAGGCTCTTTACTCACATTCTCTCATCGTACTCAGGTGTAAAATGAGTACCTGGCCGTTAACAGCGTTGTCTTTGTCCGAAAAATTGTAATATCGCCAAACAGGCGTCATGTCCCGTCCTATATGTTAAATGTTGGTGTTGACCAGGGACTCCTTGTAAAGCGCTTTGAGCACATTTAGTGGATATTGCGCTATACAAAGCTCAATTATTATTATCAATTATTATTAATGCAATTCTAAGACACTCTAATAATCATAATTTCCAGCTTGCACGTGTATCATTACTAGATATATAATTGTTAATTATCTTTTTGCAGCTTGCTGTAATTTTGGACGAGAGAAATTCGAATCCATCCACCTTTTTCGTTTAAATTGCTTTTTTTAAAAATTAAAAAAAAAACAACAAAAAAAAACAGAAAAAAACCCCCCAAAACAAACAAACTTACTCCCGCCTTTCTAAAGATATCATAACATTTGGTGTTTTTGACAAAACACACGATGCAAACTGTTTATTGGTCATACTCAGAAAAAACACGTATTTAACATTTTGACCATAAAACTCGTCCTTCAAATATCGATCGATTTAAATGACTCCCATCTTGCCAAAAACTCTCAAACCTGGGACTTAGGCCTCTCAAACCTGGGACTTCGCGGAAGTTTGAGAGTTTTTGGCAAGTTGAGAGTCATTTTAATCGACCGATATTTGAAGGACGAGTTTTGTGGCCAAAATTTTAAATACGGATTTTTTTTTCAAGGGTACGACAGTTTTAGTTACGTTATCATCAATTTTTGTTTACCTTTCTCCTTGCAAACTAAAACTATTTTCAATAAAGGTGAACATACAGATCTGCCAAGTACTACAAAAAATTCGTAGAAATACGAATTTTCGGCTCCAACTAGAGAACTGCATTCGCCTGTTTGACTCAATAAATCTTGTTAAAAAGGAAAGTTTGACTCTTAGAAACTATATTTACGAATTAGGAGCATTTTTTTGGATCTTACCGAAGGCAAAATTATCTATTTATAAAGCTATTTAACCCACTCCTTACC
>NC_088362.1:31532589-31580089 GCF_034508935.2 Berghia stephanieae
ACTGTTGGTTGCATCGTAACGAATGTGACGATTTTTCCAATAGATAGTATGCGCTTAGCTAAGAATCTCATAACATTGCCATCCGGAAGTATAACGGACCAACACACAAAGCTATGTGTATCCATGAACGTTTATAGTCAGGTTAATACATTTCAGTGAGCATTACTCATAAACGCGGATGGCAAAAAACAATAACAAAGACCCGAGTGACGTCATCTTCGAACTATCTATATGTGGTAAGGAGAGGGGTAACGATCACGTCTAACGACGCCGCGCGGAAGGACGGTATCATTTCATTAAAATAGCCAAATAACAATGTGAAATTGAATGTAAGCTTTAATTTAAATAAACCCAAGGTTTTATTCACATTAACAACGCCTTTATCACGTATTATCTAATTCGTCTGTAGTGTTTCATTCATCCTGTTTTGTTGATTAAGGGTAAACCCGAAACGTCCACATTACCTGTTTTTGGTAATTAAATTGAAGCTTACATTAAATTTCACATTGTTATAATATATTTCTTCGAGCTTCGCGCAGCAACATTTAGATACATTATATATACCCAATGTCATTTAAGCGCTTAGTTGGATATTTTCGGAGTATCAGCGCTATACAAGATCCATCATTCACTCATTATATATGGGATCCCGAAAGCTCAGTTGGTAGAGTACTCGCCTCACACGCAAAGGGACCGCGATTAATCCCTGATGAAGATATTTTTCTGACACCCCCCCCCCCCCCCCCCCCCCCCCCCGCTCGCCCTGCCAGTGATTGAGCAGCTGGGTCTGTTAGATTTGGCCAAAAGTACCTCTAACAGAAATTCTACTCTCTTTGCCTGTCGGAAGAGTCCGAAAAGCTGCCGTACAAGGAACACCAGCAGACCCAGCGCTAAGATGAAGCCGATAGACTACTTCAGTCTCTGGAAGACGGAGGAAAGCAACGGTGCCAAGGAGACCGACTAACCAATAAATTGACGTCTTGGGTCAGATTTTCTTTCCTTTTTTTTTTTTTTTTGTTCGTTTTAAATAAAATATTTCCTTTTTCGTTTCCTTTTATTTAGCCGATTTCCGGCCTTCAAGCAACGACATAATAATTTGATTAAAGTTTTAAAATTTTTTGAAGGAAACTTGTGAACTTTGTTTATGTTTTAATGTCAACCATCTAAATGTCTCAGCTGTAAAAACAATGTCACGTGGTGCAAATCGCGGAGGGATACGCTTTCAACATCTACATGTTATGTCAGGGTGGATAAAAGTCAACAAACAAAACGTCGTGTTTTGGCAGCAATAGGGTAAATTGCAAACTGTAACAGCCCACCGTGTGGTATCGATATAATTAAAACGAGTATTGATGTACATTACCCATCCTCGGGTACTCACACACTTGTGCCCAGCATCTGAATAAAAAGATGGCTTCCTGTTAAAAACAAAACATGAGGTCTCGTCTCTTTCGTTTCTTTAATAAAATACATCCAAGCTCAGATATTATAATGAAGTATTTCCAGGTTTATTTCCCACTGATATCCTGTTTACATAGTCCCAGGTTCACTCCCCACTGGCGCCCACCTCCTATAGTGTCAGGTTCATTCTCCTCTGGTACCCAACTCCCATAGTCCGGCTTCAACTCCCAATGGTATCCATTTCCCGCAGTCCCAGGTTAACTCCCCACTGATGTGCCCTTCCCTGAGTCCCAGGTTCATTCCCCGTTGGTGTCCACCTCCTATAGTGTCAGGTTCATTCTCCTCTGGTACCCAACTCCCATAGTCCGGCTTCAACTCCCAATGGTATCCATTTCCCGCAGTCCCAGGTTAACTCCCCACTGATGTGCACTTCCCTGAGTCCCAGGTTCATTCCCCGTTGGTGTCCACCTCCTATAGTGTCAGGTTCATTCTCCTCTGGTACCCAACTCCCATAGTCCGGCTTCAATTTCCACTGGTATCAATCTCCCATAGTCCTTGGTTCATTTTCCACTGATATCCTCTTCCCATAGTCCCAGGTTCACTCCCCACTGCTTTACACCTCCCCGAATCCCAGGTTCACTCCACAGTGTTGCCTACTTCCCATAACTTAGTCGGATATTGTCAGGTTTCGTCGTGTTTCGTCGTGTTTCGGCGTGTTTCGTAGAAAAGTAATCATTGCTTTTTTATCAAACCCGCCAAAACCCGCCGATAACTATAGTCTCAGGTTCACTCCCCAATGGTGTACACTTACCTGAGTCTCAGGTTCACTCCCCAATGTTGCCTACTTCCCATAACTTTGCTGGATATTGTCGGGTTTCGTTGGGTTTCCGCGGGTTTCGTAAAAAAGTAATTATTGCTTTTTTTTTACGAAACCCGCCGAAACTTGTCGATAACTATAGTCTCAGGTTCACCCCCGACTGGTGTACAATTCCCTAAGTCTCAGGTTCACTCCCCACTGTTGCCTACTTCCCATAACTTTGTCGGATATTGTCAGGTTTCGTGAGGTTTCGGCGGGTTTCGTAAAAAAGACACACCGTGCGAAAACAAGTCTTGACTTAAACTTCCATTTTAAGTCTTTGATGTAAGACAAGGTGGATTGAAGCGACTTGTGCTTGTTTGAGGTCTGATAATCAAATTCATTATGGGGCTCATTGTTGTAATGGAAATCTAAAATAAGCTGACGTAAAATATTTCCATTACAACAATGTTAAAGTAGGGCCATTAGCGGGTTCGGATGTCAGACCTGCATATATGTACATCTCGGATTGATGTGTATAGCCATTTGAATGAAACTTGGGTATTTACATATAATATTGTCCAAGAGAGAAAAGGCATTTGGTGAAACTGGATTTTAATTCTTTGGCATTTTGGGATATACAAAAAAACCCTCCAAAAAGCAAGAGCTAATAAATAAAATTGATAAACGATTGTATAAATGAATTAATAAACAAACAAACAAACAAATGAACAAATAAATAAATGAATGAATAACTAACTAAATAGATAATTAAATAAATAAGTAAACAAATAAATAAAGGCGAGACAGACTATATTATTTTATAGGGATATTTTTTCTTCGATGTAAAACAACACGTTTAATTAAGCGATGGGAGTCAAGTAGGGCCATTTAAATAATACACAGCGACGTATATTTATTGTCAGGTCTGATAACCCAAATTCTTTATAGGCTCATTGTTGTAATGGAAATACCCTCTAACCAACACAAATTGTTGTCCATGACAACAAAGTTAAATCAAACTCACAATAGGATTCAATAGTCCGATGTCACGTCCGCCCAGCAATCAGCAGTTTGGTTCTAAACAAAGAAAATCTGTACTTTTTATTCTTCATGCTGGCTAGAACTTTTTCATATGTCATGTGATCAGAATGTATAAAAGTCAAAACATGATCAGATGTATGTTTTTCTCCTCTGGGTACACTTTTATGCTCGTCGGAGAAGTATTTCATAAGGACGTCCGCCATTGTTCCGATAGTTTAGAACCAGTTACTAAGTTACTATGCGTCATTACGAAGGAAGTGACGCCAGGACTGTTGAATCCTATTGCGTTCAGTTCTCAGACCTGAATATTATGTGCACTTGGACACACAAGTATCCATCCATCCATGTGATGGGCATTATTGACGTGAATTGTCAGGGTGGAGAAAAGAAAGCAATTAAAACCTTATGTTTTTGTAGGAGTTTGAGGTAAAATAAGTATTACAGTGCGACAAAAAACATAAATCAATTGATGAATAAGTAAATAAATAAATAGATAAATACGTTAATTATTTGATAAGTAAATAAATAAAGGCAAGGCAATCTATGAGTAAAGTAAATATTACAGTGCGACAAAAGCACATAAATAAATAGATGAATAAATAAATAAATAGATAAATAGATAAAGATAATTATTACAGTGCAACAAAAACACATAAATGAATAGATGAATAAATAAATAAATTAATTAATTAATTAATAGATAAATAGATGAATTAATTAAATAAGTAAATAAATAAAGGCAAGACAACCTATGTCAAAGGGATATCATATTATGTAAAACAACACGTTGAAGCGACAAAAGTCGAGTGTCATTTAAATGATACACACAGTTATGTACTTCAGAAAAGTGAGTGGAGCAGGCACCTATGTTGATAACAACAAGAGATGAAGTAAGTAGGAAAGTGCCAGAAGACAATAGAGAATAAAAATGTCGCGGCGGTGATAGGGGTTTGTACCCGCGATCTTACTGGTACGACAACTCCGCCTGGCCGGGGGAGAGCGTGACAGTTATGTACTGTATGTGGTGAGCAGTATTGACGGGATTGTCAGGGTGGTGAAAAGTCAACAGTTTTAACTTGACTTTTTTGTGTGGCCGTTTGAGCTAAAAGTTGGTGAATATTGCGCTATGTTAATGCTCGAGTTTAAAATAAACCATATGTGACCCATCGTCTCAAAACGGTATTATGTTGGAACGAACCATATGCTTAAAAGCCGAATTAAATGTTAAACTGGTCAGGAATATAAATCGTTGGGAATCGTACGCTAAAAATGGTATCCTTTCTCCTCAATAAAACACAAACTCAACACAAGTTTGATATTTCTGGCTAAAATTCAATTTTCAACATCTTAACCATCCCGACTTAATACCGTTTTGAGACGAAGGGTCACACATCCTAAGGATTTGGTTGAAACCTAAAATAATAATAAAAAGTAATAAAAATGTGATTTGTCAGCGAACAGAAGTAAAAGTTTAGAGTTATCAGCTCTATAAATAAACTCACGTAAGAAATAATTAACACCGCACATGCTTTATCGAAGGTAATCTTTGTATTTTTCTCATTGAGAAGTAGATAATATTATTATTCAATTCTTACAGTATGGTTTTTGGAATCCCGGACCCGTTCCCAATCGCTGCACAAGCCTGTTGTTGTTGTTGTTGATGATGATTGTGATGATGATGCTGCTGCTGATGATGATGATGATGATGGTGGTGGTGATGATGATGATGATGATGATGATGATGATGATGATGATGATGATGATGATGATGTTGGTGGTGGTGGTGATGATGATGATGATGGTGATGATGATGATGATGATGATGATGATGATGATGATGATGATGATGATGATGATGATGATGATGATGATATTGATGAGGATGGTTATTGATGATGATGATGATGACGACGATGATGATGATGATGATGATGATGATGATGATGATGATGATGATGATGATGATGATGATGATGATGATGATGATGATGATAATAAATAATAAGAAGCATATTTATATAGCGCCTTTCGTCGAAACCTCAAAGCGCTTTAAAAATTAAAAAAAAAAACAAAAAAAAAAAAACAAACAATTCAACCAAGGTATCAAAACAATTAAGAGCATAAAAGGGCATCAATACATCATCAATATACATGTCACATACAATACATTTAAAATTCTATTAAGTAAATATTTCCTGAAAAGATGTGTTTTCAGGGCTTTTTTGAAAATGTCTATTGAGCTCGAGAATCTCACAGATTGAGGGAGATCATTCCAAATCGTGGGTCCGAATTTCATAAGGGACCTATCACCAAAATACTTAAGTTTAGTTTTAGGAGATGCTAACAATTTTGAATCGTGGGATCTAAGATTTCTCAGAGGTACGTATGGTTGGAGTAAGTGTTGAATGTAAAGAGGATGACGATGATGATGATGATGATGATGATGATGATGATGATGATGGTGGTGATGATGAAGATGAGGAGGAGGAGGACGACGACGACGATAATGAAGATGGATCTTTAAAAAGGAGATAAAAGTTGTTTTCACAACCCACATACCATCAGCACGGTAACCAATGCAATCCACAGCATGAAATATTTCACATAATACGATTTTCACCAACCACCACCATCCTCATCATAGTCCATTAGCGAGATAAGCCATCAAAACACGGTCTATGCTCACCCACTCCAACCTGAAAATATAAACACAACACTGCCGTGTTCTGGTAAAAAAAACCCCACATATTTAAAAATTTAGCCAGAAAACTCGTCCTTCAAATATCGATCAATTTTAATGGCCCTCGTCTTAGCAAAAACTTTCAAACCTGGGACTTCACCGAAGTCCCAGGTTTGAAATTTTTTGCTAAGACGAGGGCCATTTAAATCGATCGATATTTGAAGGACGAATTTTCTGGCCAAATTTCTAAATATGTGGTTTTCCAGAGTATGGCAGTATAAGCTCTTGCCTCATCTCTTGCCTATCAACTGTCACTGCAGCGTAACCAGTTATCTCCCGTACTTCAGAAAGACTTGTATTTAAAAAATTGAACAGAAAACTCGTCCTTCAAATAATATGGGATGAAGGAAGACCTCGCCAGGTCCCAGGTTTGAGAGCCTTTCCAAATATGAGGGTCATTTAAATAGATCGATATTTAAAGGACGAGTTTTCTGACCAAATTTTTTAATACTCGTCTTTCTAGAGTAGGGGAGATAACTGGTTAAAATCAGCTTTCACGATCAACGTTTTACCTGTATTGACTGCCAATACAGTACCCTGAAGACAATAATGATAAATAATAACAATAATATTATTATAGTATTTCCACAACTTCAACGAGAGGAGTGCGCATACCTTTGTAGTAAATGAATAGTGCATGCGTGTGATGAAAAACACGCCGCTTTCCTTCCACTTTCGCATAAAGCAATGTTGTTCTTGTCTTGATTTAAACACATTTGAAACCAACCATCTCATAATGGTATTAAGTCGGGGCGAAACTCAGTGGCGTGGCATGCTTACAGTATAAGGTGGTGCCAGAATCAAAAGAAGAAAATGAATTACATATGCTATATTTGTAAATATAAAAGAAAGAGAAAAAAAATAAAGAAAAGACTTACTCAAATAAGTAATAGGTGATATACACTATTTCTCAGTTTTAATATTATTTTTTTTAAAAGGCGTAGAATCCATTTTTAAAAGATGGATGCGGAGCCAGGCACCAAATCAACCAATATAGCCACTCCCCTGGCGAAACTAATGTTCGGAAAAGGGGAAGACCACTGGAAGCTTGGAGAAGATCGATGAGAAGAGAGATGACATCCTTCAGTTAGATATGGGGTGAAATCCGGAAGCTGGCAGAAGACAGAAGTCACCGGCGCTCCTTAAAGTCGACCTAACTGTCTCGTTCTACATGTTACATGTTGCTCTTGGTCAGGGACCCTTTGTAAAACGCTTTGATCACGCTTAGTGGATATTGCGCTATATAAAAGCTCAATTTCTTTAAAACATTTTTGTCGATCCTGTTTCTCATAATGCGATCAGTACCGTTGTTGAGGCGAAAAAGAAAACATTTCTTTTTTTTTTTTCCTAAATGGAAGGAATTGCGACTTGAATTACGAGCCACTGCAAGTGCACGATGCCCTCATTACTGTTCGAGATCCGGATGAACTCCAGAAGGCTATTTGCGCGTAAAGTCGCCTGTCATAACAGTTTTTAGCGGTCTAATGAAAAATTGTCAGATGTCATTTCTAGACAATACACCAAATTTGACGAGAGCGTTTTGGCTTGGGTCAATTTCCGATAATAAAGACGGCGAGCGCTGAAAAACATAATCGTGAACCCCGCCTCATAAAGAAGGCGTCTCCAGAAAAAAATCCAAAAAAAAATAAAAATAAATTATTACCAAAATTATTTTCTCGGTTCATGCCTGCGTCAGAATATTACAGACATATGAATGACATAATCAGTCGGATGGTGAAAAGTTTTGAACTGAGATATTGTCAAGTTTTGTTAAAGGTCAATTTTTATCATGTCATAAATGATTAAGTCAACCCTTTTCTGTACATCTTCGGAAAATATCAAAGCTTAATTTCACTTCTAATTTGTTTTACAGCTAGTCAAGTTGAAAAATTTTGAAATTTGAGAAACGTTGCTGGATACCTATCCCATACATCTGACCATAACTTCATGGAAATTCACCCGATTTACTTCAAATAAAGATTAAAATGCTTTGAGGAGCATATTCTTTCAGAAAATGCAAACAAATACAATTCCAATATCAACATCATCACCACCACTACCATCATCATAATCACCTCAACCATCAGCACCGTCTTTAAAACGAGTCATTTGGAAGGGAAATAACTGTATTTTTATACCTACAAAGTAAGAATAAGTACGATTATCTCCCTTCAATTCATCCTCATCAATTGCGAGTACCAAGGGAGATAATAAAAGTACAGTTATGTCTCTTTCTACATGTTTTAAAGAAGATATACAGGCACATAAAAAAGTGAGTATAGCGCTATACCCATAATATGGGCTCAAAGCGCTTTATAATGGATCACAAGACAACAGCAACAAGTGTTAGCCATTACAATTAGTGTTACCTGTAAGGTACTCAATCTACACACGAGTGTGATGAGAGGATGTGAGTAAAAAGCATTTTTAAAAGGATTCTACATTGATGGACCAGGGCATTGCTCAAACCAGGGATTTACAGGTCCAGAAGTCAAAGTCATATCGCAAGACCACAAAAGCACGAACACACATACACACACAAACACACACACACATACACGCACATATATATATATATATATATATATATATATATATATATATATATATATATATACATACAATATATATATATATATATATATACATACATACATATATATATATATATATATATATATATATATATATATATATATATATATATATATATATATATATATATATACGCATATACACACGCATATAAAAACACATAACAACTCATCTCATCTCATGTAGTTCCATATCTGAAGCAGACGTCGGAGGTCATCTTCCGCCAAGCTGATCTATCTCTTGCCAATTCTATTAAAGCAGCGCCACCTTTCTCAGCTTCATCTGTCCAAGTTCTTATCCCTTTCAAATACGTTATTCTTTGTCTTCCTCTTATTCTTTTTCCATTCATCTTTCCAGTCAAGGCGAGTACTTCCAAACCAGGGTGGCGGATAGTGTGTCCTAAAAATTCCATTTGGCGTTTGATGATTTTTGTTATCAGTGATCTTTTTCTGTTTGCCATTTCTAAAATTTCTTCATTTCTTTTCCTTTCCATCCATGACACCCTCATCATTCTTCTGTAAAACCACATTTCCACTGCCTCCAGTCTTTTAACCATGGTCTTGTTTATGGTCCAGCTCTCACAACCATATAGCAGCACAGACAGTACATAGCAATCCAGGACTTTGATTTTTGTTTTCATGCTAATATTCCTGTTTTTCATAATTGTATGCAGCTGGTTGAATGCATTCTTCGCCATACCTATTCTTTTCTTTATTTCACAATCTGATTTTCCATTGGCTGTTACATTGAAGCCTAAATATTTGAAACATTCAACTTGTTGTATTGTTTGTCCTCTGCTTGTTATTACACAGGCTGGTGGGTTATTATTTTTAGATACCGTCATACATTCTGTTTTAGATATATTCAGTTCCAGTCCCATATTTAACAACTACAATACTAAAAAACACAAACATACAAGGAGAGAAAGAAGAACCAAAAAACCAAAGTTCTTCGGAGCTTATAGGCTTAATATGAAGCCTGAGTTAATCTCAGTTTCTTGTAGCGTGAAACGGACAATAGCAATTGTTTGCCACCCTTTGGATAGAACGCTAGTCTATCGCAAATGTACTTTCCACCAGACCTAACCGATTCAGCTCCCCAATAACTTAAAAAAAACCCCAGCAAAACTGATCAAAAATCATTTTCATAAATTATTTTATTGGTAATTATTTAGAAAACGGAAATCCGTGTTGGTGCTTATAAAATAAATAAATAAATAAATAAATAAATAAATCATTCAATCAATCAATCAACGATAATGATGATGATAATAATAGTAATAATAATAATGATAATGATCATAATAATGACAAAACAACGTAACTGCACTATTTGCATGAAGGAGGTCGTGATCACAGTGAAATACTGGCATATAAAATGCATTGTTTTCAAATAAATAAAGAAGTGAATTTAATTATCTGCCTTGTACTGGCAAAACACATTGATGATTTTGTATTTGTCCAATAAACTCTCTTACTTCAATATCTCTCGATCAAAATAAACCCCAGAACGACGCGTACAATTTTACAGGTCTGACATCCGAACGCATTTATAAGCCTAGTTTAACACTGTTGAATGGACAATAATTTGCGCCCTTTTTTGTTGTTGAGATTTCCATTACAACAATGAGCCAATTCTTCTTCTTCTTCTTCTTCTTCTTCTTCTTCTTCTTCTTCTTCTTCTTCTTCTTCTTCTTCTTCTTCTCCATTTCTCCTCCTCCTCCTCCTTCTCCTCCACCAAAGCCACCTCCACCACCACCACCACCTCCTCCTCCTTCTCCTCCTCCACCATCATCTTATCCACCACAACCATGAGCAATGAACCCCACCAATTATTGGGGTTCTGCGAATAAGTGCAAGTCGATCCAGACATTTGTGAGTTTGTGACCCATCGCCTCAAAACGGTATTATGTCGGCATGACTTAGACCTCGAAAAAAAAGACTCTCGATTGAAAATAATAGTCCATCCAAGCCATGAGGCTCATAGAGCCGAAGTTTATCCCGGTTTCTATAGCGTGAAACAGACAATAGCAATTGATTGCTATCCTTTAGATAGGACGCTAGTCTATCACAGAATGAAAATGATAAGAAATATGAACTTTGGGTATTTTTTTCAATGTGAGAGATTGTATCGTCACCATCCTTTAAGAATAGAAAATAAACCAATAGTTTCATAAATGTAACCCCTCGCCTCATAATGGTATTACGTCGGGATGGCTAAGATAGTGAAAATTGAATTTTTACCAGAAATATCAGACTTGGGTTGAATTTATATGTTTTCTTGAAGAGAAAGAATATCATATTTCAGGGTACCAATGCCAATAATTCATATTTTTGACCAGTTTAGCATTAATTTCGGCTTATTAGCATCTGGTTCATCCCGTCTTAATACCGTTTTGACACGATTGGTCATAAAATATGTCGCTAACAATTCGAATTGTCATATACTTTGTGTTGTATATTTTAAAAGAGTCATTTTTACTCCCTTATAATTTACTATACAGTTTATTGACTCGTTTAGGCACCTCTAGATTTTTTGTATTTTTGCCGACACCTTTGAATGCTTGATGTCATATCAGGTAAGCAAATGTGAGACAACCTCTCAAAACGGTATTAAGTCGGGATGATCAAGATTCTGAAAACTGAATTTGTAGCCAGAAAAACTAGACTTGCGTTGAGATTATATGCTTTATTAGGGAGAATGAATATCATATCTTAGAGTGCTAAATACCAATAATTCATATTTTTGACCAGTTCAGCTTTAATTTGACTTTTTATCATCTTGTTCATCCAGATATAATACCGTTTTGAAACGTTGGGTCACATATACAGTTTGATTTGAACCACGTTCATTTTGAATAGATTAAAATGGGGTTTGATCGACGTGCACTTATTTGCAGGTCTGATAACCCGATTCTTTATGGGCTCATTGTTGTAATTGAAATGTAAAAAAAAAAAAATGACGCAAAATATTGTTCATTCCAACAACGTTAAATGTTAAACTAGGCCTAAAATAAGTGGGTTCAGATTTCAGACCTGGATATGTACACGTCAATTTTGATGAATTATGAAACACAGGATCGTGATCAACGGTTTATAAATAATTGTGATTGAGGAATGCACCAGGACACATGGATTAATAAAAAAAATACCCCATCTTATTTAAACTCTAAAAAGAAACCTTGAAATTTTATAGTGCGCGATATCCGCGTACCGTGCTCAAAGCGCTTTATAAAGGGGTCCCTGACCAACAGCAACATGCAACATGTAGAACGAGACATGACGCCTGTTAGGCGATATAACATGTTTTTTTTTCAACAGAGACAACGCTGTTCACGTCCAGGTACTCATTTTACACCTGAATACGGTGTGAGAATGTGAGTAAAGAGCCTTTTCCAAGGACTCAACTATGCGCCGAGCGAGGCTCGAACTCAGGACCTTCCGATCCGAAAGCAAGACCACATAGCCGCACAACTCTAGGGGTCTATGGAGCTGGTGTGAATAAATCAATGAGTCTCTATCAATATTCATTTCCGTAACATTTGATATAAAATTACATTGTTATTATAAGTTAATTTGAAGGTGTGCGGGGAAAGTTTAGTGTTTATAAATTTCTTGTGTGCGTGTGTGTGTGTGTGTGTGTGTGTGTGTGTGTTTGTCGGATGTTAGAAGAGCTGTCCTCTGCGGCTGAGCCCTGGGAAATTCTAGTCATCCCTTGGAATAGACCGACCTTAATGACAAATTATGCGGCTATGTCGTCTTATGGTATAACACTCGCTTTCTGATCGGAAGGTCCTGGGTTCGAGCCTCGCTCGGCGCGTTGTTGAGTCCTTGGAAAAGGCTCTTTACTCACATTCTCTCACCGTACTCAGGTGTAAAATGAGTACCTTTTCGCAACGCATCATAAGATCCCCTTGCCTTGGCATTCCACGAAGAAATATAGATAATCCATCAAACAGGTTTCTGATGTCAGCAAGAATCACCCATGTTGTACAAGTGAGCAAATTGCGGGGGGGGGGGGGTAATAATCTTGCCCAAGGAAAATAACGAAAGTGCCCAAACCGGACTCGAACCCGGAACCTTCCGAATCACTTTGCAATGCCTTAACCACTCGGCCACTTCCCCCCCTCAAAGCGATTTATAAGCCAACATCAACACTTAACATGTAGGACGACACATGATGCCTTTTAGGCTATATTATTTCAATTTTTTATCACGGGCAGAAACCACGCTGTTAACGGCCAGGTATTTATTTCACACCTGAGTACCGTGAGAAAATATTCGCTTTTTTAAAAAGAGCCTTTTCCAAGGACTCGACTATGTGCTGAGCGAGGCTCGAACCTAGGACCTTCCTATCCAAAAGCGAGTGTCATACCACTAAACCACATTGCCTCATAAACTCTGAACTTTTCCATACCTTTTCAAATTAACTTAATCCTTCCATATAGAATACCCCCCCCCCCCCCCCCCCCAAACAAACAAACAAACAAACAAATCTTCATTTGGATAATGTTTGTGTCAAATAGTACGAAAATGGCCTCTCTTAGTACACAGCCTAATTCATAAACAATGAAAAGTTAATACAGTATGTGTAACAAAACGTTAATATAATACATACAGCACAGATGGGGATGAATTATTTTGGAACCACAAATTGGGGGTAAGGATGAAAGGGAGGGGGCGAGGAGGAGAGGGGTGAGTAGAGGAGAAGGGTTGGGGGGGGGGGTGGATTGTGAACAATAAATACTGTATCTACAATTTTTGTTGTGTTTACATTGAGATCATTGATTAGGTCATTTTAAGTATGTGTAAAACGCATAGTACATGGTATTTATTTAGGATTGAATGTTCTAGATAAATGCTTTAAACGATAATCGTAATACTAATAATGTGAATGATGATGATGACGATGATGATGATGATGGTGATGATGATGATGATAATGATGATGATAATGATGATAATAATATTAATGATAGTAATAATAATAATAATAATAATAATAATAATAATAATGATGATGATGATGATGATGATGATGATGATGATGATGATGATGATGATGATGATGATGATGATGATGATAACATTAATTTTAATGATGATGGTTATAACAATAATAACGATCATTAACAGTAACACGTCTATCAAACAAGTTGTCACGGAAGGGTGGAATGAGCAAAAATCACAACAGATTATCATTCAAAACATTAAAGTATACACGAATCATAACATCAAAATGGAAAACATAGCCTCATAAACTCTGAAATTTTCCAACCCCCCCCCCCCCCTCTCTCTCTCTCTCTCTCTCTCCCTCTCTCTCTCCCCCCCTCTCTCTCTCTCTCTCGCTGCTCTCTGTGTCTTTCTTGTTAAAACATCCTTAGTGTACCAAATTGTCTTTCCAATCAACCACGGAGGACATGTCGTCATACATCTATTATATAAATATTATATATCATGAATACAGAGTAATTCAATTCATACTCAGGTCCTCAGGCATCACAATATATACACACACACATATATATATATATATATATATATATATATATATATATATATATATATATATATATATATATATACATATATATATACATATATATATATATATATATATATATATATATATATATATATATATATATATATATATATAATATAATATACATATATACATATACATTTACATATACAGAATAAGGTTTGGAAAGTTTAAAATTGATAGTTTGCTCATAATATATATATATATATATATATATATATATATATATATATATATATATATATATATATATTCATGACATGTGTTCGTTGTTAATGAGGTACGAAGGTGTGTTGGAAATTTGCCGAATTAGGAAAACACAGAACACACTCTCCAATCTTAGTACATTATTATAACCCGCGTTGAGAACAATAATAGGGTATGGAGAAGTGCCAGATGAAGACAGAGAATAAAACGTCACGGTGTCAGCACCAAACTCAGGATCCAATGGGGTTGATCTATATCATCTTTCCATGTGCTCGAGGTCATTGGTCACATTGTAAAATGTGCTCAAAGTGACCCACATTGTGAAGTGTTCACAGCTTTCGAACTATCCATTATCACGATCGGTCATTTTGTTCAGCTTGACACATGTGTATGTTTACAATTGGATTCAGTAGTCTGATGTCACGCGCCCGGCAACGGCGGCCATCTTGGTTCTAAACAAAGAAAATCATTACTTTTTATTCTTCTTGCTGGCTAGAACTTTTCATTCCCTTTTTATATGCCTTGTGATCAGAATGTGTAAAAGTCAAAACATGATCAAATTGGTGGGGTTTTTTTTCCTCTGGATACGCGTTTAAGCTCGCCGGATAAATATTTCATACGGCGTCCGCCATTGTTCCGATAGTTTAGAGCCAGTGTTACTAAGTTACCATACGTCATTAGGAAGGAAGTGACGTTACGACTATTGAAGACTATTACAACTTTCATAAACAAAGCAGCGTGTTTACATTTATTAAGAAATATCCAATCCTTTGACAGCAATATATCATGTGATCGATGACCAGGTTGGACGAATACCTGAATTGACACGACACCCTTCGCCTGGCCGAGAGAGAGAGAGAGAGAGAGAGAGAGAGAGAGAGAGAGAGAGAGAGCACAGCGAGCAGTCACACAACCGACTGAGCTATCCAGCCACTGGGATCCTGAGTTTGGCACTGACCCCGTGACTTTTATTCTCCGTTTTCATCATCTGGCACTTCTCAATACCATATTTTTCTCATCATTATTGATACAAGTGCCTGCTTCACAATTTTTCTGAGTATTATTTTTTAAATAGCTGTTATATAGCGCGATATCCACTAATCGAGCTCAAAGCGCTTTGCAAGGGGTCCCTGACCAACAGCAACATGTAACATGGAGAGCGAGACATGACGCCTGTTATTAAAATATTTTTTCCGACATAGACAACGATGTTAACGGCCAGGTACTCATTTGACACCAGAGTACGGTGAGAGAATGTGAGTAAAGAGCCTCAACTATGTGCCGAGCGAGGCTCGAACCCAGGACCTTCCGATCAGAAAGCGAGTGTCAAACCACAAGAACACATAGCCGCATCCATCCATCCATCCATACATACATACATCCATCCATCCATACAAACATGCATGCATGCATGCATACATACATACATCCATAAATACATACATACATACATACATACATACATACATACATACATACATACATACATACATACATACATACATACATACATACATACATACATACATACATACATACATACATACATACATACATACACATATGACCCACTGTCTCAACGTGATAATATGTCTTGATGGACCAGGTACTGAATATTGAGTTTACAGCCACAAATATGACATTGATTTCTATTCGCTATTTCTTTTTTCTTAGTCCTTCAAAGCCATGAACCCAAATCTCATATCTTCCACAGTAAATTAAAATGTTCAGCTTCTGAATCACCGTCCGGCTATGTGGTCTTGTGGTACGACACTCGCTTTCGGATCGGAAGGGTCCTGAGTTCGAGTCTCGCTCGCTCGGCGCACAGCTGAGTCCTTGTACAAGGTTATTTACTCACATTCTCTCACCGTACTAAGGAGTAAAATGAGAGTCTGGCCGTTAACTACGTTGTCTCCGTCGGAAAAAAATATTGTAATATCGCCTCACAGGCATCATGCCTCCTTCTATATTATGTTACGTGTTGCTGTTGATCAGGGACCCTTTGTAAAGCGCTTTGAGCACGATTAGTGAATATTGCACTATATAAAAGCTGAAGGTTTAAAAAAATATATCTATAATACTATTTTGAAGGGATGGTCACATATTGAAGTAGGCAAAGGTTCAATCATAAACTACGTTTACAAATTGAGTATTTCATTTGGAGTGGCAGAAAGCTTCGACTGTAGAACTACCCTCTCCAGGCCAGGCGGAGTTGTCGTACCTGTAAGGTCGCGGGTTCAAGCCCCTAACGCCACGAAGTTGTTTTTTTTTAATTCTCTATTCTATATCTTCCGGCACTTCTCTACTCATTTCATTTTTTGTGTTATTAATTCATTTAGACATTTTGTTTTTGTTTGTTTTTAAGGGTTTTACGGCACTTGCAACACATTAAGGTCATATCAGCGCCAGTAAAAAGGAAGAAAATGGGGTAGTAATAAGTTCTAGAATTACAATTAAAGCACCCAAGAAAAGGTAAGACAAAGGGGATTGGTTCAAATAAACAGGTGTAGATTCCAAGAGCAAACTATCAAAGTACTCAAAGGACCTAAAGCGGACCACAGACTTCATAGCAGATATCGGACTGCAGCCATAGATGTCCTTCAGAGGAACGAAGAAGAAGAAGAAGAAGATATTTACAATTCTACGTACGTGAGATGTGGTGGCAATGTTTTGAAAAATGGAATATACATGAACTTAATGGCGTATATAAACAATTTAACTTACTTGATATAATTCTAATACTCATAAATTGGTTTAATCGTATTATGTATTCTGACAAAATGCTTCAAACGTAAAAGGTTAGACGTTTAGTCCTAGCTTCAATCAATATAATAATATGGAAGGCAAAATATGAAGTTATTCTAAAAAGAGGGGTGGAAAAGAACAAAATGTGGTAATTTGTTTATAGGTAATGGGGCGGAAAATGAATGACGTTATAATTCGTTGTTTGATCACATTGATAAGTTTCGATGATAATGATTATGATGATGATGGTGATGATGATGATGGTGGCGGTGGTGGTGATGATGATGATGATGATGATGATGATGATGATGATGATGATGATGGTGATGATGATGATGGTGGCGGTGATGATGATGATGATGATGATGATGATGATGATGATGATGATGATGATGACGATGATTATGATGGCGGTGATGATGATCAAGATAATATACACTTGCAATGGACATCTTCTCACCCACCCTTAAAAGAAGGGATCTAATCTCGGACATGGATAGCCAGAGAGGACGAGAGTGCGAAGACATACTTTGTGCTTGAACCTCATGAAATCACAGCTCCGAATTTTTAAAAATGTCACAAGTTGGCCAGTTTTTCCAATGCAAAAAAATAATGATAAAATGAAATAAAATAAAATATCGGGTGTGAAGTAAATATTTTGAAAATTGCTGCATTTTGATTAGGTGAAAAAAAGAAGTGACAAAAAAGCGTTTTGGTGGCCATTTATGTAAACTTGCATTTCTGGTGAAAGAACTGCTCCAGTGGGACATTCTGTATTCTGCCGTACTCTGGAAAAAATCCATTTTTAAAATTTGGCCAGAAAACTCGTCCTTCAAATATCGATCGATTTATATGACTCTCGTCTCGGCAAAAACTCTCAAACCTGGGACTTCGAGACGTCTGTCTTAATCCCAGATTTGAGAGTTTTGGCCAGGATGAGGATCATTTAAATCGATCGATATTTGAAGGACGACTTTTCTGGCCAAATTTTAAAATATGGATTTTTCTAGAGTTTGGCAGTGTTGTTTTAGGAACCCATTTATTTAACCAGTTAACTACCGTCCTCTGAAAAGAATCTTATTTTAAAATTTGGGGAAAAAAACTCGCCTTTCAAATATCGATCGATTTATATAACTCTCATCTTGGCAAAAACTCTCAAACCTGGGATTACACGAAGTCTTTCTTAATCCCAGTGTTGAAAGTTTTTGCCAAGATGGGGGTCATTTAAATCGATGGATATTTGAAGGACGAATTTTATGGCCAAATTTTTAAATACGAGCTTTTCCAGAACACGCCAGTTATCTGGCTAAAGGTGTGTATGGGTCCTGGTTGATTTAACTCACTCAACCCTAACACCGACTATAGTTTACCTGGGTTACTTTTACCCCTTGCCTATTTATTACATTTTTCTGACACAAATTATAGGCGTAGTATCAAAATTAATGTGTTTAATTTTTCCATGTTAATGATAGTTGAATAAAACTATCTATATACATGTTCATTTTTAATACATTTTTTCCAATTTTGAAAAGTAGCAAAAATCTCTAGGATTGAGTGAGTTAATGCATAGTTTGTTTGTATTTTGTCATATCAAAGACGTATCAAAGACGTATCAAAGACGTATCAAAGACGTATCAAATCAAAGACGCATGCATACGATTTACTGTCTCGCCTATCCCTTGACAAAGACGAGAACTGAAAGACTTCGGGTTTTCAAAAAACTTCTAAGTTTAAATTTTGCGTAAGTTGTGGAACATTCCAGACGACAAAATTATTCTTTGATGAATTTAGAATGGTATTTTTGTACTTAAGCTATGATAAATATTAGGTGAATGTGTGTTCGATTGTGTCCCTTTGATGTGACAAACAAAATGGACACTTAATCCTCTCCTTACCAACCATAGAAAAATCGTCCCATTCGTTACGATACGACCAATATTTTTCTCATTCAGATTTCTTTTGTACATCACGAAAAAAAAAATGAAATATAATATTTTTTTATGGTTGTGAGAACTTAATTTTCTTCTCTAAAGCTTGTTATGAGGAGCAAAATTATGTACATCATGCACTTATTCCTTTTGAGTTAGAGTTTTAAAAATCAAATTTTGTATGAGATGTCTGGGAAAATCCGGAAATGGTCGGCAAGGAGAGAGTTAAATGAGGGCAATTCACACAGAAACGACATTTCAAATGGATATTCGTGGTTTTTACGAATGGATAAAACTCACAAAACACACAGAAAAAACGCCACAACAGATAAATGCCAGCCCCGTATAGGTTTGGTCTTTGTAACTAGTACTTAATAACTGATCAAAGGAGTGAATCCGGCAACAAACGAATTCACTCAATAAAGTAGGTAGTGCCATGCCCCGATATGCCAGATGATGGTGTCGCCACTGAAAATATTATTGTTGAATGATTTTTCTAATGTAACCCCAAAAACTGTGATTTTTTTAGAAATCTCAAAATATAAGCGGCAATCTGTTTTTGAAAAAACATGAAATTAGGAAGTTATAGCCTGAAACTGACCAAACAATGACGTCAAAAGACAAGTCTTTGGCCACAAAAGTAAACAAATGGTAAGTTGTATTAATAGGAAAACTAATAGAATCAATTGTTTCCTTGAGCTCTACTAACGACAACTCACTTTGCGCTGCACAAACCTTAAAAATGACGTCAAACTGTAAGTCCGAGAGGGTTCTAGTGTCAGGCTATATGTTAACGATGGCTGCGCTAGAACCTCTAGGGCTTACAGTTTGACGTTATTTTTAAAGGTTTGTGCAGCGTCTAGTCAGTTGTCGTTAGTAGAACTCAAGGAAACAAGTGCTTCCATTGGTTGAACTATTGAATACAACTCACGATTTGCTTCCTATTACGGACAAAGACTTGTCTTTTGACTTAACTGTTTTGGTCAGTGCCAGGCAAAAAGTTCACGATGGCCACGGATGAGAACAGAAGACTGCAATGGACTGGTACATGATCGAAGAGAATGGAGAACCGTTTTCAGTCGACCTTTTATGAGATGATGACATAGGAAGTACGTAATTATGTAAGTACACCTCCCAATGAGTTCAACGATGTTCTAATTATTGTGTTTGATCACGTGATAGTATTCAAGACCATGGCGAGACGACATCAAGAGCTCGACTGGGATGACAACAGAAGACTGCAATGGCCTTTTTTAAGGGTTTTACGGCGCTTGCAACACATTTAGGTTATATCAGCGCCAGTAAAAAGGAAGAAAATGGGATAGTAAAAAGTTCTAGAATTACAATTAAAGCACCCAAGAAAAAGTAAGACAGGGAACTGGGAACAAATAGGGATCAGATGTAGATTCCAAGAGCATACCACCAATGCACTTGGTTTGAGATCACCTATAAGACTCATCCAGACACAAGCACAAAATCCAACAACGAAGAATACACTCAAATGCTTGCATTATACATTAAGAATAAAAAATATAATAACACATAACAGAGAGACGATTTACAAGGAAAAAAATATCATCTCCCAAAACAATAACTATGCATTTGACTGTTTCCCTCCCAGCTCGGACTCCGGCCAGGGTCGGGACAAAACCAAGCAATCTCACACCAAGACAAAGACAGAAAGCAAGTTGGAAAACAGATATAAGGGGATAGAAGACACGATAAGTACCTCCCTGCCCACTGTGGAGGTAGGGAACCCCACCCAGCTGCAATGGACTGGTACAAGATCGGGGAGAAAGGAGATCTTAATTAGAAGTAATTAGGTAAGTACACATCACAAGGCGTTCAACGACGTTCTAATTATTGTTTGATCACATGATAGTATTGAGGTAAAGAACTGAACAAGTGTGTATGAAGGTGCCAGGCAAAGCAAGAAAGAAAAATAGAAGAAAAAAAATTCCCAAAAAATTAGTCGAGGTTCGATCCCCAGTTTTTTGGGATGTATTTTTTTTTCTTGTATTTTTCTTTCCTGCTTTGTCTGGCACCTTTCATATACACTTGTTCTGTTCTTCATCTTACACCGGTGCCTGCTCCTTAACCCTAATCGTACGACGTGTTTTTACCCCTTAATCGTACGTCGGAGGAGCCTTCTGTTAGGCCATGGCAATAATAAAAAATAATCCCTATTCGTACGTCAGGGGAAATTTTTTTACACCCTTGACAATACATAGTAAAACATAGAACTATTAATTTATTAATTTGATAGTATTGAGATAGAGCCTAGGTGCATATACAATCAGGTCCGATAACAGAACACACTTATGGACTTCATTTGTGACCCAACTTCTCAAAACGGTATTAAGTCGGGATGATTAAGATGCTGAAAACTGAATTTGTAGCCAGAAATATCAGACTTGCATTGAGTTTATATGATTTATTGAGGAGAATGAATATCATATTTTAGAGTGCTAAATACCTATAATTCATATTTTTGACCAGTTCAGCTTTAATTTGACTTTTTAGCATCTGGCTCATCCCGACATAATACCGTTTTGAAACGCTGGGTTACATTTAACATTGTTTTAATGGACAATTAATGGTGTACGGTATTTTAGAATATTTCCATGACAACAATGAGCCCATAACAAATTGGTAAATCAGACGTGCAAATTGGTACACGTCGGATTGAGTGCACGGAGGAGTGTGTAACAAAAGACATTCAATGTGTAATGTACGTTACACTCATTACATCATTATTCTATAACCCTTCTAATATGTCACCTACTGCGCCAAAAACGGTATTAAGTCGGGGTCATTTAGATGCTAAAGATATAATTTAAAAATTTTTTAAAAATAAGATTTAGGTTAAGTCTTTGATTGATTTCATTGAGGAGAAAAATTGCTTGATAATTGATTGCAATATCGCTTAAAAGGCGTCATGTCTCGTCCTACACGTTAAGTGTTGCTGTTGGCGTGGGATTCCTAGTGCATCGCTTTGAACACGTTTTGTAGAGTTATTAGGCCCATACTAGACTCATCACAACACGACCAAACAGCCAGCACCCAGCAAAATCAAGAACCATCTCTTCCAAGACACCTCCATACCAACAAAGACATCTCTCAGCTAAAACTACTGGCAAAGGACAGAGAGAAATGGAGAACCATCTCTATAGAAATCGTTAGATCCACTTGAACAAAAACAGTTCACGGCAAGCGCCATTAGGACTGAGATGCCTTATTATATATATTAGGCCCATGGAGAATGGAGACGCAGATTGTCTTGGTTTCTATAACGTGAAACAGACAATAGCAATTGCGTGTTGACTGTTGGAGGGGACGCTAGGCTAATGCAAAGCACTTCCCGCCAGATCTATTAGACCCAGCTACCTAATCACAGGTTGAGGAGTAGAAACAAAAATCTCGACTGCATCCTCTGTCCCTTTGCTTGTGAAAGCGAGTGCTCTACCAACTAAACTATTGGGTTCCCCATCGTTTTTGGTGTAATTTATAGATGTTCTAGTTTTTTTTAAAATTAAAGTTTCATAAAGAGAGCGGAAACTAGAACTTTAAGTTTCTGTGAATTTTAGCTATAAAATTAGAATTTTATGTTTCTGGGAATTTCAGCTTTAAAATTAGAACTTTATGTTTCTGGGAATTCCATCTTTATAATTAGAACTTTATGTTTCTGGGAATTCTAGCTTTAAAATTCTCTTTTTTGTTTGTTGTTGGCATCTAGCTCACCCCGACATAATACCGAATTGAGGCTGTGGGTCATATATGATTCTTTGGTGCTAAGACGTGTCTAGAACATTCGGCAAGTATTTGTTATTCCTATCGTTATCGTCACCATCATCGTCGTCATCATCGTCGTCGTCGAGGTAAGATGGCCGCATGCTTTGATGAGACTGCTGCGACTGTTGGGATTGTTGCGAGATTCGATGTTGTTGTTGTTGTTGTTGTTGTTGTTGATGAGGATGATGATGATGATGTGTTGTTGGTGGTGTTGACTGGAATGATGTCTGTTGCTGCTGCTGCTGTAGTTGTTGTTGTTGTTGTTGTTGTTGTTGATGTTGATGGCTTTGTTGATTAACGAGAATGTTGAGTAGAACGAGCGCTTGGTCGATTTTCATGCTCATTTTGTTGACCTAGATTTGAAAGAATAAAAATATAATTTCAATTTATGAAAGAATTTATATATATATATATTATATAAATATAACGCTCGATAACAACGTTGTAGAAGTCAAACTATCTTAATTATCTTTCAAATGTTTATAAATAGCTCCTTTTATACTAAAGTTGAGCACTATTATTTCATGGTTTTTGTTTTATAATTTATATATATATATGATATATTATATATATATATATATATATATATATATATATATATATATTAGTGTGTGTTTGTGTGTGTGTGTGTGTGTGTGTGTGTAAAGTATAATGAATAGTATATATGGTATGTATATTTTATTTATTTATTTATTTTATAAGCGCTTTGAAGTTTCGACGAAAGGCGCTATAGAAAACTTATTATTATTATTATTATATTATTATTAATTATTATTTATTATAATATTATTATTGTTTTATATTATTATTATATATTATTATTATTATTATTTATTATTATTTATTATTATTTATTTTATTTATTTATTATTTATTATCTATTATTATTTATTTATTTAATGTAATTAATGTATATCTATCCATAATTTATTATTTATTTATTTATTTATTTAATTATCAATTATTTTATATTATTATTATAGTTTATTTCCATATATTTTTATTTATTGTCAGTTTCGTATTTGTTTCGTCTGTTTTATTTGTGTTTTTTGATTGTTTTTGGTAGCTTTTTAAATTATTTTTTTTTTGCCACTAACCTGGTGCTCCATATTGGACACCCTTGAACAAAGCGTCAGTTTTTCTTTGTCCTTGACATTGCCGGTGTACATGGGTTTCCCGATGGTCTGATCAAGTCTGAATCGATGGAGAAAAAATTTAGAGTTATAAATAGTTTGCGCTTGATTACCATCAAGAAGTATAGATAGAACGAAGCTGACGTCACTCAGGCCTTTATTATTGTATCTTGCCATCCATGTTATGAGTAATTGGATACAATAGTCTGATGTCACGTCGCCCAGCAACGGCGGCCATCGTGGTTCTAAACAAAGAAAATCTGTACTTTTTATTCTTCATGCTGGCTAGAACTTTTCATATGTCTTTTGAGCAGAATATGTAAAAGTCAAAACATGATCAGATTTATAATGATTTTTTTTCCTCTGGATACGCTTTTATGCTCGTCGGAGAAATATTTCATAAGGATGTCCGCCAATATTCCGATACTGTAGAGCCAGTTACTAAGTTGAAGCGTATTCTCACATAACTGTATTAACCAAAAAGTTCATGGTTACACATAGTTTTGTGTGTTGATCCGTTATACTTCCGGATGGCAATGTTATGAGTTTCTTAGCCAAGCGCATACTATCTATTGATATGATACTGGTTTGAGAGGTCATATTTAAGGTGCTCTGTTTCTCAAGTGTACTGATGCTGTGCGATTAAGAAAAATACTCACAAGTTCTGCTCGCCAGACCAATTGTACCAACCCACAAAACTTTAATATTATATAACCTTCAACGATTACAGTCTTGTTGGGAGAGTTTACTGAGAACTAATCACCCGACTGGCGGTCAAAATCAGTAACTGTGTTAATCGACGTCAGCTTAATTCATTGTTTAATGTAGGCATATATATTATGATTATAACATATATATAATATATATATATATATATATAATATATATATATGTGTGTGTGTGTGTCGGTGTGTGTGTATATATATATATATATATATATATATATATATATATATATATTGACTATAACATATATATTATGATTAATACATATATATATATAATAATATATATATAATATTATAATATTATATATATATATATATATATTATGATTATAACAAATCATATTGTAAGAGAGTTAGCTTACAGCAAGTGGGTTTAATGAGTTCACGGTGCTTGTATATCAGTTATACTTGGTCATTATATGGAGAACTAGAAAATTACTTTCTTTGATCGGTGTTACTTGGTATTTGGGAAGAAAAGCATTAAATTAAAGTTTGTGTTTATTATTTAGGCAAACAGTATTATTTGGGCGTACCGTATTTGTTATTTGGGCGTACGGATTATTTGGCCGTGCGACCTTTGATTATTTGGGCGTAAAAACTGACCTTTGATTAAAGGAATTGTGGGAACGGGTTACAAAACAGAGTGTTTCTGTTCAAATCGGGATTAATCTATTCTATTCTATTCTATTCTGCATTCTACTTTGCTATGAGCTGCACGTTTTTACTTAAAACCTTTTGTGCTCTCCATCATTTATTTGCATTTACAGACATAGAAATATTCCACGAATATTGAAAATGGTTCAAAGTCAAAATAACAACATTTGGACTGATTTTACGGATTTGGAATTTATGAAACTGATTGAATTATGACCATGCTACTTGATTTGGATTTCGAATTTATCAAACAAATAAAGCAGTAAGAAATGAAACTTGGAATCTGGATATTGAGTTGAATTCAATTATTAACATCTATAACACAATCAAAGAAATATCATTACGATCTATCAAAAAGACATTATACGATCATAAGCCATTACATTTGTGTGCAACCACGCCACTTATATTATGATTATCACATATATATATTATGATTATAACATATATATTATGATTATAACATATTATATATATCATGATTATAACATATTATATATTATGATTATAACATAAATACTATGATTATAACATATATATTTTGATTATAACGTATTATATATTATGATTATAACATCTATACTATGATTATAACATAAATATGATTTTTAACCTATTTTATGATTATAACATATATATTATGATTATAACATCTATATTAAGATTATAACATATATATTATGATTATAACATAATATATATTATGATTATAACATATATACTATGATTATAACATATATATTATGATTATAACATATTATATATTATGATTATAACATATATACTATAATTATCACATATATATTATGATTATAACGAATTATATATTATGGTTATAACATATATACTATGATTATAACATATATATTATGATTTATAACATTTATTATGATTATAACATATAATTTAACGAGTGTTGCATACAAAAAAGTTCCATTTACCTTCGTTGTAATTCCTTGATCCTAACCATCATATTGAGATGTCCCTGGGAATATTGTTCTATTACATCTCGGACGTCGTAAGGTTTACGAGCTTGCTGTAATGGAAATTAAGATAAAGTTAATAGATAGTATGCGCTTGGCTAAGAAGCTCACAACATTGCCATCCGGAAGTATAACGTACCATTACACAAAACTCTCGTGTAACCATGAACTTTTGTAGTCTGGTTTATACAGTTTAGTGAGAATTACTCATAAACATGGATGGCAAAAAAAAAACAAAACAACAATAATAAAGACCTGAGTGACGTCATCTTCGTTCTATCTATAGCATAATCTCATTGAAAAATGGCTGTCTCCTTATTGGACCAGATAACAGCCGTTTGCTGGATAGATGCGGATTATTAAATTTGGCCAGAAAACTCGTCCTTCGGGCGATTTAAATGAGCCTCATCTTGGCAAAAACTCTCAAACCTGGGACTTCGCGTGGTATTCAACGAAGCTGGGTTTGTTTGTTTTTTTGACAAATGAAGGTCATTTAAATCGATCGATAGTTGAAGGACGAGTTTTCTGGCCAAATTTTATAATACGCGTCTGAATGATTCAAAATAACAACGCCACTATCACATCAGGTATCTCTTTCAACTGCAGTGTTTCATTCACCCTGTTTTGTTGATAATAGGGGAACCCGAAACGTCCATGTTATCTGTTTTCGTAATATGAAATTGATGCTTACATTCAATTGCACATTATTATTTTAATATTATACGTTGCTCTAAGCATAAGTAAAAGCATAAGCCTAAGTAAGACACTTTTCAATCTTTTAAATTATCATTATTATTATTATTATTAGAAGCAAACTGTCTCACCTGAAATTTCCTTCTTGCTACAAAGAATTTGAATTTTCTGATGACTCTAATCATAGCTTTGTGAGATTCTGTTAATCTGTGTTTGTGGAAGGGGGGTTAGGGGGTGGATATAAGACAATGAATGATTTTGAATAACATCGGACAAGTAATAAATTAAATTGGAGAGAAAGATAAAATGAGTAAATGTGACTCATATATATATATATATATATATATATATATATATATATATATATATATGTGTGTGTGTGTGTGTGTGTGTGTGTGTGTCTGTGTGAGTTTTCCAGTATAGATACTGCGCGTTGGCTAAGAAACTCACAACATTGCCATCCGGAAGTACAACGGACCAACACACAAAACTATGTGTAATCTTAAACGTTTGTAGTCTGGTTAATACACTTTAGTGAGAATTACTCATAGACATGGATGGCAAAAAAACAATAGCAAAGGCCTGAGTGACGTTATCTTCGTTCTATCTATATATGAGTCAAATTTAATCACTTTATCTTTCTCTTCATTTTATTGGCTCATTTAGGCACCTTCATTTTTAATAAATCAAATTAATTACCATCTATTGGGGTTACTTTGCCTCAAGGGGCAAATGCGGCTATGTGGTCTAGTCGTATGACACTCGCTTTCGGATCGGAAGGTCCTGGGTTCGAGCCTCGCTCGCCGCATAGTCGAATCCTTGGAAAAGACTCTTTACTCACATTCTCTCACCGTACTCAGGTGTAAAATGAGTACCTGGCCGTCAACAGCGTTGTCCCTGTCGGAAATAAATTGTAATATCGCCTAACTGGCGTTATGTCTCGTTCTATATGTTACGTGTTGCTGTTGGTCAGGGACCCATTGTAAAGCGCTTTGAGCACATTTAGTGGATATTGCTCTATATAAAAAGCTCTAGTAGTTTAAAGCGCTAGTAATGGGAAACTTTGCCTCTGTGAATTTGTAGCATTTTGACGAATCTAAGCTTTGTTGTAGTCATTGTACCCGTTGAAGGGAATTAAATTCTTAACAAAGAAAATAATTGCCACAGAACTAAATAATCTCTTATTGGTCCAAAATTCATGAGGCAAAGTTTCCCCTTTAAGCAAAGTATCCCCAGTTGACGGTATGCGCTTGTCTTACATCTTTCATCAGTAAAATATGAAAAAATGAGCTTTTAATATATCGCAATATCCACTAAACGTGCTCAATACACTTTACAAGGGGTCCCTGGCTAACAGCAATACTTAACAATTTGGACGCGACATGACGCCTGTTAGGTGGTATTACAACGTTTTAACTAATATCAGCCAGGTACTCATTTTACACCTGAGTACGGTGAGAGATTGTGATTAAAGAGCATTTCCCAAGGACTTAACTATACGCCGAGTGAGGCTCGAACCCAGGACATTCGATCCGAAAGCGAGTGTCATACCGCAAGACCACATAGCTCGAACATAACAATCTCTGTCTCGTTCTACATGTTACGTGTTGCTGTTAGTCAGAGACCCCTTTTAAAGCGCTTTGAGCACGTTTAGTGGACATTGCGCTACATAAAAGCTCAATTTTTTTTATGTTGAAATGTTGAAATGAATCAAAATGTTGTCCATTACAACAATGTTAAATCAATCCTACCTCTGGTTATCAGACCTGCCAATATGGACATCTAGCACCCATTCAACATACACATACACACACAGACACACACACAAACATACACACACACAATAGATTGTGTGAATGAAAGAAAAATCCATTGTGTGTGTGTGTGTATGTGTGTGTGTGTGTCTATGTGTGTGCATGTTGAATGGGGGCTAGATGTCCATATTGGCAGGTCTGATAACCAAACGCAGGTTTGATTTAACATTGTTGTAATGGGCAACATTTTGATTGATTTGAGAGTATTTCCTTTACAACAACGAGCCCATAATGAGTTGTGTTATCAGACCTGTAAATAAGTAAGTACATGCATGTCGGTTAGGTGCAAGGTTTTTTGGGAAATTCCCGAAATTGATTGGTAAGAAGAAGAGAGTTAAAATAGGAATCGAAAGTAAATGAACGACTCACTGTTCCGGTTTATATATGACGTCATCATATTCTTCCGCCTCATAGTCGGTTGGTTCAAGTGAAAATCTCCCTAAAGATGATTTGGATGGCGTGCCTGTGATGATAGAAATAGAACGCATGAAAAGTTTAAGATTAACAAAAAGCGTGGAATATTTAAGCGTTGACAAAACAAACAAAAGCTACGAATGTTTAAGTATTTTTTAAAAACATGGACGATTTGTATAAACAGAAGCATGGAAACTTTAGGTATAAACCGAAAAAAAAAGTGTGGAAAATTAATTTAGGTATAAACAAACATCGTGGAAAAGTTAAGTATAGATAAACATGTATGGAAAATTTAAGGATAAACAGAAGTCGTGGAAAATTTAAGTATATCTAAACAAAAAGCCTAGAAAATTTAGGTCTAAACCAAAAACTAGGAAATTTTAGTTAAAATCAAGAAAAGCATACTTGTAAAATTTACTTGTAAATTTCCGTGGGCCTAATGGTTCTGAAGGACTACTACAATCCAATTTAACTTTTTTTTTTTTTTACTTGAGCTTATATAGCGCATTGCCCACTAAACGTACTCAAAGCGCTTTACATACGGTCCCTGACCAACAGCAACACGTAACATAGAACGAGACAGGACGCCTGTTAGGCGATATTACACATTTTTTTTCGACAGAGACAACGCTGTTAACGGCCAGGTACTCAATTTACACTACCAAAGTACGGTGAGAGAATGTAAGTAAAGAGTCTTTTCCAAGGATTCAACTATGCACCGAGCGGGTTTCGAATCCAGGACCTGCCGATCCGAAAGCGTTTGTCACACAACAAGACCACATAGCCGCACTTTAATTTAACATTGAACATCAAGATCCAATTTACCACAACACAACACCGCCCCCGACCCCTTCCCCAACCCCCCCCCCCCCCCCACCCCAGTAAAAAAAAAAAGAAAAGATTTTTGGGATTCTTTTTTTTTTCTTGTTTTTTTTATTTCGTGTTTTGTCTGACACTGTTTTCTAAACACTTTTTCAGATCTGTTTCATACACCAGTGCCTGCTCCCAAATTTCTCAATTTAATATTTTTTAAAAAGATTGAACCTTGCGCCGCCTAAAGCGGGACTCGAACCAGGGACCTTACAGGTCATACCACTAGACCACAAAACCTCACAGTGTGTATGGCTTACCAGGCGTCCTTGGTGATTGAGGAGCTTCCTGTATCCCTGGCAACGACCTCCACGACTCCTGCCTCTCCAAACCTATACTTCCGGTTGTGGAATTTCTTATGCCCCGCCTTCTTTTTAGACTTGCTCTACGGGCCAATCTAGAACCAGCAAAAATAAAATTATTAGACAATCAGAGACAAATATGTATGTTTAAATGTTTATTTTAGGCCAGTGGCCAATAGTCATAACATCTCCCTGAATAGCTCACTCCCTTCACAAGACCAAAGGGACCAAGATGAATCCCGGGGGGAGTTGATACTTTTTCGGACCCCGTCAGTTAATGAGTAGATGGGTTTGATAGATCTGGCGGAAAGTACTCTGCAGTATAGGCTAGCGTCCTATCTAAAGAAAAGCAAGCAATTGATATTGTCCGTTTCACGCTGTAGAAACTGGGATAAGCTCCGGCTCCATTGGGCCTAACAGCTCTGAATGAAGGGCAACTTGATCTCTCAACTGTTTGTTTAAAAACAATAACAAAGAGTAGAGCAACGTCAGTTTCATTCATTCATTCATTCATTCATTCATTCAATAATCCATTCATATATTCATTCATTCATTCATTCATTCACTCATTCATGCATTCACTCATTCAATTATGTGGTTTTGTGGGATGACATTCGCCTTCGGATCGCAAGGTCAGGGGTTCGAATCTCGGTCTGAGCGGTGCATAATTGAGTCCTTGGAAAAGGATCTTTGATCACATTCTCTCAATGTACTCAGGTGTAAAATGAGTGCATGGCCGTTAACAACGTTGTCTCTGTCGTGATAAAAAATGTAATATCACCAAACAAGCGACACATCTCGTCCTAAATGTTATGTATTGCTGTTGCCTAGGAGCCCCTTGAAAAGCGCTTTGAGCACGTTTAGAGGATATTGCCCTGTATAAAGGCTAACGTTTTTGGTTTATTATTATTATAATTATTATTATTATTATTATCATCATCATCATCATCATCATCATCATCATCATCATCATCATCATCATCATCATCATCATCAATTATTATTATTATTATTTTCATTATTATTATTATTATTATTATTATTATTCATCATCACATTCATCATCATCATCATCATCATCATCATCATCATCATCATCATCATCATCATCATCATCCATAAATTATTTATTTATTTTCAATTATTATTTTATTATATTATTATTATTATTATTATTATTATTATTATTATTTATTATTATATTATTATTATTATATTTATCATCTTTATTAGTTGTTGTTGTTGTTATTGTTATTATTGCTCGTCTATTTTACGAAAAGAATGTTATCCCTTGATTATTATTATGATTATTAGAATAATTTGTTCAGAAAATTGTTATGACTATTGGCCAATGGCCTAAAATAAATGTTTTGAACTTGAATTTGAATTTTATATATGAACTAACCTGGTAAGAGCGGACGATGAGTTTGAATTGGTCATAAACGATTTGTTGTAGGCTTTTTCCTGCACGTAAATCTTCCATGTGGCAGTCGATTGAAAGCTGGGGTCAGCGGCATGACATCTCCAAAGGCACTGGGGATTAAACAATCAATAACAATGTGGAATGATTCAATATAATATACGAAAGATAAAATTGTCGTTTCGGGTTTCCCCTTTATCAACAAAACAGGATGAATGAAACACTACAGACGAATGAGATAATGTGGTAGTGGCGTTGTTAAGATGGATAAACAAAAACATTGACCCATGACCTCAACCTCAAGAGGTCAGGAGAGCAGGGGTTCAAGATAGACACAGTGGTTACCACTTTTTTGGAGTGTCGGATGGCTTCGAGTGTACAGCTACCCTCGCACGGCCAGGCCGAGTTGTCGTACCAGTAAGGTTGCCTGTTCGAATCCCCCATCGCCGCGAAGTTTTTATTCTCTACTGTCTTCTGGCACTTTTCCAATCACTTCATTTCTTGTATTTATCAACATAAGTGCCTGCTCCACATTCTTTTCTGAATTTACTATATATTCACGTTTGCAAACCCTTAATCCGACATTTTTTAAAAAGAGCTTTTATATAGCGCAATATCCACTAAACGTGCCTACATCGCTTTACAAAAGGTCCCTGGCGAACAGCAACACGTAAAATATTAAACGGGACAACACGCCTGTTAGGCGATATTACGTTTTTTCGGACAGAGACAACTCTGCTAGCGGCCAGGTACCTATTTTACACCGAGTAAAGTGAGATAATGTTAGTAAAGAGCCTTCTCCAAGGACTCATTTATGCTCGAACCCAGGTCCTTCCGATCTGAAAGCGAGTGTCATACCACAAGATCACACCGCACGAAGCAAGACTTACGCGACAACAACCAAGCCTGCTCCCACCTTCGATTGACTTTCTATCACTTTGCAACCCTATCGACATATCTTTTGCGATCACATTTTCACCATCGCCTCAAACGTTTGACTATTAACAAGAGATAATTAAATTTAAGAAAGTGCCTGTGTGGTCTGTGATGCATTCGTTCGATGAAACCCTGTTCAAGTCTCGCTCGCGCAAGTGATTTGGATAAGTCTATTACTCACCGTGATCAGGTAAAATGAGTACCTGGCGACACAGGTTGTCTGTCGCAAATGTAATATCGCCCAAGTGTAATCTGCTTTCGCTAGTAAAGCGCTTTGAGCACGTTTAGTGGATATTGAGCTTATAAAAGCTCTAGTTAAAAAGGGAAACTTATGCCTACATTTTTTGAATTAAAAAGAAAGAATAGAAATACTTTTAAAGCTAAAAGAGAAATTTAAAAATTTGACTTGAACTTGACGTTTGATTATTTGGTTCATCTAAACGCAATACCAGTTTGACGAGGTGGGTAACATATTTATTAGAGGAGTCTATAAAGGAGTTGGGGGTCCCGATAGCTCAGTTGGTAGAGTACTTGCTTCACACGCAAAGGGAGCAATCAAGATCGATCCCGGGTGCAGTCTGACCCAACCCCCCCTCCCCCTGTCCACCCAGAAGTAAATGGGTAGCTGAGTCTGTTAGATATGACGGAAAGTCCTTTGCGACAGACTATCGTCCTATGCAAAAAAAAAATAGCAAACAACTGCTATTGTCCGTTTCACGCTATAGAAACCGGGATAAAGTCCGGCTCCATGGGCACAATGGCTTTGAAGGACTACTTTTTTTATTGTTCTAAGGGAGTCACCTGTATGAGAGAAGCAGCGGTTGGAATTTGGCGGTTGAAATGTTTCTGTCGTTGTTTTTGTTGGACCTTTAATGCAAACCCTGAGCCTAAGATGCCCTGTTAGAAAGGGAGAGACAAAGACAAAAAACGAAATAAACACGAGAGTTGAAAAGATCATTATCATCATTATCATCAATATCATCATCATCATCATCATCACCATCATCATCATCATCATCATCATCATCATCATCATCATCATCATCCTCATCATCGTCTCGTCGTCATCATCATCATCATCAACATCAATATCATCATCATGATCATCGGCGTCGTCGTCATCATCATCATCATCATCATCATCATCCTCAATATCCTCATCATCAGCATTGTCGGCGTCGTCATCATCAACATTAATGATGACGGATCTGAGACAACAATCACGGTATCGTATGAATGATTGTCTCAGAAAGTCGATTTAAAGTGCTTCTTAACTTTCGGATTGTCAAGGGATAAAACTCCTTTCGAACACGCAGTGATGAAAGATAAACGCAGTTGTGCCCCTTATTTGTATCGGTATGGATCTCAGATGCAATGGAGATATTTTTTTTTCTCCGGGAAAGGAAAGTGCTAGACAATAAAACAATAAAAAGTATTCATAGGGTTTTCTCACAAATTTATCAAAATGAGATTACACCATATCTATTTCCAACCTTCCTTTAATCAAGGGATAAAACTCTGCTTGATCCTTTATCGATTTCAGTAATTACTGTGTTATGTTTCTTGGATTATATAATAATAATAATAATAATAATAATAATAATAATAATAATAATAATAATAATAATAATAATAATAATAATAATAATAATAATAATATATAATAATAATAATAATAATAACAATAACAATAAAAATAAAAATAATAAATAATAATAAAATAATAATAATAATAATAATAATAATAATAATAATAATAATAATAATAATAATAATAATAATAATAATATATCTTTTTTAAGGATAGAAAGAGTCAACTTACCGCGGGCAAGGCAAAGAAAGAGATGGCGAAGACGGAGAAACAGGAAGCGACTATTCGACCCAGCCAAGTTTTTGGTACCGTGTCACCGTAACCAATCGTTGTCACTGTTATCTGAAAGGGCAGAGGTTAAAACCAATTCGATATGGGGGAAAACTCTCTATCTATCTATCTATTTATCTATCTATCTATTTGTCTATCTGTCTATCTAACTATCTATCTATCTGTCTATCTATATATCCATTTATCTATCTTTCTGTCTGTCTGTTTGTCTATCTAACTATCTATCTGTCTGTCTTTCTATCTATCGATCTATCTATCTATCTATCTATCTGTCTGTCTGTCTGTCTGTCTATCTATCCATCTATCTATCCATCTATATATCTATCTATCTATGTCTCTCTCTCACACATATACAAACACACACATAAACACACACACACATACACACAAACCCATTCTCATTCTCTCTCTCACACACACACACACACACACACGCGCGCGCGCGCGCGCACTCGAACCCATTCGCATTCTCTCTCTCTCACACACACACATACAAACACACAAACACACACACACACACGATATAGATAGATAGATAGATAGACAGACAGACAGACAGACAGACAGACGAAGACAGACAGAAGATAGATAGATAGATAGATAGATAGATAGATAGATAGATAGATAGATAGATAGATAAATAGATATATAGATAGATAGATAGATAGATAGATAGATAGATAGATAGATAGATAGATAGATGGATAGATTAATTGATTAGTAGATGAATGGATATAACATAAATCTACACAAACTCACCACACCCCACCAGAGGGCATCCGCATAACTACTGAAATCCTCTCCAGCATCTTTCTCTGCTAAGTACACGAAGTATGACGAGAAAATGAGTCCTAGAAACCCTATATACAACGTAGTGATCAGTTCCTGAAATAGATAGAATAAATAAATAATAATAATAATAATAATAATAATAATAATAATAATAATAATAATAATATAATAATAATAATAATAATAATAATAATATAATAATAATAGATAATATATAATAATATATAATAATAATTAATAATAATAATAATAATAATAATAATATAATAATAATAATAATAATAATAATAATAATAATAATAAATAATAAATAATAATAATAATAATAATAATAATAATAATAATAATAATAATAATATAAATAATATAATAATAATAATTGAGATTTTATAAAGCGCAAAATCCACTAAGCGTGCTCAACGAACGGCCTGGAATTGAAAACATCCCTCTTTACTGTTCTTTACTGTTTCATACACACTTTTCAAGATCTTTATTACTCATATTTGTGACCCAACGTTTCAAAACGGTGTTATGTCGGGATGAACCAGATGCCAAAAAAGTCAAATTAAAGCTGAACTGGTCAAAATTATGAATTATTGGTATTTAACGCTCTAAAACATGATATTATTTCTCCTCAATAAAGCAAGTAAACTCAACACAAGTCTGATATTTCTGGCTATAAATTCAGTTTTCAGCATCTTAATCATCCCGACTTAATACCGTTGAGAGACGTTGGGTCACATTTGTGATTTTTATTTGACTCTAAATGCACGTATTTCCTGGTCTGATAAAAAAATAAAAAAACCAACAATTACAGTCAGCATTTGTTGTAATGGACACAGATCTAGAGGGGCCTTAATGAATGAGTCAATGAAATGTATTGTAAAATAAAGGGAGTAAAAATGACTCTTATAAAATATACAGTGAACGATTTTCTCCCCCCCCCCTCTCTCTCTCTCTCTCTCTCTCTCTCTCTCTCTCTCTCTATCTCTTCTCTCTTATCTTCTTTCTCCCTCTTTCTCTATCTCTCTCTCTCTCTCTTTCTTTCTCTCTCTCTCTCTCTCTATCTCTCCCTCGTTCTCTCGTTCTCTCATTTCGTTCTCTCTCTCTCTCTTTCTCGTTCTTTCTCTCTCTCTCTCTCTCTCGTTCTCTCTCTTTCTTGTTCTCTCTCTTTCTCGTTCTCCCTCTCTCTCTCTCTCTCTCTTTAACTCTCTCTCTCTCTGCTTCCCTTGCACGCACGCACGCACACACACACACACACACACACACACACACACTCACTCACACATTGTTACCTGTGATATTTTAACAATTACGTCAATGTAATATAACATATTTCCTTTTCTTGTTTATCCGAAGAAGGCCAAAGGCCGAAACATCACTTTGTTTTGTATCTTTTATAAGTCGTTTTCTCCCTTTATTTTACTGAACATTGTAATGGACAATATTTTCGTCCATGTGAGAGTATTTCCAGAACAACAATGAGACCAATTCAAAGGTTATCTATTGTTAAATGTTTTGCACACGTCACAGGGTGCGTCCCAGTTTTAAATAGGACAGCGATCATGTGATAGATAGGTCTTGAGTGTTAATAGGATTCAACAGTTGTGACGTCACTTCCCTCGTAATGACGCATAGTAACTTAGTAACTGGTTCTAAACTATTAGAACAATGGCGGACGCCCTTATGAAATACTCCGACGAGCAAAAAAAAAGTGTACCCAAACTAGAAAAACATTATAAATCTGATCATGTTTTGACTTTTATGCATTCTGATCACATGACACGTGAAAAAGTTCTAGCCAGCATGAAGAATAAAAAGTACCGATTTTCTTTGTTTAGAACCACTATGTGCGGCTATGTGGTCTAGTGGTATGACACTCGCTTTCGGATCGGAAGGTCCTGGGTTCGAGCCTCGCTCGACGCATAGTTGAGTCCTTGGAAAAGACTCTTTACTCACATTCTCTCACCGTACTCAGGTGTAAAATGGGTACCTGGCCGTTAACAGCGTTGTCTTTGTCCGAAAAATTGTAATATCGCCTAACAGGCGTCATGTCTCGTCCTACATGTTAAATGTGCTGTTGACCAGGGACCCCTTGTAAAGCGCTTTGAGCACGTTAAGTGGATATTGCGCTATATAAAAGCTCAATTTTTTTATGGCCGCCGTTGCTGGGCGACGTGACATCAGACTATTGATTCCAATTCTCAAGCCCATGGATTTGCTGAACCTCTCTATTATTTCAGTTTATCAGACCAGCAAATTGGTGCACGTCAATCAAATGATAACTCTGGAATATTTATTTTTTTCTAAAAGCCAGGTGAACTCACGTCAGAATATATAGATCGCTGTTAACTTTGGAATTGAATTACGTAATAAAACGTGATCTAGAATCACTAAGTGGATGCGACATAGTTTCCAACAACAGAGCTTTCTGTCCAAATTCATTACGATGCAATCCTTTCATTTCTATTTTTTTAATTACTGCCGATTTTCAGACAAACAATTATATTCATTTTTGGCCAGAAATTTATTCTTTAACTTAAAAAAAAAAAAAGAATATTAAAAAACCAAACACGGAACGTTTCCGGCTTAAAACCCTTCTTCAGACAACGTCACGATGCAATTCTTTCTTTTAAAAATTACTGCCGTTTTTCAGACCAACAATTTTATTCATTTTTTTAAACTTCAAAAAAGAACAACAACAACAACAACAGAAAAACACCAAAAAAAAACAACATGGAGCGTTTCAGGCTCAAAACCCGTCTTCAGCCAACAAAAAAAAAAGACAATTAAGATATAAATACATTTCTGAAAAAAGAAAAAGCACAAATCGATGATAGAGAACTGTTCGGCTTGCCTTTCTGTATAAAAAGTTTGGGATGTAAATACAAAGAAACGTTTATTACTTTTTACTATCCACAAGCTTCTAGCAGGTTAGTATCACTTTTTTTTAAAACATTGAACTTGATATATATATATATATATATATATATATATATATATATATATTATATATATATATATATAATGATAGAGAGAGGAGAGAGAGAGAGAGAGAGAGTAGAAGAGAGAGAGGGAGAGTGAGAAGAGAGAGAGAGAGGAAGAGAGAAGAGAAGAAGAAGAAGAAGAAGAAGAAGAGAAGAAGAGAAGAAGAAGAAGAAGAAGAAGAAGAAGAAGAAGAAGAAGAAGAAGAAAAAGAAGAAGAAGAAGAAGAACAACAACAACAACAACAACAACAACAACAACAACAACAGCAGCAGCAACAACAACAACAACAACAACAACAAGAGGAAGAACAAGAAGAAAACACAGCAATAACAACATTATCAACATCAATAAACAGCGAGGGGACAATGATGATGATGATGATGATGATGATGATGATGACGGTGGTGATGATGATGATGATGATGATGATGATGATGATGATGATGATGATGATGATGATGACGGAGAACAAGAAGAGGAGTAGAAGGAGGAGAATGAGGTGGAGGAATAGAGAGAGAGAGAGAGAGAGAGAGAGAGAGAGAGAGAGAGAGGGGGGGAGAGAATGTTCGTCTGCCTATGATTTGGATGGTGTGTAGATTATACTACATGTTCCTGTCGTCCCAGACTAGCAAATGCTGTAATATTATAATATACAATCAGATGGGAATAGGAAATCGACTAATTTTAATCAGATGTTCGTCCCCTGTTGTGATGCTGGTGTTTGCTTATAAATAGAAATCAATTCATATCCGGGATCGACAATTGATAAAATAAATGGAAGGAAATGTTGGGTTGTTGGGGCCAGATCGATGGAGTGAAGGAAGAATTGGACTGGGGGGGAAAAAAAGGGGGGGGGGGGAGGTGTGCAGGTTTGTGGATGAGTGGATGGGTTGATACGTCGATGGGTGGAGGGGTGGATGGATGGATGGATGGATGGATGGATGGGCGGATGGGTGGGTGGATGGATGGATGGATGGATGGAGGAGGATCGATGGGTGGATGGATGGTTAAATGAATGGATGGATGGATGGATGGGTGGGTGGGTGGATGGATGGATGGATGGATGGGCGGATGGGTGGATGATGGATGGGCGGATGGAGGATCGATGGGTGGATGGATGGATGGATGGATGAATGGATGGGTGGGTGGTTGGATGGATGGATGAGTGGGTGGATGGATGGGTGGATGGATGGATGGATGGATGAATGGATGGGTGGGTGGGTGGATGGATGGATGGATGAGTGGGTGGATGGATGGGTGGATGGATGGGTGGGTGGATGGATGGGTGGGTGGAGGGATGGGTGGATGGATGGATGGGTGGGTGGATGGATGGATGAATGGATGAAGCTGTTATATTCAGTTTTGCGCATTACTCTTGACTTTAAAAAGGAATTCTCATCTGATCTCCAGTTTAACAAGACGTGTCGTTGAACATCTTGTTTTATGGATCTATAATTACAACTTACCTGTCTATGGATGTAGACAACAGAGCCCAAGAGTCGCCACGTTCCGCCCTGCCTATCAACATGAAGCATCCGAAGTATCTGCAAAAATCGGACACCCCTGGAGGAGGTAAAATTAAAAGTTTAGTTTTAAGACCTTCAACGTTTTAGTTTTATTATGATTCAACAGTCGTGACGTCACTTTCCTCGTAATGACGCATGGTAACTCAGTAACTGGTTCTAAACTATCGGAACAATGGCGGAAGCCCTTATGACATACTTCTCCGACGAGCATAAAAGTGTATCCAGAGGAGAAAAGCATCATAAATCTGACCATGTTTTGACTTTTATCCATTCTGATCACATGACATGTGAAAAAGTTCTAGCCAGCATGAAGAATAAAGAGTACCAATTTTCTTTGTTTAGAACCAAGCTGCTGGTTGTCGGGCGGATGTGACATCAGACTATTGAATTCTTTTCTATTATTATTATCTAAATTGATCTTCTTTTCCTTTTTCTAACATTTTTTTTCAAACAAGCATAGAGAAAAAATAAGTTATCTGAAAAGTGAGGAAAAAGAGTTTAGATTTATTTTTTCTTTATTTATTTTAGTTTTAATTTTAATTGTTGCATTTATAATATATATTATTTCATTATTTTTCTAATTTGATTTTTTTTCAAAACTTTTTTTTTTAATAGCAGTATCTAAATGAAGAGGAAAAAAGTGTTTTGTTTGATTTTTTAAAATGTTTAATTTGTAAATACCCGGTGTAGATATGTTTTACAATATTTTATAATCTAACATTTTTCTCTTTTTCTTTATATTTAAAACAAGTGTAATACTTTATACGAACACCCCTTGAAAATGAAGAAAGAAAGTTTAGTTAAAATTTTTTTTAAAAAGTTATTGTATTAATTAACATGCGCTTGGAGCACGTTTAGTGGATATTACGCTATACTAAATGCTCATGTTTGTTGTTGTTGTTGATGATGTTGTCGTCGTTGTTGTTGTTGTTGTTGTTATTATTTTGTTGTTTTTGTTGTTGTTGTTGATGATGATGATGATATTGTTTTTGTTGTTGTTGTTCTTGATGATATTGTTGTTGATGTTGTTGTTGTTGATGATATTGTTGTTGCTGGTGATGTTGTTGTTATTGTTTTTGCTTTTCTTTAAATTTGTGGCCAGTGTTTCATATCTTATTTTATTTTTAACATGATCTTTGTTTTTTGGGGTTTTTTTTTTCCTTTTCTTAAAATTCCAAAAACAAACGTAGAAAAAAAAGTTTACTATAGATAGAATGCGCTTGGCCAAGGAGTTTACAACATTGCCATCCGGAAGTATAACGGACCAACACACAAACTCTGTGTAACCATGAACTTTTATAGATTTGTTAATACAGTTTAGTGAGAACAACTCACAAACGCGGATGGCAAAATCAATAACAAAGGCCTGAGTGACGTCATCTGCATACTATCTATACTTTTTCAGCCAGCCAAATTGTGATCGAAATCGGAGCAAATTATTATGAAAACTTTCTATATCTGGTGCATCTGGGTGCAGTGTGACGTTGATTGAGGCGTTAAAAAGTTGCATTGGTGCGAAAAGTTGATAAGGCAGGCGTGGTTGTCAAGTTGGCTTATTTTAATGCCAAATTCCATAAACCTGGCGTTTGTTGGTTGTTGTTGCTGTTGTTATCTTTCTGATTGTTTTTAAAAGTGTTTTACGCTGAATCTTTGGCATGTGAAAATTAGATTTGATATTGTCATTTTTGGGGCACGATTCTCAACTCACTTAATTTTACTCAAGCGGCTATGTGGTCTTGTGGTATGACACTCGCTTTCTGATCGAAAGGTCATGGGTTCGAGCCTCGCTCGGCGCATAGTCGAGTCCTTGGAAAAGGCTCATTATTCACATTCTCTCATCGTACTCATATGTATAATATTGCCTAACAGACGTCACATCTCGGTCTATATATGTCACGTGTTGCTGTTGGTAAGGGACCCTCTGTAAAGCGCTTTGAGCACGTTTAGTGGATATTGTTCTATATAAAAGTTTTTTGTTAAAATTTTTAAAAAGTATTTGATAAATCAAATGAACACAAATTGCACATAATAAACAAATTTCCATCCTTCAACTGACAAGACAAAGTGATTTTTCCTTACTCGTTTCAACAGGAAAAGAAGTTATAGCCTTACACTAGAACCCTCAAGGACTTATAGTGTGACGTCATTTTAAAATTTTGTGCAGTATCTTGTGAGTTTCGTTAGTAGAGTTCAAGGAAACAAGTGATTCTATTTTTGACTTATTGAAAACAGTTCACGATTTGTTTTCTTTTGCGGCCAAATACTTGTCTCTTGACGTCATTTTTTGACCAGCGTCAGGCTATGATTAAACGACAGCTACGATAGAAAATTAATGAAGATTTATTTTAACTTTTAAGTCGATTTTAAAAGAAAATTAATGTCTTGAAAAATTTGGCATATTTAAAAAGACTTTTTGGCATTTTTTCTGTGACTTTGGCTAAATTTATTTTTCTGCAAAATTAATCTGGCTATCCTGAAGGCAGGTCAGCGAGAACGACCAAATGCACCATGAAGTATGAGCATAGCGTATTATTATTATTACTCGCAAGGCTGGTAGTTTGTGGAATTAAATAACCCGTGATATCATTAATATATGACATAATTCACCATTGCCCTCGGTTACCGAGTGTTTTTTTGATATGTTAAGTAATATATTTGGTGGCTTAAAATAGAACAAAATATAGCGTTGTTTTGTTTTGATTATAATCGTGTTTGTTTTTTGTTTTTTGTCTCTTTAATCTGACACATGTCTTGAACATCTTCTCTCGTTCATCTTTTTTACTTATCATTACAATCTTTTCTCCTTCCCCACCTCTCTCTCTCTCTCTCTCTCTCTCTCTCTTTCTCTTTCTCTTTCTCTTTCTCTCTCTCTCTCTCTCTCTCTCTCTCTCTCTCTCTCTTTCTCTCTTTCTTTCTCTCTGACCTCCCTTCCTCTCTCTTTATCCTCCCCCCCCCACCTTCCCTCTCGTTTTTCCTCCCCTCCTCTCTCTCCCCCCCCCCCCCATCTTCTATCACTTTCTTGCCTCCCTCTCCTCTCCCCCCCCCTTCTCTCTCTCTCTCTCTCTATCTATCTATCTATCTATCTATCTCTCTCTCTCCTCCTCCTCCTCCTCCTCCTCATCCCCTACTCTCTCTTTATCCTTCCCCACCCCCAACTTACCTCTCTTTTTTCCTCCCCCTTCTCTCTCTCTCCCCCCCCCCCTGCCCCCCACCTTCTATTTCTTTCCACCCAGTTCTCCCCTCTCTCCCCTTCTCTCTCTCTCTCTCTTACTCTCTCTCTCTCTCCTCTCTCTCCTCTCTCTCTCTCTTATATATATATATATATATAATATATATATATTATATCCTCCGCTTCTCCCCTCTTCTATCTCTTTCTTCGTTACCCCCCCCCCCTCTCTCTCTCTCTCTCTCTCTCTCTCTCTCTCTCTCTCTCTGTGTGTGTTTCTCGCCCCCCCCCCCTATTCTCTCTTTTCACCAAACGTCTCTCTCTCTCTCTCTCTCTCTCTCTCTCTCTCTCTTCTCTTCTCTCTTCCTCTCCCTCCCTCCCACTATCTCTCTAGCTCCCTCTCTCTCTCTACTCCCCCCTAGCTCTCTTCCACTCTGTCTCCCTTTCTATTTATATCATATATTATATATATATATATATATATATATATATATATATATATATATATTACTCGTATATATATATATATATATATATATGTGTGTGTGTGTGTGTGTGTGTGTGTGTGTGTGTGTGTGTGTAATGGCTTACCTGATAGCGGACGTAGCAAATACTTGTCCATTGGAACCAACAGACAGAACTACAATGGAAGCTACAACTACAGTAAAATCTGAAGAATAAGAAATAACAGAAATAGTTCTAGTTCCTTAATAACAGAGGTCAACAATGATACTAAGTTGCTAGAAGCTTTTTGGACTGTAAAAAGTAATCAACAAAAAATCAATTTTTAAAAACAGCTTAATAAAAAAAAACAACAAAAAAACAAACATAAACAAAAACCAAAACACACAACGTCTCGGCCTCAAAACAATTCTTCAGCCAACAAGAATGCTGAAGTAGGGTTTTACGCCCGAAACGTTCCGTATGTTTGGTATTTTGTTCTTTTTTTAAACTAAATTGAGCTTTTATATAGCGCTATATCCACTAACCGTGCTCAAAGCGCTTTACAAGGGGTCCCTGGCCAAAGCAACACTTAACGTGTAGGACGGGACATGACGCGTGTGAGCCGATATTACAATGTTTTTCCCCGACAGAGACAACACTCTTAACGGCCAGGTACTCATTTTACACCTGAGTATAATGAGAGAATGTGAGTACAGAGCCTTTTCCGAGGACTCAACTATGTGCCGAGCGAGGCTCGAACCATGACCTCCGATCCCAAAGCGAGTGTCATACCACTAGACAACATAGCCGCACAAAAAGAGGGAACAAAATACCAAAACACGGAACGTCTACGCCTCCAGTCTTCGCCTTGCTCGGCGCATAGTTAAGTCCTTTGAAAAGGTTCTTTACACACATCCTCTCACCATACTCAGGTGTCAAATGAGTACCAGGACGTTAGCAGCGTTGTCTCTGTCTGGGAAAAAAATTGTAATATCGCCTAACAGGCGTCATATCTCGTCCTACATATTAAGTGTTGCTTTTGGACAGGGACCCCATGTTAAGCGCTTTGAGCACCTTATTGGTATTGCACTATATAAAAGCTCAATTTTTTTTTTACACGTCCGCAGTGAGGAAATTGGAAGTTAATAATCTTGCTATAACGGAAATTCACTATAACCGAATGCATCATAATATTATTACAACCCAACGTCTCAAAACGGTATTAAGTCGGGATGATTAAGATGCTGAAAACTGAATTTGTAGCCAGAAATATCAGACTTGCGTTGAGTTTATATGATTTATTGAGGAAAATGAATATCATATTTTAGAGTGCTAAATACCAATAATTCATATTTTTGACCAGTTCAGCTTTAATTTGACTTTTTTAGCATCTGCTTCATCCCGACATAATACCGTTTTGAAACGCTGGGTCACATATTATAATCCGCACTCGATAACCCTCTCCTTACCAACTATAGGAAAATCGTCACATTCGTTACGATACAACCAACATTTTTCTTCTTCAAATTTCTTCAAATAAATAAATATAATCACCGATTGGTGTAAACAAAATCAGCTTGAATTAAATGTTGAAAAAAACGAAAGAACAGGTGTTTGGTGTAAAAAATAAAAACGACTTAAAGTGTGTGGGGATCGGTAAAGATGATGTTGAGATAGTTGACTATTTTAAATATTTAGGAATAACCATTGATAGTTCCCTCAATTTCTCTCAACATATTAATATAATATCTAAGAAAGTTGCCCAAAGATTATACATCCTAAGGAAATTGAGAACATTTCAAGTAAGGAAGAAAACTATGTTAAGAGTTTATGACTCATTGATTAAAAGTGTAATTGCGTTTGGCTGCACCATATGGTTTGGAGGATGCCGACTTAAAGATAAATCAAAAATTTCAAAATCTATCAAAGAGGCATCAAAAATAATAAACCATCCTCTTGATGGAGTAGAAAGAATTCATGGAAAAGCAATAGAAAGGAAAGCATTCTCAATTACCAACAATAAAAAACATATTTTATACCATGAATTTAGTCTTTTACCATCTGGGAGAAGGTTTTGTCAGATTAAATGTAGAACTAACAAGTATAAATCAACGTTCGTTCCATCAGCAATAAAAATTTTGAATATTTCATATGGTACAGAAAAACCAAGGATTGATTCGTTGACTGATTAACTGATTAATTTATTTAATGTAAGATTAACTGACCAATTGATAATGATGATAATTTTTGGTGTCGAATTGCCACAATCGTAACAAATTGATTACGAAATGAATATGTTTATGTTGTGTATATCGCACGTGTGAAAGAAAGAGAGAGAGACAGAGAGAGAGAGAGAGAGAGAGAGAGAGAGAGAGAGAGAGAGAGAAAATAAGTAGGAGTGAAATATCTGTTCAATCTTACAGTTATCGTTTAACATTATAACAAGTGTAACTAAATGACAAATTGCCATATTTATGGACAATAAAGATCTATTATTATTATTATTATTATTATTATTATTATTATTATTATTATTATTATTATTATTATAAAATTTAAAGAAAAACAACAGTGTGTTGTTGAGCATGTTTTACTAAAGAAATTATCTATGGCAAGAACTTACTGTCATTGTGTTTGATTGATAAAAAATATATTTTTGTGTTAGTTGGGTGTGAAGTTTTGGGGAAATCCTGAAAATGGCTGCTGTAAGGAGGGAGTTAAGAGAGGAATATCAAAACATTAAAAAGTTTAATCAAAGTTGACAGTCGGCGCGACGGAGTGCTGTCAGTTGAAATCCCTAGACTGCAGGATACCAGAAAACAACATTTATTGGCAGTTAGTTGTTGGACTTGGAAGGCACGAAATCTCAGAGAGAAAGAGAAAAATACAAAAAAGTTGACAGAGAAACCTACAGAAAATTATAAAACAGGAAGCCGTGGTTGACGTCAAACTTGGATTGGTTGAAGGGGCGGGGGGGGGGGGGGGGGGGAGGATAGATAGATTAAGACCAACCTACTACTACGAAAAATTCAGAAGTACATGAGCATCTCTAATGTCATTAAAACATATTGAATAATAATAATAATAATAATTAATAATAATAATAATAATAATAATAATAATAATAATAATAATAATAATAATAATAATAATAATAATAATAATAATAATAATATTATCTTTATTGTCCAAATAAATGGCAATTTGTCATTTGGTTTGCAATATTTGAAATTGAATATACAAGACATGGATAGATAGACAAAAATATATTAATACAATAATAATATATACATTTCAAAATGATAAATGATTTTAAATATCTAAATGAAGATGACGTTTCAAAACAGTTTCGAAAACCCAATCTCTCTTACTTAAACGCACACCTCCACAAACCCCTACGCGCATACACACACAGAGAGATAGAGAGAGGGGAGAGAGAGAGAGAGAGAGAGAGGGAGGGAGGGAGGGAGAGAGAGAGAGAGAGAGAGAGAGAGAGAGGCAGTAGCATAAAAGCTTGGAAAATTGTGGAGGTATAACATTGATAGTAATGGTCTTCTGGAGTGAGAGAGAGAGAGAGAGAAAGAGAGAGAGAGAGAGAGAGAGAGAGAGAGGCAGGAGCATAAAAGCTTGGAAAGTTGTGGAGGTATAACATTGATAGTAATGGTCTTCTATAGAGAGAGAGAGAGAGAGAGAGAGAGAGAGAGAGAGAGAGAGAAAGAAAGAAAGAGAGAGAGAGAGAGGCAGGAGCATAAAAGCTTGGAAAGTTGTGGAGGTATAACATTGATAGTAATGGTCTTCGAGAGTGCTGAGAGAGAGAGAGAGAGAAAGATAGAGAGAGAGAGAGAGAGAAGGGATGGGGGGGGGGCAGGAACATAAAAGCATGGAAAGTTGTAGAAGTATAACATTGATAGTAATGGTCTTCTATACTGCGTTCCAAAATATCTGAGGCCAGTATTCCACGAG
>NC_088362.1:31585089-31605089 GCF_034508935.2 Berghia stephanieae
ATTTTTGTGTTCGTGGATAGCTCACACGGTAGAGCCACGCTCTCACCTGCCAGGCGGAGTTGTCGTACCAATAAGGTCGCAGGTTCAAACCCCACCACCGCCGCGAAAAAAATTTTTTATTCTCTATTGTCTTCTGGCACTTTTCTACTCACTTCATATCTTGTTGTTACCAACATAAGTGCCTGCTCCACTCACTTTTCTGAATTAAAAATTCACCCCATACACCGGAGCATACTCAATGTCTCAATCGTTTCTATGTTATATGTTTGTGATGAGAATATTGGCTATTAAGCTTAACTGCTGGTCAAAATTACTTCGCGATGGTGGTGAACGAATCGGCGATCTCAAGAAGTGGGTGAGAGAGGGATCTAGAAATGACTTTGGGTTTGAAACGAATATTTTTGTGTTCGTGGATAGCTCACACGGTAGAGCCACGCTCTCACCTGCCAGGCGGAGTTGTCGTACCAATAAGGTCGCAGGTTCAAACCCCACCACCGCCGCGAAAAAATTTTTTATTCTCTATTGTCTTCTGGCACTTTTCTACTCACTTCATATCTTGTTGTTACCAACATAAGTGCCTGCTCCACTCACTTTTCTGAATTAAAAATTCACCCCATACACCGGAGCATACTCAATGTCTCAATCGTTTCTATGTTATATGTTTGTGTGAGAATATTGGCTATTAAGCTTAACTGCTGGTCAAAATTATTCGCGATGGTGGTGAACGAATCGGCGTCTCAAGAAGTGGGTGAGAGAGGGATCTAGAAATGACTTTGGTTTGAAACGAATATTTTTGTGTTCGTGGATAGCTCACACGGTAGAGCCACGCTCTCACCTGCCAGGCGGAGTTGTCGTACCAATAAGGTCGCAGGTTCAAACCCCACCACCGCCGCGAAAAAATTTTTTATTCTCTATTGTCTTCTGGCACTTTTCTATCACTTCATATCTTGTTGTTACCAACATAAGTGCCTGCTCCACTCACTTTTCTGAATTAAAAATTCACCCCATACACCGGAGCATACTCAATGTCTCAATCGTTTCTATGTTATATGTTTGTGTTGAGAATATTGGCTATTAGCTTAACTGCTGGTCAAAATTATTCGCGATGGTGGTGACGAACGAATCGGCGTCTCAAGAAGTGGGTGAGAGAGGGATCTAGTAATGACTTTGAGTTTGAAACGAATATTTTTGTGTTCGTGGATAGCTCACACGGTAGAGCCACGCTCTCACCTGCCAGGCGGAGTTGTCGTACCAATAAGGTCGCAGGTTCAAACCCCACCACCGCCGCGAAAAAATTTTTTATTCTCTATTGTCTTCTGGCACTTTTCTATTCACTTCATATCTTGTTGTTACAACATAAGTGCCTGCTCCACTCACTTTTCTGAATTAAAAATTCACCCCATACACCGAGCATACTCAATGTCTCAATCGTTTCTATGTTATATGTTTGTGTTGAGAATATTGGCTATTGAGCTTAACTGCTGGTCAAAAATTATTCGCGATGGTGGTGTACGAACGAATCGGCGGTCTCAAGAAGTGGGTGAGAGAGGGATCTAGTAATGACTTTGAGTTTGAAACGAATATTTTTGTGTTCGTGGATAGCTCACACGGTAGAGCCACGCTCTCACCTGCCAGGCGGAGTTGTCGTACCAATAAGGTCGCAGGTTCAAACCCCACCACCGCCGCGAAAAATTTTTATTCTCTATTGTCTTCTGGCACTTTTCTATTCACTTCATATCTTGTTGTTACCAACATAAGTGCTGCTCCACTCACTTTTCTGAATTAAAAATTCACCCCATACACCGGAGCATACTCAATGTCTCAATCGTTTCTATGTTATATGTTTGTGTTGAGAATATTGGCTATTGAGCTTAACTGCTGGTCAAAATTATTCGCGATGGTGGTGTACGAACGAATCGGCGGTCTCAAGAAGTGGGTGAGAGAGGGATCTAGTAATGACTTTGAGTTTGAAAGAATATTTTTGTGTTCGTGGATAGCTCACACGGTAGAGCCACGCTCTCACCTGCCAGGCGGAGTTGTCGTACCAATAAGGTCGCAGGTTCAAACCCACCACCGCCGCGAAAAATTTTTTATTCTCTATTGTCTTCTGGCACTTTTCTATTCACTTCATATCTTGTTGTTACCAACATAAGTGCCTGCTCCACTCACTTTCTGAATTAAAAATTCACCCCATACACCGGAGCATACTCAATGTCTCAATCGTTTCTATGTTATATGTTTGTGTTGAGAATATTGGCTATTGAGCTTAACTGCTGGTCAAAATTATTCGCGATGGTGGTGTACGAACGAATCGGCGGTCTCAAGAAGTGGGTGAGAGAGGGATCTAGTAATGACTTTGAGTTTGAAACGAATATTTTTGTGTTCGTGGATAGCTCACACGGTAGAGCCACGCTCTCACCTGCCAGGCGGAGTTGTCGTACCAATAAGGTCGCAGGTTCAAACCCCACCACCGCCGCGAAAAATTTTTTATTCTCTATTGTCTTCTGGCACTTTTCTATTCACTTCATATCTTGTTGTTACCAACATAAGTGCCTGCTCCACTCACTTTTCTGAATTAAAAATTCACCCCATACACCGGAGCATACTCAATGTCTCAATCGTTTCTATGTTATATGTTTGTGTTGAGAATATTGGCTATTGAGCTTAACTGCTGGTCAAAATTATTCGCGATGGTGGTGTACGAACGAATCGGCGGTCTCAAGAAGTGGGTGAGAGAGGGATCTAGTAATGACTTTGAGTTTGAAACGAATATTTTGTGTTCGTGGATAGCTCACACGGTAGAGCCACGCTCTCACCTGCCAGGCGGAGTTGTCGTACCAATAAGGTCGCAGGTTCAAACCCCACCACCGCCGCGAAAAATTTTTTATTCTCTATTGTCTTCTGGCACTTTTCTATTCACTTCATATCTTGTTGTTACCAACATAAGTGCCTGCTCCACTCACTTTTCTGAATTAAAAATTCACCCCATACACCGGAGCATACTCAATGTCTCAATCGTTTCTATGTTATATGTTTGTGTTGAGAATATTGGCTATTGAGCTTAACTGCTGGTCAAAATTATTCGCGATGGTGGTGTACGAACGAATCGGCGGTCTCAAGAAGTGGGTGAGAGAGGGATCTAGTAATGACTTTGAGTTTGAAACGAATATTTTTGTGTTCGTGGATAGCTCACACGGTAGAGCCACGCTCTCACCTGCCAGGCGGAGTTGTCGTACCAATAAGGTCGCAGGTTCAAACCCCACCACCGCCGCGAAAAATTTTTTATTCTCTATTGTCTTCTGGCACTTTTCTATTCACTTCATATCTAGTAGTAGTAGTAGTAGTAGTAGTAGTAGTAGTAGTAGTAGTAGTAGTAGTAGTAGTAGTAGTAGTAGAAGTAGTAGTAGTAGAAGTAGTAGTAGTAGAAGTAGTAGAAGTAGTAGTAGTAGAAGTAGTAGTAGTAGTAGTAGTAGAAGTAGTAGTAGTAGCAGCAGCAGTAGCTGTAGTGGCAGAAGTGAGAGCAGCAGTGGTGATGAATATGGGGGACGTTGACATCTAGTGGTGGTCAATCCTGGTGTTGAGTCCGCGTGGAGTCAGCGTTCCCAACAACTTGATCAGGTGAGTTTCCCTACGTCGACGGGCGGAAGTGTCCGAATGGCAAAAACTGAGCACACACACACGCACACACTGTACATCGCAGTGGTCTGGCAGATTGAAGTGTCTGGCCACTGCTGTTTCTGCACAGTTCGATATGTCACGCAAGTGCTGCACGAATCTGTCACCCAGCCTCTTTCCGGTCTCACCAACGTAAGCAATCCCACACAGGGAGCACGTAATCGCATAGACTAGATTACGGTCAGTGCAAGTAAACGGCCGCCTGATGTCCCAAATCTTGTCTGGAAAGCTGACTCTGTCATACTCCCACAGGTGCCCACAAGTCTTGCATCGGGGTCGCATACACGATCTGGCTTTAGGTCCATCCCTAGGTATGGGTTCCAGGCGGCTTCTGACAAGGAGATCCCTCAGGTTACGATCCCGTCGATATGCTACCAACGGGGGTTCTGAAAAAACTCTGTGGGTGTCTTCGCCGCCTGGAGGATCCCATAGTTCTGCAATAGGATGTTCCTCACTTGATCGGCATGGGGGTGATGCGTGAGGACTAAAATGGGACGCTGTGTCTCCTGCTTCCTGGCATTACGAGGCCTCATTGCTGCTTCTCTCGACACGAGGCTGGCTTTCCGGACAGCCTTAAGCAAAACCCTTTCGGGATATTCCCGTGCCCTAAAAAAATCGAGCATGCGATCACGTTGAAGCGCAAATTCATCATCTTCCAGACAGAGTCTCCGCCAGCGGAGTATCTGACTGAATGGGATGGAGTCTTTGCACTTCACCGGATGGGATGACCGATAGAGCAGGTAGCTGTGACTGTCCGTTTCCTTGTAGTGTACAGTGGTCCGTACTCCCGTGCTGGTCAATACAGCCTTGATGTCCAAAAAGTTCACCTCAGAGGTTGAAATCTCATAAGTGTACTCTATGGACGGGTGGAAGGAGTCCATCGCTAGGATGAACCCTTTCAACTGGCTGTGGGTCAATGACGTAATGCCGAAACAGTCGTCAATGTACCTTTTGAACAGCTCGGGGGCAGGTCCGCTATACTGATGGAAGAAGGTTTCCTCAAGGTAGCCCATGAAGAGGTTAGCATATGAGGGACCCATCTTGGTACCCATCGCAACACCTGAGATCTGATGGAAAAATACATCATTGAACTCAAAAGTGTTGAGTGTGAGCACAAGTTCGGTGAGCCTCACAATGCTGTTGCTGGAAATCCCTGGTAATGGATGACGGTCGACGAAATGCCTGATGGCACGCAGTCCGTCAGGATGCGGTATGGATGTGTACAGTGCCTTCACATCCATGGTGAAAATCAGCCGTGGACGTTCATCCTGGAATCGAATTTCGTCAATGACACCAAGAGCATGGTTAGTGTCCTTGATATACGATGGCAGGGTGGGAACTATACGTTGAAATACCGCATCAAGGAACTGCGATACCTTCTCAGTGGGGCACGAGATAGCCGACACAATCGGCCTTCCAGGTGGAGTGTCAGACAATTCCGGATCTTGTGTATCTTAGGGAGCATGTAAAAACATGGATTACCTAGGTCGCTGGGGTCGTGTTTAAGGACCTCTGCCCTTCTAGGTAATTCTCCCTGCGATACCAAAGACTGGATTGTCTGGTGGACTCTGGTGTTGTTAGCAAGTGTTGGGTCCGAAGTCACTTTCTCATAAAATATCTGGTCACTCAATTGCCTGTGGCCCTCAGCTCTATAGAGCTCAGCGTCCCAAACAACCACGGCCCCTCCTTTATCAGCCGCTTTGATCACTATATCACTACGTGATCTAAGTGATCGTATGGCAGCCCATTCAAGACGGGTGAGGTTAGACCTCTTGATAGGTGTGGGTCGTAGTGCCTCTATCTGTCTAAGACAAGTCTGGATAAACAGGTCGAGTGTAGGGGACTTGCCAGGACTAGGAGTCCAGTTTCTTTTACGTCGTGAGAAAGCGGCAAACGGATCCTCAGGGTCACGGTCATAGTCATGGTCACGTTCATCATCTTTGAAGTGATACTTCAAGCGTAAAATACGCATGAAGCGACGTACATCCGACTCAATGCGGGACTGGTCGGACGTTCTTCGCAGTGGGATGAACTTGAGACCTTTCCTTAAGACCGATTCCTCTGCACTGCTCAACTGGATGGTCGGGGGGACAGAAACCACCAGCCGGTGGTTGTTGTGGTTCCTACTGGGGGGGGGGGATAGCTCCAACATTATCCATCACGTGGGTGGGTTCGCTGGTGGGTGGGGTGAATTGATCGCTTCCAGACTGGTCCCCGGCTGTTGGAGGGACTCCCAAACCACCAATGGTGACAGGCTGGTTATGGGTGCCATTAAGAGCAGTGGGGCCAGAGGAAGGTTCAATGGGTGAATCCACCGATGGGAGTGTTGCCGAATGAGAAGGGAGGTTATCGTCAAGATGTGTAATTCTGTTTGGAAAGAGAGCATCTAATTTACTGGTTTTGACATAATTTAAGCATGCATGGTAGTGTTGATTACATAAATGTATGAATAACCTAATGGCTTTGTAAAGTGTATGGTTATGATAAGTACGATGCCTCAAGCATGTGGAGGATGTGTCGATTGTGTGTGTTAATTTGGATATCTGTTTGCGAAGGATGTCTGTGGTAAGTCTAAATTTCCAGCAACAGCATTGTGAGGCTCACCGAACTTGTGCTCACACTCAACACTTTTGAGTTCAATGATGTATTTTTCCATCAGATCTCAGGTGTTGCGATGGGTACCAAGATGGGTCCCTCATATGCTAACCTCTTCATGGGCTACCTTGAGGAAACCTTCTTCCATCAGTATAGCGGACCTGCCCCCGAGCTGTTCAAAAGGTACATTGACGACTGTTTCGGCATTACGTCATTGACCCACAGCCAGTTGAAAGGGTTCATCCTAGCGATGGACTCCTTCCACCCGTCCATAGAGTACACTTATGAGATTTCAACCTCTGAGGTGAACTTTTTGGACATCAAGGCTGTATTGACCAGCACGGGAGTACGGACCACTGTACACTACAAGGAAACGGACAGTCACAGCTACCTGCTCTATCGGTCATCCCATCCGGTGAAGTGCAAAGACTCCATCCCATTCAGTCAGATACTCCGCTGGCGGAGACTCTGTCTGGAAGATGATGAATTTGCGCTTCAACGTGATCGCATGCTCGATTTTTTTAGGGCACGGGAATATCCCGAAAGGGTTTTTTTTAAGGCTGTCCGGAAAGCCAGCCTCGTGTCGAGAGAAGCAGCAATGAGGCCTCGTAATGCCAGGAAGCAGGAGACACAGCGTCCCATTTTAGTCCTCACGCATCACCCCCATGCTGATCAAGTGAGGAACATCCTATTGCAGAACTATGGGATCCTCCAGGCGGGCGAAGACACCCACAGAGTTTTTTCAGAACCCCCGTTGGTAGCATATCGACGGGATCGTAACCTGAGGGATCTCCTTGTCAGAAGCCGCCTGGAACCCATACCTAGGGATGGACCTAAAGCCAGATCGTGTATGCGACCCCGATGCAAGACTTGTGGGCACCTGTGGGAGTATGACAGAGTCAGCTTTCCAGACAAGATTTGGGACATCAGGCGGCCGTTTACTTGCACTGACCGTAATCTAGTCTATGCGATTACGTGCTCCCTGTGTGGGATTGCTTACGTTGGTGAGACCGGAAAGAGGCTGGGTGACAGATTCGTGCAGCACTTGCGTGACATATCGAACTGTGCAGAAACAGCAGTGGCCAGACACTTCAATCTGCCAGACCACTGCGATGTACAGTGTGTGCGTGTGTGTGTGCTCAGTTTTTGCCATTCGGACACTTCCGCCCGTCGACGTAGGGAAACTCACCTGATCAAGTTGTTGGGAACGCTGACTCCACGCGGACTCAACACCAGGATTGACCACCACTAGATGTCAACGTCCCCCATATTCATCACCACTGCTGCTCTCACTTCTGCCACTACAGCTACTGCTGCTGCTACTACTACTACTTCTACTACTACTACTACTACTACTTCTACTACTACTACTTCTACTACTTCTACTACTACTACTTCTACTACTACTACTTCTACTACTACTACTACTACTACTACTACTACTACTACTACTACTACCACTACTACTACTACCACTACTACTACTGTTCATACTACTAAAAGTACAACTCTACCTACCTATCTATCTATCTATCTATCTATCTATCTATCTATCTATCTATCTATCTATCTATCTATCTATCTATCTAGCTAGCTAGCTACCTATCTATCTACTGATTATCCACCGATTCATAGTCATCTACCTTCCTAGCTATCTCTCATTGTGTCCAATCATCCACTTTTTTATCCATTTATATACATATAGACCCAGCTATCACTCGGCTGTTTACTCGCCCTCTCTCACCTCCCCTCTCCCCTTTCTCTCTCTCTCTCTCTCTCTCTCTCTCTCTCTCTTTCTTTCTTTCTTTCTTTCTTTGTCCCCCCTCTCTCTTTCTTTCTTTGTCCCCCCTCTCTCTCTCTTTCTCCCTCCCCCCCCCTCTCTCTCTAATTCCCCCTCTCTACCGGTCCGCCTCAAACCAACCCCCCTCCCACCCCCCCCCCTTTTTTTTTTTTTTTTTTTTCTCTCTCTCTGTCTCTCTCTCTCTCTCTCTCTCTCTCTCTCTCTCTCTCTCTCTCTCTCTCTCTCTCTCTCCCCTCTTTTCTGTCTATCTACCTATCTATCTGTCTATCCATCTATCTATTTATCGGTGTATTCCACTTTACTATCGCATCGTTCCTTCGCGAAGATTCGACCTTTGCTCATCCAACAAACAACCCCCCCCCCCCCCACCTCCGCCGTGACTCTTTCACCTCGCCCCCTCCACCGCCCCCTACTGTTCCACTACAGTGTTCTACTACTACTACTACTACTACTACTACTACTACTACTACTACTACTACTACTACTACTACTACTACTACTACCAATATGTCTTTTACCTTCCATTATAGTCTGGAAAGTTCGGTTCCCTGACGCTGACCTTTGCTTATCAATTAGATCACCCCCCTGGGGCACCCTATCCTCTACCCACGCCACGCTAACATTTCATTCATACTGCAACCACCATTGAGTACAGACGATACAAGTTATTTTTCATTATATTTTATTTGTTTTCCACGTTTATTTGTGTATTGTTGTGCTGACGAAGGGTTTGTACCCGAAACGTCCATTGTCTGTTTTGTTCCCATACGAAGCCTTTCCATTTTCACTCTTTCGTTAGTAAAATAGAATACTAGATCTTTCTAAAAAGTGTGCAATTAATTAAGTGAAAAGAGGGTGCCAAATATATATATATATATATATATATATATATATATATATATATATATATATATATATATATATATGTGGGGGGGGGGGGGGGTGGGTGTGTGTGCGTGTGTGTGTGTGTGTGAAATAGGAATTTAAGAGTCTATTGTTAAAAGTACTTAAGGCATAGGAAATAAGTTTAAAGAAAATCTCAGACCTTTCCGGTAATCAGAAGGTCTGAGGTTCGATCCCCAGTCAAGGTCCACGGATTTTTTGGGATGTTTTTTTTTCTTGCTTTGTCTGGCACCTTTCATACAAACTTGTTCCGTTATCTATCTTACACCGGTGTCATCTCACACTTTTCCATATCCTATATTATTTGCTGCTATGTTGTCTAGCGGTGTGACACTCGCTTTCGGGTCGGAAGGTCCTGGGTTCGAGCCTCGATCGGCGTATAGTTGAGTCCTTGGAAAAGGCTCTTTACTCACATTCCCTCACCTAACTCAGGTGTAAAATGAGGACCTGACCGTTAAAAGCGTTGTCTCTGTCGGAAAAAATTGTAACATCGCCTAACAGGCGTCATGTCTCGTTCGACATGTTACATGTTGCTGTTGGTCAGGGACCCTTTATAAAGCGCTTTGAGTACGTTTAGTGGATATTGCGCTATATAAAAGCTTAAGTTTTTTATATAGATGGAACGAAGTTGACGTCATTCAGGTCTTTGTTATTGCTTTTTGCCATCCTCGTTTATGAGTAATTCTCACTAAACTGTATTAACCGGACTATAAAAGTTCATGGCTACACACGTGTGTTGGTCCGTTATACTTCCGGATGGCAATGTTGTGAGCTTTTCAGCCAAACGCATAATATATATATATATATATATATATATATTATATATATATATATATATATATATATTCTCTCATCGTTATGAATGGAAAAACAACTTACCATCCAGAAAAGTGTTTCGTTGGCGAAGGTGGTGTACTGTTCTATGGTAGACAAAACGCTGAAGATTAGGCATATAAGAACCATCATGAACCTGGAAAAGAATGAAAATAAGTTTGAGCTTTTATATAGCGCAATATCCACTAAACGTGCTCAAAGCGCTTTACAAAAGGGCCCCTGACCAACATAATGAAACAATTTGTTTGAATTCATTTTAACAGATGAATAAACAAAAACATTGATGGGCAGAAAATAGTATCTATGCTACTTTGTAAGGAATTACGAATTAAAATAGAACACATTATCTTATTTGTTCTGTTTTGTTTGTTTTTAAATGTTTTACGGCGCTTGCAACACATTTAGGCTATATCAGCGCCAGTAAAAAGGAAGAAAATGGGATCGTAAAAAGTTCTAGAATTACAATTTTAAAGCACCCAATGTAGATTCCAAGAGCATACCACCAATGTACTTAGTTTGAGATCACCTATAAGTATCATCCGGACACAAGCACAATAGCCAACAAAGAGGAATACACTCAGATGCTTACATTATTCATTAAAGATAACAAATAATATAATAATACATAACAGAGAGATGATTTACAAGGAAAAAATATCTCAAGAAACAACAACTATGCATTTGACTGTTTCCCTCCCAGCCAGAACTCTGACCAGGGCCAGGACAAAACCAAGTTATCTCATTCCAAGACAAAGGCAGTAAGCATGTTGGAAAACAGACAGGGGGATAGAAGACACAGTATGGACCGCCCTGCCCGCTATGGGAGGTCAGGATTCCCTCCCAGTTATTTGTTCTATTTTAATTCGTGCTTCCTTGTGCGGCGATTTGGTTTTGTGGTATGACACTCGCTTTCGGATCGGAAGGTCCTGGGTTCGAGCCTCGCTCGGCGCATAGTTGATTCCTTAGAGAATGCTCTGTACTCACATGCTCTCACCGTACTCAGGTGTAAAATGAGTATCTGATCGTTAACAGCGTTGTCTCTGTCCGAAAAAATTGTAATATCGCCTAACCCTAATGGCGGATGAAAATCAAAGCAATGGTCGGATTTAGGAAAGTACACTCACCCATACAGGTTGGCAAACGCCGCTCAATTACCCACAAATTGAATAAATAAAGGCATGACAAAAGATCCAACCCACCCATAAAAAGCAAAAGCAACTATTCCATTATTCCATTCCCCATTCCCAACATCCAACATCGTCACCTTTCCGTTTCAGTTCAACTACCTATCCCCCCGGCCAGGGCAGCCCAAAAATGCTGGGTTGCACGGAAGGAGCTGACAAATAGATTGGACTAAAAAGACCTTTTTTTTTTTTTCGATTGAGAGCGCGGACTGCAGAAATAAAAAGTCCGCAGTGGGAGAATACTTTCGCATTTTTCCTTTTTTTTTTTCGCTTCAGAGCGCGGACTGCAGAAATAAAAAGTCCGCAGTGGGAGAATACTTTCGCATTTTTTCTTCTTTTTTTTTCGATTGAGAGCGCGGACTGCAGAAATAAAAAGTCCGCAGTGGGAGAATACTTTCGCGTTTTTCCTTTTTTTTTTCGCTTCAGAGCGCGGACTGCAGAAATAAAAAGTCCGCAGTGGGAGAATACTTTCGCATTTTTTCTTCTTTTTTTTTTCGATTCAGAGCGCGGACTGCAGAAATAAAAAGTCCGCAGTGGGAGAATACTTTCGCGTTTTTCCTTTTTTTTTTTTTTTGTTCGCTTCAGAGCGCGGACTGCAGAAATAAAAAGTCCGCAGTGGGAGAATACTTTCGCATATTTTCTAATTCTTTTCCAATTCGAGCTGAAGCTTTGCAAACCCAATAAACAGCACTACTGCTTTGCGCTCAGACAAACCAAAGAATAGATACACATGCGAGTAAACAAATAAATCAATCAATAATTGAATGAATGAATGAATGAATGAATGAATGAATGAATGAATGAATGAATGAATTTGAATTGCTATACCTAATCTCACGACCACCAGCTCATTCTGATAAATCTGAATCTTTTCATTCAAATATTTGTTTATTTAGTTATTTATTTATTTATTTATTTATTTATTTATTTATTTATTTATTTTCAAATTTATTACCAAATAACCAAGGGATTACCTCCTAAAGTAAATGCTAACAACTTGCGTTTCCAAAGTGATCGGGTAACAAAATAAACCGGTAAGCCGATTGGCCCAGGCTCTCGGTAATTGACCAATCAGAACGCTGAGATAACAGGTATATAAGACGAACGGGCCCTCTATTACGAATCAGTCACTTTCGAGTAACGAAAATCTAAAATGGCACGTACCAAACAAACCGCACGTAAATCCACCGGAGGAAAGGCTCCTCGTAAGCAGCTGGCCACCAAGGCTGCCAGGAAGTCTGCCCCAGCCACCGGCGGTGTCAAGAAACCCCACAGATACAGGCCTGGAACTGTTGCCTTGAGAGAGATCAGACGTTACCAGAAGAGCACTGAGCTCCTCATCCGCAAACTCCCCTTCCAGCGTTTGGTGAGAGAAATTGCCCAGGACTTCAAGACTGACCTGCGCTTCCAGAGCTCTGCCGTTATGGCCCTGCAGGAAGCCAGTGAAGCTTACTTGGTTGGTCTGTTTGAGGATACCAATCTGTGTGCCATCCACGCCAAGCGAGTCACCATCATGCCCAAGGACATCCAGCTCGCTCGCAGAATCCGTGGAGAGAGGGCTTAAATCTCTTTTCCCCTTCCTCCTTCCCCAAACCGGTCCTTTTCAGGACCACTACACATTATCTCGATTGACTGACTCTCTGTTTACGCACTCCCTCATCCCCTACCCTCTTAAGATGTACTTTAATTTTTAAATGTGATAATCACGAGTTACGACTGGAAACTTTTCCACATGGTCACGCAACTTGAGAATTCCTTTTAGCATTTGTATAGTGCTCAAAGCGCTTACAAGAGGACCCTTTGCTTGTGAAGCTAGTGCTCTACCGACTGATCCCCGATATATGCACACGTTTTGTTTATAATCTATCAAATGGGATGACCAAGGCTTACTAGAGTTGTTTTTTTAAAATGAATTCTGGGCCTATACTCTAAATCGAGCAACTTAATTTGTTCAGCTCATCAGCATTACCTTGAAACACTCATTGACATGCCGGTAATTTAATATGAGATAAACTGTGTTTCCATTGCCATCGATTTACACACTGGTTGTAAAAATATTGGATGGGAAAGTAGAAGACGTGTACAGTTATAGAGACATAGGATATAGCAAAAAGGCAAACAATTATATATTGTAAAAAATTCCGTCACCCAGAAATAGCATGCAGTAATGCGATGCTTGCAGAAATCCGGCGAGCAGGGAAGCGATGACTTTTTAACTTAATGAACGTGATGAGGAGAGTCAGAGAGGTGGGAGAAACATGAGCAGAAGAAGAAAGAAATAAAGAAGACATCAGAATGGTTCATACAAGGGTGAGTGGGAAACAAAGAAGAAAGAGAGAGAGAGAGAGAGAGAGAGAGAGAGAGAGAGAGAGAGAGAGAAAGACAGAGAGAAAGAGAGAGAGTGAGAGAGAGAGAGAGGGAGAGAGAGAGAGAGGGAGAGAGAGAGAGAGAGAAGGAGAGACAGAGAGAGAGCTCACCATCGTGGTAAATTGAGCTTTATATAACGCAATATCCACTAAATGTGCTCAATGCGCTTTACAAGGGGTCCCTGGTCAACAGCAACATTTAACATGTAGGACGGGACATGACGCCTGTTAGGCGATATTACAATTTTTCGGACAAAGACAACGCTATTAACGGCCAGGTACTCATTTTACACCTGAGTACGGTGAGAGAATGTGAGTAAAGAGCCTTTCCCAAGGATTCAACTATGCGCCGAGAGCGAGGCTCGAACCCAGGATCTTCTGATCTGAAATCGAGTGTCATACCACTAGACCACATAGCCCCTGCCTTTGCGTGGCAACAAGTTTCTGGAAAAATCTTGAGAGAATCTGGGATTTAACTTTTCATTTTATTTTTATTCTTTTATCTCAGTATCTTTTAAAACAAGAATAGTTTGTTTGTTTGTTTGTTTTTTAAATCGAAAACAAACAACAACAAAAACAAAACAAAAAAACAAACAAACAAATGTAAAACAAAACAAACAAACAAAACAAAACAAACAAATAAAAGCAAAAACAAAACAAAACAAAACAAAAAACGATTAGTAATTAGGAATTCGACGATTAGATCAGGTCCAGTGTTTCACGAGTCAACGTGTCATCTGATTGGAGAATTCGACAAATCATAGCACCCTTCCAACCAATAAAAAGAACGCCGTTCTATAGACCAATCAGGTGTCTCAGTGTCAACCATGATAGCTCTTAACCCTTTATAACCCGTGCGCGCTTGTCTTTCGAGCATTCTACCTAACTAAATATCAAAAAAAATGTCTGGACGTGGCAAAGGAGGAAAAGGATTGGGAAAGGGTGGCGCCAAGCGTCATCGTAAAGTCCTTCGTGACAACATCCAGGGTATCACCAAGCCCGCCATCCGTCGTCTCGCTCGTAGAGGTGGTGTGAAACGTATCTCCGGACTCATCTACGAAGAGACCAGAGGCGTACTCAAAGTTTTCCTTGAGAACGTGATCAGAGATGCTGTCACCTACACTGAGCATGCCAAGAGGAAGACCGTCACTGCTATGGACGTTGTCTACGCCTTGAAACGCCAGGGACGTACTCTGTACGGATTCGGTGGATAGATCTCTCCTCATCTAGCCCTGCACCCCATCCACCCAAACGGCCCTTTTCAGGGCCCACCCTCACAATTTCCCGGTTGACTACCGACTGATTACAAACGCATCACAATCTTATCTTTCTTCAATATGACACGTGTTTTGAAGCAATTCTGTACTGAATGGATATTTTGATTTACGTAACAAATACTTTAATCTGAGCAGTAGGGTAAAATCGGGTGATTTCGCCGTTTTTTCACTCCTGGTCTGCCGTGAGAGGCTAATTTGCCAATTGGGCAACACAACCACTGACAATAAGTTTACCTGGTCAATTTAATTATATTTTCATGAAGTGTTTACGTAGGGCTATGTTGTATTTTATTCACAAGAGTCCTTTTAAAACTGCCACTGTTGTCGGGTAACTTCGCCGCGAGATGTTGTACTTAGTTTTTCTCGCTACAAGGCAATATAAGGAACAATTTCCCATTTCCATTTAACACATATTTATCGGCACTTGTATCGAGTGCGATGATGTATGTATAGGGCCTTCGCGGGGACACATTACAATGCCGGTCACAAGATCATGCATAATAGCCTGCTGCCCATCCATACCCGAGACGACTGGTTTCTGGTTTTTATACCCACTTAACATATTTATTATTTACTTTTCTTTAACTTAGATTTCAGTGCTAACGCACAGCTTCTATTACACACAAAAAAATCGTCTTTGGAATAATTATTGTATGATTGTGATGATAGTGATGTGCGGCGAATTTACCCGAAACTATAGACTTTTGAAAAAAATGTATTAACATCTTTAGAAATATTTTTCTGATGATAATATACACTGATAATGAAAATAAAATGGACGTGGATGGCCACAAAGTGAAAACCACATTGATTTTGTGACCAGAGCCTTCACATTCGAATTGCACAATGTTAGTGAAGGGTTGCCGTTGCAGTCAAAGATCAAAGAGGCAAGGGTGTTACAGCATGTCTCGCCATACTTTTCATGCATTGCTATTGCCTTGGGACCCCTTGTAAAGCGCTTTGAGCACGCTTAGCGGGTATTGCGCTATATAAAAGCTTGCTGTAACGTGACACGAAAACTAACTCGTCGTCTCTACCTATTCATTCCAAAACGAAGCCACGCATAAGTCTGTACACAAAGAATTTCGTAAAGTAGGAAATGAAAAAGTAATACAGGGGGGGTGATGCGTTGAAAACCGGGTAGTCAAACGGGAATAAGTGTGGGGCCCTGAAAAGGGCCGGTGTGAAGGGGAGGGGCATCGAGCAATTTACTTGCTGGTGGTGTATTTGGTGACAGCCTTGGTGCCTTCACTGACAGCGTGCTTGGCAAGTTCACCGGGGAGCAAGAGACGGACAGCGGTCTGGATCTCTCGGGAGGTGATGGTGCTCCTCTTGTTGTAGTGAGCCAGGCGGCTGGCTTCGGCGGAGATGCGCTCGAAGATGTCATTCACAAAAGAGTTCATGATTGACATGGCCTTAGAAGAGATACCAGTGTCGGGGTGGACCTGTTTCAACACCTTGTAGATGTAGATGCTGTAACTTTCCTTCCTCCTGCGCTTCCTCTTCTTGTCGCCGGTGCGAACGGCCTTTGCCTTGCCGGCTTTTTTGGCGCCTTTGGCAGAAACTCCTCCTTTGGGTGGCATTTTTTTCGATTTGATTTTCTAGTGAAACTAGTAGAAGAATGAACGGCGCGAAAACCATTTATATGAAAAATACCGGATGAAAAGCGAAGGGACGAGCCAATCGGAGAGAAGTATGCATTTTCTCAACGGTTGATTGGTCGAGCGGTTGGCAAATTCATCTCTGCCCGATTTCGTATAAATAGTCATTCGGCGCGTTTCACGAGTCACTGTATTTTTTTAAAGTACACCCAACCACTTACAATAAACAATCATGTCTGGCCGTGACAAAGGTGGAAAAGTTAAGGGCAAGTCCAAGTCCCGCTCTTCTCGCGCTGGACTCCAGTTCCCAGTTGGCAGAATCCACAGACTCTTGAGGAAAGGCAACTACGCCGAGCGCGTTGGTGCTGGTGCCCCAGTCTACTTGGCAGCTGTTCTTGAGTACCTCGCTGCTGAAGTTCTCGAGTTGGCAGGCAATGCTGCCCGTGACAACAGGAAGACCAGGATCATCCCCCGTCATCTCCAGCTCGCCATCCGCAATGACGAGGAGTTGAACAAGCTTCTGTCCGGAGTCACCATTGCTCAGGGTGGTGTTCTGCCAAACATCCAAGCCATCCTCTTGCCCAAGAAGACCGGCAAAGCACCAGGAAAGAACTAAGCTCACCTCCAGCAGCCAGTCTTTCTGCTCCCAACACAACTGTCCTTTTCAGGACAACCACCACTCTTCCCCATTGGCTCCCAACGTAACATCGCATTTGCTCTTTCTGGCACTCTCGAGTGCTTTTAGTTTTATGATTGTATGTGGCATGCTTTTCCTTCCAGATACCTACCAGGTTTTTTAGAATGGCTATTAACACTGCTCCGTATATTCCAATTCTAACTGTAAGTACCGGTTAGACCGTTTGAAGTTAGGGAGATAGGACGGCTTATGAGTACGTTGACATACATTACGGTTGACTGAAGTGTCTTAATTTCTAGACGAAATAATACCTCAATTGAAGTCTCGGTTATACTATGCTACCCTTTATCTTTCCGCATTGGCACTGTCCTTGTCAACACAGGTGTGGTGTTCTGAACTTCTGAATCGCCTGCGAGTGACCAAATTTTTTTGTTGGCTTTTTTTTCCCTTCTTTTTGTAGCCTAGAATATCGGTTTAAGGCGACGGTTGTGTTGAATCATGTCGGGTACTCTCACCTTATGCTGAGCATCTATCACAGAGATGGGCCGCCCACAACTAAATTGGCATTGAAGGCTAGTTTCTGTTGGAATGGGACACCAACTTGTCTGCAGGGGAGTGTCATACCACTTAGACCACGAGTACAGATTTTGTGTGCGTACAGTCGCGTCTCTCCAATCCGAACACCTCCGTTCCGAGCATTTTGTCCGGATTACAGAGACATCCGGATTGTGGAATCAGTCCCTAAAGAGTACAAATAGAGAGAAAAAAAAATCCGTGCCTGCCAACTGGTCCGGATAATGGAGACATCCGGATTGTGGAGTTCCGGATTAGAGAGACGCGACTGTGGGTGTGTATATGAATATTCCATCTTAACATCGGATGCATGCCTACACTCAATTTCAAATTTCAGGAACATGTTATGGATACATTGGGCAATAGTAAGGTCTTAGCAGACGACAAAACGTCTGACGCAAAGAGAGTATTATGGTTTATGGTTGCAATGGCACTAGAGGTAACACAATGATGATGATGAGGTGGTGGTGATGGTGGTGGTGGTGGTGGTGGTTGGTGGTGGTGGTGGTGGTGGTGGTGGTGGTGGTGGTGGTGGTGGTGGTGGTGGTGGTGGTGGTGGCTGTAGTAGTGATGGTCGTGGTAGCAGTTGTGGTAAGGATGGTGATGTAATGGTAGTGGTTGTAGTCCTAGGGATTATGAGGTGGCGGCAGTGGTTGTAGTAATGGTGGTAGGATGATGATGATGATGATGACGATGATGATGATGATGATGATGATGATGATGATGATGATGATGATGATGATGATGATGATGTGGTGGTGGTGGTGGTGGTGGTTGTGTCTTGGTTGTAGTAACGGTGGTAGGGATGATGCTCTGACGGCAGTTGTAGTAGTAGGCTAGTCGTCGTAGGTATGCCTGGCCTTATCTTGTGGTTTCTTAAATGGAGAACATCAAGCTATCCAAAAAGGGGAGGCCTTCCAAAAGCTCCTCGTGCTAAGGGAAACAACCCAGATATTCCCTCAACTAACCCTAAGAGAAAAAAACAAAACAAAACAAAAAAAAATAGTACCTTCAACTAACCCTAATAGCAAATACAAACACCCCAGCACCTTTACTAAGACTTATGACTAACCCTAAGAGAAAAAAACAAAACAAAAAAAAATAGTACCTTCAACTAACCCTAATAGCAAATACAAACACCCCAGCACCTTTACTAAGACTTATGACTAACCCTAAGAGAAAAAAAAAACAAAAAAAAAAAACACCTAGTACCTTCAACTAACCCTAATAGCAAATACAAACACCCCAGCACCTTTACTAAGACTCATGACTAACCCTAATGGCGGATGAAAATCAAAGCAATGGTCGGATTTAGGAAAGTACACTCACCCATACAGGTTGGCAAACTCCGCTCAATTACCCACACATTGAATAAATAAAGGCATGACAAAAGATCCAACCCACCCATAAAAAGCAAAAGCAACTATTCCATTATTCCATTCCCCATTCCCAACATCCAACATCGTCACCCTTCCGTTTCAGTTCAACTACCTATCCCCCGGCCAGGGCAGCCAAAAATGCTGGTTGCACGGAAGGAGCTGACAAATAGATTGGACTAAAAAGACCTTTTTTTTTTTTTTTCGATTGAGAGCGCGGACTGCAGAAATAAAAAGTCCGCAGTGGGAGAATACTTTCGCATTTTTCCTTTTTTTTTTTGTCGATTCAGAGATTCAGAGCGCGGACTGCAGAAATAAAAAGTCCGCAGTGGGAGAATACTTTCGCATTTTTCCTTTTTTTTTTTCGCTTCAGAGCGCGGACTGCAGAAATAAAAAGTCCGCAGTGGGAGAATACTTTCGCATTTTTTCTTCTTTTTTTTTTCGATTGAGAGCGCGGACTGCAGAAATAAAAAGTCCGCAGTGGGAGAATACTTTCGCGTTTTTCCTTTTTTTTTCGCTTCAGAGCGCGGACTGCAGAAATAAAAGTCCGCAGTGGGAGAATACTTTCGCATTTTTCTTCTTTTTTTTTCGTTTCAGAGCGCGGACTGCAGAAATAAAAAGTCCGCAGTGGGAGAATACTTTCGCGTTTTTCCTTTTTTTTTTTTGTTCGCTTCAGAGCGCGGACTGCAGAAATAAAAAGTCCGCAGTGGGAGAATACTTTCGCATATTTTCTAATTCTTTTCCAATTCGAGCTGAAGCTTTGCAAACCCAATAAACAGCACTACTGCTTTGCGCTCAGACAAACCAAAGAATAGATACACATGCGAGTAAACAAATAAATCAATCAATAATTGAATGAATGAATGAATGAATGAATGAATGAATGAATTTGAATTGCTATACCTAATCTCACGACCACCAGCTCATTCTGATAAATCTGAATCTTTTCATTCAAATATTTGTTTATTTATTTATTTATTTATTTATTTATTTATTTATTTATTTATTTATTTTCAAATTTATTACCAAATAACAAGGGATTACCTCCTAAAGTAAATGCTAACAACTTGCGTTTCCAAAGTGATCGGGTAACAAAATAAACCGGTAAGCCGATTGGCCCGGGCTCTCGGTAATTGACCAATCAGAACGCTGAGATAACAGGTATATAAGACGAACGG
>NC_088362.1:31610089-31630089 GCF_034508935.2 Berghia stephanieae
ATCTGGCGGAAAGTACTTTGCGATAGACTAGCGTCCTATCCCAAGGATAGCAAGCAATAGTTATAGTTCATTTCACGCTATATAAACCGAGATAAACCATATACATTATATCTTTTTTTTTCTAATAGAGCAGAGAAGTCGTGACGTCACACCTTCTACTTTTCCAGTTCTAAAATCCTTGGAAGTGTGTAATGTAAAAATCTAAATACGATATTAGGACGGGACATGACGCCTGTTAGGCGATATTATATTTTTTTCAGGCATAGACAACGCTGTTGGCGGCCTGGTACTTAATTTACACCTGAGTACGGTGAGAGAATGTGAGTAAAGAGCCTTTTCCAAGGACTCAACTATGCGCCGAGCGAGGCTCGAACCCAGGACCTTCCGATCTGAAAGCGAGTGCCATACCACAAGACCACATAGCCGCACTAACAACTCTCTAGGCACTGAACTTACCTAAATATGACGTCAGAATGCAAGTACTAGTGTCAGGCTATAAGTTCACGAAGGCTACGGGCTGACTGTATCGCCTGCTCGCCTCATGCTCAAGGGCATCTGTTCGTAACCATCGTTAACTTATAGCCTGACACTAGAACCAACCAGGACTTATAGTTTGACGTCATTTTTTTAGGTTTGTGCAGCGTCTAGTGAGTTGTCGTTAGTAGAGCTCATGGAAACAAGTGATTCATTCCATTGGTTGAACTGTTGAATAAAACTCACGATAGGCCTATGTTTTCTTTTCTGACCAAAGACTTGTCTTTTGACGTCATTTTTCGGTCAGTGTCAGGCTATAAATTTACGATCGGATGCTAGCCTTATTCTAAAGGGCAACTGTGTCCCTGCCTAAATAGATTTTGGTTCACCGAATGTGACCTTTGTAAGGGTATCATCAATATACATATAATAATACGCATTAACATTTAATCACGTGATATTTGCCGACTGACGCCCTGTATGTAACCCCTGGTAATTGTTATAATAATTTACACGATCAGCAGCTGTTCCATTTTCTGACTAAATACTTTTTTTGTATCTAGAAAGTCTTTACTTGGAATAAAAACAATAAATATTATGCCCTTCCGCACGACATCATAAGATATCGTCGCCTAGGCATTCCATGAAGGAATATAGATAATTCATCAAACAAGATTTCTGCATTCAACAGGAATCACCCATGTTGTCCAAGTGAGCAAATAGGAGTTAATAACCTTGCCAAAGGAAAAAAACGAAAGTGCCTGAAGCGGGGCTCGAATCTGGGACCTTCCTGGTCACAGTGCAATGCCTTAACCACTCGGCCACTTCGCCCCCACTTGGAATAAAGATCGAGTAAAATTGTTCCCAATTTTCACAAAAAGTCTTAATAATAGAAAGAATAATCATGGGACAGCATGGCTCAGCGGTCCGGTCTTTGCCTCGTACCCGAAAGGTACCGAGTTCGATCAACACCCGCCCTAGCTCACTTTGTAGCGCTGCACTGCGGCTGACGCCTTGGTTATGCCAATCTCCCCTTGGAATAGATCATGAAGACAAATTTATTGAGAAATGTCCAATCGTTGTAGTGTGGTCTTGAGTAAGTCACCTCGTCCTAGCTCACTTTGTGGCGCTGCACTGCGGCTGACGCTTTGGTTATTGCCAGTCTTCCTTCCCTTGGAATAGACCATAAAGACAAATTTATTGAGAACTTTCCAATCGATGTACAGCAAACATATCATGTGTTGAATGACTAGGGGTTGGACGAAAACATGACTATAGATCGGTCTCATTATGCTGTGGTAATTGTCGAAACGATTCCAAACGACCAGTCAGTATTTACGTTATAAATAGTGTATTGAGACTTTGGACTATGAGAGCCGTATAATTAAATTGTCATTGATTACTCTCATGGAACATTGGGTGAGAAGGGTGGGGGGGGGGGGGGGGAGAGACAAGAAGTGGTGGTGGACGGTAGAACTGAAAATTGGTGTCTGATACGATTATTAGGCTCTGTGGTCTAGTGCGGTATGGCACTCGCTTTTGGGTCGGAAGGTCCTGGGTTCGAGCATCGCTCGGCGCATAGTTGAGTTTTTGGAAAAGACTCTTTACTCTCATACTCTAACCGTGCTCAGGTTAACATCGTTGTCTCTGTCCGCAAAAAAAATTATAATATCGCCTAAATGGCGTCATGCCATTCCTAAATGTTAAGTGTTGCTGTTGTTTAGTGGATACTTCTCTATATAAAAGTCCAACTGACAATAATTAGTGTATGATACGATTATTAGGCTATGTGGTCTGGTGGTATGCCACTCCCCTTAGGACAGGGAGGTCCAAGGATCAAGTCCCACTCTTTGAGCGAGCGCACATAGTTGAGCCCTAGGAAAAGGCTCTTCACTCTTTAAATTAAGTTAAATTGAGCTTTTTTATACAGCGCAATATCCACTTGAGGTCCCTAACCAACTGCAACACGTAACATGTAAAACAGACATGATGCCTGTTTGGCGATATTACATTTTTTTTCCGACAGAGACAACGCTGTTAACAGCCAGGCACTCATTTTCCACCTGAGTACGGTGAAAGAATGTGGGTAAAGAGCCTTTTCCAAGGACTCAACTATGCGCCGAGCGCGAGTGTCATACCACAAGACCACATAGCCGGACATTCTCTTACCATCATACTCAGGTTTAAAATGAGTCATTCACAGCGTTGTCTCTGTCCAAAATACATCGCGCTACAGGAGTCATGTCTGTCTCGTCGTTCACGTTAACCCTCTCCTTACCAACTATAGATAGTATGCGCTTGGCCAAGAAGTTCACAACATTGCCATCCGGAAGTATAATGGGCAACACACAAAACTGTGTGTAACCATGATCGTTTATAGCCTGGTTAATACAGTTTAGTGAGAATTACTCATAAACGCGGATGGCAAAAAACAATAACAACTACTTGAGTGACGTCATCTTCGAACTATCTATATGAAAGTCGTCCCGATTCGTTACGATAAAACCAGCATTTTTCTTATTCAAATTTCTTTTGTACCTCATAAGAATTCTAAGAAAATGAACAGTGTGTTGTAGAGTTTGTTTTGCTAAAGAAATCATTTATCGCAAGAGCGTACTGCTATTGTGTCTGACTGATAAAAATCTATTTTTGTGTTAAGTATTGCTGTTGGCAGCAGCTTCTAATGGTTCTCACAATACTATGTTGTGACGATCTATCCAGGAAGCAAACTCATTACCACACGCGTGCAACGTCGCAAACCGTAGCCATCGTAAAACTTATAGATAGTATGCGCTTGGCTAAGAAGCTCACAACATTGCCATCCAACACACAAATCTTTGTGTAAGTATGATCGTTTACAGTCAGGTTAATACAGTTAAGTGAGAATTACTCATAAACGCGGATGCCAAATAACAATAACAATGACCTGTGTGACGTCAACTTCGAACTATCTATAGATAGTATGCGCTTAGCTAAGAAGCTCATAACATTGTCATCCGGAAGTATAATGGACCAACACACAAAACTGTGTGTACCCATGAACATTTATAGTCAGGTTAATACAGTTCAATGAGCATTACTCATAAACGCGGATGGCAAGAAACAATAACAAATACATGTGTGACGTCATCTTCGAACTATCTATAGCCTGACACTGACAAAAAAAATGACGTCAAAATGCCAGTCTTTTGCCACAAAAGAAAACAAATCATGAGTTGTATTCAATAGTTCAACCAATGAAATAACTTGTTTCCAACTATTCTATCGTAAATAATTCCGCCAGATCTAACAGACCCAGCTACTCAATCACTGCTGGATAGACGGGGGGTGGGGGGGGGGATGTCAGAAAAAAAAATCTCTACTGCAATGGGATCGATCTCGGTCCCTTTGCTTTTGAAGCGAGTGCTCTACCAACTGAGCTATCGAGACCCTCACGTTGATATTGCTCTATATAAAAAAGCTTCTTTAGTCTTCCAAAAACACAAAGGGATTATCCCGGTTCCTATAGATAGAATGAAGTGACGTCACTCGGGTTTTTGTTATTGTTTTTTGCCATCCACGTTTATGAGTAATTCTCACTAAACTGTATTAACCAGACTATAAACGTTCATGGTTACACATGGTTTTGTGTGTTGCTCCGTTATACTTCCGGATGGCAATGTTGTGATCTTCTTAGCCTAGCGCATACTATCTCTCGCTCAGAAGGTGATTGTTTCACTTATTCCAACCGACTCTAGGTGACCGATAAATGATGGCTTCTAAGAATTGGTTGTAATAAATCTTAGAGTCTAATGGCGACAAGCAAATTGCTTACCCGGCTTTGACAAAAAGCTTTATTTTGAAATTGGCCAGAAAGTATTTTTACTTCAGCTGTGGCCTATCGTATGGATCTGGTATAGATAGTATGGGCATAGCTAAGAAACTCATAACATTGCCATCCGGAAGTATAACGGACCAACACACAAAACTATGTGTAACCCTGAACGTCTGTCGTCTGGTTAATACAGTTTAGTGAGAATTACTCATAAACGCGGATGGCAAAAAAACAATAAAAAAGACCCAAGTGACGTCAACTTCGTTCTATCTATAAACTAGAACTAGAGTTAGAGCTTTTATATATAGAGCAATATCAACTAAATATGCTCAATGCGCTTTACAAAGGGCCCCTTGAACAACAGCAACACGTAAGATGTAGAACGAGATATGACGCCTGTTAGGCGATATTACAATATTTCTTTTACGACACAGATAACAGGCCAGTTACTCATTTTACACCTGAGTACTGTTATGTCCCGTTCTACATGGTACGTGTTGCTGTTGGTCAGGGGCCCCTTCTAAAGCGCTTTGAGCACGTTTAGTGGATATTGCGCTATATAAAAGCTCAATTTTTAAAAGATTGTTTGTTTTGTTTTTTTCTTCTTTGTTTTTTTTTTTTTTTTTATTTGTTGTTGTTGTTGTTTTTTGGGGGGAGGTTTTGTCTTTTTCTTTGTCTTTTCTTTTGTTTTTGGTTTGTTTTGTTTGTTTTTTTTTTGTTGTTGTTGTTTTGTTTTTTGTTTTTTGTTTTGTTTTGTTTTTCTTTGTTTTTTTTTTGTTTTTGTTTTTTGTAGACAAAATGAATTTTTTTTAATGTGTTTCCTCGAAGTGCGACAGAGAGAAATGTCGTGGAGAAAATATATAAATGGGATGTTTGGGAACAGAGAGACAGAATGATTTCGTTTTAGAGAGCATGACTGACACGGGGGGTAATTTGGTTACCGTTTTAAGCCAGGAAATCACAGTTGATGAGGCCAGGATGGGAGTGGTTTAGCTAGAGGCGAAGTCACAAACGATGTTTTCAAATAAAGACTTTAAGTCAGTTGTGCTTGGAAGTTTTTTCAGTTAAAGTTTCTGAAAAGTCTTTGACCTCTTGTAAACAGTAATAAACAAAAATGAATATAAACGCTTCAAAAAAAAAAAAAAGAACAAAATACCAAACACGGAACGTTTCGGGCTCAAAACCCTTCTTCAGCCAACAACAAAAAAACAATAAAGAGATAAATACATTACTAAATTCAAGATAAACGACAGAGATATTTTTAGGTGCACACACACACACACACACACACACACACACACACATAAGTTAATATAGTTATATAGAGCAATATCCACGAAACTTGCTCATAGCGTTTTACAAGGGGCCCCTGACCAACAGCAACACGTAATACGTAGAACGAGACATGACGCCTGTTAGGCTATATTACAATTATTTTATCCGACATAGTCAACGCTGTTAACGGCCAGGTATTCATTTTACACCTGAGTATGGTGAGAGATTGAGTAACGATGTTTTAAAATAAAGATTTTTAGGTCATTGTATATCTGTAGTGTTTCATTCATCCTGGTTTTTTTTTTATAAAGGGGGAAACCTGAAACGTCCATTTTATCTGTTTTCGTCTATTAAATTGAAGCTTACATTCAATTTTACATTGTTATTTATTTCTTCGAGCTTCGAGCAGCAATATTTACATCACCATAACTACAGACATTCTGTTTTTTATGTTGTTTTTTTTTTTTTTTGCAAGGTCTTAATTTCCAATATCCACATTTCTTTTTCTTTTTTTCTTTTTTTCTTTTTCTATAAAGTTAATGACCAGGAGTGTTTTGTTACGACCTTCTCCAATTATCTTGCATGACCTTCTCAAGTTTTACCAATGCCTTATTAACACTTTTTGTTACTGTTTGTCAAAACAAACATCGGGTGTCGTCTTACGCTAGATTATCACAGCTCCGAGAAAAGTGTTGTCTTGAAAGAAATGTTGGACAACTTGAGTTACTTGACATTCGCCTTGGTGGGACCAGAAGGCCCAGGGTTCGAGTCCCTCTACGAGCAGCGCATAGTAAAGTCCTTTAGAAAAAAATCACGTCATGACTCGTCTTGTATGTCACATTTTGTTGTTGGTGGAAGCCACTGTAAGGCGCTTGAGCACATTAAATGGATATTGCCTTATTGTAAGGGGCAGCGTGGCTCAGCGGTAGGGCTTTTGCTTCTTACCCGAAAGGTACCGAGTTCGATCACCCGCCGCTGCGCTCTGTGATCTTGAGCAAGTCACTTAGCCCTAGCTCAATTTGCGGCGCTGCACTGCGGCTGACGCCTGGGTTGTTCCAGTCTTCCCTAGGAATAGACACAAGAGACAAATTTCCCCTATGGGAATTTTATTTATTTATTAAGGCTCAAGTTTGCAAAAGATCAGAACACCTGTGTATGAAAGGAGCCAGACAAAGCAAGAAAGAAAAATACAAGAATAAAAACCATCCCAAAAAAATCAGTCGACCACGACTGGGGATCGAACTTCAGACCTTCTGATTACCGGTCCGACCAGAATTTGTTGGAGGTTGGATATAACCATGAGTTACAGATGGACAACTATAGATAGAATGAATATGACGTCACTCAGGTCTTTGTTATTGTTTTTTTTTTTGCTATCCATGTTTATGAGTAATTCTCACTAAACTGTATTAACCCGACTATAAAAGTTCATTGTTAGACATAGTTTATGTATTGGTCCGTTATACTTCCGGATGGCCATGTTGTGCGTTTCTTAGCCAAGTGCATACTATCTATAATACGAACACGAGTACTGCCATAAAAGAAATATCAAGAAATCATGATAATGATATTCTGCATTGAATTATGGAATCTATATATTTTTTATATTGTTTAAAATCCCTTAAAATTGGGAAGATCTTAGAAGAGGAACAACAAAATACTAAAAACGGAATGCTTCATCCAATGACCAAAAAAAACAAACAGTTGCAAAGGTAAAACCTCCACGTTGATTCGTTCAGTCTTTAAGTTATTTTATTTTTAAACTGTTATTTAATTATTGTTCACTTTTTTTTAAATGATGAACAGCTTCTAGCAGTCGTTATTATTCTTTATCTCTAACACGACTTTCCAAAAATTTATCCAGAGGAGAAAATCATTATAAATCTGATCATGTTTTGACTTTTATACATTCTGATCACATGACATGTGAAAAAGTTGTAGCCAGCATGAAGAATAAAAAGTACCGATTTTCTTTGATTAGAACCAAGTGCTCGTTGCAAGGCGAACGTGACATCAGACTATTGAATCCTATTACAACACTGGTATGTTAATGTGGAGTGTTGGCCATTCATTACTTGTGGGATTTTCTGCTTCTTTCACTTCAAAAAAAAAAAAAACAACAAAAGCTTTTAGCTTAGTTTTAATTTGTCATAAAAAGTAGCATATGATCTGATCTCTCTCTCTCTCTCTCTCTCTCTCTCTCTCTCTCTCTCTCTCTTTCTCTCTTTCTCTCTCGCTCTTCTCTTCTCTCCTCTCTCTCTCTCTCTCTCTCTCTCTCTCTTTCTCTCTCCCTTTCTCTCTCTCTCTCTCTTTCTTCCTCTCTCCCTTTCTCTCTCTTTCTCTCTCTCTCTTTCTTTCTCTTTCTCTTTGTCACACACTCTCTCTCTTTCTCTCTCCCTTTCTCTCTCTTTCTGTCTCTCACTTTCTTTCTTTCTCTCTCTCTCTCTCTCTCTCTCTCTCTCTTTCTCTCTCTCTCTTTCTCTCTTTCTCTCTCACACTCTCTCTCTTTTTTCTCTTTCTCTCTGTCACACTCTCTTTCTCTCTCACTGTCTCTCTATCTATCTATCTATCTATCTATCTATCTATCTATCTATCTCTTCCTCTTTCTCTCTCCCTATAAAACCCGTTCGAGTATCAGATATTCAAAATATACTCACGGCGTAAAAGACCCATACACAAGAGTCGCACGCACTATACTGTAAAATAATAAGTGATATTCGACAAATGAAAACTAAAGATAAACCAAGAAATTGACTATTTAAGGAGAAAACCTCAAGACGTCTAGACCGTCTGTGATAAAACATTCTGGAGAAGATTGGTTTAAAAACAAATTAAAAACAAATTTTACAAGTTTGTTGTTCAATCTACACCGACGTGTACATATATACAGGTCCGACATCCAAACCCACTTATGGGCCTAGTTTAACATTGCTGTAAAGGACAATATTTTGCGTCATTTTTTTTTTGAGATTTCCATTATAACAATGACAATGAACCCATAAGGAAATGGGTTATCAGACCTGAAAATAAGTGCACGTCGATCTACTCAAAATAACAATCGAACTCAATTCACAAACAAAATATATCCTCTCTGTCGGCCTTTCTTCTCTTGACAACCCATTTTCCCTTGTTTGATCAACTATCGTTTTCACATTAAGAAATTAAGGAGCAGACACCGGTGTAAGATAAAGATCTGAACAAGTGTGTATGAAAGGTGCCAGACAAAGCAAGAAATAAAAATACAAGAAAAAAAAGCTATCCAAAAAAATCGGCCGACTGATTTTTTGGGAGGGTTTTTTTTTAATTTGTATTTTTATTTATTGCTTTGTCTGGCACCTTTCATACACACTTGTTCAGATCAAGAAGTATAATTGACAAGGATGGAGGCACGGAAGCAGAGGTGAAAGCACGAATAGGAAAGGCACAGGATGCATTCACATCTTTGAACAGAGTTTGGAGAACTAAAGATATCTCCCTTCGACTAAAGCTAAGATTTTTCAACTCAAATGTGAAGTCTGTCCTACTGTATGGATGTGAAACTTGGAACGCATCACAGGCATGTATAAGGAGGGTACAGATTTGTGTAAACAGGTGCATGCGTAAGCTACTCAGAATAAAATGGATGGATAGAATAAAAAATGAAGAAGTATGGAAAAGAACACAGCAGAAACCAGTGAGAGAGGAAATAGGAAGAAGACGATGGAGGTGGATTGGACACACGCTTAGAAAGAATGCTTTTGCTTTTATGCTTTTAAGGGTTTTACGGCGCTTGCAACACATTAAGGTCATATCAGCGCCAGTAAAAAGGAAGAAAATGGGATAGTAAAAAATTCTAGAATTACAATAAAGCATCCAAGAAAAGGGAAGACAAAGGGGAATTGGTTCAAATAAGAAACAGGTGTAGATTCCAAAAGCACTCTATCAAAGTACTTAGTTTGAGATCACTAAAAGTCTCATCCAGACACAAGCACAGGTCCCCGCTAAGAGGAACACACTCAAATGTTTTACAAATCATATATATTATAAAGAAAGCATAATACAGTGCATAACAGAGAGATGATTTACAATGAAAAAAATATCATCTCCCAAAACTAACTATACATTCAACTGTTTCCCTCTCAGCCAGGGCATCTGGCCAGGACCAGGACAAAACCAAGTAATCTCATTCCAAGACAAAGACAGAAAGCATGTTGGATATAACAGATATAGGGGATAGAAGACACGGTATGTACCCCCCTGCCCACTATAACAAAGAAAGTATTGGACTGGAACCCCCAGGGCAGAAGATCAAGGGGAAGGCCACGAGGAACATGGAGAAGAATTAAAGAAGCTGATATACAGAGAAATGGTAAGACCTGGAATGAGATTAAAAAGATAGCTCAGGACAGAGAAGGATGGAAACTGTTTGTCTGTGGCCTATACCCTGACCAAGTGTGAAAAAGGCAATGATGTTCAGATCTTTATCTTAACTTTTTCGCACCCTCTCGCACCCTCTCGCATCGAGTCCCACAATTTCTTGCACACCAATCAACAAATCACATAGATACAAGTTGGAGCGTCGAGTTGAGAGTGGCGTGGACTTAACAATTATATAGCGCAATATCCACTAAATGTGCTCAAAGCGCAACATTTAACATTTAGGACGGGACATGACGACTGTTAGGCGATATTACAATTTTTTTCGGACAGAGACAACGCTGTAAACGGCCAGGTACTAGTTTTACATCTGAGTACGGTGAGAAAATGTGAGTAAAGAGCCTTCTCCAAAGACTCAACTATGTGCCGAGCGAGGCTCGAATCCAGGACCGTCCGATCCGAAAGCGAGTGTCATACCAGTAGACCACTTATTTGCAGGTCTGATAATCCAAATTATTCCAGCCCTCTCCCTAAATTAATAGTAACACGTAATGATATCAATTTTACATTAATAATAATGTGTGACGTCAGATTATCAAACGTTAAATTTCACTCAAATTAGATTATTTTTTAAAAAAGAAATATCTTTAATTTTTTTTTTTAAGGTCTTATACTCAGAGATGACGACATTAGAATCAACTGAGGGATAAAGTAAAAGACTTCTTACACTCTCTTGCGTTTTGGAATTCGAACTTTGTTCGCAAGCTCGTGCAACGGTTGGAAACACTTCCCGAATTCCAAAAAGCAATGGTGTAAGAATCGTATATTATTATTATAGGCTCATTGTTTTGGAAATACTCTCAAACCAACTCAAAATAATATTGTTGTCTATACGCTTCAACAGTCGTGACGTCACTTCCCTCGTAATGACGCATGGTAACTTAGTAGTAACTGGCTCTAATCTATCGGAACAATGGTGGACGCCCTTACGAAATATTTCTCCGACGAGCATAAAAGCGTATCCAGAGGGAAAAAACATTATAAATCTGATCATGTTTTGACTTGAACACATTCTGATCACAAGACATATGAAAAGTTCGAGTCAGCATGAAGAATAAAAAAATACCGATTTTCTTTGTTTAGAACCACGATGGCCACCGTTGCTGGGCGACGTGACATCAGACTATTGAATCCAATTACAACAATGTTAAAGCAAGCCCATAATTGCGTTCGGTTATCAGACCTGCAAAACATGTACCTACGCATCCGTCAGGATCATTTTATCAGTATCAATCAGTCGACCTATAGAAGGAACGCAATTGACGCCACTCAGCTCTATGTTATTGTTTTAGACAGCCATTTTGGTGATTAAATCTCACTCATTTTTTTTCTATCAGACTATAGATAGAACGAAGATGACGTCACTATGGTGTTTGTTATTGTTTTTTGTCATCCGCATTTATGAGTAATTCTCACCAAACTGTATGAACCAGACTATAAAAGTTTATGGTTACACACAGTTTTGTGTGTTGGTCCGTTTACTTCCGGATGGCAATGTTATGAGCTTCTTAGCCAAGCGCATACTATCTATAACGGTTCAAGATTACACATAGTTTTGCATGTTGATATGTTATAACCGGCTGGTGGATATTGTGAGAATTTTACCTAAATGCATAGCATCAATAAAGTCAATGTTCTCTAACCGAAATATTGATGCAATGGGTTTAGGTGAAACACCCACAACATCCGCCAGCCAAATTAAACATACCAACACAAAAACCTTTGTGCAACCTACTTTAACGTTTATTGTCCGATTCGTGTAATTTAGTGAAAATTAATCTCTCACAGGCCGAGAAAGAGCTGAGTGATGTCAACTTCGTTCCCTCTATTAAAAAGATAAATAAAAGAACATTTATATAGCGCAATATCCACTAAACGTGTTCAAAACGCTTTACAAGGGGTTCATGACCAACAGCCACACGTAACATATAGAACGAGACGTGACGCCTGTTTGGCGATAATACAAATTTTTTTTCGACGCGGACAACGCTGCTACCGGCCAGATACTCATTTTACACCTGAGTACGGTGAGAGAATGTGAGTAAACAGCATTTTCCAAGGACTCAAATATGCGCCGTTCAGAGCGAGGCTCGAACCCAGTACCTTCAGATCGAAAACGATTGTCATACCACAAGACCATGACATTCATTGTGAGTGCTCGGCCGTGCGGTCTGAATTCAGTGTTATTTCCGTGCCCAATAAATACGATCTACATCAAGCTGATTAAATACTGTATCAATTGGCTTTTGATGTAGGGGATGGGGGGGGGGGGAGTGTATAGCACTCACAATTGTGCAGGGTATGACTGGGTTGGTTGGTTGGTCGGATTGGGGCGACGGAATGGTATTGTGTTTTTAAGCTGCTTTGTCTGCCCCCTTTAGCAAGGCAATGACCTCTCTCTAGGCTTGGTGAAAAGGGATGTGAGTGGTAGTAGTAGTAGTAGTAGTAGTAGTAGTAGTAGTAGTAGTAGTAGTAGTAGTAGTAGTAGTAGTAGTAGTAGTAGTAGTAGTAGTAGTAGTAGTAGTAGTAGTAGTAGTAATTCAAACATTTTATTTATATATATTTACCGATCCTTAAGATTAAAGTAGAGCATTTTTATTTCGTGGGGGTTTTTTTCATACAAAATACTATGAATAAAGAGAAGAGCCGCAAGACCTACCCATACCAAAAAAAACCCAAAACGGTTTACGGCGCTTGCGACACATTTCGATCATTTCAGCGACAGTAAAATTGGAAGAAAATGGGATCGTTAAACACTTCTTGATTTACTATTATTAAAAGCAAACAAGAAAAGTATGACAACGGGGAATGTTACAAATAGGAAACGGATGTCGATTCCAACAGGATTAATATCTTTGTGTATAGTTTGAGATCACCAAAAAGACTCATCCAGACACAAGCACAGGACCCATTAAGAGGAATAAACTCAAATATTTAAAATATAAATTGAAAGCAACAAATATAAGATAGCAGAGAAATGATTTACAAAGAAAAATGTATGACCTTTCAAAACAACAACTATACATTTGACTGTTTCCCTCCCAGTCAAGGACTCTGGCAAGGGTCTGGACAAAACCAACTAATTTCATTCCAAGACAAAGACAGAAGCAAGTAGGGGGATAGAAGACACAGTACGTGCCTCCCCGACAACTATGGGAGGTCAGGAACTCCACCCAGATGTCTGGAACTCATAAAAAATCTTCAGCCGATAACACTGACATTTTTTCTACGTTTTCTATCTGGATTTAGCGTAAATGAAGTAGTCCTTCAGAGGCATTCGGCCCATGGAGCCGGATTGTATCTCGGTTTCAATAGCGTGAAACAGACAATAGCAATTGCTTGCGACCCTTATGATAGGACGCTGGTCTATCGCAAAGTACTTTCCACCAGATCTAGCAGACCCAGCTACCCAATCACTGCTGGGTGTACAGGTGAGGAGGGGGGGGACAGAAAAAAATATCTACACCACCCGTGACCGATTTCGGTCCCGTTGATTGTGAAGCGAGTGGTCTACCAGCTGAGCTATCGCGTACAATGAAGTATAACCATTTTAACAATTGTGCTGCTATTTGGTCTAGTGGTATAACACTCGCTTTGGGATCGGAAGGTCCTGGGTGAGCCTTGCTCGGTGCATAGTTGAGTCCTTGGAAAATGCTCTTTAATTTCACATTCTCTCACCGTATTCGGGTGTAAAATGAGTACCTGGCCGTTAACAGCGTTGATCTATCGGAAACTAAAATGTAATACCATCGCCTACGAGGCGTCTTGTCTTGTGCTACATGTTAAGTGTTGCTGTTGGTCAGGGACGCCCCCGTAAAGCGCTTTGAGCCCATTTAGTGGATATTGCGCTATATAAAAGCTCAACTTCTTTCATCCGCTGAAGGATGGTTTGAGCTTGTTTCGATTTTTGTTTGTTTGTATGTTTGTTTGAGTTGTTGACTTTTGTTTTGTTATTTTTAATTTTTGTATGTTTTTTTTTTTTTTTGTTTTTTGTTTTTTGTTGTTTTTTTGTTTTTTGAAGGGGGGGATTTGGGGGGGGGGGGGAGGGGAGAGCTCTTATATGAATTTTTCTTCCATTTAGTTGTCACATGATGTCTATTTTCGGACGACCCCCGTAATTACATGACACAATTCAATTATTGCGATTCCTGCCCAGATGTCAGAGCTAAAAAATCTACGACGGAAAAGAGAAGAAGACACAAGGGCTTCATTACCCCAAAATATTCTTCTCTATTTTTTTTCATGTTGTTGGCGATATGTAGGCTATGCCGGATGGCTTTGACAGGGTCATCAAAATTTATTGTTGGTTCTATTTTTATTTTTATTTTTTGTAAATGAATTTCTCAATATAGATAGTATGCGCTTGGCTAAGGAGTTCACAACATTGCCTTCCGGAAGTATAACAGACCAACACACAAAACTGTGTGTAATCGTGATCGTTTATAGTCTGGTTAATACAGTTTAGCGAGAATTACTCATAAACGTGGATGGCAAAAAACAATAACAAAGACCTTAGTGACGTCAACTTCGAACTATCTATAAGGAACGAAATAGGCTTCAACAGTCGTGACGTCACTTCCCTCATAATGACGCATAGTAACTTAGTAACTGGTTCTAAAATATCGGAACAATGGCGGACGCCCTTATGAAATACTTCTTCTCCGACGAATATAAAAGTGTATCCAGAGGAGAAAAACATTAAAAATCTGATCATGTTTTGACTTTTATACATTCTGATCACATGACATGTAAAAAATGTTTGGGCAGCACGAGGAATAAAAAGTACCGATTTCCTTTGTTTAGAACAAACTGCTCGTTGCTGGGCGGACGTGGCATCAGACTATTGAATCCTATTTAATGATTAATTCTCACTGAAGTTACACATAGTTCTGTGTGTTAGTACATTTTATCCGGCCGGCTTATGTTGTGAGAATTTTAGCTATACGTATATCATCCCGACTTAACATCGTTTTGAGACGTTGGCTCACAAAAAGACAAAAAGACAATGACTCCTGGTCCCTGGAATCGATGGTGTGTGTCCATGTTTGGATGCGTCAGTGATTGGATAGCTCACATTGTTTGGCTGCACTGCACCTGACGCCTGGGTGATATCTCTCTCTCTCTCTCTCTCTCTCTCTCTCTCTCTCTCTCTCTCTCTCTCTCTCTCTCTCTCATCCCTATATGTATGCAGATGACGTCAGTCGCCTTTGTTATTGATTTGCCATCCGTTGTGAGTTGTTCTCACTAAACTGTATTAACCATATAACAGTTCATGGTTACCAGTTTGTGTGTGGTCCGTATACTTCGGATGGAATGTGTGACTCCTGCAGCGCATTCTATCTATAAAGAGAACGAAAGTGACCTCACTCAGCTCTTTGTTATTGTTTTTAGCCAGCCATTTTTTATGATAAGTTCTCACTCACTAAATTCTATCAATCAGAGTATCTATAAACGTTTAAGGTTACACATAATTTGTGTGATGGTAGTTATATCCGTCTGGTGGATGTTGTGAGCACTTTTCCTAAACGCACAGCATCAATATTATCAATTTATCTGTCTATAGATAGAACGAAGTTGACGTCACTCGAGTCTTTGGTATTGTTTTTTGCCATCCATGTTTATGAGTAATTCTCACTACATTGTATTAACCAGACTATAAACGTTTAAGGTGACACATATTTTTGTGTGTTGGTAAGTTATACTTCTGGATGCTGTGAGTTTCTTAGCCAAACGCATACTCTCTATAAGGAACGAAATTGACGCCACTTATCACTTTGTTATTATTTTTAGGCAGCCAGTTTAATGATTAATGGGCATGACCTATATTACCTTTCCATGTGCTCGAGGTCATTGGTCAAATTGCAAAATGTGGGTCACCCACGGAGTGAAAAAATGTTCACAGCTTTTGAAATATCTAACATCAGGATTGGTCATTTTGTTCAGCTTGACACATGAGTATGTTTACAATTTTCATAAACAAAGCCACGTGTTTACATTTCTGAAGAAATATCCAATCGTTGGACAGCACAAATCATGTGATTGATGACTTGGTTGGACGAAAACATGAATATAGATCGCTCCCATTCTCACTTTGTCTTTATCAGTCATACTATAAACGTTTAAGGTTACACATATTTTTGTCTGTCGGTACGTTATATCCGATTGGCGGATGTTGTGAGCACTTTTCCTAAACGCACAGCATTAATATTATCAATTCATCTATCTATAATCTCGTCGATTCTCGCCTTTCTCCCACCACCGAATACGGTGTTAAAGCGACCAGAAATAGACAATGGCCTTCCCCCTCTTAGAATCGATTGTCCCCATGTTTGGATACATCGGCGATTGGATTGCACTGCATAGTTAAAACTGCCCCAAGACAAAAGACAACTGGGATCCAGAAAATCTAATAAGAAGTCGGGGGGGGGGGGGGGGGGCTCTGTAGGCGATAACGATGTGCCCCCCTCGCGACAACCGGATATAGTCATGGAAAGGGGGGGGGGGAGGAGAAGAAGAAGTCCTTCGGAGCCGAGGCACATGACCATGAGTTTATCCGTAGCCATCGTTAAGCTATAGATAGAATGCGCTTGGCCAAGGAGTTCACAACATTGCCATCCGGAAGTATAACGGACCAACACACAAACTCTGTGTAACCATGAACTTTTATAGTCTGGTTAATTCAGTTTAGTGAGAACAACTCACAAACGCAGATGGCAAAAACAATAACAAAGGCCTGAGTGACGTCATCTTCGAACTATCTATAGCCTGATACTGAAATCCAAAAGGACTGGCAGTCTGACGTCATTATTTGGTTTTTGCACCGCTTAGTGAGTTATCGTTAGTAGAGCTCATGGAAACAAGTTATTTCATTGGTTGAACTATTGAATACAACTCACGATTTGTTTTCTTTTGTGGCATTTTGACGTCATTTTTTGGTCAGTATCAGCGTGGCCTTCGTAAAGTTATGGCCTGATACCGTAGCCATCGTTATGTTATAGCCTGATACTGAAATCCAAAAGGACTGGCAGTTTGACGTCATTATTTGTTTTTTTTGCACCGCCAAGTGAGTTGTCGTTAGTAGAGCTCATGGAAACAAGTTATTTCATTTGTTGAACTATTGAATACAACTCACGATTTCATTTCTTTTGTGGCAAAAGACTAGCATTTTGACGTCATTTTTGGTCAGTATCAGGCCATAACTTTACGAAGGCCACGCTGATACTGACCAAAAAATGACGTCAAAATGCCAGTCTTTTGCCACAAAAGAAAACAAATCGTGAGTTGTATTCAATAGTTCAGCCAATGAAATAACTTGTTTCCTTGAGCTCTACTATCGACAACGGTGCAAAAACCAAATAATGACGTCAAACTGCCAGTCCTTTTGGATTTCAGTATCAGGCTAACATAACGATGGCTACGGTATCAGGCCATAACTTTACGAAGGGCACGGTTTATCCCAGATTCTATGGCGTTAAATCGTAGACATCGTTAACTCAATAACAATGACCGAGTGACGTCAACTTCGATCTATCTAAAGATAGTTCAAAGATGACGTCACCCAGGCCTTTGTTATTGTTTTTGCCATCCGCGTTTATGAGTAATACTCACTGAACTGTATTAACCCGACTATAAACGTTCATGGATACATACAGTTTTGTGTGTTGGTCCGTTATACTTCCGGATGGCATTGTTATGAGCTTCTTAGCCAAGCGCATACTATCTATAGATAGTATAGGGGGGGGGGGGGGGGGGGAGGGAAGGGGGGGGGGGTAAGAAAAAAGTCTCTGTAGATAGAACGAAGTTCACGTCACTCGGGTCTTTGTTATTGTTTTTTTTTTTTTTGTTGTTGTGGTTTTTTTTTTTGGTTTTTTGTTGGTTTTTTTTTTGTTTTTTTGTTTTTTGTTTTTGCCATTCACGTTTATGAGTAATTGTCACTAAACGATTTAACCAGGTCTCACAGCTTTGTGTGTTGTGAGTATTTTACATAAACGCATAGCATCAATAAATTATGTTTAAGGTTAATCAGACGTACTTCTTCGTGTTGGCATGATTATCTACCTGGGGGACAGAACAAGTGACTATTTTACTTAACCCTCTCCTTACCGATCATTTTCAGTATTTTCCCAAAATGGCAGGCTTACCCAGCAGAAAAATTGATTTTTTAAAAAACTCAAACAAGCTCTCGAGAAAACAACTTTATGTTCTTATTAATTTTTTTAAAAAAAATGTCATTCCTCAAAGTTTGTGATGTACAAAATAAATCTGAATAAGAAAAATGTATATTATTGTGTCGTGACAAATATGACGATTTTGATGCAGGTGGTAAGGGGAAGGTTAAACGCATACCATCCATATGATGAGATAACATCCTATGGTGAATGGCAAAGCAAGGCATCTGGAAAACATTATATCTAAGTCGAATACGCCTGCCATAGTAAGGTCAACAAATAGATCTTGTTATTCAGACCAAAAAAAAAGAACGTGAGCTTTTATATGGATAGAACGAAGTTGACGTCACTCAGGTCTTTGTTATTGTTTGTTTTTTTTTTTGCCATCCGTATTTATGATGTAATTCAATTTTCTCACTAAACTGTATTAGCATGACGATAAATATTCAAGGTTACACATCGTTTTGTGTGTTGGTCCGTTATACTTTCGGATGGCAATGTTGTGAGTTTCTTAGTCAAGCGCATACTATCTATAGAGCAATGTCCACTAAATGTGCTCAAAGCGCTTTACAAATTGTCCCTGACTAACAGCAACATTTAATATGTTAACGAGACGTGACGCCTGTTAGGCGATATGGCATTTTTTTTTTCGACAGAGACAACGCTATAACAGCCAGCTACTCATTTTACACCTGAGTGCGGTGAGAGAATGTGAGTAAAGAGCCTTTTCCAAGGTCTCAACTATGCGCCGAGTGAGGCTCGAAACCCAGGATCTTCCGATCCGAAAGCGAGTGTCATACTACAAGACCACGTAGCAGCACAAAAAGTATTTCGAGTTTCATCTCAAACCTTCTCAGTGTTGGACAATGGATGAACATGACGTCATTCGGCTCTTTGATATTATTTTAAACCGCTAATTGGGTGATTAGCTCACACTGAAATATATTAATCAGACTCTCAACGTTTCAGGTTATACTCATCGTCCAAAAAGCTCAATAGATAGTATGCAGATGACGTCACTCAGGCCTTTGTTATTGTTTTTGCCATCCGCGTTAGTGAGTTGTTCTCACTAAACTGTATTAACCAGACTATAAAAGTTCATGGTTACACAGAGTTTGTGTGTTGGTCCGTTATACTTCCGGATGGCAATGTTGTGAACTCCTTGGCCAAGCGCATTCTATCTATACGGAAGGAGGCCCTAAGTTTCATGTCTCCAGTCCCCGTTTATCAATCTGAGTGAGTGAGACTGTCTAAAAATAAAAACAAAGAGGTCAGTGACGTCAGTTTTGACACCCATCTGCTCGTTGTTAGACAATAGTATATAGATAGTATGCAGATGACGTCACTCAGGCTTTTGTTATTGTTTTTGCCATCCGCGTTTGTGAGTTGTTCTCACTAAACTGTATTAACCAGACATAAAGTTCATGGTTACACAGAGTTTGTGTGTGGTCGTTATACTTCGGATGGCAATGTTGTGAACTCCTTGGCCAAGCGCATTCTATCTATACAATGCCAGCTTCAATTCTATCTCAGCACGTGTTGGTAAGTAGATAGCACCGAAATCGACATCCGTTTGTTTACATTTCAGATACCATCTACGTTAGATGATAGGCTTTAACAGTCGTGACGTCACTTCCTTCGTAATGACGCATAGTAACTTAGTAACTGGTTCTAAACTATCGGAACAATGGCGGACGCTCTTATGAAATACTTCTCCGACGAGCATAAAAGTGTATCCAGAGGAGAAATACATTATAAATCTGATCATGTTTTGACTTTTATACATTCTGATCACATGACATGTGAAAAAGTTCTAGCTAACATGAAGAATAAAAAGTACCGATTTTCTTTGT
>NC_088362.1:31640089-31642589 GCF_034508935.2 Berghia stephanieae
CATTTAGTGGATATTGCGCTATATAAAAGCTCGGGTTTGTTTTTGTTTTGTTTTGTTTTTCTTTTGGCAATATTCTCCTTGCACAGTGACGTAAGTTTTGGGTCAGTGTAAGACGATAAGTTCACGGTGGCCTCGAAGCATCTGAGATCAAAAGATAAACATCATCAGTGGCAGCAAATAGTTTCCTAAGTCTTCACCACGATTCAAAACACTGTGCTTCGATCCAAGGATGAGTGGCTTAACGTGTGAGCTATCGACTGGTCCAGACAAATCGATGTAGCGATACTTGAGTCGAGGAACATGGAGACTGAAAGGCAAGACTGCGGCATCTGATCTGCGTATGTATTAAAGATAGTCTGTTTTGGGAAATCGGGATTAAGATGTCATTATTGTACAGAGTGCAATCGCTTTTCGTCTCTACTTCGTTTGATAGATCATCGTTATCTGATGTGTATTTAAATAAGCAGTGTTCCTTCAGAGCCATTGGGCCACGTTGAGCCGGAGTTTATCCCGGTTTCTATAGCGTGAAAGGGGAAATAGCAATTCCTTGCTATTGTTTGGATAGGACGTTAGATTATCGCAAAGTACTTTCCGCCAAATCTAACAGATTCAGCTACCCATTCACTGCTGGGTGGACAGAGGGGGGTGGTCAGAAAAATTCTCGACTGCACCCGGGATCGATGTTGGTCTCTTTGCGTGTGAAGTGAGTACTCTACCAACTGAGCTATCGGGACCCCAAATGTGTATTTGGCACGCTGATTTTAAATGAAAAGAGCTCCTGGATTGTAGCTTGGCGTGAAGAGAATGACGTCTCAGGGTTGATTATTTTACGCGTGTGGCGTAGTTGCTCACATATGTAAAGGCTTATGATCGTATAGGGGATTTTTGATAGATGGTAATGATATTCCTTTGCATTGTGTTGTAGATGTTAATAATGACTAAATAGTTCAAGGGCCAATGATGATAATTGAATGCATAACATCAAGATATTCAAATAAACATCCAGATTCCAAGTTTCATTTTTACTGCTTTATTTGTTGTGATAAATCCGAAATCCAAATCAAATTGCATGGTCATAATTCAATCAGTTTCATAAATTCCAAATCCGTAAAATCAGTCCAAATGTAATGTCATTTTGCCTAAGTAACCATTTTCAATATACGTGGAATATTTCTATGTCCGTAAAATAAAGATTCTTAGTAGGATGTTAGAACTTGTAGCATACTAGGAAAGTGCGGCTCATAGTGAAGTAGAATAGAATCGAATCAAAAGGTAGAATAGAATAGAATAGAATAGCATATTATGAAAAGTTAGAATAGAATGCAGAAACACCTATTTTATCCCCTATTGTAACCATTCCCACAATTCCTTCTAGCCGCTCCTACTGATTTTGACCTCCCACATTAATATTCAAAGCCTGCCTCTTAAAGCAAGAGCGAATCATACATAACTTGTGTATTAAAAACAACAAGAATTTTCGCGAATATTACTATCAAACCCCGCCTTTTATGACATAAAAGTATTTTGATAAATGACCGCATTTTATGCATAACAACCAAAGATAGCATCAATCTGTTGCTGTTATCCCCTGAGTTTTATACGTATCCCCTGAGTTGCAACGACAGTGTTTTGTGGACAACAACTGAGAATAAATTCAATCTCATGCAGCTACCCCATGGTTCTTTCTAATATTTGTCATGTTTTATTGACATGTTTTTATGAAAATTCTTGCGTAAACTTCTTGCATAAGCTTACTCTCTTACAGGCGCTGTGGTCTAATGGATGCCAATTCATATATTATGAAAAAAAAGAAGAAATAAATCGTAACATAAACAAAAAAATTGAGCTTTTATATAGCGCAATATCCACTAAACGTGCTCAATGCGCTTTACAAGAGGTCCCTTGTCAACAACAACACTTAACATTTACGACGGGACATAACGCCTGTTAGGTGATATTACATTTTTTTTTCGGACAGAGACAACGCTGTTAATGCATGGGCAGGTACTCAAAAAAGGAAAGTATAGATCCTTAGAACCTATAGATAGAATGAAGATGACCTCACTCTGGCCTTTGTTATTGTTTTTGCCATCCGCGTTTATGAGTAATACTCACTAAACGGTATTATCCAGACTATAAACGTTCATGATTACACATAGTTTGTGTGTTGGTCCGTTATACTTCCGGATGGCAATGTTATGAGCTTCTTAGCCAAGCGCATACTATCTATATTCAGGACTTTGGAGCATGTTTGGATCGTGCTGAGGACAAAATATTTTTTTTCTTTTAACCCTCTCCTTACCAACTATAGGAAAATCATCACATTCGTTAAAATACAACCAACATTTTTCTTATTCATATTTCCTTTGTACATCATAAGATTTAAAGAAAATGACCAGTGTGTTGTAGAGCATGTTTAGCTAAATAAATTATGTATCGCAAGAACTGTACTGCTATTGAGTTTTAGTGATAAAAATTATATTTTTGTGTTAGTTGAGTG
>NC_088362.1:31652589-31665089 GCF_034508935.2 Berghia stephanieae
CCACAAGTTTTATATATTTGAGCTTTCTATTCAATTTCCAGTCCATAGCTCACAGCGACAAAATACCGTTTCGAGACGCGGGGTCACATATTATTATGGCGAAATATGTGTTAAATGAGCTCAAAGTGCTTTATATTGAGTCTCAAACTAATAGCAACGTATAGGACCAAACAACGAGACGCCTGTAAGAAAATGTTTGCAGACCAGTGGTTATCCCGGTTTCTATGGCTTGCTACCCTTTTGATAGGACGCTAGTGTATTGTACAGTAATAATCGCTAGATCAAACAAGTCTAGCTACCCATTCACAGCTATTTGGACAGAAGGATGTGCGGCTATGTAGTCTAGTGGTATGACACTCGCTTTCGGATCGGAAGGTCCTGGGTTCGAGCCTCGCTCGGCACATAGTTGAGTCCTTGTAAAAGGCTCTTAAATTACATTGTCTCACCGTACTCAACTGTAAAATGAGTACCTCGCCGTTAACAGCGTTGTCGCTGTCGGAAATAAATTGCAATATCGCTTAACAGGCGTCATGTCTCCTTCTACATGTTACGTGTTGCTGTTGGTCAGGGACAAAGCTCTTTGAGCACGTTTAGTGGATATTGCGCTATATAAAAAGCTCAAGTTTTTTTGTGTGTTTTTTTTTTATTCGATGATTTGCAACCCTTTGAATAGGACGCTAGTTTATCGTAAAGTAACTTCCGCCAGATCAAACAAACCTAGCTACCCATTCACAGTTAGATGGACAGAAGGAGGGGTCAAAGAAAAGAAGAAAAAAAAAAACAACCTGGACTTCACCTCACCCGGGATCAATCTCGGTCCCTTTGCGTGTTAAGCCAGTACTCTACCAACTGAGTTATCGGGCGAAGTAATCATTTCACTACTGAGTCATGTCAAGATTAGCCAGTTGCCAAAAATAGATTTTTAACTCACTCAACCCTAACACCGGCTATATCCGTAGTTTAACCGGGTTAGTTTTACCCCATGCCTATTTATTACATTTTTCTGAGACAAATTATAGGCGTAGTATTAAAGCGAATGTTTTTAAATTTTACATGTCAATGAGAGTTGAATATGCACATACTCATTTTTAATACAATTTTTTTCCAATTTTGAAAAGTAGCAAAAATATCTAGGATAGTGTGAGTTAAGTTAAACCGATCCTAGCGCCTAGAGCCTGATGAACTCGGGGGTAATGCGCTATACAAATGCCATTTTATTATTATGAATTATTATCCAAAAAGAAAAGTTAATATTATTGAGCTGATATATCGCGCAATATCCACCAGACGTGCTCAAAGCGCTTTACAAGGGGTCCCTAGCCAACAACAACACGAAACATAATAAACGAGACATGACGCCTGTTAGGCGATATTACAATTTTTTTCCCGACATAAACAACGCTGTTAACGGCCAGGTACTCATTTTACACCTGAGTACGTTAAGAGAATGTGAGTGCGTTTGTGTGTGTGTATGTGTGTGTGAGTGTTTATGTGTGTGTGTGGCACAGGGGGCATCGCCTTAAGTCGTGGAATTTACGCTTGAATTATAATTAGATAAATGTATATTTTCTGTTATTGATTATTTGTTGTTTTGTTGGGGTATTTTTGCGTTCATTAATTTTTTAACTATTCTGGATTCAGGCATCGGTAAACATTTATTTCTCCAATAAACATTTATTTCTCATGTGATAAAAGAGTTCATTCCGTGACCGTCTAGAAGAAGCAGGCAGTTTAAAAGCAACCCCCCCCCCCCCCCCCCACACACACACACACACACACACTCCTCAATTCCCCAGCCCCCGTTTTGCCTTGCACCGAAAGGGACATAGCAAGTGATTAAACGATTGAAATTTTAAAACAAAAACAAAAAAACGCTGAATGCCAGAAATCCATTTAAATTTCTGCCAGACTGTCGCGTGATCTAGGCTCCCGTTGGAAATAATTATTATTTTTGAATTTCCCTAATGTGGCAGGGATAGTTTATAATGCTTTGATGTAATGGAGGCGAATCAACATTTAGGTTGTGTTTTGGGTTTTGAATTATTTTTTTTTTCTCCCAATTTTGAATCTTTGAACACGCAATCTTTGTCAGTGCACAGGGAAAAGAGGATTGAATAAAAGGAAGACGGGGGGGGGGGCGAGAGAGAGAGAGAGAGAGAGGGAGAGAGAGAGAGAGTGAGAGAGAGAGAGAGAGGAGAGGTAATGGTAGTAGGAGGAGAAGAAGAAGAAGAAGAAGAAGAAGAAGAAGAAGAAGATGATGATGATGATGATGAAGAAGAAGAAGGAGGAGGTGGTGGTAGTAGTAGTAAAAGAAGAAGAAGGAGGAGGAGAAGAAGAAGACGAATTTGAATCATTGAACAAGAATGTAGGAAGGGAGAAAGAGAGAAAAAAGGAAGAGGGGGAGAAGAAGAAGAAGAGAGAAGAAGAAGAGAGAGAGAAGAAGAAGAGAAGAAGAGAGAAGTAATGAAGAGAGAAGAAGAAGAAGAAGAAGAAGAAGAAGAAGAAGAAGAAGAAGAAGAAGAAGAAGAAGAAGAGATGATAGATGAAGAAGAAGAAGAAGAGAGGGGATAGTAGAAAAGAAGAAGAAGGAGAGAGAGAAGAAGAAGAAAGAAGAAGAAGAAGAAGAAGAAGAAGAAGAAGAAGAAGAAGAAGAAGAAGAAGAAGAAGAAGAAGAAGAAGAAGAAGAAGAAGAAGAAGAAAAAAAAGAAGAAGAAGAAGAAGAATGAAAAGAAGAAGTAGAAGAAAAAGTAGAAGAAGATGATAAGAAGGAGGAGGAGGAGTTGGAGGAAGTGGGTGAAGCTGAAGAGGATGTGGTGGTGGTGGTGGTGGTGGTAATGGTGGTGCTGGTGTTGGTGGTGCTGGTGGTGGTTATGGTGGAAGTGGTAGATGAAAAGTAGAAATATGAAGCTATGATGTATATAACACAATTATAACATAATCCATATAACGTGATTGGTGAATGGAAAAAAAATGTATGAGAATCACAAGAAGGCAGGCTGGGAGAGAGATTGGAGAGAGAGAGAGAGAGAGAGAGAGAGAGAGAGAGAGAGAGAGAGAGAGAGACGTAATCGTTAACTCGCTAATACATAGGAAGAGAGGTTGGGAGAGAGAGAAGGGGGGGGGGGGGAGACAGAGACGTAATCGTTAACTCGCTAAAACATAGGAAGAGAGGTTGGGAGAGAGGTTGGATAGAGAGAGAGAGAGAGAAGAGAGAAAGAGAGAGATAGAGAGAGAGGGGGGGGGGAGAGAGAGCTGGGGTGGGGGGGGGGGAGACAGAGACGTAATCGCTAACTTGCCAATAGATAGGAAGAGAGGTTGGGAGAGAGATTGGATAAAGAGAGAGGGACAAGAGAGAGGGACAAGAGAGAGAGAGAGAAAGAGAGGGAGAGAGAGAGAGAGAGAGATGGGATGGGGGGAGACAGAGACGTAATCCTTAACTTGCTAATACATAGGAAGAGAGGTTGGGAGAGAGATTGGAGAGAGAGAGAGAGAGAGAGAGGGGGGGGGGAGACAGAGACGTAATCGTTAAATCGCTAATACACAGAAAGAGAGGCTGGGAGGGAGAGAGAGAGAGAGAGAGAGAGAGAGAGAGAGAGGGGGGGGGAGACAAAGACGTAATCCTTAACTCGCTAATACGTGTTGCGGCGTGGGATTCGAACTGGCGATCAAATTGATACGGCACCTCCGCCTGGCTGTCAAAGGGACGCTCTGTAATGTCATCACTCTGACACCAGAAGTTCTGTTGCACAAGGCATACATTGAATCTGGTCCTCTGAAACAGGTTTCACGCTTCCAATGAGATTAGAACCAGTATTTTGACGGCACACTATTGTTCCCTATAAAGTTGATTGAAGGCTTTAAGAAAAGAAAAAATGATTTCAACCTTGATATTAAAGTTTTAATACTGCATACTACTACGAAAATTTCTAAAATTACGAATTTTTAAATATTACAGTAGAAATAAATAGACATTTTTGAGTCAGTACAAAGTGTTAAAAAGAAGACTTTGGTGGCAGAAAGCATCTATTCAGGCTTTTAAAGGCACGTTTAACTTTCTCCTACCGACCATTTTCCGGATTTTCCCCAAAACTTCACACAGAACGTATTCTAAAAATAGATTTATTTCACTCAAACATAAAATGTGTTAGTTCTTGTTATACTTTTTTTGTTTTTTTTTTTTTTTTTTTTTTTTTTTTTTTTTTTTTTTTTTTTTTTTTTTGCTAAACGAGCTATTCAAACTAGATAAAGCAAACATTTTGGTTAAAATATTATGATATACAAAAGAAATTAGATTGAGAAATATGTTTGCTGCATCGTAACAAATGTGACGATTTTCCTATGGGTGGAAAAGAGGGGATTAATAATGGTAAGTGTAAAATTGATGTTGTAAACTTGATTATAACAAGAGATGAAGTGAGTAGAAAAGTGCCAGAAGACAATGGAGAATAAAAAATTTTCGCGGCGGTGATGGGGGTTTGAACCCGCGACCTTATTGGTGCGACAACTCCGCCTGGCCGGTGAGAGCGTGACTCTACCGTATGAGCTTGATGGGGGTTTGAACCCGCGACCTTATTGGTACGACAACTCCGCCTGGTCGGTGAGAACGTGATATAGCTCATACGGTAGAGTCACGCTCTCACCGGCCAGGCGGAGTTGTCGTACCAATAAGGTCGCGGGTTCAAACCCCCATCACCGCCGCGAAATATTTTTATTCTCCAGTGTCTTCTGGCACTTTTCTACTCACTTCATCTCTTGTTGTTACCAACATAAGTGCCTGCTCCACTCACTTTTCTGAATTAAAAAACTTGATTATAGTGACTTCAATTTCTTCCCTCTGAAAATACGAATTTTTAGCTTTCATGTTGGCAGGTCTGAAAATGATCCCGAGCCCCTGATATGCGGAATGAATTAAAATTAAAACTTGAGCTTTTATATAGCGTTATATCCACTAAACGTGCTCAAAGCCGCTTTACAAGGGGTCCCTGGCCAACAGCAACACTTAACACATGTAAGACGTGACATGACGTCTGTTAGGCGATATTACACATATTTTTTTTCGGACAGAGACAACGCTGTAAACGGCCAGGTACTCATTTTACACCTGAGTACGGTGAGAGAATGTGAGTAAAGAGTCTTTTCCAATGACTCAACTATGCGCCGAGCGAGGCTCAAACTCAGGTCCTTCCGAATTGAAAGCGAGTGTTATTCCACCAGACCATATAGATACTATGCGCTTGGCTAAGAAGCTCATAACATTGCCATCCGGAAGTATAACGGACCAACACACAAAACTGTGTGTATCCATGAACTTTTATAGTCGGGTTAAAACAGTTCAGTGAGCATTACTCATAAACGCGGATGGCAAAAAACAAAAACAAAGACATGAGTGACGTCATCTTCAAACTAGCTCTAGCCGCGTTCGGTGCAGAAGAGTGAAATCATCGCTAACCCACTTTACTCAGTGTTTTATGTTTCAAAAGAATCTTTTCTGGGTTTTGTTTTAACATTGTTTGATCTCAGATCTCGCATCTTGGCAAAAAAATCTCAGATTTCTTTCAAGAAACCTACATGCACAGAGCTGCCAACTTGAAATTACAAAAATGTGACCCAAAGTTTCAAATGGTATTATGTCGGGATGAACCAGATGCTAAAAAGTCAAATTAAAGCTGAACTGGTCAAAAATATGAATTATTGTTATTTAGTTCTCTAAAATATGATGTTCATTCTCCTCAATAAAGCATATAAACTCAGCGCAAGTCTGATATTTCTGGCTACAAATTCAGTTTTCAGCATCTTAATCATCCCGACTTAATACCGTTTTGAGAAGTTGGGTCACAATTCGTAGTTTCCAAGGGAGAATAGAAAATTAACTTTAGATAGCTTTAGAAATAACCAATTTGCCATCAGCATGATCCAAACAAAACGGTTCAAAGTCCTGACTATATGACGTTATCGTCATTCGGGTCTTTGTTATTGTTTTTGCCATCCGCGTTTGTGAGTTGTTCTCACTAAACTGTAGTAACCAGACTAAAAGTTCATGGTTACACAGAGTTTGTGTGTTGGTCCGTTATACTTCCGGATGGCAATGTTGTGAGCTTCTTAGCCAAGCGCATACTATCTATAGGTTGTAAGGAATTAAACTTACCTTTTCAACAAGATTTATTGTCAAAAAAAGCGAATGTAATTCTGTAGCTGGAGCCAAACATTTGTATTTCTACGAATTTTTCGTGATAATAGACAGCTCTGCAAGACATACATATAATTTTATTTCTGGATTGACCTAAAAATGTTTATCGTTGACCCTTCTGACCACTGATGTAATGCGATATAGGAGCGTCCCAAAAGTCTAGCTTTATGTTTCAAAAGAATCATTTCTTCTGTTTTTGTTTGTTTTTTTTTTTATAAAACATTGTTGGGTTTCAGATTTCTTTTAAGAGACATATTAAATATTTAACTTATGGAACAGTCTAAAAGTTTCTCCCAGCCCCTTTATAAATAAAAAAGATAAAATACATTACTGCCGTATTCTGGAAAAACCCATATTTTAAAATTTGGCCAGAGGTTCGTCCTTCAAATATCGATCGATTTAAATGACCCTCATCTTGGCAAAAACTCTCAAACCTGGGACTTCGCGAAGTCCCAGGTTTGAGAGTTTTTGCCAAGATGAGGGTCATTTAAATCGATCGATATTTGAAGGACGAGCTTTCTGGCCAAATTTTGAAATATGGGTTTTTTCCAGAGGAAGGCAACATTAATAAATACCTTTGTACCGATGGAGACTCAAAAACATCAAAGCGCTCGTCACGTAAATAGCCACATCAACACTATAGCCAAAATATACACACATCTGGGGAGAAGTAAAAATATGAATAAAATAGAAAGGAAATGGAAATAAATAGAATAATATTATCAGTTACTATTTACTAAGTCTGTGAGTCCGATAAAGTGGGGGGGGGGGGGGGGTTGTGGTTGCTTAACTCTTTAAACACGGGTTTCGATTTTACTCTACTCCGATACATTGGGAGCGATCAAAAGTTACTGTGCACTTGGCTAAGAAACTCGCAACATTGCCATCCTGAAATATAACGGACCAAAACACAAAACTATGTGTAATATTGGTCTTTTATAGTCTGATTAATACAGTTTAGTGAGAATTACACATAAACGTGGATGCAAAAAAAAAACAATAACAAAGACCCGAGTGACGTCAACTTCATTCTATCTATCGCCTTACACTGACCAAAAAAATGACGTCAAAAGACAAGTCTCTGGCCTCAAAAGAAAACAAATCGTCAGTTGTATTCAACAGTTCAACCACTGGGAACACTTGTTTCCTTGAGCTCGACTAACGACAACTCGCTAGACGCTGCACAAACCTAAAAAGTGACGTCAAACTATAAGTCCTAGTGGGTACTTGTGTCAAGCTATAAGTTAATGAAGGCTACGGTACATGAGCGGGTGAACCAGATAGTGAATTCATCAATGGGCTTCAACAGTCGTGACGTCACTTCCCTCGTAATGACGCATAGTAACTTAGTAACTGGTTCTAAACTATCGGAACAATGGCGGACGCCCTTATGAAATACTTCTCCGACGAGAATAAAAGTGTATCCAGAGGAGAAAAACATTATAAATCTGATCATGTTTTGACTTTTATACATTCTGATCACATGACATGTGAAAAAGTTCCAGGCAGCATGAAGAATAAAAAGTACAGATTTTCTTTGTTTAGAACCAAGCTGCTCGTTGCTGGGCGGACGTGACATCAGAGTATTGAATCCGATTCATGCCTAAATTAGCGATTTGATTTTTGACCAATCAAAACACGGGATTTGTGTCACATGCCCGCTCGGACAAATATAGCTGGTTGTTTACAAATATCAAAATGGAGGACCTTGATACCACTCTGCTCTTTGTTTTAGTTTCCCAAATTCTAAATTGAGCTTTTATATAGCGGAATATCCACTAAACGTGCTCTAAGCGCTTCACAATGGGCCCCGGGCCAACAGAAACACTTAACATGTAGGACGGGACATGATGCCAGTTAGGCGATATTACAATTTTGTTTTTGACAGAGACAACGAACGCTGTTAACGACCAGGTACACATTTTACACCAGGGTACGATGAGAGAATATGAGTAAAGAGCTTTTTTCCAGGACCTTCCGATCCGAAAGCGAGTGTCACACCACAAGACCCCATAGCTGTTTTCGACTGATACTTGTGTGATTAGTGTTCACTCGACTCGCTCTATCAGACTCCTGATGATGTGCAGTTAGTTTTCTAAAAACTCACCACATCCGCCAGCCGGATATAAATAAATAAAAATAAATATAATAAAATGAAATTCCCTTTATTCATCCACACAAGAGGAAATTTGTCTTTAGGGTCTATTCAAAGGGAAGACAGGAATAACCCAGCCGTCAGCCGCAGTGCAGCGCCGCAAAGTGAGCTAGGGCAAGGTGACTTGCTCAAGACCTCACAACGAGGTGGGTAGTCGAACTCGGTACCTTTTGGGTACGAAGCAAAGACCGTACCGCTGAGCCACGCTGTAACGTACCAACACACAAAAGTATGTGTAACTATAACGTTTATTGGCTGATTGATAGAATTTAGTGAGCTCTAGTTTTTATTTTTATTTACTCATTAATAAAATTCTGGCTAAAAACAGTAACAAGTAGCTGAGAGACGTCAATTTCGTTCCTTCAATAGGTAGAACGAAGATGACGTCATTCCGGCCTTTGAAAAGATCATGGTTACACACAGTTTTGTGTGTTGGTTCGTTCTTCTACCGGATGGCAATGTCGTGACTTACTTAGCCAAGCGCATACTGTCTATCAACGTTAAAGGTTACGATTAGTTTGGGGGTTTATTTTTGTTGTTTGTTTTAGTTTTTGTTTGTTTGTTGTTTTTTTGTTGTTTTTTTTTTTGGGGGGGGGGGGGGGGGGGGGGGGGGGGGGGGGGGGTTAGGTTTGTTTTAGTTTTTTTGGTTGTTTTGTGATGCGGCTATGTGGTCTAGTGGTATGTCACTCGCTTTCGGATCGGAAGGTCCTGGGTTCGAGCCTCGCGCTCGGCGCATAGTTGAGTCCTTGGAAAAGGCTCTTTAGTCACAATCTCTCACCGGACTCTGATGTAAAATGAGTACCTGGCCATTAACAGCGTTGTCTTTGTCCGAAAAATTGTAATGTCGCCTAACAGGCGTCATGTCCCTCCTACATGTTAAATGTTGCTGTTTACCAGCGACCCCTTGTAAAGCGCTTTGAGCACATTTAGTGGATATTTCTCTATATCAAGCTCAATTATTTTTTTCAATGGGCGTAAACCTGGTGAGTATTTTACTAAGACGAATACCATCGATAGTCAAACCGGGCTTTTCGCAAAATTTAGCACTTACGGCCATTGGGTACATTCATCGGACAACTGTCCGAGGGGCGTGGTTATATTCCATTCCACTCAGTGTCGAGTTATGACTCATCCCTCAAAGTGATATCTAATGTCGATTTGACTCAACCGACGTGCGCTTACTTGCAGGTCTGATAACCCAATTCCTTTTGGGCTCTTTGTTGTATTGAAAAACTCAAACAAACAAAATGACGCAAAATATTGTCCATTACAACAATGTTAAACTAGGCCCATAAGTGGATTCGGATGTCAGACCTTCATATATGTACACGTCGGACTGAACTCATTTTTATGCCGTCCACCTCCACCAGGCCGACCTAGAGGTGCTATGCCTTTAGTTAAAATTTTTAAAACTCACAACATCTTCCAGCCAGATATCACGTACCATACACAAAACTATGTGCGCTATGTGGTCTCGTGCTATGACACTCGCTTTCGGATCAGAAGGTCCTGGATTCGAGCCTCGCGCTCGGCGCATAGTCGAATCCTTGGTAAAGACTCTTTACTCACATTCTCTCACCGTACTCAGGTGTAAAATGAGTACCTGGCCGTTCACAGCGTTGTCTTTGTCCGAAAAAATTGCAATATCGCTTTATAGGCGTTATGTCCCGTCCTACATGTTAAATGTTGCTGTTGACCAGGGACCCCTTGTAAAGCGCTTTGAGCACATTTAGTGGATATTGCGCTATATAAAAGCTCTATTTTTTTTTTTGAAACCATAAACTTTTATAGTCTGATTAAAACAAATTAGTGAGAACTACTCATAAAAATGGCTGACTAAAAACAACAACGAGGAGCAGAGTGACATCATTTTAATTCCTTCTATAGATAGTATGAAGTTGACGTCACTCAGTTCTTTGTTATTGCTTTTTGCCATCCGCGTTTATGAGTAATTATCACTAAATTATAATTACCAGACTATACTTTTAACATTCAAGGTTACACAAAGTTTTGTGTGTTGGTCCGTGATACTTCCGGATGGCAATGTTTTGAGCTTCTCAGCCAAGCGCATACTATCTATACCACAATACCACAAAGCCGAACGAATCAGGCCTCGCCGTTAAAGGGTTAAAAATCGAAAGTGTCTCACTAGGCCCCTAGTATGGAATTCCCAATCCCTCTCACCCCCTCCCCCCCCCCCCCCCCCCCCCCTTTTTTATTTTTTTCCTCCTTCCCTCCCCATCCCCGTTTTTCCATTCATAACCAACGCTCCCTCGCCCCCCCCCCCCTTCCCCAAACCCTCCTCCTTCTCCAGCTTCAATCCTCTCACCTCCCCCCCCACCACCACCACCCCCATACCGCTTTACCCTCAATCCAACAAATTCCTCCCCCCCCCCCCCCCCCCCCCACCCCTCTCCTCCCCATCCTTCCATCAACTACCAACACTCCACCAACCCCCCCCCCTCCCTCATCCCCCCCCCTCTCCACCCCCCCCCCCCCCCCCCCCCCCCCCCCCCCTCCCTTCTCTCCCCTCACCCCCCACCCCCCCCCCCCCCCCCCTATTTTTCATATCACTCCAACTTGCATCCACAAACGTACTTTTCACTCGTATAATAGTGTAAATGTAGCTGATCGAAGTTCGAAGAAATATATAAATAACAATGTGAAATTGAATGTAAGCTTCAATTTAATAAACGAAAATAGATAATGTGGACGTTTTGGGTTTCCCCTTTATCAACAAAACAGGATGAATGAAACACTACAGACGAATGAGATAATGTGATAGTGGCGTTGTAAAAGATGAATTCACCTCACCACTGTGAAACCAGAAGATCAGTTACACAATTGCACGTATCCAGTTCTCAGGGGGAATGATTTCACACTTCCAGGGAGATTGGAATCTGTATTTTGACATCACATGTTTGTTAACTATTCCTTTATTGATGAGACTGAGTTTTTCTTTTCCTCTTTAACTAAAAAAAGGCTTAAATAATTCATAACTCTAATCACACATTTGGAATTTAATGTATATATTCTTCGTCTAGCTCATTCCGACAGCAGCATACCAGAATGACGCGATGGGTGCCATTTTGGCACTCCCATTCACGCGACCTATTTATTGGACTATCGATCATCAGATGCCAATCAGCATTCAGACAATTTCATTGATGAAATAAAATCAGATAAAGTAATAATAAACATTGACAAACAAACAAACAAAAATGACCGAAAAGCAATAATGTGGTTTTGTTTGTGTTATTAAAAGTCATTGGGATTATTTCATTTCGCCTGATAAGGTGACAATGCAGAAACACACAGAAAGGAGGGGGGATGGGAGAAGAGAGAGAGAGAGAGAGAGAGAGAGACAGAGAGAGAGACAGAGACAGAGACACAGAGAGAGAGACAGAGACAGAGAGAGACAGAGACAGACAGAGAGAGAGACAGAGAGAGAGAGAGACAGAGAGAGACAGAGAGAGAGACAGACAGACAGAGAAAGAGACAGAGAGACAGAGAGAGACAGAGACAGACAGAGAGAGAGAGAGAGACAGAGAGAGACAGAGAGAGACAGAGAGAGAGACAGACAGACAGAGAAAGAGACAAAGAGAGAGAGAGACAGACAGAGAGAGAGAGACAGACAGAGAGAGAGAGACAGAGAGAGAGAGAGACAGAGAGAGACAGAGAGAGACAGAGAGAGAGAGAGACAGACAGAGAAAGAGACAGAGAGAGAGAGAGAGCAGCCAAGCACGGGTGGGTTCAATAAGAGTCGAAAGGGTATGCAAATTTTTGTTAATTTGTCAATATGCTGTCAGGTGTGGCTATGTGGTCTAGCGGTATTGATATTCGCCTTCAAACCGGACAGAGATGCATATACGAGATGGAAGTCGGTTTGGACGAATTCAATCCCTCGTGAGGGCGGGGACATACACTCCTATAAGCTTAGTGAGACGTTTCCCTTGCTTCGATACCAGTAAGAGGAGATACAGGGTGGCTGCGAATCGGCTTCGGTCGAGGAGCTGCCTCACAACATAGGCGCTTCATTAATGGGGACTTTCCACCTGTCCTATATGTACCCGATGTGGGCAAGAACCCGAAATCGCAGAGCATCTAGTTGAACGGTGTGTTGTGACGATGCTACCGGGCGGGTTCGCGACAGTGCAC
>NC_088362.1:31670089-31675089 GCF_034508935.2 Berghia stephanieae
GACAGCGAACGGTCGCACAACCGACTGAGCTATCTATTTGTGCGACCGCTAGGTGTCCTCTCTCTCTCTCTCTCTCTCTCTCTCTCTCTCTCTCTCTCACTCACTCTCTCTCTTTATTTCTCTATCTCTATCTATCTACCTATCTCTCTCACACACACACACTCTCTCTTTAACTCTTTCTCTCTCTCTCTCTCTCTCTCTCTCTCTCTCTCTCTCTCTCTCTCTCTCTCTCTCTCTCTCTCGGCCAGGCGGAGGGTGTCGTGTCAATTGGATCCTGAGTTTGACACTGACCCCGTGACCCTTTTATTCTCTGTTTTCATCTGGCACTTCTCCATACCCTATTTTTCTCATCATTGTTGATACAAGTGCCCGCTCCATACTTTTAATGACGTTAATTTAAAAGCAATAGGATTCAATAGTCTGATGTCACGTCCGCCCAGCACCAGCAGCGTGGTTCTAAACAAAAGAAAATCGGTAGTTTTTATTCTTAATGCGGCTAGAACTTGTTCACATGTCATATGATCAGACTGTATAAAAGTCAAAATATGATCAGATTTATAATGCTTTTCTCCTCTGGATACACTTTTAAGCTTGTCGGAGAAGTATTTCATAAGGGCAATAGTTTAGAACCAGATTCAAAGTTACTTTGCGTCATTACGAGGGAAGTGGCGTCACGACTGTTGAAGCCTATTCCCATTACAACATATAAGCCCAATACAATTTGGGCTACATGACTTGCAAAAAAATGTAAAAACGTCCCCTCTGATCCCAAGCAGGCAATAATCGATTATTTATCTAAAAATAATCGAATCCAAAAATCGTTCCTCACAGACAAATAATCACGTATTTTAGTTCAAGACACGCCTGGGGAAATTTGGCCAAATTGAAGATAAAATCCCAGTCTATAAGAGGATTGTTATTTTCTTTTTTTTTTTTTTTTTTTGTTTGGGGGGGGGGGTGTGGGTTTTTTTTCTCAAGGCTTATGTAAATTTGTAATCGGTTACATTTGTTACCATCACCTAAAAACGGTATCATGTTGGGAGCATAAAGTTGTTGCCCAGCAAAAATGATTTCTTTAATTTTAAAAATTAATTAATTAATATAAATACACGAATATATAAATATATAAAGACACGAATGAATAAATAGATGAATTAATAAATAAAAGATAAATATGAACATAAATGAATAAATATGCGAATAAATAACTAATAAATATATATATATATAAATGAAAGATTAATCAATGAATAAATAAGGAAGGTCCTGGGTTCGAGCCTTACTCGACGCATAGTTGAGTCCGTGGGAAAGATTCTTTACTCACATTCTCTCACCGTACACAGGTATAAAATTAGTACCTGGTCGTTAACAGTGTTGTCTTTGTCTGGAAAAAAACTGTAATATCGCGTAAAGAGTCTTTTCCAAGGACCTAACTATGCGCCGAGCGAGCGAGGCTCGAACCCAGGAGCATCCGATCCGAAAGCAAGTGTAATACCATAAGACCACATCGGCGCACAACCACCTTGACTTTATACCGTTTCGAGGCGATGGGTCCCATTTAGCCGTCTGACCAAAACCGACAAATATTTTTTTAAAAAACAAAACAAAAAAAAAACAAAAGAAAACAAAAACAAAAAAAGGAACAAAGAAAACAAAATAAAAATAATTCTTTGTCTTGTCTTGCAGCGAAAAGACTTTTGTGACTTGTGCAGCATGGAATTTCAATCGGATTTCATTCGACATGGGTTTCTAGGGGACGTGACTTTCAAAATCTCCAAAGTACTCATAGTGGTAGAAATCGAATACAGATTAAATCGATTATGTGGTTTTAAATACAAAAATTTAAATACTTTTTTTTCACTTGCTGTACTTAAAAGTTTAAATGGAGAATTTTTTAATAGTTTGTTTTGTTTTTTGTTGGTTTTATTTTGATAGGTGGAGTGTGAGATATTTTGTTTTTGTTTTTTGTTTTTTGGATTTTGTGTGTGTGCGTGTGTGTGTGTGTGTGTGTGTGTGTCTTTTTTTCTCTTTCTTTTTTCTTTTCTTTTTCAGAAGTGCTTTTTTAAAACTTGTTTTTGTTTGGTCTTTTTTTATGTTGAATTTAGATTTTTTTTTCCGTTACAAAAGCAGAATGTCATATGTACTCGTAATCGTAATCGAAGTTAGATTGAATTGACGAATTGGTTGATTTCAAATACCTGTACTATTTTTACCTTACATGAATTCATATAAGTGAAAAAATAGTGCTAATGCTACACTATAGCTTAACCCTGTGCTGAAGATTTTAAAGAATTCTAGAGATTTTGCATAAATAATAAAAGATTATAAGGCGGATACGTATCGACTAGTTATATAACCAAAATGGTTATGATCTCCTTAGTGTAATCGGAATATTCTCAAACCAAAGGAGAATATTGTCACTAGGGAAGAAAAGGCGTGACATCAAGCCAAAGAGCGTGTAGGTAACGATTGCTATTTTACCAAGAGCTCTCACTTCCCGCTTTTGGTGAAGCCAAGCATCTTCCGTCTTCTACTCGTATTTTCTTTATTGTATCAGTAAGCCTAGCGCGCATGATACACGCGGAGCACACCCACCTCGCTGTCTCGCCTGGCACGCGACAATAGCATTGCGGTTAAGACAAGTGAGAACTCTTGGTAACTAGGTTACCCTACACACTCTTTGATCAAGCGTAGCCATCGTTAACCTATAGATAGTATGCGCTTGACTAAGAAGCTCATAACATTGCCATCCGGAAGTATAATGGACCAACACACAAAACTGTGTGTATCCATGAACGTTTATAGTCAGGTTAATACAGTTCAGTGAGCATTACTCATAAACGCGGATGGCAAAAAACAATATCAAAGACCTGAGTGACGTCATCTTCGAACTATCTATAGCCTGACACTAGAACCGTGGCCTTCGTAAAGTTATGGCCTGACACTGACCAAATAATGACGTCAAAATACCAGTCTTTTGCCACAAAAGAAAACAAATCGTGAGTTGTATTCAAGTTCAATTTATGAAATAACTTGTTTCCGTGAGCTCTACTAACGACAACTCACTAGGCGGTGCAAAAACCAAATAATCACGTCAAAATGCCAGTCTTTTTGGGTTTCAGTGTCAGGCTCTTACTTAACGATGGCTATGCTAGAACCCACTATGACTTATCGTTTGACGTCACTTTTTAGGTTGGGCAGCGTCTGGTGAGTTGTCGTTAGTAGAGCTCTAGGAAACAAGTGATCCCATAGGTTGAACTATTGAATACAACTCACGATCTGTTTTCTTTTGTGGCCAAAGACTTGTCTTTTGACGTCATATTTTGGTCAGTGTCAGGCTATAGATAGTATGCAGATGACGTCACTCAGGCCTTTGTTATTGTTTTTGCCATCCGCATTTGTGAGTTGTTCTCACTAAACTGTATTAACCAGACTATAAAAGTTCATGGTTACACAGAGTTTGTGTGTTGGTCCGTTATACTTCCGGATGGCAATGTTGTGAACTCCTTGGCCAAGCGCATTCTATCTATAAGTAAACGAGAAAAACGGTTGAACCGTAGCCATCGTTATGTTATAGCCTGACACTGAAATCCAAAAGGACTGGCAGTTTGACGTCATTATTTGGTTTTTGCACCGCCTAGTGAGTTGTCGTTAGTAGTGATCATGGAAAAAAGTTATTTAATTGGTTGAACTATTGAATACAACTCGCGATTTGTTTGGGGTTTTTTTTTTTTTGGGGGGGGGGTTGGTTTTTTTGTTTTTTTTTTGGTTTTTTTTTTTTTTTTGTTTTTGGTTTTTTTTTTGTGGCAAAAGACTGGCATTTTGACGTCATTTTTTGGTCAGTATCAGGCCATAACTTTATAAAGGTCACGGTTGAACCCGCCAGCCGGGTGTATTGTACCAACACACAAAACTATGTGTAACCTTAACTATCGTTTATAGTCTGAAAATACAATTTAGTGAGAAGTAGGCTACTCATAAAAATGGCTGGCTAAAATCATAAACAAAGAGATAAGTGACGTGAACTTCGTTGTTTCCACTGTAATGTTTATATTATCGTAAACAAGGAAATGACATCAGGCAAGGTAATATATAGATAGTATGCGCTTGGCTAAGAAGCTCACAACATTGCTATCCGGAAGTATAACGGACCAACACAAATTATGTGTAACCATGAACTTTTATAGTCCTGTTAATACAGTTTAGTGAGAATTACTCATAAACGCGGATGGCAAAATACAATAACAAAGGCCGGAGTGACGTCAACTTCGATCTGTCTATATTTGAGTATTATTATTATTATTTGAGTTGTGCTCAGTACGCCATTCATCATTTTGGCGAGGTTCAATGAGTTGAAATATTTTTCAGATTAACAACATTCCAAACGGATCGATATGTCAATCAATACAGTCATGTTTTGTTGTTTCCCTTTGTATGTGTGTTTGTGTGTGTGTTTGTGTGTGTGTTTGTGTGAGTGCTTGTGTGAGTGCTTGTGTGTGTGTGTTTGTGTGTGTGAGTGTTTGTGTGTGTATGACCCAAAACCTCAAACTGAAATAGGCTTCAACAGTCACGACGTCACTTCCCTCGTAATGACGCATTAGTAACTTAGTAACTGGTTCTAAAGTATCGGAACAATGGCGGACGCCTTTATGAAATACGAGCATAAAAGTGTATCCAGAGGAGAGAAAAACATTATAAATATGATCATGTTTTGACTTTTCTACATTCTGATCACATGACATGTGAAAAAAGTCTATCCAGCATGAAGAATAAAAATTACAGATTCTCTTTGTTTAGAACCAAACTGCTAGTGGCTGGGCGGACGTGACAACCGACTATTGAATACCATTATGTCGGAGCGATTATATAGCTATTAATATATTTTATAGCCCAAAATATGAAGATCTGAAAAAAGTGTGTTTAAAAAAGTGCCAGATAAAGCAAAAGGGGATAATACCAACACAACAACAACAACTACAACAACAACAAAAACAACAACA
>NC_088362.1:31677589-31685089 GCF_034508935.2 Berghia stephanieae
CACCCGCCGCTCCGTGGCTGTGTAGCCTTGAGCAAGTAAGTCACCTCGCCCTAGCTCAATTTGCGGCGCTGCACAGCGACTGACGTCTGGGTTATTCCAGTCTTCCCTTGAAATAGACCCTAGAGACAAATTTCTCCAATGGGACGAATAAAGGGAATTTTTTAATTTATATATATTTTTTTTTAATCAATTTTTCTGCTGGGTACGTCTGCCATTTTGGGAAAATACTGAAAAAGAGAGAATTAACCAGTTAACTGAGTACTCTGGGGAAAAAACTCGTATATTTAGAAATAAATTTGGCCAGAAAACTCTTCCTTCAAATATCGATCGATATAAATGACCCTCATCTTGGCAAAAACTCTCAAACCTGGGACTTTGTAAAGTCCAAGATTTAAGAGTTATTTGCCGGGATTAAAGACATTTAAATCGATCGATATTTGAAGGACGAGTTCTCTGGCCAAATTTTTAAATATATGAGTTGTATTGTTTTTTCCAGAGTACGTCAGTTAACTAGTTAATTCACTCAATCCTAGAGAATTTTGCTACTTTTCAAATTTTGAAAAAAATGTATTAAAAATGAGCATGTACAGAGATAGGCTAGATAGTTTTATTCAACTATCATGAACACGTAAAAACAAAAAACATTAGCTTTGATATTACGCCTTATAATTTGTCTCAGAAAAATGTAAAAAAAATAGGCATGGGGTAAAAGTAACCCCGGGTAAACTACTGATAAAGTCGATGTTAGTGTTGAGTGAGTTAATACAGACACATAGACAACAAAAGACGGTTATAGAAAGTAAATATGGAACCCACAATAGTCTTGAAAGGCCTGGAGAAATAGCTATCGACAAAAGAGAATTGTTTGCTTGCTTTTCATAAAGGAATTCAATAAACCATCTAAAGCTTTCAGGTCGGGTCGGATGACCTCGATAGCGCAAGGCGTTGTTGGGTCAAAAACGCAATAGACATAAACCTACTTTCACATATACTTACTATTTACAGTTCTGATTAACGAAAGGAATTTTGGGCCTGTTTTGAGATTGCTGTAATGGACTACATACGATGTTTGAGAGTATTTACATGGCTATGTGGTCTAGTAGTATGACACTCGCTTCAGGATCGGAAGGTCCTGGGTTCAAGCCTCGCTTGGCGCATAATCGAGTCCTTGGAAAAGACTTTTTACTCACATTCTCACACCGTACTCAGGTGTAAAATGAATACCTCACCTTTAACAGCGTTGTCTCTGTCCGAAAAAATTGTAATATCGCCTAGAAGGCGTCATGTCCCGTCCAGAGGCCCCTTGTAAAGCGCTTTGAACACCTTTAGTGGATATTGCTCTATATAAACGCTCAATTTTAATTTTAATTTTAATTTAATCTGGAGATGATTTTCATGACTATTTGGGTTGTTAGAATTGGCAATCAGAACACGTTGGTTTGACAGTATTTCCATGGCTATCTGGAGAGTATTTCCATGGCTATCTGGAGAGTATTTCCATGGCTATCTGGAGAGTATTTCCATGGCTATCTGGAGAGTATTTCCATGGCTATCTGGAGAGGATTTCCATGGCTATCTGGAGAGTATTTCCATGGCTATCTGGGGAGTATTTCCATGGCTATCTGGGAGTATTTCCATGGCTATCTGGAGAGTATTTCCATGGCTATCTGGGAGTATTTCCATGGCTATCTGGGAGTATTCATGTTGAAGTATTTCCATGGCTATCTGGAGAGTATTTCCATGGCTATCTGGAGAGTATTTCCATGGCTATCTGGAGAGGATTTCCATGGCTATCTGGAGAGGATTTCCATGGCTATCTGGAGAGTATTTCCATGGCTATCTGGAGAGTATTTCCATGGCTATCTGGAGAGTATTTCCATGGATATCTGGAGAGTATTTCCATGGATATCTGGAGAGTATTTCCGTTACAACAAGATGAGACGATGCCAATTTGGGTTATCATACTTGGAAATAGGGGGAAAATATATACAACAGTTGTAAGACCAGCAATGTTATATGGACTAGAGACAGCATCTACAACAAAGAAAGAAGATAAAGAAGTTGAGGTAGCAGAAATGAGGATGTTGAGATGGTTATTTGGCTGGACAAGAAAAGATAAAGTGGGAAATGAACGAATCCGAAGGTTGACTGAAGTGAAAAATGTATCAATAAAGATGAGAGAAGATAGATTGAAATGGTTCGACATGTAAATAGACGAGAGTGGGAGTACGTGGGAAGGGAAGTATTGGACTTACAATTGGCGGGAAAGAGGAAAAAGGGACGCCCAAAGACTAGATGGTGGGATAAGGTAAAGGTCGGTTTGAAAGAACTGGGCCTGGAGGAAGATGATGCTATGAACCGAGATGCATGGAGATGTGGCATTCATTATGGCAACCCTCAAATTGTGGGATAAGCTGAAAGAAGAAGAAGATACTTGGGAATATGTAAACATAGATTGAGAGTGACCCATGACATTGGAATGTGAGTAAATAGCCTTTTCCAAGGACTCGGACTCAAATATGCGCCTTTCAGAGTGGGACTCGAACCCTAGGCCTTCCGGTCCTAAAGCGTGTGTCATAACGCTAGACCACATAGCCACACATAATGCCGTTTTAATACCATTGGTCAAAAATGAAAACCATAAAAATAAAACAGTTGGACTCACCCATCCACCCTTCTATCCCTTACAGAAGTCGACTTGGGATCGTCCAATTAGGTGGCGTAATCCATTTGAAACAAACAAGTGAGTACCTACATAACAATAGCAAAAAAAGTATGCGCTTGGCTATGAAGCTCACAACATTGCCATCCGTAAGTATAACGGACAAACAATGTGTAACCTTGAACGTTTATAGCTGGTTATTACAGTTTAGTGAGAATTACTCATAAACCCGGATGGCAAAAAAAAACATAACAACAAAGACCCTTGTGGCGTCAACAGTTGGACTCACTCATCCACCCTTCTATCCCCTACAAAAGTAGACTTGGGATCGCCCAATTAGGTGACGTAATCCATTTGAAACAAACACGTGATTACATACACAACAGCTATGGTGTCGTCTTGATCTGACAAAACATTGATTTTTTTTGTTCATTTTGACTGGATTAAAAAATACTACAAATATGTATAGATTAAAATGAACATAATATATTATCAAAATAATAATAATAATAATAATAATAATAATAATAATATATAATAATAATAATAATAATAATAATAATAATAATAATATAATAATAATAATAATAATAATAATAATAATAATAAATAATAATAATAATAATAATAATAATAAACCTGAGAGTTCGATCAAATTCATTTCGAGACTGTTATTGATAGAAAGACACAGAGAGATTTACAGAGAGAGAGGGAAATAGAGATAGAGAGAGAGACACACAGAATGAGTTACAGAGATAGCAAGAGAGAGAGAGAGAGAGACAGAGAGAGAGAGAGAAAGAGAGAGAGAGAGAGAGAGAGAGAGAGAAAACACACACACAGAGAGAGAGAGAGAGAGAGAGAGAGAGAGAGAGAGAAACAGATAGGGGGGGGGGAGGAGGAGGAGTGATTGAGAGATAGAGATAGATACAGAGAGAGAAAGAGATATGAAAAGAAAAAGAAAAGAGAAGTTTGTGTGTGTTTGTGTGTGTGTGTATGTATGTGTGTATGTGTGTGTGTGTGAGAGAGAGAGAGAGAGAGAGAGAGAGAGAGAGAGGTGAGAACTACAGGCTTTTATCAGAGGACAACATAATATAATTAAAGTTAATATTTGATGGAAACGATCGGCCATTTTAGTACAAAAGGGTTGATCATTAAAATGTTATATAAAAGTATTGTGTATGGTCCCGGGTTTTATCTCTCCCGCTTTTATTTCAAACTCGCCATTAACATTAGCACCAGTCAAGGTCATTGACGTAACAAATTTATTATCCATCATGTACATATTATACGAAGGTGTGACATCCGAACTTAATTATGGGCCCAGTTTAAAATTGTTGTAATGGACAATATTTTTTCGTCATTTTCTAACATTTCCATTACAACAACGAGCCCATAATGAATTGGGTTATCAGACCTTCAAATAAGTGCACGTCGGTTATAACCCAACGAATTAAAACTATAATTTTATCGGGGTGGGCCTAACTAAGTTTTGTTTCGTATACTATTTATATATTTTTTAAACAGCTTTGAAAAAGAACAAACTTCCAAACACGGAACGTTTTGGGATCAAAACCCTTCTTCAGCCAATGATAAAAATAGTAAAAACGAATAAACCTCTAAAAATCCAGACACACGAAGTATTAGGGAAATGACAATATAAAGTTAGAGATGTCATAAATAATTACGTTGCGTTGAATACCTTTTTTTTTTTTAATGACTGATGACTTTTAAGGTTTCTACTTCTTCTAGTTCGGGGGGTCCCGATAGCTCAGTTGGTAGAGTACTCGTGACACACGCAAAGGGACCAAGATCGATCCCGGGTGCAGTCGAATTTTTTTCTTCTGACCCCCCCCCCCTCCCCATTTGTCCACCCAGCAGTGATTGGGTAGCTGGGCCTGTTAGATCTGGCATAAAGTAATGTGCGATAGACTAGCGTTCTATCCAAAGGATAGCAAGCAAATGCTATTTTCAAAGTTTCATGCTCATGCTATAGAAACCGGGATAAACTCCGGCTTGATGAGCCTCAATGCACTGAAGGATTTTTTTTTTTACTTATAGTTCATTCCGAGATAATACCAGATCGGCACTATTGGTCACATATGCCAATGATTATATAATATAAATAATATGCACTTGGCTAAGAAACTCACAACATTGCCATCCGGAAGTGTAACGGACCAACACACAAAACTGTGTGTAACCTTGAACGTTAATAGTCTGGTTAATACAGTTTTGTGAGAATTACTCATAAACGCGATTGGCAAAAAACAATAACAAAGACATGAGAGACGTCAACTTCATTCTATCTATAAGTGGTTAGTTCCCGATATAGCGCAACAGTTTTGGTGGTAGGCCGATAACGCACACTAACACACACACACACACACACACACACACACACACACACATACACAAAGAGACCGGTATAAATGGAAAGAAATTGACGTCACCCAGCTCTTTGTTATTGTTTTGTTTTGTTTTTTCAGACAGCCATTCTCCGACATTAATACTGTTTGGAGAAAGTGGATCACGTTTATTATAATTGTCTCACCCTCCTATTTTATATTATTTTTATGCTTAATTGCGAGTCAGAAAATAGAAAACGTATATTGATGACGTCATAATGCTACTTTCTTCAAATTATAACCCAATGATCCAAATATTATATACATTTTTACCAAATAGTAAATTCGTCTAAAAACGGAAAGCAAATCGGTGAAAAAAAATTGATGGCGCAGCGTTACACGAATAAAAAACAAATCCAAAAAAAAAAAAAGAAAAAAAAAGAAAAAAATAAGAAAAACGAGAAAAAAAAACAAGTCATACAATAGATACAAAAACAACAAACAAACCAAAGAGAAAAAAAACAAAGTAAGGAAAATTTAAAAACAAGAACATAAAATAGAAAGAAAAAGGAACATTAAAAACAAAGAAACGAAACTCCCTTCCTTTTTAACTACTATGTGGTCTTGTGGTACGACACTCGCTTTCGGATCGGAAGGTCCTGAGTTCGAGCCTCGCTCGGCGCATAGTTGAGTCCTTGGAATAGACTCTTTACTTACATTCTCTCAGATGTAAAAAGAGTGTCGTGGCTCGTTCTACATGTTACGTGTTGCTGCTGTTGGTCAAGGACCCTTTGTAAAGCGCTTTGAGCACATTTAGTGGATATTGCCCTTTATAAAAGCTCTATAGTTTGTTGTTGGTCTTTTTAGGATTTTTTTTTTTGGGGGGGGGGGGTTAATATATATATATATATATATATATATATATATATATATATATATATATATATATAATATATGAATCGTGTTGGATACAAATGTGGTACGAATAGTGCTCGACATACCAAAAATCATAGCACTGAGGGTGAGCAAACTTTCGGAAAACAGAGAGATATTCAACGTCACAGCCATCCCCTACAAAGAAGCACTCACAAAAAGCGGATACAACACACCATTTGAATATACAGACGCCCCCCTCTCATATAAACCTCAACACACAAGTGAAGAACGCAAAGCAAGAAAACGACATATTACTTGGTTCAACCCACCTTTCGACAAAAACGTCAGCACAAACATTGGACAGCAGTTCCTGAAGTTAATTGATACACACTTTCCAAAACACCAAAAGCTACATAGAATTATCACCAGGAATACCATAAAAATAAGCTACTTGTGTATGCGCAACATAAAACAAATAATTTCAAGCCACAACAAAAAAAAATATTAATAAAACATCGACAAGAGCAAAACCCACCCGCCAGAAAATGCAACTGCAGAGATAAGGAACATTGCCCGCTAAACAATGTTTAGAATCAAGTTTAATTTACAAAGCCACAGTCACCGAAACTAAAACAAACAAGCAGGAAAAATATGTAGGACTAACGGAAAATAATTTCAAACAAGATACAACCTCCACACCTAAACCTTTAGAAACACTAACAAAAAACATCAACAAAACTCAGCAAACATATTTGGAAATTAAAAGACAACAAACTAGACCACAACATTTCATGGAAAATTATATCTAAAGCAACAGGATACATACCATCATCAAAACAATGAAGCTTATGCCTATATACTATAATCAAACACCCTCATGAAGCCACACTCAACACGAAAAATTAGATGTACAATAGCTGTCCACATAGACGGACTTACTAATCAACTACAAACCTACGGAACCACATCAACAAGCAACAACACACAACAAACCAAACTCATGTAACACACAGTCCGGACGATGGCTAAAAAGGCCTGAAACATCGATGTAGACTGACTCCAACATTGTGGTAAATATTAAAGTTATATATATATAATATATATATATATATATATATAAAATATATATATATATATATATATATATATATATATATATATATATTATTGATATATTATGAATGCTCAGCCATAATATGTATCTTACAGTATAAAGTTTCCCAGGTTTTTTATACCTGGGTTAGCAGTCAAAACAGATCGTTATCTCTGGTATTATTTATGATCAAATATCCACAATCTGTGTCTGCCTGTGTCAAAGATTTATCTGATCCATTCCTCTGTATTATTACTGTCATCTCAGATTGTTTTCATTCTTTACTCTCTGACATTTGAGATTCATGTGCATACGTGCATATATATAATAAATCCATCCACCCATCCATCAATCCATACATCCATCCATTAATCCATCCATTTATCCATTCTTCTATCCATCAATCAATACATCCATCCATGATCGCATCACCTATCCACCCATCCATCCATCCATCCATTCGTACATCCATATTCTCCTATTCATCAATCTACCCACCCATTCTTGTATTTATCCATCCTACC
>NC_088362.1:31697589-31712589 GCF_034508935.2 Berghia stephanieae
CCCATCCTCTTTCTCTCTCTCTCTCTCTCTCTCTCTCTCTCTCTCTCTCTCTCTCTCGCTCCCATTCGAGTTAGTGCATTGTTCCTGATTTCGATTGATTTTAGGGGAAAGGATTACGATGCACCTCTGCGGTCCTGTGGTATGACACTCGGCTTCTTGAATGTATAAGTCACTGGTTCGAGACCCGATATGAGTGACGCAAAATGAGTGCTTTAAATTCCTATGATTATTATATCCCCTTTCGTTCTGGGGGGAAACCCGATGTTATCATTACGAAACCTACTCTATTTTTTAAAATAGATTGGGGGGGGGGGGGAGGTCAAAGTTGTCCCTTACAGCCAATGTCAAAATTTTGCCAATGAGCTCAGAATTCCTGGCCAGTCAAAAAAATTAAAAGACTATACTTTACGGATTGATATACAACTAACTTGCAAACCTTTTCTATATTAAGGGTAATTTTGTCTCCCTTTGACTCAAATGATTATTAATAAGATCTGCCAGGGTCTAATGATCGGTCATTTGGCGTTGGGAGCGCTATCGTGCCGTCCTGTTTTCAGATTCATTTGCGCTGTTTTGTTTTTATGTTTTTAAGGATTTTACGGCGCTTGCAACACATTTAGGTCATATCAGCGCCAGTAAAAAGGAAGAAAATGAGATAGTAAAAAGTTTTAGAATTACAATTAAAGCACCCAAGAGAAAGGAAGACAAAGGGGAACTGGGAACAAATAGGGATCATATGCATATTCCAAGAGCAAACCATCAATGTACTTAGTTTGAGATCACCTATAAGTCTCTTCCAGACACAAGCACAAAATCCAACAAAGAGGAATACACTCAAATGCTTACATTATACATTAAAAATAACAAACATAATAATACATAACATCGAGATGATTTACAAGGAAAAAAATATCATCTCCCAAAAAAATAACTATGCATTTGACTGTTTCCCTCCCCAGGGACGGCTGGTAATATTGGGCAGGGTGGGCAAATACCAGCCTGTTTTTTTCAAGTTATAAGCTGTATTACCAGGTCCGAAATAATCTAATTTAAATTAGATAATTTTAAAAGTTAGTACTTAAACTTGATACTTCGTACTGAAATCAATTTGTATGTATTTTTGATAGATTGCGAATCACCATGCACCCCGTAATGCATAAACCAGGATACGCTCCTGTTCTTTTTTATCACCCCCCCCCCCCCTTTCCCAACCACTCCACTCCGCCCACATCGTCATCTCATCGTCACGTCGCCTGACGGTGATTTTGCTGTCTGGCCTCTCTAGTTCTAGGTCGGGCTAATTCAAATGAGCCCACCTTATAAACCAGTGAGCACTAAATAGAGATTTTGGCAAACGAACTTTTTTTTATTTATTGCCTTACTTGTGCTGGTACCATTGATGTAATAACATTGGGAAGGTTCCAGTATTGAATTAAATGTATCAATTTACTAATATTATATCAAGTTAGTATTAACTTGTGTTGTTTTAATATATTTGTTTATCCATTTAAATTATCTCTTTTTTTCTCGTTTTCTTTAGTGCTTCTCAAAATTCATTTATTTAAATTGTTGTCTTATTTGTTTGTTTGTTTTGTTTTTTTGTTTTGTTTTTTTTTAAACAAATTAATTTGTTCCTTTTTTTAAAAAAATTCTTAAAGTAATTACCGCTGTATTTTTATTGCCAGACTAAATATTTTTGCAAAACAATGTATTTTCTATTGCATTCCCTCTAATAAAACACTTTTATTCAGAAGTCACGACTAAATAAATATATAAAATACAACCCCCACCATTTTGGTTTACTCAAAAATTGAATTAGTATACGAGAAATACTCTTCTGAGAAAGGAGAGAGTTGAATTCTAAGTTATAGAGGAAATAAAGACGTTTAAAGGAAGGGTGGGCAGATTCCGTACTTGCCCGTCCTGAAGCTAATACATACATAATAGTTCGCGATGAAGAATCGGGAAGCTAGGGGTTGGTTGGGTAAGGAGTAAAGATAACACGGTCGTTATTGTTATAGTCTAACGAATGCATGAGGAGAGATTGGTAGCATTATTTAATTTGTCTTAATTGTATTGTATGAATTATTGGCGAAAGCCTAAGATTAAGTAAACTTTGTTTTTAATTTGTCTTTTTTTGACTATGGAACTGATACCTGTCATAGCAGACCTGCCTACTTGAAATAGGAAAATAAAAATCGTAGTTTTCAGGGTTAATAAAATGGTAGATATTTTAACTCTCCTTTAAAAAAATCACCGGAATTTTCGTCTATTAAGGTATCAAATTTTTAAAAAACGAGAAAAACGGATTGGAAACGTAATAATGATGGTGATGGTGGTGGTGGTAATAGTGATGGTGGTGGTAGTAATGATGATGGTAATATTATTATTATTATTATTATTATTATTATTATTATTATTATTATTATTTTATTATTATTATTATTATTATTATTATTTTATTATTATTATTATTATTATTATTATTATTATTATTATTATTATTATTATTATTATTATTATTATTATTATTATTATTATTATTATTGTACGTATTGGTGGTATTACGATTGTTGTATTTTTTTGTGGTTATTAATGGTAACAATTTATTGTTTGGTTCCATTTACCATTTTTTTCCACTTTCATGTATGTTGTCATCAAAGTGTATGATTTAATGGCGAAAGCCTAAGATTGAATAAACTTTGTAATATCGTACGGTAATCATCATTGTCGACGACATCGTCGTTGCCATCATTATCATCATCATTAACAACAACAACAACATTAACAACAAATACTACAATAGCAATAAAAACAATATCAACATCATCATATAATTTTCGTCATTGTCTCCACAACTATCATTCTAACCAACAGCACCACCAAAACCACTACCATAATTACATCCTCCCTCACCGTCTCCTCTTCCTCCTCCTCCTCCTCCTCCACCACCACCACCATCGCTACCATTATTCCAACTGCTACCACCACCGGCACAATCATTCTAACCACCAAGAGAGCAGTAAAAATGATGCAATTTGAGCTCTGAATGAAACTCGAGTCATATCGCGGTTGTTGCTTCTCGATGAAAAATTTAAAGTTACTACGTACTTCTGAAAATGTAACAGAAATATCAATCTCGCCGTTGAGGGATTAAAGCATCTCTTTAATTTTTCGAGTGAACGAAATGGACTTGTATTGTCAAGGTGTTGTCGCATTTTGTCTCGTCGCTTTATTTTTTTGTTGTATTCTCTTTCGTGATTCCTTTTTGATTACGTTTGGAATAATTAAAATCTACTGGTATTGTCCTTTCATTGTGAATGTGATTATTTGTGGTTGAAATATTTTATTTTTTTAAAGTTGAAATATATAATATATATATATATATATATAATATATATATATATATATATATATATATATATATATATATATATATGTATATATATATATATATATATATATATATATATATATATATATATATATTATATGACCGAATCATCTTTGCCCCACCACTATAAATAGGCTAGAACCGCCACTGTTGTCCCTCCCAGCTAGGACTCAGGCCAGGGCCAGGACAAAACCAAGTAATCTCATTCCAAGACAAAGACAGAAAGCAAGTTGGAAAACAGATATAGGGGATAGAAGACACAGCAAGTACCTCCCTGCCCACTATGGGAGGTCAGGAACCCCACCCAGTCATTTGCGCTAAACTTTATTTAACGGACCTATTTTATCATCGATGCCTTAAAAGTTGCGACTCGAAATATATATATATATATATATATATATATATATATATATATATATATATATATATATATATATATATATATATATATATATATATATAATGTAATATATTTTTTTAATAAGTACACGTCGCTTGTGACTCATTGCAAATTGCTTTGAGCACATTTAGCTCTAGTTCGGGGGGGGGGGGGGGGGGGGGGGGTTGTCTATTCATTGAGATGCGTGGAATCCATGATTGGTCCTAGGTTTACATATTATTAGGTCTGATCACCGAGACCACTTGTTTTGACGTTGTTGCCAAGGACAATATTTTGTATTGGTTTGAGAGTATTTCCATTCTAATAATGAAGCCAATAACAAATTGGGTTACCAGACCTGTACATAAGTAAACGTTGGCCTTATGCCATCCCATTATAGTTTTGTGCTATGATCAACAGATGACTATTATTTATTGATGGACGGGTCAATATTTCTATGGGGCCATGTTTGGTTTTGGGAGAGGTGTGTGCGTGTGTGCGTGTGTGTGTGTGTATGTGTATGTGTGTGTGTGTGAGTGTTATGTGTGTGTATGTGTGTCGGCCCTAATGCCAGGGTAAATGTCACACAGAAGAGAATGACGTCGATATGGGATTGAGGACCGTCTGGTGGATGGTCTGAGTTCATGTGTGTTTTATAAAGAACCGAACAAGTGTGTACGAAAGGTGCCAGACAAAGCTAGAAAGAAAAATACAAGAATAAAAAACATCCCAAAAATCAGTCAAATGTTTTTTTTTCTTGTATATTTTTCTGTCTTGCTTTGTATGGCAGCTTTCATACACACTTGTTCAGTTCTTTGTCTTACCCAGGTGCCTGCTCCTTGATTTATTAATAATTATGTATTTTATATCATAATGAAACATAGCTCCAGTATGAGTGGTTTTTGTTTTCAAAACTTGAGCACGTGTTATTACTATGTGTCGCATATATCCACTAAACGTGCTCAAAGAGCTATACAAAGGATCTCAAGCCAAAAGCAACACTTAACATGCTGTTGGCAAAAATCGGGAAACCTGGCTAATTGTGATGATTTTGGTATGGAACGAAATATCCCGATTAGGGAAGTCCACAATATTGAATTACACATGTATATTACAATTGCATTCATAACTGTTTACAATTTGTTATTTTGTTGTCATAAGGAAGTTTGGTTTGTGTTGTGTTGTGTGTGTGTGTGTGTGTGTGTGCGTGCGTGTGTGTCTGTGTGTGTGTGTGCTTGTGTGTGTAAATGATTATGTTTCAGCCAAAGTAATTTGTAATATAAGCGCTTAGAGTCTGGTGTCTCGGAGTTATAGCGCTATATAAGTTTTCAGCATTATTATTATTATTATTATTATTATTATTATTATTATTATTATTATTATTATTATTATTATTATTATTATTATTATTATTATTATTATTATTATATCAGAATGATCTGGATATAGAAAATTGAGTCAAGATGGTGAGACTAGGATTCAATAGTCTGATGTCACGTCCGCCCGGCAACAAGCAGCTTGATTCTAAACAAAGAAAATCGGTACTTTTTCTTCTTCATGCTGGCTCGAGTTTTTTCACATGTCATGTGTTCAGAATGTATAAAAGTCAAAACATGATCAGATTTATAATGATGTTCTCCTCTGGGTACACTTTTACGCTCGAGAAGTATTTCTTAAGGGCGTCCGCCATTGTTCCGATAGTTTAGAGCCAGTTACTAAGTAAATGTGCGTCAATACGAAGGAAGTGACGTCACGATTGTTGAATCCAATTAGAGTAATGGGGAACAAAACTGTGATGTCAAAATACAGCATCACACATCTTGCTACTAAAACTGTGCGGCTATGTGGTCTTCTGGGTTGACACTCACTTTCGGATCGGAATGTCCTGGGCTCGAGCCTCGCTGAGTCCTTGGAAAATGCTCTTTACTCACATTCTCTCACCGTACTCAGGTGTAAAATGAGTACCTGGCCGTTAATCAGCGTCGTCTCTGTCCGAAAAAATTGTAAGAGGTGTCATGTCCCGTCCTACGTGTTAAATGTTGCTGTTGGCCAGGGAATCGTTGTAAAGCGCCATGAGCACGTATCGTGGATATTGCGCTATATAAAAGCTCAATTTTAATCTTAATCTTAAATTTTAAACACAATCAAAGTCCCTTATCTCACTACCACAATTATTTTTCTCTCTCTCTCTCTCTCTCTCTCTCTCTCTCTCTCTCTCTCTCTCTCTCTCTCTCTCTCTCTCTCTCTCTGTGACGTAAAGATGACTATTTTCTATTTATAAATGTTAGTATAATGTTATCAAATAGTTATGCGATGTGATATATTCAGGAATTCCATTGTGTTATTGTCCAAACATCAACATTACAATGCGTGTTCTCTCTATATGTAAATATGGTGGGATGTGACAATGTGAATTGGTTACACAGAGAAAAGGACTATTTTCTGTTGGAATTATTATCATAATGTTATCATTGAGCTTTGTAATGGGATGCATCTAAAAGCATTTAATGGATTATCGAAACAAAACATTACCGTGCTTTAGTAATAGTAATAGTGATAAATATGCATTGTCCACAAACTGGAAAATCTTTAGTGGTTTACATTGCTCGAACAACGAAAATAAACATTTATAGAAATGTGTAGATCTTAAAATAATATGATCTCATAACAAATTTATTTCACAATGCATACAGACATCTTTACAATTTAATACAAGTCCTTAAGTATATAGGGGAAGAGATGCCATGACAAATTAAGTAGGCAATAAGATGTGTACCTGGCCGTTAACAGCGTTCTCTCTGTCGGAAAAAAAAGTATTATCGCCTAACAGGCGTCGTGTCTAATTCTAGTTGCTGTTGGTCAGGGACCCTTTGTAATGCGATTTGAGCAACCATAAACGTTTGCAAGTCTGATTAATTCCATTTTTTGAGAACTGCTCATAAAAATGGATGGCTAAAAACAATAACAACGAGCTGAGTGATGTAAATTTTGTTATTTCTATAGAAAGAACGAAGTTGACGTCACTCAGTAATTCTCACGAAACTGTAGTATCCATACTACAAGCGTTCAGGGTTACACATAATTCTGTGTGTTGGTCCGTTATATTGATAGTATGCGCTTGGCTAATAAGCTCACAACATTACCACCCGGAAGTACAACGGACCAACACACAAAACTGTGTAATCATGAACTTTTATACTATGGATAATACGATAATACAGTTTAATGAGAAGTACTCATAAAAGCGGATGGCAAAAATCAATAACAAAGACCTGAATGACGTCAACGTCATTATATCTATAGAATAGTATATTATATTTTATGATGTCATGTAAAACGATGATATTTCGTATCTTTTAGGCGAGGCAGGACTGAAAAGTCTTGACGCCTATTGAATATCTCCGATTGTATTGAACTCACAAGTTTAAACTATACATCAAAATGTGCGTAATTTATTTATATATTATATATATATGTATATATATATTATATATATATATATATATATATATATATATATATATATATATATATATAGATATAGTATTGGCTTGGCTGAGAAGCTCACAACATTGCCACCCGGAAGTATAACGAAACATCACACAAAACTATGTGTAACCTCAAACGTTTATAGATAGAACGAAGATGACGTCACTCCGGTCTTTGTTACTGGTTTTTGCCATCAGCGTTTATGAGCAAGTCTCACTAAACTGTATGAACTAGACTATAAAAGTTCATGGTTACACATAGTTTTGTGTGTTGATCCGTCTTACTTCCGGATGGCAATGTTGTGAGCTTCTTCGCCAAGCGCACACTATCTATAGATAGTTCGAAGATGACGTCACTCAGGCCTTTGTTATTCTTTTTGCCATCCGCGTTTGTGAGTTGTTCTCACTAAACTGTATTAACCAGACTATAAAAGTTCATGGTTACACAGAGTTTGTGTGTTGGTCCGTTATACTTCCGGATGGCAATATTGTGAACTCCTTGGCCAAGCGCATTCTATCTATAGTCTGGTTAATACAGTTTACTGAGAATTACTCATTAACGGGGATGGCAAAACACAATAACAAAGACCTGAGTGACGTCAACTTCATTCTATCAATAAACAGCGTGTTATGACTGAGATCCTTAATGCAGAGAGATGTGTACTTGTAAATAGTCATAAACGGCTGAAACGTGTTTAATGTGACTTGTGAGTTGGTATTAAGACAGTTCAAAGGTTGGTTATGTTCTTCACTGGAACTTTCAACGATAATGAGTAGACTCGTGCCCGTCGACAAAGTGCATCAACCCGTAGCAATCGTTAACTGATAGCCTGACACAAGAACCGTAGCCATCGTAAAGTTATAAGCCTGACACACCAAAAAAATGACGTCAAAATGCCAGTCTTTTGCCACAAAAGAAAACAAATCGTGAGTTGTATTCAATAGTTCAACCAATGAAATAACTTGTTTCCATGAGCTCTACTAACGACAACTCACTAGGCGGTGCAAAAACCAAATAATGACGTCAAACTGCCAGTCCTTTTAGATTTCAGTGTCAGGCTATAACATAATGATGGCTACGATAAGACATAGTTTGACGTCATTTTTTTAAAGTTTTTGCACCTTCCAGTGAGTTGTCGTTAGTAGTGGTCAAGGAAGTTATTTCATTGGTTGAACTATTGAATACAACTCACGATTTGTTTTCCTTTGTGGCCAAAGACCTGTCTTTTGACATAGATTTTTGGTCAGTGTCAGCGTAGCCATCGTTATGTTATAGATAGTATGCAGATGACGTCACTCAGGCCTTTGTTATTGTTTTTGCCATCCGCGTTTGTGAGTTGTTCTCACTAAACTGTATTAACCAGACTATAAAAGTTCATGGTTACACAGAGTTTGTGTGTTGGTCCGTTATACTTCCGGATGGCAATGTTGTGAACTCCTTGGCCAAGCGCATTCTATCTATAGCCTGACACTGAAATCCAAAAGGACTGGCAGTTTGACGTCATTATTTGGTTTTTGCACCGCTTAGTGAGTTGTCGTTAGTAGAGCTCATGGAAACAAGTTATTTCAATTGTTGAACTCTTGAATACAACTCACGATTTGTTTTCTTTTGTGGCAAAAGACTGGCATTTTGACATCATTTTTTTTGGTCAGTATCAGGCCATAACTTTACGAAGGCCACGGTGTCAGGCTATAAGTTAACGATGGCTACAATCAACCGCAGCAAATCAACAAAAAATGTTTTAATTACGAACTTAATCGAGCTACGTGTTGCGTGTTGACAACGAACTAAGCAGTTTTACACCTATTAGAAGAGGAGTTAGGCAGGGGTGTGTTTTGTCTCCAGATTTATTCAACCTCTATAGTGAAATGATATTAAGAGATATCGAACATAAGAAGGGGGTGTGTATTGGAGGAAAGAATGTAACAAATCTGAGGTATGCAGATGATACGGTTCTACTGGCAGAATCTGAACATGAACTACAAGAATTACTGGATGTTGTAGTCAGGAGTAGTGAAAATATGGGACTGGAACTGAATATATCTAAAACAGAATGTATGACGGTATCTAAAAATAATAACCCACCAGCCTGTGTAATAACAAGCAGAGGACAAACAATACAACAAGTTGAATGTTTCAAATATTTAGGCTTCAATGTAACATCCACTGGAAAATCAGATTGTGAAATAAAGAAAAGAATAGGTATGGCGAAGAATGCATTCAACCAGCTGCATACAATTATGAAAAACAGGAATATTAGCATGAAAACAAAAATCAAAGTCCTGGATTGCTATGTACTGTCTGTGCTGCTATGTGGTTGTGAGAGCTGGACCATAAACAAGACCATGGTTAAAAGACTGGAGGCAGTGGAAATGTGGTTTTACAGAAGAATGATGAGGGTGTCATGGATGGAAAGGAAAAGAAATGAAGAAATTTTAGAAATGGCAAACAGAAAAAGATCACTGATAACAAAAATCATCAAACGCCAAATGGAATTTTTAGGACACATTATCCGCCACCCTGGTTTGGAAATACTCGCCTTGACTGGAAAGATGAATGGAAAAAGAATAAGAGGAAGACAAAGAATAACGTATTTGAAAGGGATAAGAACTTGGACAGATGAAGCTGAGAAAGGTGGCGCTGCTTTAATAGAATTGGCAAGAGATAGATCAGCTTGGCGGAAGATGACCTCCGACGTCTGCTTCAGATATGGAACTACATGAGATGAGAATCGAGCTACTCGCTGGATAAAACAATCAGACATTTCACAAAGGTTTGGAATACGCTTCAACAGTCGTAACGTCACTTCCCTCGTAATGACGCGTGGTAACTTAGTATCTGGCTCTAAACTATCGGAACAATGGCGGACGCCCTTATGAAATATTTCTCCGACGATCATAAAAAATTATCCAGAGGACAAAAAAACATTATAAATCTGATCATGTTTTGACTTTTACACATTCTGATCACAAGACATATGAAAAGTTCTGGCCAGCATGAAGAATAAAAAAGACCGATTTTCTTTGTTTAGAACGAAGATGGCCGCCGTTGCTGGGCGACGTGACATCAGACTATTGAATCCTATTCTGATTGAGCTATAAGTGACTTTTTTCTTTTTGTAAGACTTAAAATATATCTCAATGGGGCCAATTTTGGCAGAGATGATGAAGTGCAGGCGGGGGTGACTCTATGGTGTCGAAGTTTGCCGCGTTAATTCCTCTTCGACGCGATGCAATAACTGGTGCATCATTGGCGGCTCTGTATGAATGGAATGGTGACCATATGTAGAAATTTGAAATGATAAACTGAAATGACATAAATCAAGCTTTGCTTTGATACCTTTGCCAATTTCGTATCTTTTATAGTTTTGTAATTACAAGAGCCGCGTCAAGACTTTTCAGTTCGCCCTTGTATAATCAATGTAAACTTTATCACATCTGAACAAATGTAAAAAGGCGATTTATTTTAGTAAATTATAGTAGAATGACTCATATCATAGCTATAGGAGATCAAGTCCGTTCAGTCAAGCGTGACATAATTATAAAATAGTCCATGGTATGATATCATGTCAAACGATATTGCGTCATATCTTTTATGCATAATCAATGGACACATTATCAGTGTCTGATAGTACGCGTATTGTTCTAAGAGACAACGTTAATTCAGCCAAGCGTAACACAATACATAATGATAGAGGAGTCTGTGTTATGAAATCATCGTTAAAGGATGTTCTATCGCATCTTTTATGTAGAATCAATAGGCACTTTATCACATCTGGCAAAAATGTAGAAAGACGTTTTTTTAAGAATTATGCGACACAACTCGTACATTTATAGGTAGGAAACAAAGAAAGTTCAGTCAAGCGGAACACAATACTCACACACGATAATAGAATAGTTTATGTCATGATATTCCATCGTTTCTTTAATGTGTAATCAATTAACACATTATCACATCTGGACAAATGTAAAAAGGCGTATACTGTCGTGTTTGAGAAAACTTAATAACAGTAAATATGTGTGGCTATGTGGTCTTGTGGTATGACACTCGTGAGTTGTAGCGTAGCTATTTTGACGTCATTTTTGGATCAGTGTCAGCGTGGCCTTCGTAAAGTTATGGCCTGATACTGACCAAAAAAAGACGTCAAAATGCCAGTCTTTTGCCACAAAAGAAAACAAATGGTGAATTGTATTCAATAGTCCAACCAATGAAATAACTTGTTTCCATGAGCTCTACTAACGACAACTCACTAAGCGATACAAAAACCAAATAATGACATCAAACTGCCAGTCCTTTTGGATTTCAGTATCAGGCTATAGATAGTATGCAGATGACGTCACTCAGGCCCTTGTTATTGTTTTTGCCATCCGCGTTTGTGAGTTGTTCTCACTAAACTATATTAACCAGACTATAAAAGTTCATGGTTACACAGAGTTTGTGTGTTGGTCCGTTATACTTCCGTTATGCGCTTGGCCAAGGAGCTCACAACATTGCCATCCGGAAGTATAACGGACCAATACACAAACTCTGTGTAACCATGAACTTTTATAGTCTGGTTAATACAGTTTAGTGAGAACAACTCACAAACGCGGATGGCAAAAACAATAACAAAGGCCTGAGTGACGTCATCTGCATACTATCTATAACATAACGATGGCTACGGTGTCAGGCCATGACTTTACGAAAGCCACGCTAGAACCCTCTAGGACTGGCAGTGTGACGTCATTTTTTTAGGTTTGTGTAGCGTTGAGTGAGTTGTCGTTAGTAGAGCTCAAGGAAACAAGTTATTTCATTGGTTGAACTATTGAATACAACTCACGATTTGTTTTCTTTTGTGGCAAAAGAGTGGGATTTTGACCTCATTTTTTGGCCATTGTCAGGCTATAACTTTACGATGGCTACGGTTGTACTAGTTCAACCAATGGAATCACTTGTTTCCTTGAATTCTACTAACCACAACTCACCAGACGCTGCACAAAACTAAAATATGACGTCAAACTATAAGTCATAGAAGGTTCTAGTGTCAGGCTATAAGTTAACGATGGCGACGGTTCGTTATATCCGACTGGTGGATGTTATGAGTTTATGTAATTAAACGCATACCACCAATAATTATGTCACGCTTGACGGAACCTACCAATAACTAATAGGAAACTATCTCTCGGTAGTGATGGTTGTAAATTGTGTGTACATATTGTTAACATGTCTGAAAAGAAAGCACAAAATAGTAACGAAAAGATAAAGAATGTATATAACTCATATAGAATTGAAACAATGCAATGTAAATGATGGTAAAGAAAGAATAAATATGACTCGTATAGAATTGAAACAATACGATATAAATGACGGTAAAGAAAATATAAAGAATTTGTGAGTCACATAGAATAGGATTCAATAGTCGTAACGTCACTTCCTTCCTAATGACGCATGGTAACTTAGCAACACTGGCTCTAAACTATTGATCAATGGCGGACGCCCGTATGAAATATTTCTCCGGCGAGCATAAAATCGTATCCAGAGGGAAAAACCATAAATTTGATCATGTTTTGACTTTTACACATTCTGGTCACAAGACATATGAAAAGTTCTAGCCAGCTTGAAGAATAAAAAGTAATGATTTTCTTTGTTTAGAACCAAGATGGCCGCCGCTGCCGGGCGGCGTGACCTCAGATTACTGAATCCAATTGAAACACTAAATGTAAATCATCATCATAGCTTGTCGCTCCAATACGGAACCCATTCCACGGCATCTGTGGAGCAGACTCTTAGGTCATGGTCAGTGCAGCTGGGCCCATCCTGGCATTCTCAAAGGATGTGCTCCATCGTCTGCTCTGGGCATCAACATGTACACAAGCTAGTCTCAGCCAGCCAGTGTTAATGAAGTGTAAAATGAAATTGGCGTTTTATTCTGTGTATGGCATTTTGGACCCGAAATGAAAATGATTCCTATCTACTACTGAAGCTAAAATCACGTGACAAAGAGAACTATAAATGATATTTTACTAAACAAAAAACATCCCCGAAAAAAACGAAATAGTTACAGATAATATTTAGATTTTATTATGATATTTTCATTGGCAGATGTATTTCCAACAAAATATAGAAAGGGCGAGTTCCAATTTGACGACAACAATTACTTTTTGAATGGGGTACTCGACAATAATATGATACTCGAGTATTGTGTTCTCGACTACTCCCCACCCGGCATCGTAAAGGGGGGCTGGGCATGTAGTTATAATGACAAAAGCGTGTAATCAATGATGCGGGTAGATGGGTGAAAACCAAAATATGATATCGATTATGATTGGCTGATTGTCATCAACACCAATGGGGCGTCGCGACGTCTGCTGTAGGGTACGTTAGACAAAAGGCGCATTGGGCATGGATGAAAACACGGCATGTAGCAAGTAAGCAAACAAACATGGGGCATGTTGTAACAATGGAAACTCATTACAGCAAACGCAGACCCCGTGACAAATTATTATTGTGGTTTTTGTTGTTTTTTTTGGCGGGAAACGGGATATCATGCTGCAGAATACATGATTTGTATGACAATGGTATAGAGGATGTTTTTCATATCGATACAGTACTCGCTGGGTTCTAGCACGCTTTCGGAAGAACGTAGTATGGGCGATGGACTTTATCCCAGTTTCTATATTGTGAGATGGATAATAACAATTGCTTGCTACGATTCGGATAGAACGCTAGTCTATCGCAGAGTAGTATCCGCTATATCTATAATATAGTAGTGTAGAGCCGAGGCCATTCGGGCACCGGGTTGGATCTCCTTTCGACACATATCAGGGCGGGTTGTTCAAGGCGCCCGATTGCAGGCTCGACATCCGGGATGATCTATTGACGGTCATTCGGAATTACTCTTTTTTCCCCTTTATGCCTCAAGCACCCCGCACCAACGTCAAGGTAGGTGATCCATTTGGGGATGCATATACGAGATGGAAGTCGGTTTGGACGAATTCAATCCCTCGAGAGGCGGAGATATGGACTCCTCGAAACTGGGGGAGAAGTTGCCAGGCTTTTCCACCAGCAAGAGGAGACATTGGGTGGCAGCCAATCGGCTTCGGTCGAGAACCTGCGTAACGGCACGCTCAATTAATCAGTGGGGGGTTTGCCATCTGCCCACATGCACCCTTTGTGGTAACGAGCCCGAAACAGCTGAGCATCTGGTTGAACGGTGCGTTGTGACGAAGCTTCCCTGCGATTTTGCGACGGTGCACGAGTGCGGTATGGAATTTGCATCCTGGATCTATCGCATAACATAGTAGTGTGAGCACTATTAGAAGCAGCTGCAATATCTAACATCGTGGGGGCGATGTTGTAGACTCTTCGAAACTGGGAGAGAAGTTGCCAGGCTTCTGTGTCAACATGGATGGCAGCAAATTGACTTCGGTCCATAACGACAGCGTCGCTTCATCAGTGGGGACGTTCCACGTGTCCCAAGTGTCCGCCGCGTTGTGGCAAAGAACCTGAAACCTCAGAGCATCTGGTCGAGCGTTGTGTTGGTATAGCTCCAACGGACGGGTTCGCGACCGTACACGAATGCGGCGATGAATTCGCGGCATGGATAGAGCATATTAACACAGCAGTGTGAGACTTTTAAAACGGGATCGTCCAGCATGAAGTAGAAGTCTTCGCCAAGATTTGTGCATCTCCAGTAAAGAGTGCTGTTGAGGACCTATGCTTTGCCAGGAGCCAAGAGGGCATACGTTCAAGTTAAGTG
>NC_088362.1:31730089-31737589 GCF_034508935.2 Berghia stephanieae
GAGAGGAGAGAGAGAAAGAAAGAAATAGAGAAAGAGTGAGAGAGTGAGAAATGAGAGTGAGAGAGTGAGAAATGAGAGAGAGGGAGAGAGAGAGAGAGAGAGAGAGAGAGAGAGCTGGTACTGATACCGGTCTGACCCAGGGATGAGTCGATATGCACATCGTCGTGATGTCTCTCTCCAGTCCCCTGTCTTTAATCACATGCATCTTGTCGATTATCGATATCGTCAACTGTTGTCACAATCGATCTGTATATTTCTTCCGTCTCTCTCTCTCTCTCTCTCTCTCTCTCTCTCTCTCTCTCTACTCTCTCTCTGTGTCTCTCTCTCTCTCTACTCTCTCTCTCTGTGTGTCTCTCTCTGTCTCTCTCTCTGTCTCTCTGTGTGTGTGTGTGTCTCTCTCTGTCTCTCTCTGTCTCTCTCTCTCTCTCTCTCTCTCTCTCCCTCTCACTCCCTCGCCTGTTAGCATTGTGCTGTCCTCTTAATAGTGTTCCACTGTGTTGGACAAAACTAAGGGACATAATCTGTAATAAACGCAGTCACCTAATATTGTATTGATGCTGTACGTTTATCCAAAAAAACACGCAACACCCACCAGCCGTAGCCATCGTAAACTCAAAGCCTGACACTGACCAATAAATGACGTGAAAAGACAAGTCTATGGCCACAAAAGAAAACAAATCGCGAGTTGTATTCAATAGTTCAACCAATGGGATTACTTGTTTCCTTGAGCTCTACCAACGACAACTCAGTAGACGCTGTACAAACCTAAAAATTGACGTCAAACTATAAGTCTTAGACTTAGAGGTTCTCGTGTCATGCTATAAGTTAAAGATTGCTACACACATATAACGGAACAACACACACAATTATGTGTGTCATCTTGAACGTGTGTAGTATGATTGATAGAATTTAGTGAGAATTTACTCATAAAAATGGCTGGCTAAATGCAATAACAAAGAGCTGAGTGACGTCATTTTTGTTCCTTCTATATTTCGTTATATCGGAGAGAACCGATCGAAGGTCCGAAAATCCAATAAAGACCAAAAGCTCTATAATATTATAAACAACCTGTTTCTCTATCTCTTTTAGATCATAATCATAATAGGATTCAATAGTCTGATGTCACGTCCGCCCAGCAACCAGCAGCTTGGTTCTAAACAAAGAAAATTGGTACTCTTTATTCTTCATGATGGCTAGAACTTTTTCACATGTCATGTGATCAGAATGTATAAAAGTCAAAACATGATCAGATTTATAGATTGTATGCGTTTGGCTAAGAAGCTCACAACATTTCCATCCGGAAGTATTACGGACCAACACACAAAACTATGTATATCCATGAACGTTTATAGTCTGATTAATACAGTTAAGTGAGAATTACTCATAAACGTGGATGGCAAAAAATAATAACAAAGACCCTAGTGACGTCAACTTCATTTTATCTATAATGTTTTTCTCCTCTGGATACACTCTGGAGAAGTATTTCTTAAATTAAGTACGTCCGCCATCATTGTTCCAATAGTTTAGAACCAGTTACTCAGTTACTATGCGTCATTACAAGGGAAGTGACGTCACGACTGTTGAATCCTATTTCATGATTGGGTCAGAGTTCCTAGCCCGTCCTTCGAGATAAGGCGAGCATCCCGTTTCACTTGTACACCTGTTTCACCGCTTTTTAATAAGTCAGTCTCATAAAATTTTTATGATCGGAAGCAAAACTTCATGATAGCTGCAAATTGCAATAATAAAGTGAATTAATGTACTAATTATAATTGAGGTGTACTTATTTGCAGGTCTGATAACCCAGACTATCATGGGCTCATTGTTGTAATGGAAATACTCTCAAACCAACGTAAAAGTGAGGCTATGTGGTCTTGAAGTATGACACTCCCTTTCGGATCGGAAATTCCTGGGTTCGAGCCCGCTCGGCGCCAATTAGAGTCCCTGGAAAAGGCTCTTTACTCACATTTTCTCACCATACTCAGGTATAAAGTGAGTACCTGGCCGTTAACAGCGTTGTCTTGGTCCGAAAAAAAAATTATAATATCGCATAACTTGCGACATGTCACGTCCTAAATGTTAAACTGTTGCTGTTTGGCTAGGGACCCCTTTGTAAAGCGCTTTGAGCACGTTCAGTGGATATTGCGCTATATTAAAAGCTAATTATATTTTTTTGTAGAAACCACGTAAAATAATGTCCATTACAGCATGATGTTGATTAAAACAAGGCCATAATTGCGTTGGATTACCAGACCTGTCAAATGTGTGCACGTTGACTAAAATTAATAAACCAACCCATTAAAATATAAAGTGCCTGCATTTAATTAAATACGCCTGTAATGTTAAATTATTCCCCTGGTCCACCGATATAAAACTTTATGATGACTTCAAAGGCAGACATTGAAACGGTATTAAGAATAATTAAGCTGTCATATAGAGCTATATCCACTAAATGTGCTCAAATCGATCTGCAAAAGGGTCTCTGACCAACAGCAACACGTAACATGTAGAACGAGACATGAAGCCTGGTAGACGATATTATTACAATTATTTTTTCCGACACAAACGACGCTGTTAACGACACATGATTACGGTGAAAGGATGTGAGTAAATAGTAAATAGCCATTTCCAGGGACTCAACTATGCGCCGAGGGAAGCTCAAACTCAGGACCTTCCGATACGAAAGCGAGTGTCATACCACACAACCAAATAGCCGCACAAATAACTGGGCTAGCTCAGAAATGTTCAAATCACATAGTCTTGACTCACGTGCGGCTATGTGGTCTAGTGGTATAACACTCGCTTTCAGATCGGAAGGTCCTGGGTTCGAGCCTCGCACTACGCATAGTTAGTTGAGTCCTTCGAAAAAACTCTTTACTCACATTCTCTCACCGTACTCCGGTGTAAAATGAGTACCTGGTCGTTAACAGCGTTGTCTCTGTCTGAAAAAGATTGTAATATCGCCTAACAGGCGTCTTGTCTCGTTCTACGTGTTAAGTGTTGGCTAGGGAGCCTTTGTAAAACACTTTGAGCACATTAAGTGGATATTCCGCTTTATAAAAGCTCAAGTTTTTTTGTTTTTGTTTTTTTTTCACGTGTGAGTAGTTATAGGGAGTGACGGATAATGTAAGAGTTCTAGTTGTTTGGTATTTTTTTAACGGACGGCTCACGCGATTGGTACTGTATGGAATGGTAATGTGGTTTCATATAGCCTGCTGGTGGTATAAATGAACCATTGTTGTTGTGTTGATATTTTTGTTTTGTTTTTTGTTTTTTGTTTGGATTTGTATGTTGTTTTAAAATGTTTTAAAGTTGCTTTGTTTGTTTTGTTTTGTTGTGTTTTGTTTTTTTGTTGGGGTTTGGGGGGTGTGGTTTTGTTTGGGGGGGGGGGGGGTTGGATTTTTGTTGGTTTTGTTTTTGCTTTTGACTTTTGTTTTGTTTTTTGTTGTTGTTGTTTTTTTTTTTTGTTTTTTTTTTTGTTTTTTTTTTTAAGGGATCAAATTTAAAACTTTGAAATCTCAACAATCATTGATCTGCGGGCTTTCACTTTCATTTTGTACCGAGAAGCATCATAAATTCAATAGGATAAAATCTTGTTTGTTTTGACCATAGATCTCAACTATAAGATGCACAACTATCAGTATTTTCACGATTGGACACCATCTAGTACGAGCCGAAACAAGGCGCAGCAGTCCTTGTACTTGTACTTAGCTTCCATGAACTCCGGACTGGGTTGCACATACTAACGAGATGGAAGTCGACTTAGAAAAAAAATCGGTCCCTCGTGAGAAATGGACGTAGTCTTTTCGAAACTGGGAGAGAGAGAGAGAGAGAGAGAGAGAGAGAGAGAGAGAGAGAGAGAGAGAGAGAGAGAGAGAGAGAGAGAGAGGGTGGCTGCCGGGCTTCTTCTTCTTCTTCCATTAAAGGCCAAAGCTTCAGGCTGAAGATTGTATGGCCGTCTTTTAAGTAACATGGGGTTTTAGAGGGAAGCAGGGAGCGATTTTTTTTGAAGTCATCAGTCGAAAGGGCTTGTTTACAATTGGTTGGTAGGGAGTTTCAAAGTCGGATGGTGGAGGGGAAGAAAGAGTAAAGATGATGGTTTGTTCTTGAGTGGGGGATTTCAAAATTAAACCCTGAGTTTCTTGTTTTGTTGTTGTTATTCCGTTTCTGTACCAGTAAGAGGAGGCACTGGGTGCCCACAACAGGGGGCTAAAGTCTAGAACTTGTTTAACAGGGTTTTCCACCTGGCCTACATATACACATTGTTGGGGGTTGGGGGGACGTGAGCTTTTTATAGAGCGCAATATACACTAAACGTGATCAAAGCTCTTTACAAAGGATCACTGACCAACAGCAACATTTAACATGTAGAACGAGACATGACGCCTGTTAGACAATAGTACAATTTCTTCTGACAGTGACGACGCTGTTAACGGTTCTCATTTTACACCTGAGTACGGTGAGAAATGTGAGTAAAGAGCGTTTTCCAAATACTCAACTGTGCGCGGAGCGAGGCTCGAACCCAGGACCTTCCGATCCGAAAGCGAGTGCCATATCACTAGACCACATAGCCGCACAGCCATGAATAGAAGGGGAAAAAAGCAATTTATCATATCTACCTAAACAACTTTATCACTACAACTATCTTGACTTAAAGAGAAATTTAAAACCTTCAGTCTTATTATACACAAAAGAAAAATCATTCGTTTTTCATCTTGTTGTATAAATCTATAAGCGGCTCATAGCCGATCCGATCGGATAATAATCTTCTTGTTTTAACTCAACATCCTTTGTTCGATAAATAATTCGTTGTTTTTTCGGCGAGTCCTAATTGTATTTTCTATTCTTGGACATGAGTCGTCTTGTCTAGACAATCAATGTTGTCGTCTGCTTCTATTGTTGAATGCACAATCCAATTCCTAATGTACCCTGAATTTAAAAAACGTTGTTGTTTGGGGTTTTTTTAATTTGGCCGGAAAACTCGTCCTTCAAATATCGATTGATTAAAATGAGCTTCATCTTGTCAAAAAGAAAATCTCTCAAATTTGGGACTTTCTTGAAAAGACTCAGACCCGTAAAGTCTCAGGTTTGAGAGCAATTGGCAAGATGAGCGTCATTTTAATCGATCGATATTTAAGTTGAAGGACGAGTTTTCTGTTAAACTATACGTATTTATTTATTTTATCAGAGTTTGGCATAGATATATAATAAAGAATTGTTTGTCATCGTGCTTTATTGAGGTAAATGAAACATGCACAAGTGGGGGAAATAGTTTTTTGGGCATTATGATTACTGTGAATAACATGAGCATCGATCTCTTTATGGACCTGTCAACTACTACCAATATTTCGTATAATTACGGAATGTTTGGCTCCAAATTGACAATCATGTAAAGATCTTTGATTCAATAAAACTTATTGAAAACAAAGTAGTTAGTCTATAAGAGAGTTATAAATAATATTTTAACATATTAATAACATATTAACAGTGTCTACTATGTTAAAACCTCTGAAAACTACGAATTTTTTCAAGTATAGGTAGGTAGGTCTGCTTTATAAGATAAAATCTATATTAATATACACCTCTCCCTAAATAGTAACGGGTAATGACATCATGTTTACAATTATAACTTGTGACGTATTATCAAGCGGAAATTTCACAAAAATGACGAAATGGAATCGATTGACTTTGTTGGGGTTATTTTTTGTTTTTTGTTTTTTATTGTTGCTGTTGTTTTTGGGGTTTTTTTTTTTTTTTTGTTTGTTCGATGTTGTTGTTTGTTGTTATTTGTTTTGTTTTTTTTTTTTTTGTTTTTTTTTTGTTTGTTTTTTTATTTTGTTTAATGATGTGTTTTTGTTGTTGTTTGTTGTTGGTTTTCTATGGGGGTTTTTTTTAGCTTTGATTTGTTTTTGTTTTTGTTTTTTGTTTTGTTTTGTTTTTGAGGGTGTGGGTGGGGGTACATTATGAAAACGCAACATTCTTCACTCATTACGAATCGATGACAGAAATACAAATTTGACTGCGACTTGGAATCGGATGGTATCGATATTTTCACGATAATGTTTCTACCGTAATCAGGATAATCCGCTGTTATAGCTTTTCGAGATCAAGATGAATATTTCATAAACTTTAATGTATTTGACCGTTGATGTAAGGGATTTTATCACATAATGGTTGACGTAACAGATCCGTTAACCTTTCAACCAAGTGATGTCATGTCGTTTTTATGTTTGACCAGAGCCTCATTGTTGAGGATACGTTATTAATATTATTTTTATTTATTATAATATTATAACATTTATTTATTTTATTTACAATATTTTAGATACTTATTTTATTATTATTATAATTATTATTATTAATTATTATTATTTATTATTATTATATATTATTATTATTATTATTATTATTATTATTATTATTATTATTATTATATATTATTATTATTATTATATATTATTATTATTATTATTATTATTATATTATTATTATTATTATTATTATTATTATTATTATTATTATTATTATTATTTTATTATTATTATTATTATTATTATTATATTATTATTATTATTATTATTATATATTATTATTATTATTATATTATATTATTATTATTATTATTATTATTATATTATTATTATATTATTATTATTATTATTATTATTATTATTATTATTATTATTATTATTTATTATTATTATTATTATTTATTATTATTATTATTATTATTATTATTATTATATTATTATTATTATTATTATTATTATTATTATTATTATATTATTAATTATTATTATTATTATTATTATATTATTATTATTATTATTTATTATCATTATTATTATCATTATTATTATTATTATTATTATTATTATTATTGATTCATGGATTGTGACTTATTTGAGTTGTATCTGTTGTCAATAAGGTCAAGTGTTTTTCTTCTTTGTTATTGTTTTTTTTTTTTTTTTTTTTGTTTTTTTTTTTTTGTAGTTATCGAATCCAACTACTCGTAATTAATGTAGTAGTCCTTCAGAGTCATTCGGCCCATGGAGCCGGGGTTTATCTCGGTTTCTATGGCGTGAAACGGACAATAGCAATTGCTTGCTATCATTTGGATAGGACGCTAGTCTATCGCAAAGTATTTTCCGCCAAATCTAACAGACTCGGCGACTGCTGGGTTGACAGGGGAGTCAGAAAAATAATCTCGACTGCACCCGGTATCGATCACGGTCCCTTTACGTCTGAAGCGAGTGCTCTACCAACTGAGCTATCGTGACCCCCAACCACTCGTGCGGCTATGTAGTCGTGTGGTATGATCGGAAGGTCCTGGGTTCGAGCCTCGCTCGCACGGCGCATAGCTAAGTCCTTGGAAAAGACTCTTTACTCACATTCTTTCACTGTACTCAGGTGTAAAACGAGTACCTGGCCGTCTACAGCGTTATCTCTGTCGGAAAAATTGTAATATCGCCTAACAAGGCGTCATGTCTCGTTCTACAT
>NC_088362.1:31742589-31875089 GCF_034508935.2 Berghia stephanieae
CCGGTTAATTGGTTATATATCACCTTTACCGTTTATAGTCTAATTGAGCGAATCTAGTGAGAACTAATCACACAAACAGCGGTCGAGAAACAACAACAACAGCAGAGTGGTGTCATTGTCCTTCATCGTATAGTTTGTAAACAACCAACTTTATTTGTTCGAGCAGGGTTGAGGGTGTGTCACAAATCCCGCGTTTTGATTGGTCAAAAATCTTCTGGTTAATTTTAAATTTACTTTTCTCCTTGGGGCGAACCCGCACCGGAGACTGACTCCGACGACCCGGCACTGCCGTTTCTCTGCCGTTTTCCGGAAATAGACGTCGGGCACGGATAAAATACTAAGAATATGAGAAAAGCCGCTAGACCTACCCATACCAAGCACCCGACGTCCTTTGTCGTTTGTTTTTTTTTTTTTTAGGTGCTTGATATGGGTAGGTCTAGCGGCTCTTCTCTTTATTCTTAGTATTTTGTCCGTGCCCGACGTTTTAATCCGGAAGACGGCAGAGGACGGCAGTGCCGGGTCGTCGGAGTCAGTCTCCGGTGTGGGTGAGCCCTAGCTCCGATTCATCCTGACGAAATACCGTTCTGAGACCATGTATTCCATATAAGAAAAAACAAATCGGGTCATTGTTATTGTTTCTCGACAGCCATTTTGCTGAATAGTTCTCGCTAAATTATATTATAGATCGTATGTGCTTGGCTAAGAACCTGACGGTACTGCCATTCGGAAGAAAAACGGACCAACACACAAAACTATGTGTAACCGTGAATGTTTATAGTTAGGTTAATACAGTTTACTCATAAACGCGGATGGCTAAAAACAATAACAAAGACCTGAGTGACGTCAACTTCATTCTATCTATAATTAGACTTACAACAATCAAGGATGCAAATAGCTTTGTTTGTTGGAACGTTACGTCCGGTTGGCGGGTGTTGTGAGTATTTTAAGCTAAACGCATAGCATCAATAGAAGGAACGAAATTGACCTCACTCAGATCTTTGTTATTGGTTTCACTTTTGTTTTTTGGTATGTTTGTGGTTTTTTAACAGCCATTTTAATGATTAGTTCTCACTAAAGCATATCAATCAAACTATAAACGTTCGAAATTACACATAGTTTGGTGTGTTGGTACGTGCGTCAAATCCGGCTGGTTGGGAATGTGGTGATTTTACCTAAACGCACAGCATCAATAGCAATTTCCACTCTGAACACCAAATCTCGTTTACAATTATGACATATCTATGTTAACATTTTATATTCGAAACAAGCATGGGACGAGCGCTACTCAAAGCCAATGGAATCAATCAATACACGCATCTGTCTAGAATGTTTGGCAAATATCATGGAAATGTCGACTGGAGAAAAAGTCATGTTTTATTGCCTGGAAATTGACAGTGTTGTTATCCACGGTGGATAGCTCATACGGTAGAGTCACGCTCTCCCCGGCCAGGCGGAGTTGTCGTACCAGTAAGGTCGCAGGTTCAAACCCCCATCACCGCCGCGAAAAAAATGTTATTCTCTATTGTCTTCTGGCACTTTCCTACTCACTTCATCCCTTGTTGTTATCAACATGAGTGCCTGCTCCACTCTGTATCAGTGCCCCTCGGTTATGGAATAACATAAGTTATAATACTGGATCCAGTCCTTCATTTGAAATTTATAAAAAGAATCTTAAAACATAACTTTTTTCCCGTGCCATTTAGATTAGTCCGTTGTAGAATTTTAATTTGTGCATTGATTAACATTTGATTATAACTTAACTGTTTGTTGTAGTTTTTTGTTTTTTTTTGTTTTGTTTTTTTTTTTTTTTTTTTTTTTTTTTTTGCTTTTTGTTTTTTGTTTGCTTTGTTTTGTTGTTTTGGGGGTTTTTTGTTGTTGTTTTTTTTTTTGTTTTTTTTTTGTTTTTTGTTTTTTCATGGCGCCTGAGCACCTTTGAGTGGAAGTGTGCTCTTTATAAATGCTTCATTATTATCATTATTATTTTCCCCAAAAGCTTCAATTTATCATCATTCCTTTGAAAGAATTAAACTGTTTATCATAACACATCATAATATGGGTTTAAAACGACGTGTACATATATATATTTATATATATATATATTATATATATATATTATATTGTGTGTGTTTGTGTGTGTGTGTGTGTTTGTGTGTGTGTGTGCTGATCTGACATCCGAACTCAATTATGGGCATAGTTTAACATTGTTGTAATGGACAGTATTTTGCGTCATCTTTTGACATTATCATTACAACAATGAGCCCATAAGGAATCGGGTTATCAGACCTGCAAATAAGTGAAAGTCGGTTAAAGAGTGATATGCAGAAATCCATCAAGTACCTTTGATAAGAACAAGCACAAATAAGAATTAAAAACAGTCAGCACTAATTGATGTTATATCAAACTGCATTTCTTACCCATAACATAAATATCAAAACCAAATAAGAACAAATACAAAGAAGAATTTAAAACAGTTACCACGAATTGGTGTTATATCAAATTTCATTTCTTACCCATAACAAACACATCAAAACCAATCTGAAATGTGTCAAAAAATTCCGTTTCATGAATAACAACAAATTAATCAATAATAATAATAATAATAATAATAATAATAATAATAATAATAATAATAATAATAATAATAATAATAATAATAATAATAATAATAATAATAATAATAATAATAATAATAATAATAATAATAATAATAAATACATATCTACACACACACACATAATATATACACAGACATGATAGATATATTCACGGTTATTTCACATTCTGGACCAAATCAATGAGACAAAATATACAATTGCAGCATTGCTATTCTAAGCACGGGAATGATACACATGGCTGATCAGTGGCGTTGGAATGGTTCAACCAAGAGGATAAAAACTATAGCCTACCGGTGTACGTACGTACGAGTTATGCCGTACTCTGGGGGAAAAAAAACCCATATTTGAAAATTTGGCCAGAAAACTCGTCCTTCAAATATCGATCGATTTAAATGACCCACATCTTGGCAAAAAAAACCTCTCAAACCTGGGACTTCGGCGAAGTCCCAGGTTTGAGAGTTTTTTTGCCAAGATGTGGGTCATTTAAATCGATCGATATTTGAAGGACGAGTTTTCTGGCCAAATTTTCAAAAATGAGTTTTTCCAGAGTACGGTGGAGTTATGATTCAATGACTTATCACCCCAAGCGGGTAACAGCTGTATACAGTGATCGCTTTGCTGCCTGAACGGGCCTGTGTGTACAGTGTATGGTTTTGTTTTTTAATTTTGCTTACTCGTTCCTGTGTGCCTTTCCTTGCACCTCTCCAGGTTACAATAGTTGTAATATTTATAGTAGACATTATAATTAACCCTTAATCAGCTATAGTGTAGGTTTGTTGGTTTTATTGACTGGTTAGTTTGTGTTTTGGTGATATGCGTTTAGGTGCGGATATGTATGTGGTCTAGTGGTATGATACTCGCTTTAGGATCGGAAGGTCTTTGGGTTCGAGCTTTGCTCGGCGCATAGTTGAGTTCTTAGAAAAAGTTCTTTACTCACATTCTCTCACCGTACTCAGGTGTGAAATGAGTAGCTTGTCGTTAACTGTTTTGTCTCTTTCGGAAAATTGTAATAACGCCTAAGAGGCGTCTTGTCTCGTTCTACATGCTACGTGTTGTTCTGGGTCAGGAATCCTTTGTAAAGCGCTTTGAGCACATAATCGAGTGGATATTGATCTGTATAACAGCACATGTTTGTTGGGGTTTGTTTGTTGTTAGTTGTTGTTTTTATCTTTTGTTTGTTTGTTTGTTTTTGTTTTGTTTTGTTTTTGGGGGGGGGGGTTGGGGGGGGGGGGGTTGTTTGTTTTTTTGTTTTGTTTGGGTGGGGGGGGGGGGTAGACTCTCACCTGTTTTGCCCTCCGGGTCAATCTAACTACCAACACACAAAATTAGGTGTAATCTTATACGTTTCTTGTCTGTTAGATGGATGGTGTTAAGAACGAATCACCCAATGGCGGTATAAAGATAATCATTTTTAGTTCAAAATCGCTTTCTAATATTATCGGAGAAGGTGAGATCTAACCACGCCCTTAAAGAGTTAATAATGTAACGAAAAGTTCCCTTAGTACCCGATTCCATTCAACGTCGAAGGTATGTCAGTTCTCTTTGTTTCCGCCGCTATTGTTGTTGTTGTTGTTTATTATGTTGTTCTTGTTGTAGGTGATGATGGTGGTGGTGGTGGTAGTGATAGTAGCGGTGGACGTTTTCGTGCGTGCTATGAACTGTGACTGTCTGTCTGTCCGGGTTCCATCTCTTTCCAGAGGTCGGATGTCATGGCTTTCCATCCTTCACGGTCCATTGCAGCCTCGTTACAGTCTGCCATGCGCCGTCCTGTAGCTTCCTTGATGCCATCTGTCCAGGATTTCCTTTGTCTTCCTCTGCCTCTCTTTCCTTCAATTCTTCCCTCCATTATCCTTTTTTCGAGACTATCATGTCTTCGCATATGTCCAAAATATGACAGCTTTTTGTGCTTCACAGTCAAAAGAAGTTCTTTTTGTTTTTGGCCCATTATGTCGAGGACTTCGATGTTTGTTTTTCTTGCTGACCAAGGTATTTTCAGTATTCTCCTGTACGTCCACATCTCAAAAGCTTCAATACGTTGTTCTGTCTGTGCGGTTAGTGTCCACGTTTCACAACCATAAAAGAAAATGGACCACACATAGCATTTGGTGCATCTCATTCGTGTTCTGATGGAGATATTTGTGTTGTTGAGGATTGGCTTTAGTTTCATGAACGCATTTTTGGCCAGCATTATTCGTCTCCTGATCTCTTTGTCAGACTTTGCATCGGATGTTACCAACTGCCCCAAGTACGTGAACTCCTTTACTTGTTCCACTGGACACTCTTCTATTTCTATATCTATGTCTATGGGCTCTTTCTTTTTTGTTATCACCATTGTTTTTGTCTTCTTCGCATTCATGAACAGCCCCTTTTCTTTACTCTCTTCGTTCACTTTTGAAATTAGCTTCTGTAGGTCTTCCTTACTTTCCGCCAACAGGACAGTATCGTCAGCGTAACTTAAATTGTTGATGTTGTGGCCACCAACCTTCAACCCTTGTGCTGTTTCTACTTGCCGAAAAATAGACTCTGTGTATAAATTAAACAAGCAAGGAGACATAACACATCCCTGGCGCACTACTTTCTTGATTTCAATTGCATCTGTTGTATCTGCCTGAACTGTGACTAGAATAATATTATTATAAGCAATGGAAAGAACGGCGACAAATTATAGTAATTATCGAATTAAGTCAAACGTATCGATTTGAAATCAATTGTTTCAATTCATTGTTATAAAATCGTACCGTGTGAGATTAAAACAGTAAGATAAGGCAGAGAAAATTTTTTGTTTTGTTTTGTTCTGTTTTATTTTTGGGTTTGTTATTTTTTTTTTTTTTTTTGTTTTTTGTTGTTTTGTTGTTTTTTTTAATGAATCGATATTATTGTTACTGTAATTGTTGTAAGCGGAGAATAGAAGCTGATAATGCGATTAAGTGGTTCAATGATTTTATTGTAAGGATGGTGGTGTTTCGGGGCTGGTGAGCTGATGATGGTGGCTGTGTGTTTTATATAATGTATTAATTAGGGTTGTTGCTTTTCGTTGTTTGTTGTTTTTTTTTTCTTTTTTGTTTTTTTTTTTTTTTTGTTTTGTTTTGTTTTGTTTTTTTGTTGTGTTTTTTTTTTGGGGGGGGGGGTTTGTGGGTTTTTTTGTTTTGTTTTGATTTTGTTTTTGTTTGTTTTGTTTGTTTGTTTTTTGTCGTCGTCATCTTCGTTGCCGATTCTGTTGTTGTTATTGAGTTATGACAAAAGCGGAAAGAAAAATACAATTTAGAAAAAGACCCCAAAAAATCTGACTGCCTCGTCTGGGGATCGGACCTCAGACCTCCTGATTGCCGGTCAGACGGTGTAATGGTAGTACAGTGCCAGTTCCATTGTGAGTGTCATGAAGGTGGTATAGGTCTTGGTGGTAGTGATGGTGGTGGGGACGGTGTTAGTTCGTCGGAGTTGTTGCTTATTCGTGTTGATGACCATAATGATTTTGATGGTGTTTAAAAAAAATGAGCTTTTATTTAGCGCAATATCCACTATGTGCTCAAAGCGCTTTACAGGGGTCCCTGGTCAATAGAAACATTTAACATGTAGGACGGGACATAATGCCTGTTAAGCGGTATTACAATTTCTCGGACAAAGACAACGCTGTACTCATTTTACACCTGATTACGTTGAGAGAATGTGAGTAAAGAGCCTTTTCCAAGGACTCAACTATGCACTGAGCGAGGCTCGAACCCAGGACCTTCCGATCCGAAAGCGAGTGTCATACCTCTAGACCACATAGCCGTGTTTAGGTATGATGGTGGTAGTTGTGGTCGGTTTTGCGATGATGCTGGTAGCTGTAGTGTAGTGTTGTATTTTGGTATTGGTGGTAGTCCTCGTGCTGATAGTTGTAGTGATGTTGTTGCATTTGATGGTATTGGTGGTGGTCCTTGTGTTTGTAGTGCTTGTGATGATGTTGCATTTGGTGTTGGTGGTAGTCCTCGTGCTTGTGGTGATTGACTTTGGTGTTGGTGGTAGTTCTTGTGCTTGTAGTTGTAGTGATGATGTTGCATTTTGTGTTGTTGGTAGTCATCGCGGTGATAGTTGTAGTGGTAGTGGTTAGGTTGTATTTGGTGTTGGTGGTAGTTCTTGTGCTTGTAGTTGTAGTGATGATGTTGCATTTGGTGTTGTTGGTAGTCCTTGTGCTTGTAGTTGTAGTGATGATGTTACATTTGGTGTTGGTGGTAGACCTTGTTCTTGTAGTGGTCGTGATGATGTTACATTCGATGGTATTGGTGGTAGTCCTTTTCTGGTAGTGGTGGTGATGATAGAAGTCGAAACAGAATCTATCACGTTGATGTTCGCAACCTCTCTAATAGGCTTCAACAGTCATGACGTCACTTTCCTCGTAATGACGCATAGTAACTTAGTAACTGGCTCTAAACTATCGGAACAATGGCGGACGCCCTTATGAAGTATTTCTCCGACGAGCATAAAAGTGTATCCAGAGGAGAAAAACATTATAAATATGATCATGTTTTGACTTTTATACATTCTGATCATATGACATATGAAAAGTTCTAGCCAGCATGAAGAAAAAAAGTACCGATTTTCTTTGTTTAGAACTGGGCGACGTGACATCAGACTATTTAATCCAATTAATCCAGCAAGAATAAGTTCTGTTGCATCTGGCGGAAAATACAGTGTACTTTGCAATCGGTTATAGATAGAATGAAGTTCACATGTTATTGTTTTTAGCCATCCATGTTTCTGAGTAATTCTCACTAAACTGTAGGAACCAGACTATAAAAGTTCATGGTTACACATAGTTTTTTGTGTTGGTCAGTTTTACTTCCGGATGGCAATGTTGTGAGCTTCTTAACCAAGCACATACTATAAATAGAGTCCTACTCAAATGATAACAAGAAATCAATTGTTAACTCTACAGAAGCTGAGGTAATCTCTGGCTCCACGGATTACAGTTTTGCACGGGCAGACAGTTGATGGCATGCGTTTAGTTTTAGTTTTGTTTTGTTTTTTAACTCATCACAACTGCCGTGATATGAGAAAAAGACGCATAACGGGAAAACCTACTTTTTCAGGAAACGCAAAAAACTGTTTTACTTAATAACATTGTAACTATTGGCTCGAATCTAAAAGAATTTATAGGTAATTAAAGATAATTTTTTTTGTTATTTTATTCATGGAACTTGAAAACCAAAATATTTGTATCAACTGTGTAATTCACCAAAAGACCTTTTGCCAAATCCATGATTGAAAATTGATTGACACATGTCTTTGACAGATAGACGCAAAAATATTATGCGTCCATCGCACTTTCGGATGTGTATCCAGTGTGTGACAAACAGACGCATATTGTTTTTGCGTCTGTTTGTCATAGACATGGGCTAATTTAGCGGTAATGTGCATATTGATATACAGTGTCATGTGAGGACGCATATCGCCCAATGTTAAGTTATAATAAGCAAAAACATCATAATCACAGGTCCCAAGAATAATCAGAAGAAACCAATCAAAAACATATAGGATATCAAGCTGAACATGCTTTATTATTTCAGAACAATCGCACCAGTCATGTAAATTTTCATAATATTTTCATTTGTAGTGATTTGATTAGCATTATTTGTATAACTAGTACTAACTCTCTTTCTCTCCCTCTTTCGTTATAGTTCACTAACATAGAGTTTGCTTTTGTAATCATTGCTAATATTATCACATACATATTATATTCCATCTCTTCTCTTTAGATAATGAATTGAATCATTACTTTGATGTTAAAATTGCATGCTCGTACACATTGTTTGGAAGAGCAACGTTTCCAACTAGTGAGTGAATGATGAAGGGACATTCACTTGTAGGATTTGCAAAGATTTTTGCTCGTGGAGCTGGTTGGTAGGTCTATCCAGTACTTTCGTCTATTGGGGAGGGGGGGGGGGGCGTCAAACCCACTAGTTCTTTCACGATCTCATCCTTCTTGTAAATCCTACACCCCTGGATTTTGTACGAAACTTTGGCGTACAAACATATCCGCGTTTCAGAATGTCACATTCGTTGAAGGTATCTTCTTCAAAGCTATTTTGAAGAAGAGTGTCTTTGGTGACACTCGCCTGAATTCAGCACAAACAATCTTAGCTAGGTAGGGACGATTGTCAGCTTTGCCCAACAGATAACTACTGACTCCAGAATCCCAGTTGGCAGTCATTAAACCTCAACGACATTGTCTGGCAGCCTGCTTCTACGATACATTGTTCAATTCATTGAGATCAAAGATTTTGCCGTCTTTCTGTCTCAGAACTCTTTGGATTCCGGCATTGGTGGAGTCAGCTGCCATAAAAGTATCTCCTGGCTCGAAATAGTTGATTGTGATGTTGCTTGCTTTTGTAGTAGTCTAATCATTTACAAGATGAAGGAACACAGTATAAAGGGTACAATTTATATTTTGGGCGCTACAGTTATCCAGTGAGAGTGTCACAGATTCGGCATCACGCTTATATATCTTTTCGTCCTAAAATTGATTCATTCCATATCACGGCAATGTCCTTTTCACTTTTTTGCAGCCCACTGGTGCAAATGTTTCATTGAATAAGACCAATCTGCTTGTGAAAATGATTCTGTTAAACTGATTCATTCTCGGCAGCAAAATTACTTTTTGCAGATCAGCGGCAAACACTGAATGGGCTGTGTTGGCGTTTTCGTTCTTATCTGCATCCCGTTGATACCTCTTTCTAGCATTTCTGTATCGTGTCCGATGGATGATTATTTCGGCACGCGGTTCACACCTTTCTTCACAGTTGCATAGTTGGTTGTGCAACAAGAAGGACTTACACTTTTCACATTCTTCTTGACCAAGTACAGCTTGTGAGATTTAAGTTCTTTAAATGCAGAATAATAGAGTTTCTTTGATATGGCTTTTCCAGTGACTGCGCAAACGTTTTCGTGCATATCATTGATGATCAGATCAGATGGTAAATATCTCCTGAAAGGCGCGTACTCACGTCTATAATGAAAAATGTTTGCTTTATATTTCTCTATGTGTTCATGGATAATGCTGTGGTCAATCTTGTGCAAGGGACTATGACGTCCACAATTGTCAACAAGGGGTACTTCTATGACATTGTTTTCGTTAACACCGACATCCTTGAAAGCGCTCCTTATCAGTTTGCCATTATTAGCTTTGAATCCGAGAGTAGTAAGGAAGAACTTTTTGCACACGGGATGGAAGACTCCATCTTCCTGTCTCATTGTATATTTGCATGTACATGACTAGGCACTTTTCTCCTTGGAAAGAATGCCTTCGCCCTGATCTCTGCATTCTGTTTTACTTACCCAAGTCCCTACAAATTTGCGCTGGTCCTTCCAATCCTCTCCCCAAAACATCTGTTAAGCCCCCGTCGCTAGTACTCCAAGAATCTGTCACGGCATTTTTTGGAGCAGGTCGGCGAACAACCTTCCAAGACCGAATGCTTTTCTCTCATTCGCAAAAGCTTATGTATTTCCTAGTCTGCTTTTTGTATCGGCGTCTTGTGATTTCTCTCTTTTGAGTGAGTTGACACTGTCTCTATTTCTAGATCTGTATTTATTGTTTCACTCTGCTAGCATGGTCTCTATAATCGATGACACACCTGGAACATGCTCTCCTTCAGATATTTCTCCTAAACCGGTAAAGGATGCCGGCGTGGCCGTTTCGGACAATAAATACTCTTCCTCTTCAGCAAATGGAACTCTAGGGTCAGTAGTTTCGGCGATATATTTAGAAGCAAGTTCCAAATACATTTCAAATTCTGAGTCACTATCTAAACTTTGTTTCTCAATGGTAAATTCAACACAAAATCCATATCGTTTGCATCTGCTTCTTTAATCTCAACAGCCAATTTACGTGCTTCTACTGCATATTTTCATATCGGTGTTGAGGTAAACCTATCTAGCTCGTCTCCTCCGTTTTTCTTGTTGTCCGTGGTTTCTTTAAATCTTTTCCTCTCTGCTTTTATGACACTCATACATCATGTAATTCCTCCTGATAGAGGTTTCACTGTTGATTTGAGCTAGCTGTTTCAATGGAATGTCAATATCTGAATCACTGGAGTCTGATTGTCATGATTTATTTAATCTGGGTTGGCTGAGGTGGAGGTACCGGTGACTCTTTTAGGGGTTAGATCATATCTGATGAAAGAGATATAAATATGGATATTCAAAAATTGAACGGGAGAGGACTTGTCCATTAAAATAATCTTTATCATAAAGTAACGTTGTTATGATATGATATTGAGTTACAGTTGCTTGCCTTTCCCAAAAGAATATTGAAACAGGTTATTGAGGGCTAATTGGATGCATAGCTAGAGACTTATTGTCTCAGTAGTTAAGGTTTTCACTTTGATTCAGAAGGTCCGACACAGTCCTAGGTTGGTTTTCAGTCTCGATCGTTTTTTTAATTTTTCCCACTGTCCTGATCCCAAGCAATGGGGGGGTGGGGGGGGGGGGGGGCGCAGTTTGTTCAAATTTCAATGGAAAGGTGGGGGTGCGCACTTCAGTAGAAAGCCGGGGGGGATGGGGGAGGGGGTGTGTGTTCATTTTCACCAAAGAAGGGGGTTTGACCGAAGAATTCAACCACAGCAAATTACAGGGACAGTATTTTGTCTATTTAAGAATGAATTTTAAGTTTAATAAGATCAAAAGGAGGGAGGGGAGGTTCGCGAAAATTCTGAAAATTAATGGATTGGGGGTGGGCGTCTATTTGATACACTATACTACTACTACTACTACTACTACTACTACTACTACTACTACTACTACTACTACTACTACTACTACTACTACTACTACTACTACTATTACTACTACTACTACTGATACTACTACTACTACTACTACTACTTCTACTACTACTACTACTACTACTACTACTACTACTACTACTACTACTACTACTACTACTAATGTACATACAAATGCTTTGACTGCTACTACTAATACGACTACTACTTATTCTACAACTTATACTTTCATATTGATGATTAATATTAATAATTGTCATCATAATGATAATCATAAATATAGTACATGTAATAGCAATAACAGTAGTGCTATTAGCATGTAAATCAACATTTGTCTAAGTTAAATATCACAAACACAGATAAACCGTCAATAGCAAATAATCATTAAACATCTTCACTAATATATGACAAGTAAGTATATGATTATATACATAAAATCTTTGATCACTGGAATAGGAAAAAGATAAAACTCACCCGAGGAAATGAAGAATTCACACCAAAACAGCAAGTTACTCGTACGTCTTTGATGATTGACTATTTAATGAAAATTGGAGAACAATGATATGTTCTTTTCAACGTCACCAGTCGTAATAAAAACGGACGCATATATCTTAATTTTTGGAGAGTGTCTTGGCAGAAAGTCGCATATCCGAAATGCGTCTTTTTGTGAAAGACAAATTATGTCATTCGGTGGACGAATAAGAGAAAAAGATGCATATTACAAAATGCGACCTTCTGTCATATCCACATTCAATATGCGTCGATCTGTCATTCCTCGAAACGAATTTAAACCAAATTAGGTCAAGTCGCATATTTTCAAAATGAAACAACTTTTTTATTTTCAACGATTGAGCTACCAAACCCAGATAGAAAAATGCGCCTTTCTCTCAAGTATGTGAATCCCAGAAAATGTCAATTTGACCTAGATACCGATATGCGTCTTTCTTCCCTATCACGGCAGACAACCACTAGCCCAATATAATGAATCAAAACACAAAACTATGCGTAAACGTTTATAGAATAATATGCGCTTGGCTTAGAAGCTCACGGCATTGCCATCCGGAAGTATAACAGACCAACACACAAAACTATGTGTAACCTTGAACGTTTATAGTCTGGTTAATATGGTTTAGTGAAAATTACTCATAAACGCGGATGGCAAAAAAGAACAATAACAAAGACCTGAGTGGCATCATCTTCGTTCTATCTATAGTCTGATTTAGTGAGAACTACTCATAAAAAATGGCTGGCTAAAGATAATAGCAAAGCTCTACTTGACTTCAATTTCGTTCCTTCTATCATTTTTGTGCGGCCATGTGGTCTTGTGGTATGACACTCGTTTTCGCTCGGCGCATAGTTGAGTCCTTGGAAAAGACTCTTTACTCACATTCTCTCACCGTACCCAAGTGTAAAATGAGTACCTGGCCGTTAACAAAGTTGTCTCTGTCCGAAAAAATTGTAACTTCGCCTAACAAGCGTAATGTCCCGTCTTAAATGTTAAATGTTGCTGTTGGCCATGGACCCCTTGTAAAGCGCTTTGAGCATATTTAGTGGATATTGCTCTATATAAAAGCTCAAAAGCTCAATTACAATGCAGAGGTCTTGACGGAGAAAAATGAAATGTCAACCGTGAAATTTAAACTGTGGCGTTTTGATTTATGTATAGACTATTTTACCATCTCATCTGCATGCACGTAACAGGTGATTGATGATACGTCAGATAACCCATAACACAATGGAAATGCGTTACACAACACTAAGCAAACTATAAACATCGGTCTCTATTTAGAGAGTCGATCAAATATTATTGTAGTTAACTCTTTCCTTACCAATCATTTTCAGTATTTTCCCAAAAATGACAGGCTTACCCAACAGAAAAATTGATTTTTTAAAATTCAAACAATCTCTCCACAAAACAAATTTATATTCTTATTAATTAAACAAAGACCGTTGTGATGTGCAAAATAAATCTGAATAAGAACAAATGTATAATATTGTGTCGTAACAAATTATGTGACGATTTAGCTGCAGGTGGTAAGGAGAGGGATAAACAAAACAACTAGACAGCCATTACGTCATACAAAGTACGCAGAACAAGACAAAAGATGTAAAAGAAAATAAATAGAAAATGTATTATTAGGATTTGATGCTCTATTGTCTATGACTCCTGACCCAGTTTTGTGTGTGCGCACGTGTTTGTGTGTGTGTGTGTGTGTGTGTGTGTGTGTGTGTGTGTGTGTGTGTGTATTTTTGTTTTTGTTTTTGGCAATCTGTTTGAACTCGTAGAGTAGATGCTATTACCGTTTGGCCTACTTTCAAATTGCAAACTTGTATCAGTATTTTTCATATATCATGTCATTGATTAGAAAAACGGTTTGAATAGTAATTAGTGGATTCTCTCTCTCTCTCTCTCTCTCTCTCTCTCTCTCTCTCTCTCTCTCTCTCTCTCTCTATCTATCTATCTATCTATCTATCTATCCATCTATCTCTCTCTCTTTCTCTCTCTCTCTCTCTATCTATCTATCTATCTATCTATCTATCTCTCTCTCTCTCTCTCTCTCTCTCTCTCTCTCTCTCTCTCTCTCTCTCTCTCTCTCTCTCTTATTTTTGTGAGTGTTGTGTGTATTATTGTGAGTTTGTATAATAATATGTCTATCATGCGGCTATGTGGTCTTGTGGTATGACACTCGCTTTCGGATCGGAAGGTCCTGGGTTCGAGCCTCGCGCTCGGCGCATAGTTGAGTCCTTGGAAAAGTCTCTTTACTCACATTCTCTCACCGTACTCAGGTGTAAAATGAGTACCTGGCCTTTAACAGCGTTGTCTTTTTCCGAAAATTTTGTAATATCGCCTAACAGGCCGCATGTCCCGTCCTACATGTAAAATGTTGCTGTTGACCAGGGACCCCTTGTAAAGCGCTTTGAGCACATTTAGTGGATATTACTCTAAATAAAGCTCAATTTTTTTTTATCATGTATGCCTGTATGTATCATTGACACAAACCCACGCACACATTTCCATTACTCGACACTTTTTTCTATCTAGCCTCCAACCATTCTTAACCGAAAGACAAGGTCATTTTTCTCTATTCATTTCTCTTCCTTTATTTCTTTCCTCTCTATCCTTCTCTCTCTCTCTCTCTCTCTCTCTCTCTCTCTCTCTCTCTCTCTCGCTCTCTCTGTCTCTTCTCATCTCTTCTCTTCTCTTTCTCTCTCTTTCTCTATCCCCCCTCTCTCTCTCTCTCTCTCTCTCTCTCTCTCTCTCTCTCTCTCTCTCTCTCTCTCTCTCTCTCTCTCTCTCTCTCTTCGTCTTTTCTGTACGATGGGTCATTTATTGTTCAACGTTCAACATTCACCCCACAAAACATAACAACATACACCAAGTAAGTAGCACCACCTTCTCACCACAATGAAAACCCATTCACAACACAAACGTCATTCAGTCAGATTCCGTCCCCATGACGTCTCACAGTCGTCTTGTTAGATCCTGATCGTTTTAACCCTTCACGCATGACTGACCTCACACTCGAAGTGCCGATCTATCGTTATCCATTGATTACTAGATACAGTGGAACCCGTGTATAACAAAATAATAATAAAATAAAATTCCCTTTATTCATCCCATAGGGGAAATTTGTCTCTAGGGTCTATTTATTCCAAGGGAAGACTGGAATAACCCAGGCGTCAGCCGCAGTATAGCGCCGCAAATTGAGCTAAGGCGAGGTGACTTGTTCAAGGCCACACATCTCAGCGACGGGTGATCAAACTCGGTACCTTTCGGGTACGAAGCAAAGACCGTACCGCTGAATCGGATATAACAAGACCCGGCTATGTACTCTTGTGGTATGACACTCGCTTTCGGATCGAAAGGTTCTGGGTTAGAACCTCGCTCGGCGAATATTTGAGTCCTTGGAAAAGGCTCGTTACTCACATTCTCTCACAGTACTCAGGTGCAAAATGAATACCTAGCCGTCAACAGCGTTGTATCTGTCTTTAAAAAATCATAACATCGCCTAACATGCGTTATGTCTCGTTTTACTTGTTACGTGTTGCTGTTGGTCAGAGACCCTTTGTAAAGCGCTTTGAGCGCATTTCGTGGATATTAAGCTATATAAAAGCTCACGTTTATTTACTAGGGTTATTAAAATCCTCGTGTGTTTTGTTTCTCCCTATATGCCTTTAGTGGCCGGCTATAGCAGAGACTTTTAAGATTAAGAGCCTATACGGTTATAACAGGGGCGCGTAAACCAACTCAATATCTCCAAATACAACGTATGAGCCCACGTTTCGGGTTTCCCCTTCATCAACAAAACACTACAGACGAATGAGATAATGTGGTAGTGGCGTTGTTTTGATCTTAACAAAGCCACTAGCACATTATCTCATTCGTCTGTAGTGTTTCATTCAACCTGTTTTGTTAATAAAGGGGAAAATCGAAACGTCCATTTTATCTGTTTTCGTATTTTAAATTGAAGCTTACATTCACATAGTTATCTTAAAAACCCTTTAGCAAACAAACAAAACAAGTCCTATGCTATATATCGCAATAGGCGTGACGCAACAGTTATAGGATTCAATAGTCTGATGTCACGTCCGCCAAGCAACCAGCAGCTTGGTTCTAAACCAAGAAAATCGGTACTTTTTATTCTTCATGCTGGCGAGAACGTTTTCACATTTCATGTGATCAGAATGTATAAACGTCAAAACTTGATCAGATTTATAATGTTTACCTCCTCTGGGTACACGTTTATGCTCGTCGGAGAAGTATTTCGAAAGGACGTCCGCCATTGTTCCGATAGCTTAGATCCAGTTGCTAAGCTACAATGCGTCATTACGAGGGAAGTGACGTCACGACTGCTGAAGCCTATTCTACGATTATACTGGTGCAGACCTGCCTATTTGGAATTTGAAAAAATCGTAGTTTTCAGGGGTAACAACATAGTAGACATTATAGCTCCTCTTAAATATTATCAGTTAAACGCCTTATATATACTCGCTCTGGCAACAAAACTTTGTTTTCAAGAAGTTAATCGCATTAAAGATGTGGTCTAGTGGTATGACACTCGCTTTTGGATCGGAAGTTCCTGGGTTCGAGCCTCGCTTGGTGCATAGTTGAGTCCTTGGAAAATGCTCTTTACTCGCGTACTCTCACCGCACCGTGTAAAATCAGTACCTGGTCGTTAACAGCGTTGTCTCTGTCGTAAAAATAATTGTATTATCACCTAACAGGCGTCATGTCTCGTCTACACGTTACGTGTTGCTCTTGGTCAGAGACTCCTTGTAAAGCGCTTTGAGCATGTTAAGTGGATATTGCGCTATATAAAAGCTCCATTCTTTTTTTAAACTCCAAGAACTCACTTTTGTATCGCGCAAGGCGAGACTCGAACCAGAGACCTGAATGGTCCGAGGGCGAGTACGTGTATCGCATCACCAATCCACAAAGCCGCACTTGCAATGCTGCTTTTATTTGTATTCATTCATAAGGTACTCTTAGTATGACGTCATTAATTCCGGTTGTTTTCTGCTGATCGTTACATATTATTATCTAGCAAAGCTCGAGCAGCCCTTCCACCTTCCGTTTCCGGCATCTGCGAGTGAAGAATGACATGCGCAATCTCACATTTCATTTCCCGCCTTGTCACATCCCATCTTGACATTCCCTTTGTCTCCACTTTGCCCGTTAATTGCGACGTCATAGACGGGCGAGTTATTGTAAAGGGTTGTAAAAATTAGATAAAGTTGATCCCCTGGTACATGATGCCCCAAACGTAAACAAAGGTCGAGAAGCACATGGCAAACCACATGTTCCTGTCTTGACAGCTCACGTTCCAATGTAAATAATAGAAAGAAAATAACCTTTAAAATTTGGCTGTTAGGTGGCAAAAGAAACACATATTCATAAATACTCGATCATGCATCAAATAATGTCTAGATATGGATATTTTATGGAACAAAAGGTAAAATTTATCAAAAGTTACGTCTATCTATTTTTAGACCAGAGCAAATTATTGCGCTGGTATGAACAAAACGAGAATTATTCGGAGCCTGATTTTCATAATAATTTAGTCTTATATTATTATTTCTGCAACTGTTAGATTTTATGTAAACATATTTTCAATACTGAAAGTGTATTGCCTACAACTCAAACTACAAAATTGGGAGACCTATATTGTGTGTAAATTATTCCGGTCCCTAACGGAAATCACTAGCAACTTGTTATTGTTTACGTTTGGGGCATCAACTTTACTGTTCTATAGCATTAATATTAAAACTGCCGTACTCTGGAAAAAACCCATATTTTATAATTTGATCAGAAAACTCGTCCTTCAAATATTGATCGATTTAAATAGCCCTCAATTTGGCAAAAAAACTCTCAAACCTGGGACTTCGGGCAATGCTAAGGAGAAACCAAATGACATTATTCCAGAACAAGGCCACAAAGGCACTTGCAAATGCCAAATTGTATGGGGATAGAGCATGTTGCAAGAATGTGAATAGGGTTCAACAGTCGTGACGTCACTTCCCTCGTAATGACGCATAGGAACTGGTTCTAAACTATCGGAACAATGACGGACGCCACTATCTCCATCACTGCCAGACGAGCATAAAAGTGTATCCAGAGGAGAAAAACATTATAAATCTGATCATGTTTTGACTTTCATACATTCTGATTACATGACATGTGAAAAAGTTCTAGCCAGCATGAAGAATAAAAAGCACTAGTTTTCTTTGTTTAGAACCAAGCTGCTGGTTGCTGGGCGGATGTGACATCAGTCTATTGAAACCTATTGATTGTAAATTCACCAGCCCACCGATGACGAACGTAACTCCGCCCCGCCCTGAAGGGGGTTTCCAGCCACCAAAGACCTTGGAGACCGAGGTTTATTTTGGTTCCTGTAGCTTTAAATGAAGGATAACAATTGCTTGGCACTATCTGGATAGGAAGCGAGTCAATCGCAACTAATTGGATTCCCACAATTGCTTGTTATCTTCTGGATAGATGAGTCAATCGCAAACAAAACAAAAAAAAATCAAACGACTGGTGTATCTTAAATGATTCCATTAAAAGCAGGGGGTCAATAATTGAGCTTTAAAAAATTGAGCTTTTATATAGCGCAATATCCACTTAACGTGCTCAAATCGCTTTACAAGAGGTCCCTGGCCAACAGCAACAATTAACATTAGGACGGGACGCCAGTTAGGCAATATTACAATTTTTTTTCGGACAGAGTCAACGCTTTCAACGGCCAGGTACTCATTTTACACCTGAGTACGGTGACAGAATGTGCATAAAGAGCCTTCTCCAAGGACTCAACTTTGCACCGAGCGAAACTCGAACCCAGGACCTTCCGATCCGAAAGCGAGTGTCATACCACTAGACCACATAGCCGCATAATGTGGGTTATCGCAATCAAACTCGTCAATACATTCACGTACCTCGGATGTTGGCAACCTCCCACTTCCTCCCCCCTCCCCGCCCTCACATCCTTATGAACTTTACTTTACCGTTGAAAAAACGGACTATACTCCCATCCTCTGAAAAAATACGTAAAATTTAAAATTTAGGCCAGAAAACCTCGTCCTTCAAATATCGACCCGAAATGTACGACGAGTTCGATCACCTGCCGCTGCGCTGTGTGGCCTTGAGCAAGTAACCTCGCCCTTGCTCAATTTGAGGTGCTGCACTTTGGAATAGACTTTAGAGACAAATTTACCCTATGGGATTAATAAAGGGAATTTTAGTTAATTTTTTTAATGACTCTCATCTTGGCAAAAACTCAAACCTGGGACTTCGAGAAATATTCATTGAAGTTCCAGGTTTAAGAGATCTTGTCAAGAAGAGGGTCATTTTAATCGATCGATATTTGAAGAACTATGCAGCTATGTGAGCTTGTGGTATGACACTCGCTTTAGGATAGGAAGGTCCTGGGTTCGAGCCTCACTCGGCGCATATTCGAGTCCTTGGAGAAGGCTCTTTACTCACATTCTCTCACCGTACTCAGGTGTATAATCAGTACTTGGCCGTTAACAGCGCTGTCTATCCGAAAAAAATTGTAACATCGCCTAACAGGCGTCATGTCCCACGCCCTACATGATATGTGTTGCTTATTGGCCAGGGACCCCTTATAAAGCGCTTTGAGCACGTTTAGTTAATATTGCGCTATATAAAAGCTCAATTTGTTTTTTTAAAGAACGAGGTTTTCTGGCCAAGATTTTAAATATGTATTTTTTCTGAGTAAAAAAATTGAGCTTTTATATAGCGCAATTTCCAGTGAACGTGCTCAAATCGCTTTACAGGGGGTCCCTGACCAACAGCAACATTTAACAGTTAGGTCGGGAGATATATTACATTTTTTTCTCACACAGACAACGCTGTTAACGGCCAGATACTCATTTTACACCTGAGTACGATAAGAGAACTGTGAGTAAAGAGCATTCTCCAAGGACTCGGCGCATAGTTGAGTCCTTGGAAAAGGCTCTTTGCTCACAGTCTCTCATCATACTCAGGTGTAAAATGAGTACCTGGTCGTTAACAGCGTTGTCTTTGTCGAAAAAAAATTGTAATATCGCAAAACATGCTCTACAATAAACTGCTCATTTACTTTAAATTTTATGATGTACAAAAGAAATTTGAATAAGAAAAATGTTGGTTGTATCGTAACGAATGTGACGATTTTCCTAAAGATAGTATGCGCTTGGCTAAGAAGCTCATAACATTGCCATCCGGAAGTATAATGAACCAACGCACAAAACGGTGTGTATGCATGAACGTTTATAGTCGGGTTTATACAGTTCAGTGAGCATTACTCATAAACGCGGATGGCAAAAAACAATAACAAAGACCTGAGTGACGTCATCTGCATACTATCTATAGTAGGAAAGGAGAGGGTTAAGAACGAGGTTTTCTATCCAAAATTTTAAATATGTATTATTTTATGAGTACGCCAGTATATCCTCACACTGTATGTATACCCAGCAGTAGATAGTATGGAGATAGTCGTAAATGTTTTCAGAAGTATCCAATTTGGTAAAGTCAGTGAATTCGTCGTCCACGTCTATAATAATATATTATTGATCTTTATTGTAAAATCGATGTTTCCAGAGTGCTCGATCGATCGGTTGATTTGATGTCTTCGGTTTTGGAAGCGTTACTTGTTTAGTCAAGGCACTTGTTTAACTCTCTCTCACTCAATCCTAGAGATTGCTGCTACTTTTCAAAATTGGAAGAAAAAAATTGTATTAGAAATGAGCATGTGCCTAAATTGTTTTATTCAGCCATCATTAACATGTAAAAATGAAAAAAAAAAAAAACATTAGCGTTGATACTACGCCTATAATTTGTCTCAGAAAAATGAAATAATTAGGCATGGGGTAAATGTAACCCCGGGTATACTACGGATATAGTTTTGGTGTTAGGGTTGAGTGAGTTAAATGTGGCTCGTCTACACAATAGAGTACTATTATTGTACCTACACGTATAGATAGTATGAAGTTGACGTCACTCAGGTCTTTGTTATTGCTTTTTGCCATCCGCGTTTATGAGTAATTCTCACTAAACTGTATTGACCACACGATAAACGTTCAAGGTTACACATAGTTTTGTGTGTTGGTCCGTTATACTTCCGGTTGGCAATGTTGTGAGCTTCTTAGTCTTAGCCAAGAGCATACCATCTATAACGGCAAGACCGAGAATACGTATTGCATTATGTTGGTGTTTGCGGCCCATTTTCTCAATCCGGTGTGATGTAGAGGTTTGCGTTTGACCTTCACCCCCCCCCCCCCCCTCCCTTTCCCTCCCGCCAAAAAAGTAACAATCAGTACATGATATCAGAGAGATGAATAAAAAGGTGGAAATCTCATTTTTTTAAAAAAAGATTTCAACACACAAAAAATGGGTGGATACTATACATTTGACTACCTCCCTCTCGGTTAAGGTTCCCCGCCAGGACGAGGGGAAAATATAATATAATGCCAATCCAGAACAAAGAGAAAGATGTGTAGTTGTACTTCAGTCACGAGGCCAGTGGAACCGGAGTTTATCCCGGTTTCTATAGCGTGAAACAGACAATAGCAATTGTTTTCTATCCTTTGGCTAGGGCGCTAGTCTATCCCAAAGTACTTTCCGCCTGATCTATCAGACCCAGCTACCCAATCACTGCTGGGTGGTCTACTTCACCCGGAATCAATCTCGGTCCCTTAGCGTGTGAAGCGAGTGCTGTACCAATTGAGCTGTCGGGACCCCCGAAAGATATGGAAAGGGGAAAGAGAGGAGGACAAATGCAAGTCGAAGCCCTCGAAAGGGATTAAATTGAGTCAATGAATCTCTTTCACGTACACCCCCGCTACAATCCTGCAGTTAGAAGGGCCGGTTTTACTCTGTGGCCGACCCGCTTGAATAGGTGCTGGAAAGAAAGTATGGGAGTCAGCAGGGGAAAATCAAGGTTTAACCTGTCCAATTAAACATAATTTGCGGTGCTACCCTGTAGCTCACACCAATTGTTCCAGTCTCCCCTTAGTATAGAACCTACAGACATTTTCCCTTGGGGATGAATGTAGTGGTAGTAGCGCATGGCTACATCTCCACACAGTTAATCTCCGGTCAGTCTTTAAAGTCGTCATTGCAGTTGAGGACAGCCTCGAAACCTCCCGGCAATCTCGTCACAGGGCAGTGTAGGATTATGTGGTCTGCTGTCTCTGGCGTTCCCTGACAGTGGAGACAGTCCGCTGACTCCCTCAGACCCCATCGATGCATGTTTGCAGCAGTCCTGCCGTGGCCTGTCAGTAGTCGGATTGATGCGATCACTGTTTTCGATTGCCATTCCTAAAGCCTGGCATAAGTTCTGTTGGGTCTTTGATTACCCCACCTCCCTTGGGCATCGGCATGGCACTTGTCCAATATTCCCTCTTGGGATGAATAAAGGGAATCTTATTTATTTGAAAATGTCAAGTTAAGAAATGAAGGAGCAGGCACCGCTGTAAAATAAAGGACTGAACAAGTGAGTATGAAAGGTGCCAAAGCAAGAAAAAAAAATAGAAGAAAAAATACCATCTCAAATAATCTGTCGCGGTCTGAGGTTCGTTTTGTTTGTTTTTAAGGGTTTTACGGCGCAAGCAACGCATTAAGGTCATATCAGTATCAGCGCCAGTAAAAAGGAAGAAAATGGAATAGTAAAAAGTTGCCGAATAACAATTAAAGCACCCAAGAAAAGGGAGGAAAAAAGGGGATGGTTCAAACAGGAAACAGATGTAGATTCCAAGAGCACACTATCAGTGTACTTAGTTTGAGATCACCTAAAAGTCTCATCCAGACACAAACATAGGTCCCAACTAAGAGGAATACACTCAAATGTTTACAAATCATATATAATATGTATACAAAACATAATACGGTGCATAACAGAGAGATGATTTACAAGGAAAAAACTATCATCTCCCAAAACTAACCATACATTTGACTGGTTCCCTCTCAGCCAGGGTATCCGGCCACGGCCAGGACAAGACCAAGTAATCTCATTCCAAGACAGAAAGCAAGTTAAAAAATATAGAGGGATAGAAGACATAGTAAGTACCTCCCTGCCCATTATGGGAGGTCAGGAACCCCACCAAGACGGTCTGAGGTTCGATCTCCAGTCGAGGTCGACTGATTTTTTGGGATGGTTTTTTTCTTGTATTTTTCTTTCCTTATTTATTTTATTTCATACAAAGACAGAAAGCAATTGGAAAACAGATACAGGGGGTTAGAGGAGACAGCAAGTACCTCCCCACCCACTATGGGAGGTCGGGAACCCCACCCAGACCTAAAAGTCTCATCCAGACTCCAGCACAGGATCACTAAGAGATATACACTCAAATGTTTACAAGTTATGTTGACAACAAAACAATGACAGAGAGAAGATTTACATTGAATAAAAAAATATCACCTTCCATAATTAACACTATACATCTGACTGTTTCCCCCTCAGCCAAGGACTCTGGCAAAGGCCAGGACAAAAACAAGTGACCCCATTCCAAGACAAAACTGAAAAAATCAACTCAGAAAACAGATACAGTATAGGGGGATAAAAGACACAACAAGCGATCTCCTGCCCACCATGGGACCTCTATCGCCACATGGAGAAAGACCAGAAGGGTTGCTTCTCAAAAACAGAAAAAAATACGCAATGCAACTTTTCAAATAAAATAACTTTTTCAGTTTTATTTTTTTTTCAAAAAACGCACCTTCAAAGCTGGCGCTGTCAATTTTACAATTACATCATCTGAAAGACATCAACAGGACTGAATGAATAACACTTGACATCATGTACGGTACATGGAGGAGATGCACAAAATACATATACTCCCAAGACAAAATATATTATGTACGTAATCATAGATTGAAATATCACAGAATTTTTACAAGAAAATGTATAAGAAATGATAAATGAAAAACATAAATCATTTGTGGCCCATTACTGCTATTGTGTCTGTCGGTTCACTGCAGTAATCTGAAATAATATGTATTTAAAAATTTGGCCAGAAAGCTCGTCCTTCAAATAACCATCGATTTAAATGACTCATCTTGACAAAAACTCTCAAGCCTAGGATTTTGCGTAGGTCGATATTTGAAGGGTGAATTTTCTGATCAAAATTTTTACAAACATGTTTTCCCATCCAGAATACAGCAGTTAACTGGGAAACCAGATGTTGAGAAGTGAATTTATTATATTTAAAATCATTTCTCCTCAATAAAACAAACAATTCAATCCTCCGCTTCAAGCTCTCAACCCAATATTGTTTGAGGCCATGGATAAACATTTGCTTTATAGTCCTTGGATTACATACCAGTGCTGAAAGTGACAAAAAGTGAAAGAAGGAGGAAGATTTGAAACAACAGCCTTTAAGCTTCATTGCACAAATCCCCACTTTTGGAGCAATTGAAAACCATCAGCACTGGGAAATATTAATCATTTCTTAATTACAGGAAAATGATTTGATTGTAAAAACTATTTAGAAATAGAGACTATTTGGCAAAACCAAATGGAATGAACTCCTGTATTCGGTAATAAAAATATATATTTATTATGTTGAAAACTGACCCGACCTGCAGTCAAAAACGATTTGTAAATTGGATTTAGGAAAAATACTTTTTGGAATGATCTGCTTTTGCAAATAAATAAAAATAAATGAATAAATAAATAAATAAATAAACGACTTGTGGGACTGATTGTTAAAAGCGTGTAAGAATTGAATAAGAAAATGAATTTGACATTCGCCAAATCAAATTAATTGCTCTTCTATGGCCATACCATACCTAAAGCACTTTAATGATTACTACATATAAATACTGTCTTCTGCCACAAAAACAAAATAAAATTGTGTGTGTACTTCGGGGCTGTCAGCCTACACTATCAGTAACATCAGGATAAACTATAAAGCTAAAGGAGCACAAAGTTTTTTAATTTTCACACACGCATGTTCATCATCTTATCTTTTTCAAAATTTTTTTTTTTGCATCAGTCTTAATTAATTATGACCGAGAAACAAATCATTGTGATGAAGTTCAATAAAAACCTTTTTCTTTAAATTTGAAAATCCATTGATGAGTTGGCAGCTCTGATATTTCACTTTCAAGAGAGATAGAGAGAGAAAAATCCCTCATCAATGCAAAGTGTTTAATCCTTTTTTCACTCAAATAGAGAAAAATGCGACAATGCAATCCTCTGACGAATTCTTGCTGAACTGTTCTGTATTAAAATTTATTTCACTGTCCTAAATAATTTATTTCAAAGTGTCCGCTGTTAATAATCCAGTTACTAAAGATCTATGAAGACACACTAAGGACCAATGTGGATCAAGCCTTGATACATGAAGACAAGCTTTGCTCTCTCGAACTCCCGTTCTATTACCTAGAGAGAATTTGTCTGGGCAGACGGTTTGCAACTGATTGTTGGTAAAATGCTTCTTTCATACATGATAACAATATAAACTATGATAGGCCATTCTAAACGCGGGCTCCAATAAGCTACTGCAGGTTAACAAGCAGTGGAAAACCTGCATCACCCATATTTAAAACGTTTTAGAAAATGAGATACAGTTCAATTTGGTTTCTTTCTGAATAAAATAAAATTTTCAAGAAGCATCTATAATTTTGGTTTAAAAATCTGACTCTTTAGGAATTATCCAAATTTGGTCTGAAAACAGGATATGTAAAGAAATACGGCTGTAAAAAATGTAACATTTGACTTAAAATATCACAAAGTTATTTTGGAGAACTGCGGAAGAACCTCTACCAATGTTTTAATACTGTGAGAATCTATTTCTGGTATTATTTAGCAGCCAGCCCCTTAAGTATTTTTTTTATACTTTAGCCCATTTAAAAAAAAAAACTGACGAGGCCATAATACTTAAGTTTTTTTTAAAATGTTTTCAATTTTGTCACAGCCTCATATAGCAATTAAAAAGTGACAGATGTGCAGATTTTCATTACTGTTTTGTGCTTGATTAGTTAATTACTTGTTTTAGATTTAGTTCTCATTTATCGAACATCTCTTTTTATTTTATTTTGTAAAACTTGTATACCTAGTGTGTGCAACTGTTATATATAGGTCTTTTGGCGCTGTGCGAGTATGGTTACGATTTGTCAAGTGATATTGTAAATAAAGCGTTTGAGGTTTAGATATTTAGCGTTGTAGTAATTAATCATTATTATTATTTAGAAAACAAAACAGTCACATAACTGGGGGTTTGTTTTGTTAATTATTTTTTGTTTTCTTTTGGGGGGGGGGGGGGGGGGTAGGCAATCAATGAAATGTACCTGCACAACTAAATGACTTGCTTAAAATCTGAATACATTTCATTTCAATTTTAAAATTTTTATATGATTTCACATTGAAATTTTATGATGACTTTTTAAAAAGAAAGTGAAATGACAGCAATGGATAATGGATTATGGATATAGAATAATCAAATCAAGGCAAGAAAAACAAGAAAATCAATGTCAATCTTCTCAAGCTAAAAGTGAAAGCCCTGTCACGTGGTATCTTCAATGATTTCTGATAAATTTCGATAAATGCATTATTATTTCTAACATTTCATACATTTCAAAGACAGCACCTTGTTTTTTTTTTTAAGTGATAGCAATAGCACCTCTTAAAGTGAACCTAAAGCATAATTTTAATTTCAAGCTTATTTTATTCCAGTTTTGATCTTAAGTTCAGACTGACAATTTCCACTGTATAACTGAACTTTTTTGTTGTTGTTGGTTGTTATTATAGTTGTTGTAATTAATTCAAATGTCTTTCATTAGAAAAAGTTACTCATGTTAGTGAATAATATTGGTGTAAGTATGTGTGTGTGTATTCGTGTGTGCATTTGTGTATGTGTGTGTTTCTTCATACTTCATATGTATTCTTAAAATTGTCAAAGAATAAATGTTTGAATGACAATTAATATTGTAAAGCGCTGCTGAGCACTTATGTGGAAGTTGAGCGTTATAGGGAATGAGATTAGCGGAAGAGTAGCATCCCCTGATTGGACGTCACCGGTGGAGAAGATATTTGTAAACAAACCAACGACAAGCCAAGCGCTCCAAATAAAAATATTATTATTCATATTTCTGTATAAAAATGCATATATAATCAACGTTATGCATTTTTGTACAGAAATATGAATAATAAATTTTTTATTTGGAGCGCTTGGCTTGTAGTTGGTTTGTTTACAAATAACTCTCCACCGGTGACGTCCAATCAGGGGACGCTACTCTTCCGCTAATCTCATTCCCTATATAAATAACATCATTATTATTATTATTATTATATTATTATTATTATTATTATTATTATTATTATTATTATTATTATTATTATTATTATTATTATTATTTACATTCAAAAGGGGTAACTCTGCCTCTCGGAGAAATAGTTAATCTTTGAACCAACAACAGAGTATGTAGTTTCATTGCAGTCATTTATTTCACTTGACAATAATTCTCAAGGATAATTATGGCAATGACCAAGAATACTCAAATGCACCAAATCTGAACAAACTTAAGTTTCAAGAGTTCCCTCCGTGAGGCAAAGTGACCCTTTTTGACGGTGTGTGGAACAGAGCTTTTAAAAACTCTGTGGTAAGGAGAATGAAATTTCAAATGAGATTTGAACCATCAACAACTTGAGACAAAAGTGAATTCTGCAACAATTGCCATACTGATCCTTTCATATGAATGGACGGTTTTACTGCAACATGATTTCAGACTGCTTATTTTGTTAAGCCGCAGCATACACTTGGATGAGCAGGGAAGGGACAATCCCAGTTGCACTTCATTTGCAAGTTCCATCATCCTGTAGGAGCCTGTTCTGATGAATACGCCACCTTCACTCTGGAAAATAAAACAACAGAATTCTTTTTGTTACAGGAGATTCAACGTTCTCAACATAATATTATTACAAACTCTCTAATCTCCACTAGCTAAAGCGAGTTCTAAATTACTCTTTACTCACATTCTCTCACTGTAATCGGTTGTAAAATGAGTACCTGGCAGTTAACAGTGAATTCTCTGTCGGAAAAAAATGGTAATATCATCTAATATGCGTGCTTGATGTTGCTGTTGGTCAGGGACACACTGTAAAGCACTTTGAGCATGTTTAGTGGATATTGCGCTCTATAAAAGCTAAAGTTTTTTGGAGCTTTTTCTTTCAAATAATACAAATTTCATTTATTTCAATACAAGTATAAAATTTCAAAGGACAAAAATCTAGCAAGTTTTGTGTTGCATTGTTTAAGATTATTTTTTTTATTTCCTCTTTTCTTAAATGATGTATTTTAACTCCATACTGCATGTTCCCACTTAACATTCGTGTAAGTGCATGCGTGTCATGAACAAACAGTGCCTGTTCACACTGCATACGTGTCTAATCCATCGATTTATCAACATAGATGTCAAGACTCAAGTCACAGTTTTGATGTGGTTAAGAAAAAGGAACAAGAGAAGTAAAAGGAGATTTTGGATCCATCTGAATTTGACAGAGACGTTTATACAGCAAATGTCATCATCTGCTACCCAGGGTTTTGGGTGATGAGGATAAATGCATTGAATATATTCGAATAAGACCAGATACATTTAGAAACCTTTCGAATTTGCTCACATCATGCATAGATAAACAAAGCACAAATTTCAGGAAAGCTATTTCTGCAGATGATGTTTTTTTTGTTTTTAAGGGTTTTACGGCGCTTGCAACACATTTAGGTTATATCAGCGCCAGTAAAAAGGAAGAAAATGGGATAGTAAAAAGTTCTAGAATTACAATTAAAGCACCCAAGAAAAAGTAAGACAAAGGGGAATTGAGAACAAATAGGGATCAGATGTAGATTCCAAGAGCATACCACCAATGTACTTAGTTTGAAATCACCTACAAGTCTCATCCAGACACAAACACAAAATCCAACAAAGAGGAATACACTCAAATGCTTACATTATGCATTCAAAATAAAAATAATAATACATAACAGAGAGATGATTTACAAGGAAAAAAATATCATCTCCCAAAACAATAACTATGCATTTGACTGTTTCCCTCCCAGCTAGGACTCCGGCCAGAGCCAGGACAAAACCAAGTAATCTCATTCCGAGACAAAGACAGAAAGCATGTTGGAAAACAGATATAAGGGGATAGAAGACACAGTATGTACCTCCCTGCCCGCTATGGGAGGTCAGGATCCTCACCCAGTCTGCAGATGAACAACTGATCATAACCTTGAGGTATGTTTATACATTGAAATAAACACAGTTCAGTACGCATACACCAGTCCACTTAAACCCACATACGGAAACTTCTCCACAAACAGCTATACAAACGTTTCACATACACATTACTATACCATCTACCCTATCTACCCACATAAAGCACATTAATTGTCAAAATAAGCTTTCTAAATAATTCAATTTTTAATTTGTTTTTAAAGGTTTCTAAATTTTCACTATTTTTGGTATTGTATGAAATGGAATTCCACAACCTAGACGCTGTTGCTCTGAAGGATTTGTTGTGGAACAAAGACTTAGAGGGTACCTCTGTCATAAGATACATATTATTATCAATACATGAAATAAACTAATGTTATTTACCCGTTTGTTTTTAATGGTTTTACGGCGCTTGCAACACATTAAAGTTATATCAGCGCCAGTAAAAAGGAAGAAAATAGGATAGTAAAAAGTTCTAGAATTACAATTAAAGCACCCCATAAAAGGTAAGATAAAGGAGAATTGGTTCAAATAGCAAATAAAGATGTAGATTCCAAGAGTACACTGTCAATGTACTTAGTTTGAGATCACCTAAAAGTCTTATCCAGACACAAGCATAGGTTCCCACTAAGAGGAATACAGTCAACTGTTTACAAATCATATATATATAATGTATACAAAACATAATAGAGAGAGATGATTTACAAGGAAAAAATATCATCTCCCAAAACTATACATTTGACCGTTTCCCTCCCAACTAGGGTATCGGCCAGGGCCTGGACAAAACCAAGTAATCTCATTCCTAGACAAAGACAGATATAGGGGGATAGAAGACACATTAAGTGCATCCCTGCCCTCTATGAGAGGTAAGGAACCCCACCCAGGTTATTTACCTGATGGGTCTCCCTGCTAACATCTGTACACCTCTAGCTGGATGAAGCACTGGGCCTCCCAGATACCTCTGCCTCACTAATCTCTGCATCATGGAACCCTGTGCTGCAGCAGGGGTTTGTATCAACCGAGGCCCGAGAAGTGAAGATCCTCCAGCTCTGTGCAACACTGCTGTCCTGCGAGCTAAAGGTGGGGCTTGATACATTGAACCACCGACCACTGCTTGAGCAACTCTGTGAAAAAAGAAAAAGAAAACTTAAGGTCAAACACATTTGTATGAATAAGGGACAAAAATGTAACATTATCATGGGTAAGACAAATGTGTAAACATTGTTATTTGGATAAGATATATATTTAAAACTACAGACTAAATTGTCCTTTAATATTTTCTTTAAAATGTCCAAATAGGTAAAAATCTCTTGTAAGACTACGCCAGCGAACAAATAGTTTTTACATGAGACAAATATTCAAAATTTAATATCACAAAAATAGAACTTACAAAACCCGACTTTCTTAACAATTATCTGTAAGTCCATAATTTTGGTCTTTTTTTGGGACTGCAGACCTGCTGCTCACTTTAATCTTTTACCAAAGTTCTTAAAAGCGTTTTTTGACATCATGGCAAGAAGTGCAATGCACTGGCCAAACTTGGTTCTCTTGTGTGCATAAAATAAATATAAACTGTTTGGGTAGAATTCAGTATGTGAGGCTGTGTCAAAATGTTTTTGTAACATTAGACAAAAAGGCACCAATGTCAACTTCATCAGAAAAAAACTGTGGAAGGATTTCGGTTTCATCAGTTCCTCATGGTCAGTTTCAGAAAAATTAATCCAAATACTGATAGTTTAACACCAGCAGCACAGAAGAAATGGCTACTTTGTTCTCACTTTTTCAACACTTGAACTGCTATACTTTTGGTTGCAGACCCTCAGGTTTTTAAAATATATTTTTAACAATTCAACCATGAGAACCTAATGTAAAACTAGAGCAAGTAATTACTTTCAAATAACAATACTGTCACATTTTGGCACAGTCGCATACTTTAAATCATGACAGATCCCTTCAAAACTGGATTTTGTTGGTCACATCATACTAAAAATAGGATTTTAAAGTTAAAATGAAAACAAATTTGAAATTTTAATTTTCGACTCTTCAAGAAACTATCAAAGATATAAACATGGTTGCTTCATATATTTTAACTTCAATTTTTACCATCTAGATCACCACATTCAAAATACTGTTTTCAAACAGTGTTGTAGCCTTGACTCAAGACAGCATCGAAATGCATGGATTTCTGTATTTTCCTATAGCTCAGCGATTACAACTTATGCAACTGGCACAGAAGCAATATAAACTGATTAATCAATGTGACTTTCTGGATCACTGGCATCATCTCTATCATCAGTCGATTCTTGAAGAGGCCAAACTGGACTTGGTCGCAGTTACTTTCTTTCAGCGCCATTGGCCGCACTGTGCAGCCAAAGCAGAATCCGTTCTACTGGCCAGTGCGGCCGGTCTTGAAAGGCAAAAATTAATAATAATGTAATCCAATCCTACGTTCTACAAAAGTACTATAAATTGAACCAGTGGTATCATTTCTTTCATCAGAACATTCAATTGGGGGGGGGGGGGGGGGGGGCCTCAATCAGGTGTCAGCCAGTTTGTGACGGAAATGCGAATATAGCCTCAGCGCTGAAAGAGATAAATTGTAACAACCTGTGTCATTCATTCACCATACCTAATTCCTTGGTGCAAAGCGGTAGCTCGTGCTGCTGCCTGCTGCGATGCCAAAGCCTGAGCCTGATGTTGTCTCAAAGCTGAAGCATGAAGGGCAGCAGCCTGGGCGTGGGCTGCTATGTTTGTGGGGATGACTCGTTGCTGAACCACTGTCTGCTGAATTGTACCTCCAAGACCGTTGGTCATTGTACGTTGTTGGACCATCATGGTTTGACCGCCGTTGGTGATAGTCCTCTGCTGCACTACTGCCTGCCCACCGTTCGGTAAAGCCTGTTTTTGGAGGACGGTTGCTTGGGCTGACATGTTTCCACTTGGCCCTGCCCTCATTGTCTGTGTCTGCATGATGGTGGCTCCCCCTTGGTGCTGGGCTATGTGCATGGTGGAAGCAGACATCATGGATGCTGGGTTCAAACCTGAAGAAATTATGGGGAGATAAAAGGTTATTTCAACAACACCTAAAGAGGGTAAGCTGTTTTACTGAACTCCAATAAAAATTTATGTTATTTTTCATGGTTTAGATGAAAAGATAATAACAGTGATACAATTGAATCTCTTCAGCATCAGTTTAAATAGGTAATTTTAATATCACACTGGAAATATGTTAAAAGCTTGATCATTGATACTACTATCTGGATCAAAAAATTGTTTGTCAACAACAACAATACCAACGCCAACAACAACAAACAAAAACTTTTGGCAACAACAAAGAAAACCAAAGAAAAGGTATCTCCTGAGATTAAATTGATGATATCAAGATAAGAAGCTTAGTGGCTCCATGCATATGCATAACCTTCAAAGTTTGTCTTTTAGAGAGAATTTAATGAGGTTAGAAGCCGCAGAAAATTTGTACCAAATCTAAGTAAAATTAAAAATAAACACATGAGAGAGAGGATGTTTGCAGAGTGGACATGGCCTGATCGAGATACACATCATCAGCTATTAAAACTCTTTTGCCACTCAAGTTCCCCTATATGTATTTCAATTTCAGTCTCTGAGAAAAATAGATTTTGGAAACATGTTTTACTATAATTATGTGCTATAATATTTATAGGGAGAGAAAAAAAAGTTACCTCCTCCTGAAACTGCAAAGCTTCCTGACCCGGAAGATGGAGCAATGGATGCCAAAGCAGCCTCTCTGGATGCTTCCGTTTTGAAACTCTGGTCCCCTGTGCGGAAAACTTCATCGTGATCACTACTGTTGTTGCTTTTTTCTTCCCCAGTTGTTGATGACTGCTTCGACGAGTGATCGGATGTTTGAACTTCACATGGTGGTACATAAGGAACAAGTGCAGTATCTTGGGAACTTGACACTGGCGTTTGGGGGCATTCAACAACCGAACTGTTTTCTTCTGTTCCAGCTACTGAAGTATAGTGACTGGTCTCGTAGCTCTGATAAACATTCGAGTCTGTAGTCCTCATATCCGTTTCTGAATCACAGTTCTCAACTCCATCCGTATCCATATCTTCACTCTGGCCGGATAAGTTTTGTTTATACGAAGAAGAAACATAATCGGAGCTATAATAACAATCTTTACACGACTCGCCACTTTGTAAATTTGCGTAGCTGCCGTCTTCAAAATTTCGTGAGCTGTTTGTTGGTTGACTGTAATCAGAGTTTTCAACTTTTTCGTTAACTCTCTCTGACGTACAAGGCATTGTTTGATATTCAACAGTTTTATTAACATCAGTATTTAAATTAACACAGCCATTTGATTTGCTTTGAGGTAATAAATTTTGACTAGTTTTAGGAGTATCACAGGTGTCGTTATGGAAAGAGGCTGACGAGATCAACCCGTTTTCCTTGGAGTATGAAGTAGTTTGATAATTTGTAACATTTTCAATGTGAGAGGTGGTTGAAGTCACAGTATATGATGTGGAGGGGTGATGTGTGTGTGAGGAAGGACTCGAGTTGGACAAGTGTGATTGAGTACGAGCTGATGTCGAGTTATGATCATGATGGAAAATACTATCATTGGTATCATTGAGCAATAATGTGTCACGTTTGCAGGATGCGTTATCGACCCCATATTCAGGGTCAAGACTGTCACATGAACTACGCGTGTTGCTGTTGTGGTATATAAAATCATTATCATACCTTTTCAGGCTGTCATTTTCAGCAAAATTCTTATCATTTTCATAATCCTTTGCTTCATGAGGTGAAGGCTGGTGTGAAGATATTTTGGATTGACTGTCAGAATTGGAATTTTCAACTTGATGATCACAACTGATGTATTCATTCTTATCACTACCTAATGAATAGTGATCTTCACTAGTGTCTGTTTCTTCACCCAACATGCAGTTGGTACCAGGATATGGAGCAGAAATATCCATGTCCTCTTGCGCTCTTTCTTCTTTCAGCAAAGATGTTCCACTTTCAGAGGCACTTAAATCTGAACTGGACAACTCTGCATCTTCTTTATCATTTGTCCAAGGTGGTTTTGGGACAATTTCAAACTTTGAATTATCTGTAGTATACATGGAGTACTCCTGCCCTCTCATAGCAGGATGAATATCCACCGTGGATTTCAAGTTAGCTGCATCATCCTCAACATCAAGATCACCACTGTCAACCGCATAGACATCCTTACAAATGGGATCCTCACTGCTGCAATCCTGAGAATACGAGTAATGATAAAATAAGGTTATTTTTTATAAAAAGAAATTACACAGTATGAATTTCATGATAAGATTAAAATATCTCTACTGAAATTTATCAATATCGATATTTTCATAATCATGAATATAAGTAAATACACTTTATAATAGCACTGAACAAAACAATATGAAGGTACCAGGCAAACACATCAAAACATTCCATTCTGTCATTCTCTCAATCAGTTCCAAGCTTTCATCAAATGCGATTTGTCATTTAAAACCCAAATAAATGCAGACAAAGTCCATTTAAAATATTCGATTGGCAAATTCAGCTTCCAAAGGGGATGGGAAAATAAAGTGGGAATAAAGAAGACATAATCTTATAGCGGTCCATTCCATGTCAAGAACTGTCATTGATTGGCGAATCATTTTATAGTAAAAGTATAGTACAAGATTTTGCCTGGGATCTCATGTCTATCTGGTCTCTAGGATCAAATCACACTATATAAAATAATGAAACACCCTGTTAAAAGGTTGATAAATGTAACTGTGAAAAGCCTTTTATCATTCAAAAATAAAACAAGTGGAGTGTAGGAGTGATGGCTTCTGCTCTTGTGTTGTCTCAACAGGGTAAGCGATTTCAATTGACGAAGAATTTAGATGAAATAAATATTCGTCAAAATGTTTGAATCTGATAAAAGAAAGTATGATGGAAAAAATTGAGGGTCTTCAGAGTACGTAACGTAGAAAGTTTATTATTTGCAACATGCATGATGAACCTTAAAATGCTGTTTATATTTTTATCTAATATACATTTTTTGCCACCAAACATCAAACTGTGGGTTATCGACCTTTGTTTGATGTCAACATCATAATTTTTAGTACAGACACTATCATCAATCGTCACACCTTGCATTTCACTAGCTATGATTTTATTTCTCTCTGCACTACGGACAATATGTTAAATATAATTAAGAGGATTACAGATTGCTTTGTCAGATTAATAACTTCACAATAGTGGATATCCATTATGGAACCGATACTACTATTACATAATCACACAATTTTACCCAAGGATGACCATAAACCAGCGTGACCCAAACTGATATTTGCAAAATCATATCCATTTATTGTTTTCCCAGTCCGAGTTCAAGTGTATTTGCATCATACGCACACCCATGTGTAAGTAACGTAAACAGGTAAAAATCTACATTAAGTAATATTTTGAAATTATTTATTCAGACTCAGAAATGTTATGATCATTTTTTATAAGGCATGTCTATATAAATAAATAGGATAGCAGTCGAGTTCTTCAAATGCTTCATAGTACTTCTCTCCTGTTAACTCAAGAGTCATTTTCTCTGGAGTTGGAAAAAAAAAAAAAAAAAGGGGGGGGGGGGGGGGGGGGTTCCACGACAAAATTTATTCCTTAAGACAAATATTACCAAAAACAGGGACCCCAATTATTATTTTTTCCTTCAGTAACATTTAGAATTAGGCTGTGATCGCGTAGCACAAACCAAATAGAATTACATACATTATTCAAAGCACATGATGCAGCTGTTACCATAGATGAAATGAAGATAGCAAAAATCACAAGAGATGTCAATCTTACAAATCAGAAATGTGTGTGTGTGTGTGGGGGGGGGGGGGGGGGGGGGAAGAGGACAATCCAGTGCAGTCCCTATTTCATAAGTAAAATTGAAGGCCAATTACTGTCATGACAATGTATAAATATAGTCAGTTCGTATATTCAGAGCTATTAGGCCCATAGGGCCAGAGTTTATCCTGGTTTCTATAGCGTGAAATGGACAAAAGCAATTACTTGCTAATTTTTGGATAAGACACTTGTGTATCGCAAAGTACTTTCCACTAGATCTAACAGACTCAGCTATTCACTTCATATTAATAAAAGTAAAATGGCAGCTTGACCAAAATACACAATTTTCTATTCAACAGCATGTGGGCTTGTTGTCTGTCCATTTGATCTCCCTTTCATCACTTTCAATAGAAAATATCCACCCCCCACCCTAGCCCACCCAATGTGTCATTTTCTTTATCATCAGGGGTTTCGATTTTTACACTTTCTACAGCTCCAAAAAGTTCTGTACAAAATCAATATTGTATGAATCAATACGAGTGAAGATCTTTTGAAAAAGGCTGATTGACAGCAAATTTCATCAAAATGACAACAAATTTCATCAAAACATCATTCATTTTTTGGGTATATCCGTTCCCATCTAAAAACAAACGCAACTTTAATTCCTCGCTTACCTTACTGATCCCCGCAAAATTATTTGTAAAAAAATAAACAAAAAAAAAAAAAACAACAGAAAAACTGTCTCTTGTCAAACACCAATATCAATATCTTCATGAGAGTTAATTTCAGAGATTTTCGGAGATTCAAACTGATAGAAGAGCTGTGTGTTTTAAAGTTATGAAAACTATAAGTCCCATTACAAACCAGAGCACAGACGATGAACATAGAATATTTAACATAAGAAAAGCAAAGTAAAAAAAAAAAAAAAAAACATAGAGCCACACTTCCACATGTGTACTCTAATTGTGAGTGTAGAAATAGAAATATCTGTCTTAGAATACAGTTACCTTCTTTACGAGTATCAGACTGTTACCTCAACCTCAGCATCCACAGCTTTCATGCCAAAAGGCAAGTCGAAGACCCCCAGTCACTGATGACAGCTTGTTAGAGTTCGCTTGTTGATTTCTTGTATTAACTATCAAGAATGCTTGTAAGAAGAGAGTGACATGTGTAACAGAGCATAACGCAACAAAGCCATCTTGTTAAAAATAGAGCACCGTGACACTCAGTCACAATTACAAAGCTGCATCTTAAGCTGTGTTCATAAAGAGGGTTTTATCCTTTTGAAGGCCTGGTACTAATCTAACATCATCTTCTATTATTGAACCTCACTCTTTTCACTAGGAGAGCAATAAAAGTGATGCTGCATGTGCTCTTTTACTGCTCTCTTGGTGAAACAGTTTGGTCTGCAGTAATAACAAAATAGATGGGAGGAAATTCTTAAATTTAGTCAATAGTTTCAGCTAATTTATTTATACAGATTAAGACACAGCTGTGTACACGAATGGTTATGATGGTAAGAAAACGGATTAAAACACAAAGAGATCCCAATTTACATCTCCCATAAACCCTGTTTCCACCCCCCATCCCTTATATGCACACGGGAAATTGTGTAACGACACATATATTTTTTTTTAAAAGAATCAATATATATACAAAATACAGAAAGGCAAAGGTCCAAAAATTCTCAGAGCATGGAGGAAAGAAAAAACATTTCATTTTTAAGTGTTTAATATTTTTCAATCTCAATTAAAATTTGCATAATTTGCAGCATTCAAATTTCGATGTCATAACTACAAAATTCCTTTACTCGCCACTAACGCATAATAGATTGTCAGGACGCAAATTATAATGAGAATCAAACTAAATAGCAAGCAATTAAGAAAAGTCAAGATATATCATAATGAAAATTCCCCGTTCAAAAAAAAAAATCCTTTTTTTAAAACGGAACTAGACCAGGAGTATATCACGTCGTAAGTTTGTTCGTTACAATAGGATAAAAACCGAAGTTGAGAAGTGTCTCCATTATACTCGGAAATCGCAATTCACAATTTGTCAGTTAATCCTGGAGCAATGTTATTTTATTATATGAAAAGGAAAAGACATTTGATATCTTACCATTTAATACAAGAGAACAGAAACTGCAATGCAAACTTTAGCTTCAACAACTCAGTCAAAATTGTTTAGACTTGAGTTGTATAGTTGTTTAAAAGACAATTCAAATTCTGCGTATTTTGTGATTTGTCCACATCGATATCCATCCCATGTTTTTTTTAAATGTTTTCTAGTTAAATTTACAGTGCCGATGTGTTGCCAGATTAATTTGCATGCACCCACAGACTATTACCCGACCAATTTTGATCGTTATTGATCAAAATATTTGTCTCGATCTGTGTTAATTTCCAAAATATTGAGGTTCTCCACTAGTTTATTTAAATAAATTGACAAAGATAGATACACATCAAAATAGTCAGAACCAAACGTCCATTCTTGCTCTTGAGCAATAAAATGATGGGCATAATACAAGTGCTGCCTCGATGTAGGTACCACAAGAGACAAATTATAAATATTTAAAATTTATTTTTCTTAATATATTCATAAAGCATTCTGATAGTCATGGAAAACACTTTTTAAATTTTTAAAATCCATACATAAATAAGAAATTGAGAGCAAATTCATTTTTCAAGAAGAATTTTTTGGCTTGCTAACTGATGTAAGAAAATGTTCCAACTTTGACGTCATGTAACTAACCCCTAAAAAGATTTATCATACTTGTGAAACACATTTTTAAAGCAAAGTGAACAGGTAAATAAAATATTACAAGATTTGAACCAGACACAATTTTTTTTCCTAAATCGACAATCTGTTGAAATTCCCCCAAAACACTCGCGAAAGTATGTTTTGGTCTCCAGGCATGACGAAATAGCATATTCAATATACTATATAAACATAATGCTCATACAAAATGACATGTAATTCACGTCAACAGGTAGAGAGTACTCCTGGGAAGAGATCCAATTTTTTTCAGACATTTTCTTCAAATAGTCTTTGAAAGATAAAGTAGTAAACATCAGGAAACACGCAATTTTGCATGTTGGCAGAAAAATAGCTAAAGCACAAGCAAAACTTATAAAAGATTAAATATCTCTCAAGATAATGGAGGTAGAAGAAAATTATCACATGCTATAGGAAACCAGACCTGCTGAATTAAAAAATCATCTTAACTTTTTGGTAATGTCAATATTTCCTTCTCAAAACTCAACATGAAATCATGAATGATAAGCACAATGTTCGAACCAGCAGCATAAAATAATAAATCAACCTCTTAAGACACCCCTATAATCACAAGACATCATGTTTTTACTACAACGTCTGTTTTCACTTCCATTCTACTTTATGGACTTGTCTGGTACTGGTAATTATATTGCGTGGTTTTGCTTTGGCCCTCTCCGGGATCCTTAACCGAAAGGGTGCAGTAAAATGTATTATTCCTCTTATGGGGGATGGTTTTTCCACTGTAAATCGTCTCTTTGTATATTATTAGGTGGGTATCTATATATTATATGTTGGCAGTAGAGTGCTTTCCTCTTATACTGGATCATGCACTTGTGCCCAGCATGTGTGTCTTTTGTGCCCTCAACTCCCTATCACTCCAAAGTCTTTAAGCGTATCCTGATTTCTGTGTTACTGAATGAAATGCTACCCTTTAGATAGGACGCTAGTCTGAAATAAAGTACTTTCCGCCACACACACCCTAAAGACCTAGCCGATCAACATGATGATTAACATACCTTTGCTTGAGAGGCACGTATGGTACGAATTGAGACATCACAAATCTCACCAAAACCAAAACTGAAGAAAAGATCTCTTTATTTGCTTCTTTTCTCGTCTTAAATTTATATCTCTTCCCGATTTAAAACAAAAACATACAAAAGAATAATATACAAACAAACAAAAACAAATAAATAGACGCCATCCTATTATCCATTTTGATCCAGTTTTTAGTGGCTCAAAGAGTGATTATTGAACTTCTACAGATAAACTGCTTCATTATCCACCAGCAACTCTTATTGTTCCAATACATAGTCTATCACTATCATGAAAGCATCAGAAAAAAAATTGTTAGAAAACATAGTGGCACTTCGAAGTCTTCTTTCTTACAAGTACCACTTTTCCCAAATAAAATAAACAATATCAATGCTTTTTCAATTTTCTAACATTCTAACACATTGGGACGAATCATTGTGTATCTTTTGTCTATTTATAAACTACAAGTAGTGGGTATTCCTATGCAATTGTTTTAAAAACGACATTAAACCTTCGACCGTAAAAACCTACTTCAGCTCTAACGATGTTAAACAATCATTTTGTTATAGCAACAACATGGCCGCCATGAGTGGAGAGTGAGTGTATAAATTCGTCCTTTGTTATTTGTTTAGCAATAAATAAACGTCAAGAGACAAACCAGAAATGAAAAAAAATTACATGTATAAATTGATAAAAACAAAACGTCGTTCAATGAAAACAAAGGCTAGAAAGTCTTCCAAAAAAAGATTACAGGTTAATAAAAACCGGAAAAATGATGGGTTTATGTAGGCTGTTCGATCATTAAAACATACCCACTTACCGACTTATCAATTGAAATAACAATGTTTATCTTATTTATTTTGTTTTAAACCATCTAAAACATAAACTATGAAGGTACTTTAATAAAATATTCATGTGGTTTTCGTGAACTCTATTCTTTTTGTCAATAATTTGAGATCTCATTCTCACGGCATTTTGAGTGCTGTTACAAACTACAATGCAGTGTAAAAATAAATCCGATAACACCTAAAGCTGAAGTCAAGGATTCGGTGGGCTTTTTAAAATTGTGATACCCCGGCCATTAAACAACCCTCATTAAAACAAATTGGTAGAAATAGAGATAAGATGTTTGTCTTTTAGACAGACTCGGTTCAAATTTTATATCAATAAAATGTCAGGATTTTTAGCTGATGTAGTTTTAAACAGCATTTTTGAACCTTTAATGCTCATTTTTTATTTTTGAAGTAGTATAGGAATATAAAGCTGAACCTTCCTCTTTAAGACGATACCAAATTTAGCCCTGTACGTTTTTTAATGGCCGAAGTATTAATGGTTGAATGGCCCAGTTTAAAATCAGTCCTTTTCTCGACGTGTGAGACGCAAAATATATAGGTTTTTTTCTGCCACAAAAATGACATCTATTGAGGTACCTACTCGATGGCAGATGCAGTACCCTGAACGCAAATCATCGGAGTGAAATGATAAAATAAAGATTACCAGAAGTTATGAATGCCCCAACCAGGAAATGGTTTGATTTATCACCGATATTTTTCTATACCTATACAAGTTATTAATTTCACTAGAATAGAGAGCTTGGCCATTGGCTAAGAAAAACTCATTAATTCAAAGAGGCTTAATACTATTATTAATAATAGATTAAACCATTATCTACACAAAGTATTAAGAGCATCATTGAAGAACTATTTAAAAAAAAAAGATTAAGAAAAATAATAAAAAATCAAGACACAAAACAAAACAAACAAAAGATTAAATTCGCATGCAAGCTAAATTATTGTCTTCCTGGCACTTTGAAAAGATCAACGTTGCAGGAAGGATGAGAGAGAGAGAGAGAGAGAGAGAGAGAGAGAGAGAGAGAGAGAGAGAGAGAGAGAGAGAGAGAGAGAGAGAGAGAGAGAGAGAGAGGGAGGGGGGGGGAGGGAGAAAATGGGAGAGGGAAGAATATAGTTTTGGTCTAAAAGATGCAAAGAGACAACACGGAATTATCCGGACATGTTCATACATACCTGCAAGCGAGTGAACAACAGTTGAAGGTTGAATTGTGAAGATCACTAATAATATGCAAGAGCAGAGCATCTAGTCTCCATTGATAAAAAAGTTATCCCGTCCCAGAGATGTCCCGTCTTCCAATATTAGACAGCAAATTAAGATAAATACTGGACAAAAAATAAGCTTTCCTTAAATAAAGATATCGCAAATATAAATGACACTGTAAGATAAGATTGATACAGCTGTTGCTGAGAGGAGTTTGTAAAAAGTAAAGTAAGCGAGCGCTGTTGATAAATTATTTCGGATGAGGCTTGTTATATTTAAAATTCAATGCGAAGCTGAAGTCAAAGATGTGAGCAATGCATGCAGCTGAAACTTTCTTTCATAAGTCTGCAATTCCTATAAATTTTAAACAAAATGATAAGTGATTGGCACGGGTTCAGATAACAAAATTTTCCTCAGGTTCGGATAAGAGAAAACAACATATCTCACAAATAAAATCGACACCATGTCATTATGTATATCGCAAAAATTATGCCGACGGTCAATTGCAATTCTCGCTCTTGGTTTTTCATCTTTTTTGTATATGGCACGTTGCAAATTGAATGAAGATCCATCCCATGGTATAAAACCCCACTCCAGCCATGACCTTCATGTTTCGTGTGACCACAAAGGCTGTGCTCCGGTCCCCACCCCCCATCCCCATAAAATACAATTGTAATCAACCAGTTTTCACACCTCAAATCCATTTTGAAAAGTAAAAAAAACAAAGAAAAATTCCATGTTACAAGACGCATAAAAATATTTCTCTGAACCTGTGGAAGAAAATGGAGAAAAAACTGGAAATATATAATATAATTATAATATTTATTTAAAATTTCCAGTCGACACAAATGTCACTGACAGTTAAAATGTTATAAAAATGTTTTTGTCAGTCTCTTGGGCGAATCAATGTGAAAATGACCAATAAAAAAGCAAAGCACGCAAATATCTTGTTATACCTTCAAATAAGCCTTCTCAAAATGCTCTAATACCAACTATAATTTGATCGTATGGCACAATTAAAATTCAGGTTTTAAGTAGGCAACTGGTTTTTCTGTATCAAAATAAAATATTTCGTTTGGTCAACTTCTTAACATTGTCTCCTCCAGAGTCCGGTTTGTATATTGTTTATGTTTTGAGAATTTTATTGCAAATTCAAAACCTCCCCGATCCCTGGGGGGTATATTTGCACCTTTACTTTGCATGTCAATCTTAGCGGCTTTGTCTCCACAACCTCCTCTGGAAATTCTGTCTTGTATTCCCCTGAGCCAGGCAAAAAGACATAATTCCTTTCATATTTTTGTATTCTTTGGAAAATGGAAAAAAAAAAATTCTACTCAATCTTCAAACACTCGATTTTTATTTTTTCTACTAAAATAAAATAAATCTCTAAAATAAAATAAAGAAAAAGGAAAAGAAAAAGAGCATCAACTAAGTTGGTAGAAGCCAGGATCAGTTTTCGTAAGCTGGCGTACATTGGAAGAAGTTTTTTTTCTCTATTTGAGCATTTATGATTACAATTACAATGACCCTCAACTTGTCAAGAAGGTGAGAATAGGGTGGTTTTTTTTTAATTAGTTCAATAAGTATATATTAAGGTAACCCCCAACTTGAACTAAGATAACAAAAAAAAACTTTTTTCACCCTATTTTGACAAGTTGGGGGTCATTGTAATCAAATCTTCTAAACTGGAGTGAATGGGAGGGGGGGGGGGGGGGGAAGAAAGAGAGAGAGAGAGAGAGAGAGAGAGAGAGAGAGAGAGAGAGAGAGAGAGAGAGAGAGAGAGAGAGAGAGAGAGAGAGAGAGAGGGGAGAGAGAGAGAGAGAGAGAGAGAGAGAGAGAGAGGAGAGAGAGAGAGAGAGAGAGAGAGAGAGAGAGAGAGAGAGAGGAGAGAGAGAGAGAGAGGAGGTAAGAATTAGCATCACCTGAGTCGGGGGAGGAGAGTCTGTATATACATATATCGAAATCATTTGATTATTCTTAGACGATTATTGACCAATATCAGGAATTACATTGACCAGAGAGCAGAAAGACGGAGTCGACCAGATCCATAAATTATCTATTTCTGTAAAAAATTGGATAACATCATCTTATTCTTATATCTACAATAATACAAAAAGGTAAAAATAAAAACTAAAAACTATTTGCTTATTTACCACATTCATCATTCGGTCGATATCACTACTTATCTGACCAGTATTTGAAGAGGAATAGAAACAAATAAAAAAAAAGAATGGGGGTGTTATTATTTATAATACATTTCCAGTCTGTCTGTAGTATGACTATCCAACAGTCTTTTTTTTTTTTTTAAACTCTCCTCCATCACGAGGAATAGTAAGTTTCCATAACACTAAAAACTATTTGTTTATATACCACATTCATCAATCGGCCGATATTACTATTTATCTGACCTGTATTTGAAAAAGAATAGGAACTAAAAAAAGAAAGGGGGTGTTATAATTCATAATACATATTCCAGTTTGTCTGTAGTAGGACTATCCAACAGTCTTTTAAAACTCTCCCCATCACAAGGAGTAGTAACAATTTCCACCGGAGACTGAAATTTATGAGACAGGAGACAGAGAGAGGGGGGGGGGGGGAGGAGAGGGAGAGTCATTAAGAGATAGGAGCGAGGGGTAGGAGCTAATCAGCTTTTCCCGTATCGCCAAAGGAAATGTGAAAAGTGTTATCTATGCTGTGAAATCAGATTATAACTTTTCATATCTTTTTTACCAACCTATTAAAATAATTTGGTTATTTGTAACAGAAGGTGTAAATACATAACACTTATAAAACTTAAAATCCTTGTCAGGAAAGCATATAGGCCGCTGGGTCTTTCCTCTAATTGACGGCTTATTATGCCATTTCACATGTAAGATCTATATTCAATAAAATGGGTCCAGAATTATTCAACTTCTTTCTTCTTTCAGCTTATCCCACATTTTGCAGGGTTGCCATAATGAAAGCCACATCTCCATGCAACTTGGTTAATAGCATCCAGAATTTAAAAAATATCCTCTGCTAACAACATGTCTCAAAATAAAAGTGAACTTTCGAAATAAATCCAGCGATATACTATCAAATAATGTATAATTTAACCACATAAAAATATTTGGGTTTAGTTTAAGGACAACTGGGCTATTCTGCATTATAAAAAGGTTAATTTGATGCAATTCTGTTGTTTTTGTTTTTTTTTTCATATTAGACCATAATATAAAAATCATTATTTTTTTTAAACGGGTTACATTGACTTGACATTGCGTCGTTAAACGAAACTTGCTAACTTGGGCGCTTATTTTAAAGTTAAAGTGAGAGTATTTGGACATGTGAGTTTTGAAAATTCATAAGATAGCCCACTTGCCCTTAATACCGTCCAAATCAAATTGTGCAATGTTCGCAAGTAGAGCCAACTTACCCATCTTTTGACACTTTTGCCAAGCGGCTCAGTACATTTATTAATAACACTGGGGCATTTGAATTTTCATTTACGTAATGTGATTCAATGCCTTAAAATGGTATTATGTAGGGGTGATTAAGGTGTTGAAAAATTAATTTATTGCGATAAATACAAGATTGGACTGTTTTTAACGAGTTTCAAAGAAAAAGAGTATATATAAATATAGAAAAGTGAGTGGAGCAGGCACTTATGTTGGTAACAACAAGATATGAAGTGAGTAGAAAAGTGCCAGAAGACAATAGAGAATAAAAAAATTTTTCCGCGGCGGTGGTGGGGTTTGAACCTGCGACCTTATTGGTACGACAACTCCGCCTGGCAGGTGAGAGCGTGGCTCTACCGTGTGAGCTATCCACGAACACAAAATATTTGTTTCAAACCCAAAGTCATTTCTAGATCCCTCTCTCACCCACTTCTTGAGATCGCCGATTCGTTCACCACCATCGCGAAGTAATTTTGACCAGCAGTTAAGCTTAATAGCCAATATTCTCATCACAAACATATAACACAGAAACGATTGAGACATTGAGTATGCTCCGGTGAATTTTTAATTCAGAAAAGTGAGTGGAGCAGGCACTTATGTTGGTAACAACAAGATATGAAGTGAGTAGAAAAGTGCCAGAAGACAATAGAGAATAAAAAATTTTTCCGCGGCGGTGGTGGGGTTTGAACCTGCGACCTTATTGGTACGACAACTCCGCCTGGCAGGTGAGAGCGTGGCTCTACCGTGTGAGCTATCCACGAACACAAAATATTCGTTTCAAACCCAAAGTCATTTCTAGATCCCTCTCTCACCCACTTCTTGAGATCGCGATTCGTTCACCACCATCGCGAAGTAATTTTGACCAGCAGTTAAGCTTAATAGCCAATATTCTCATCACAAACATATAACATAGAAACGATTGAGACATTGAGTATGCTCCGGTTGAATTTTTAATTCAGAAAAGTGAGTGGAGCAGGCACTTATGTTGGTAACAACAAGATATGAAGTGAGTAGAAAAGTGCCAGAAGACAATAGAGAATAAAAAATTTTTTCCGCGGCGGTGGTGGGGTTTGAACCTGCGACCTTATTGGTACAACAACTCCGCCCGGCAGGTGAGAGCGTGGCTCTACCGTGTGAGCTATCCACGAACACAAAATATTCGTTTCAAACCCAAAGTCATTTCTAGATCCCTCTCTCACCCACTTCTTGAGATCGCCGATTCGTTCACCACCATCGCGAAGTAATTTTGACCAGCAGTTAAGCTTAATAGCCAATATTCTCATCACAAACATATAACATAGAAACGATTGAGACATTGAGTATGCTCCGGTTGAATTTTTAATTCAGAAAAGTGAGTGGAGCAGGCACTTATGTTGGTAACAACAAGATATGAAGTGAGTAGAAAAGTGCCAGAAGACAATAGAGAATAAAAATTTTTTTTCCGCGGCGGTGGTGGGGTTTGAACCTGCGACCTTATTGGTACAACAACTCCGCCCGGCAGGTGAGAGCGTGGCTCTACCGTGTGAGCTATCCACGAACACAAAATATTCGTTTCAGTTTTCTAGATCCCTCTCTCACCCACTTCTTGAGATCGCCGATTCGTTCACCACCATCGCGAAGTAATTTTGACCAGCAGTTAAGCTTAATAGCCAATATTCTCATCACAAACATATAACATAGAAACGATTGAGACATTGAGTATGCTCCGGTGTATGGGGTGAATTTTTAATTCAGAAAAGTGAGTGGAGCAGGCACTTATGTTGGTAACAACAAGATATGAAGTGAGTAGAAAAGTGCCAGAAGACAATAGAGAATAAAAAAAAATTTTCCGCGGCGGTGGTGGGGTTTGAACCTGCGACCTTATTGGTACGACAACTCCGCCTGGCAGGTGCTCCACTCACTTTTCTGAATTAAAAATTCACCCCATACACCGGAGCATACTCAATGTCTCAATCGTTTCTATGTTATATGTTTGTGATGAGAATATTGGCTATTAAGCTTAACTGCTGGTCAAAATTACTTCGCGATGGTGGTGAACGAATCGGCGATCTCAAGAAGTGGGTGAGAGAGGGATCTAGAAATGACTTTGGGTTTGAAACGAATATTTTGTGTTCGTGGATAGCTCACACGGTAGAGCCACGCTCTCACCTGCCAGGCGGAGTTGTCGTACCAATAAGGTCGCAGGTTCAAACCCCACCACCGCCGGGAAAAATTTTTTTATTCTCTATTGTCTTCTGGCACTTTTCTACTCACTTCATATCTTGTTGTTACCAACATAAGTGCCTGCTCCACTCACTTTTCTGAATTAAAAATTCACCGGAGCATACTCAATGTCTCAATCGTTTCTATGTTATATGTTTGTGATGAGAATATTGGCTATTAAGCTTAACTGCTGGTCAAAATTACTTCGCGATGGTGGTGAACGAATCGGCGATCTCAAGAAGTGGGTGAGAGAGGGATCTAGAAATGACTTTGGTTTGAAACGAATATTTTGTGTTCGTGGATAGCTCACACGGTAGAGCCACGCTCTCACCTGCCAGGCGGAGTTGTCGTACCAATAAGGTCGCAGGTTCAAACCCCACCACCGCCGCGGAAAAAAATTTTTATTCTCTATTGTCTTCTGGCACTTTTCTACTCACTTCATATCTTATATATAAATATAACTGCCTAAAGAGTGGAAAATAGAACATTCTTATTTTTTATCATTTTAATTATTCGATATTTACGTCATCCGGACATAATACCAGATTTGACCCAGTGGATTACAATCAGTAATCAGCATGTGTAAATTCCATACCTACCCATAGTTACCAATAGAAAGATACTTGGTCGCAACTTGACAACTTTATGGACTGCACGGACAGCAACTGATGAAAGCATTGTTACTGTTAGTTATTGTAAAAGGTTATTGATATAGTAGAATCCTGATGTCATCAGGATGGAAGAACGAGAGCACAATTCCTGTTACATCTGATCTCTGTTGTATCGGACATGCCAGGAAAATAGTAGTAGTAGTAGTAGTAGTAGTAGTAGTAGTAGTAGTAGTAGTAGTAGTAGTAGTAGTAGTAGTAGTAGTATGTAGTTAGTAGTAGTAGTAGTAGTAGTAGTAGTAGTAGTAGTAGTAGTAGTAGTAGTAGTAGTAGTAGTAGTAGTAGTAGTAGTAGTAGTAGTAGTAGTAGTAGTAGTAGTAGTAGTAGTAGTAGTAGTAGTAGTAGTAGTAGTAGTAGTAGTAGTAGTAGTAGTAGTAGTAGTAGTAGTAGATAGTAGTAGTAGTAGTAGTAGTATAGTAGTAGTAGTAGTAGTAGTAGTAGTAGTAGTAGTAGTAGTAGTAGTAGTAGTAGTAGTAGTAGTTAGTAGTAGTAGTAGTAGTAGTAGTAGTAGTATGTAGTAGTAGTAGTAGTAGTAGTAGTATAGTAGTAGTAGTAGTAGTAGTAGTAGTATGTAGTAGTAGTAGTAGTAGTAGTAGTAGTAGTAGTAGTAGTAGTAGTAGTAGTAGTAGTAGTATGTAGAGTAGTATAGTAGTTAGTAGTAGTATAGTAGTAGTAGTAGTAGTAGTAGTAGTAGTAGTAGTAGTAGTAGTAGTAGTAGTAGTAGTAGTAGTAGTAGTAGTAGTAGTAGTAGTAGTATAGTAGTAGTAGTAGTAGTATGTAGTAGTAGTAGTAGTAGTAGTAGTAGTAGTAGTAGTAGTAGTAGTAGTAGTAGTAGTAGTAGTAGTAGTAGTAGTAGTAGTAGTAGTAGTAGTAGTAGTAGTAGTAGTAGTAGTAGTAGTAGTAGTAGTCATTGTTTTTAAAAACTAACGGTCTTTAAGAATCGCCATTTTTGTTCCTTATCATAACAGATAAATTTTACCTTAGAAGCAGAGGATGAAAAAAAAAAAGATTAAAAAAAAAAAACTGATATCGCTGGACCCCTTTTATATCTGTGTCTGTTGTATACAACAGAATCATGGCTTCATTCCAACGGAGATTATAGAAACAAAACTGACTACTCCAAAGAACATTTTAACATTGATTAAAGCAAAAACCAAGAGAAGTATAGGGAGATATCTGTATTATGAACACAAAATATATACTATAAAAGAATTCCTTTGAAACACTTGGAAGACTGGGAGTGTATTTTGAAAATATATGTATACACATTTGCCCATATTACAAATTTTACTAAGAAAAATATCATGATCTCTTGGAATGCTACAAGGATCAACAATCGATCAAAAACTTATTTTTGGTGATTATAATAACAAATTTGAAAACACCGCATTAGTAGCTAGCTAGAGCACCAATGCCATTAGCTATACTTACACATAGCTATAATCAACCCATCACTACTCGCAATACACAAGAAAAGTCAAACGTTGGATTGGGTAATGAACACAAGGATGTCCATCAGACGACTATACTTTAGAAATGTTCAAGAACAAACCAAAAAAAGGAGATAACATTGATATTGATAGAAAAAAAGATCGATGACATCAGCTTAGTAATAATTGAGCTCAAATTAATCCTGAAATTTTTTATGCAGAAGGCAAATGTAACAAAGAACTAACAAAACTCCTACAGGCATCAATAGAGTAATGCAAGGCCATAAAACTATCAATGGATGCCCCTTCACAACATCAAACTCACAAAAGCCAATAGAAAGGAATAGTACTCATCGGGGAACATTACATCTAAGAAGCGAAAGAAAAAAGTTATCTTCTCTGGAGCACTAGCTTCTGTAGCCAAAACATAGCCAAGAGAGAAAATGTGAGTCTTTCTAAAGCGTCATAATCTCGGAGCAGAATCAATGAGAAGTATTCTTAAACTATTTCCAAGAGAAAAATCATAAGTTACCTGGACAACATCACCTGTGACTTACCATTATTCTTTTGAAAAAAAACCCAGTCTTTTTCCAATGCGAGGAGGAAGTCTAGGATGTGATAAAAACATCGGTGGCAAATACTTGCTGTTTGGACCCACTCACTACCCAGTAACATAATCGTTAACAACTTGCTTGGATACGCTCTTACCTTTAACTTCTCTTGATCATTGATGAATCTTTTCAACGATGAATTATGCCTCATTGTTTTCAATTGGCCAGAACTGCATCTTTATTTATTTCTTTTTTTTTTCTTTTTTTTTAAAATCTTATTTGCTCCCCTTTCCCCTCCCACCTCACCTTCCAAATCCCAAATCCGTTTGTTTTTTGGGGTTTTTTTTTTTCTTTTTGGGTCATGAAATGCCTGAAACTCCTTCAAAAGGCAAGTCCGGTTTTACCATCAAACTCAAACAGAACATAAAGAAAACAACGACTAGTAAAAGAAAAAAAGTAAAAAGAGAGAGAGATAGAGAGAGAAAGAAAAGGAAAAAAATAAATAAATAAGAAAAGAAAAAAAAAGAGAGAAAAAAAAAGAAAAGTAAAAGAAACACTTTAATATAATAATAATAATAATAATAATAATAATAATAATAATAATAATAATAATAATAATAATAATAATAATAATAATAATAATAATAATAATAATAATAATAATAATGGACGCTACTCTTCTTCATTCTTTCTCCACAGCCAAAACATCGAAATCAAAAGGTTAACCCCCCCCCCAAAAAGTGAAATAATTTTAATGTCAGAATATAGAGCTAAATAGAAATGGATTATTTTTTATCTGCTAACAAATAAATACGGTTACGAATTATCAGATGTGCGTTAAGACAACGACAACAACAGTACAGACGACTACATACATTGGCAACATTGGCAACAACGACAACAGCAACAATTTACAACAGATATCAGTATCAGTCAGAGATCTACTGTTGGTAGATTTGTAATTGCTGGGAAGTTCCGAAAAGAATTTTTCTCCCATAACCAAACAATACAATATACAGTTTTCAAGAAATTTATTCTAAACATCATAGGATCACAGGAAAACAAATTACCTGGAGTCTTAAAATTTAAGTTTAAGGCAGCACTTGGCAGACAAACATATAGAACTTCCAAGCACATTTTGTTTTTCAAGAAATGTTTTCGTCTCAAAATTCTAAAAAAAGGCATTTCTTTTAATATCTTTATTTCAATTTGCTTTTTCCTGCAAATGTATTCTCAGCGCTTTACTTAGTCAAATCACTTTTGGTCAATGGAAATGGATGAATTAACTTTCTTTCGATGTTTTAAAGTTTAGGTTTAAGGATTTCATTAGTCATTCAGTCATGGTTTGTTTTTTTTTTGGTGCATATGAGTGAATTTTCCTTCCAGCATGATGCTTAAAGTTTTAATCTTTGGAGTTGATGCTAGAGTCTGTACGAAAGAGGTGAAGGGACCAATTTTAGTCCATTCAATTTATCAACAGTGTCTCCATCGAGTTCATCTAACATTTTACGATCAGAATACGAGCCTTAACGCTTACCAAATCAAAACATAATTTCTTTCCACCCATTTACAGATAGCTTAGTTCAAATCTAAAATATTTCAATCTGAACAAGTGTCTTACCAAATCCAAGTACAAAAATGAACTGACAAAAAGATATATGCTTTTTTACCAGCTCAGATGTTCGTATAATCTGGCATGGCAGTTACTTGCATCGCTTGCGGACGCAAAAGATCGCAGAATATCACTGATTTGCATTGTGGCCGCAAAATCTGCAAAGAGTAGTTTCTTTTTTACTATCCCATTTTCTTCTTTTTTTACTGGCGCTGATATGGCCATACCTTTACCTTTCATGAAATAAGTATAGGTTTTTAGGAAAATTAACCGCAAATTTTTTGCTAATTTTGCTGTTTTTAGCTTGCAAAATTATGGATTTTTTTTTTTTTTTTTTTAAAACCACCATATCAGTATAATCTATCCCATGGTTGGCCAGCCTACGATAGACAGGACACCTAGATGGGATCCTCGTATATTCAATTCGTTGATTTCTTCCAAAGGTGGAAGATTGTGTTTTTAAAGAGAGAAGGGGAGAGAGAGAGAGAGAAAGGGGGAAAGGGAGAGAGAGAAAGGGGGAGAGAGAGAGAGAGAGAGAGAGAGAGAGAGAGAGAGAGAGAGAGAGAGAGAGAGAGAGAGAGAGATTGTATGTATATATATATATATATATATATATATATATATATATATATATATATATATATATATATATATTATATATATATATATATATATATATATATATATATATATATATATATATATATATATATATATATTTTTTTTTTTTTTATTTTTTTTTAAATTTTTTTTTGACTGTCTACCTTTCCAAGATCGATCATTTCTTCACTCCCTCACGAGGACAAAAAGTCACATTTACAAAATACCAAAGATTTATATGGACAGAAGTCACCGCCAAGCCAATATAAGTTTCATATGTTTTTTTTTTAAATGCTGTTTACAGAAGTTTTACGACTCTTGTGACGCCTGTAAGTCATTTCAGCAACAGCAAAAAGTAGGGTAGGTAGTCAAGAGTTTAGATGTGCACATAAAAAAAGTCAACAAAAGGGGGGAAAAGTAATCCCAAGAGCAATCTTGCAGTGTGTCCAGACGCATTTTTGTTTTTGTGTGTGTGCGAGTGTGTTTATTTAAAGGCTTTTATGGCACTTACAACACCTTTAGGTCATACCAGCACTAATACAAAGGAAGAACTTGGGTCGTCAAAAAAAATTATAAATTTAAAAGTAAAAAAGCACCCAAGAAAAAGCAAGATAAAGGGAATAGGTTCAAATTGGGAACATAAGTAGATTTACACTATTACCGATAGTATCAGTGAGCTCAGTATGATGTCACCTTAAAGTCCCATCCAGACATAAGCACAGGATACCACTATGAGGAATACACTCAAATGTTTATAATAACAGATTCACAAGGTAAAACAAAATTTCATCTCCCAAAACTATGAAACTATACATATGAATTTTTTTCTTCTCAGCCATGGGCAAGGGCCAGGACAAAACCAAATCATCACATTCCAAGGTAAAGGCAGAAAGCAACCCGGAAAACAGATAGGAGGATATAAGACATAGCAAGTGCCCTTTACAGGAGTATCCCAACATGACACATGATACCTGAAAGTGGAAAACACTAAAATGGTAAAGTTATCTATAAACTAAAATGAACATATAAAGAATAAAGATTCTAAGGAAAGTGGATGAAAGAAAATAAATCGTCAAAAATATCTCCTGGACTATTTCCCTTTCTATAAAAGATTCTAGTCGAGGACAGAAAACTAAATAGAAGGGAGTAAAGATTATATATAGGAATAGAAGACATTATAGTTATAGTACATTAGAGAAATTGGAATATTTGGGTTCGAGGTAAGTGGCACAATTACCATTCCAGCTGGAATAAGATTTGATCTAGGAATCACGCATTTCTCAAATTCCACATATCCAGTTGAATCTTCAAAGATGCAAGTTTTCTACTATTTTCTCTGAAAATCATCAAAGAATATTGATGACTGTTCAATGTGCGTCTCGCAGTGTCTTCGGCTTCTTTGAAATTGTGTAATGTTCTGTAAACAATAAGGGAACATGTTACAGGAGTCTGCATTGGCTGCCTGTTGAGAAAAGGATTAAATTCAAAGCTTGTGTTTTTGGTGTATCATTGTCTTGATGAAAGTACAGCCCCTGACTACCTTTCAGAACTAATTGAAAGATATTTAAAGCCCCGCCTCTTACATTTGGCCAGTGATTACAATAAACTAGTTGTCCCTCGATTACACAAAAATGCTGGAATGAGATCCTTTTCTCATTTCGGGCCCTCTGTTTGGAAGGCCTTACCACAGAGCATTTGTGAAAAAGATTCTTTGTCTATTTCTTATCGTTCGTTCGCTGAAAACATATGTTTCGATTTTAGTAGATGAGAAGTCGTCAGATTTGTGTTGTGTTGTGTTGAGTGTGTGTGTGTGTGTGTGAATGAGCATGTTTCAGCCAAAGTAATTTGTAATTTAAGCGCTTAGATTCTGGTGTCTCGGAGTTATAGCGCTTTATAAGTTTTCAGCATTATTATTATTATGTGATTTGAATAGATATCATACCAAAACCGTGATAAACGATTCCAAGTAGGAAAACTATCCTCCGAATCGGATAATTGCATTAACAGCGCTGTTTTAATCTAGCAGCTTCTACTATGATAATAAATTGTTGACGACATCCCTATTCTTTGGCATCTCTGCAGTTTCCTAGAAGAAAATAGATGTCAAGCAAAGACTGAAATTTCAATCTGCATTATTTTTGTGTATCGTTTGTATTTGTTTTGTTTTTAAATCTATTTAAATTTACTCCCTTACTCAGATACAAGGAATTCACTCCCACTTGAATGCCAGGAAGTAAATACGGTAAATAAGGCAAGAAATGAATGAGGCTGTGAAAGTTGTCTTAAGAGTCTTGGAGGTGATGTACGACAATAATATTCCTATACTTTGAAATGATGAAACACTGTTGAACGTCAATCCATGGAACAAAAGTAAATGGTGTATATTTATATAGCTTGATAGTTGAGTATGAAGTGCTCCATGACAAATTATATTTATATCTGTAGGATTTTGTGGGTTTAGTTTGATGTTTCTTTTCAATTTTTTAATTGTCTTCACTGTTTTGTTTCATTGTTTTTCTTTGGAAGGGTGGTAGTGAAGGGTGGATTCAGATTTTTCTAACCACATTCAAAAGCATTAAAGAGTAGAACGCAAAATTTGCACCAAGAATGGAGCAAACATTCTCATAATATGAAAATGTTGGAGCTTAAAGTCTATTCGATTTGATTTAACGGTCAACAGTTAAATATCATTTAAAAATACAGAGCATGAAACTTGTACAAAGAAAATAAGGAAATGTATAGATGTCGGATATTTAGATTGATACAAGGGTTGCGTGAAAATAATAAAGAGGACGAGTAATATAAATTGCACGGTATACAGCATTTAAACATAGGTTGATTGAAAATTTGAGGGGAAATGTTTGCTATTTACAGTAGTTTGTGAGCCCTTGAATCCAAAAAAAAAAAAAAAACTATGCTTAGTCAAGTCCAAATCATAAGACCAATAAGTGACTGGAGGGCTTTGTAATGCATTGGCTCTTAAGGACAGAACTTGGATCTTATTTACTGCCCAACTTACAAATGTATAACATTTAGGTTGTGTGATTTAAATATTTCAAAGCATATTAAGAACAAATAGGCAAAACCGATTGATAAATTATATATTGAATTTTCAGATCACGAGAATATGTATGAAAAAGAAACAGTTAGATAATAGAATATCACCGCATCACCTACAAGACACCGCAACACTTTACACAGCTCGACAATCAATCTCATATCTTAGCAGAGAGAAGATTTAAATAGAAGATATTATTAACGCACATTTATAGCACATGTCTAATTATTCAATATGCTCGCTGCGCTTACTTAGAAAAACCATGAAGAACTAAAATTCCCATTTCATACACAGCCTCGAGCAATAATTAATTCCCTACAAATGGGATAATTAGTGTAAAGTGTCTTGCTCATTTTCGCTCACCCAGTCTGTGAAGTTGTTACAAGACAAAACATGTCATCACGTGGTTGTTGACACACTTCGTTGTCTCCCAAGCGTTGGGAACAAGTACTAATTTATAAAACAGTGACATCTGATCTGATTCAATTCTGCATTCTCTTCCTCCTGCCCCCCAAATGAGAGAAAAAGAAAACAAAACCAGGAGTATGCACTTAAATTTGACAAAGCACATGTCACTATTTTATTCAAACATTACATCAGCTGATCTTGAACTTGTCATAACCCAATAATCCAAATGCCTTGACAATCCAAAGATGGCAACGATGGATAATTCACAGATCTAGAAACAACTTGAAATATTTCAAAGGATTCTAATTATCAAGGTGAGACTGACTGTTACCTCTAAGAACATTTTTTGTTCTTTTTACTGGGCTTTCATCTTATCACCATAGCCACAACCATATAAGTCGTTTTTTTCACAACTTTAATGTTCATAAACCCAGCAAAGACTGTAAACAAATCAGTTGTTGATAAAAGTGAGGTGAAGGAAAATAAAGGATGCTCAGAAATAGCCTAAACAAGAGCCTGTTACAAACGGTCATTTCCATGACAATTCAGTGAAGAGATAAACAAGTTATTTTGGAGAACTGCGAAAGACGGGGCAAAAACAGGCTTTCATTGATTTTGCCGATTTGAATATTAAAAATAATCAGACTGAGAAACTGACTCAAAACAATTGGGCAGGGTCAGCAGAGAGTAATGGTTGTCAGTGTGCAAGAATTTTATTATTTTTTAAATTGTGTGTAGAATTACAAAGATTCCAAATCTAGACTTGATAATAAATCAAAACAGTTCAAGCACATTTTTTTTAATTTAGTGAACAGCAACTTCAAAAAATAAAACTTTGCTTTTGCTTCACACAAGAAATGTTATGAAGTTATGACCTTTGACACAGTCTCACAAAATCATCTTTCTGACTATCCCTTAGCCAGTGACTTAAAGAACAAAGCTATTTCATTGCTGAAAGAAGTTTGAAATTATTTTGTAAAAACAAAAACAAAAAAGAACAAAACAAAAAACGATTTAGATCAATTTAAAAGAGGAATAAAAAGGAAAACATGAGCATCGAAAGCTGCACACCTTTTCAGCAAATGAAAATATGCTTTGCCAGATGGAATTCAAAATTGAGCCAGATGAGAAAAGAAGAATTGGGTATTTTAAGGACTAAAAGACGAAAACAACAAAAATATTTCCAGACCAAGATAAAGTAACGTTGATGGACACATCTTTTTTTCTTTCCAACTTTATTGACAAGACACAGACACAACAGTTAAAATAATTCTTTAGTCAATAAATACAATGACCAATCAAAATATTTCTACTGATACATTTCCATATCCTTCCCTTGGTAAAAAGGCATCCGAATCACGCATTCCTCTTTCATTCTCTCCCAACTCCTTTAACAATTTCAATACCGCATGATCAATTTACCAAAGGTATTGGCACGCGCTGAGTCCCACCTATCCATCAGTATTTGAGATTACAATGAGGTAAATTTTTCAAACTGGATGATACACGAATAACGTTTAAAAAAAAAAAATACAAATGGGTTTGTCATTAAGGTAAAATAATATCTTCATATTTCATTCAACATTATTTCAGTTATAATTTTTAATACCATAAAAGCGAAACAACATTGAAATGAGAAAAACACTTACAATGACTTATTCGTGAGCACCCTGACCGTATCAATGAATTGGATGAGTATGATTGTTTTTTTTGTTTTTTTTGTTTAATTTAAAAGCTCCGTCTGAATCAATATCCTCATGAGCTATGTACTGAACAGAATTGATGATAAATGATAAAAAAGTAATAATTTGCAAAATGTCATTAACTATTTTCAGTACATATTTAGTAAGTGATCATTTTTATACAATATTTTTTTTAAAAACTTATTTCAGAAAAGGTATTAAAATCGACGCATACGCTTGATATTTTCCATCTCTTCTCGGGCAGCAGCTTCGCGGCGACGATCCATAAGCATACGGTCATTCATGTTCCCCATATTGCCCTGAAACATGTTGGGACTACCTCCTCCCATACCCCCAGGTCCCGCCCCTCTCAGCTGACCAGCTATAGCTGCTGCTGCGGCACCTAGTGCACCAGCAACAGGACCAGTTCCAAGCACACCTCGCTGATTTTGGAAATTTTCAAATGCATTGGTAACACCTTGCTCAAGGCGCCTTCTCTGAGCCTGCTGCTTTCCATAATATGAATAAAATGTTGAATCGTCACAGCATAATGTCGGTCATCGTGAGGTGATCACAAGTTTTGGGAGATCCAAGTGGGGAAGCGGGGGGATAGAAAAAAAAGGTAGCAAAAAAAGCATAAGAACATCTGTCAGACAAGAGGCAAAGTACGAACCCTCCAATAAAAACATGGAGGACGCAGTATAAAGTGTTAAAGCTTTGGTACCTGGGAAAAAAATATTGACTATATGGATAAATCATTGCAGTGAGTGTCATAGAAAACTTTGAAAATACCCATCACAAACAATAAACGCAAATATAATTTGAAAGAAAGATATCTTTCACATTGTATCCTGAACCAGCAAGGCATTTTATACCATCGTGTTGGACAAAGGGGAGGGGGGAAGGGGTTCAAAAGTGAGAAAGTTTAATAAATTATCCTGTACACTAAGCATGACTTATGTTTAACAATATACACACTCACACAATGCATACAATCTGAATCATGAGTTCATTTGCATTCATCATAATTTACCTATAAGCATGAGCTTTTAAACATTCCTCCCAAACTTCTGTACATCGGACTTCCATTTCAATGTGAAATGTGTATATATACAGATAATACAGATCAAGCTTGATTTAAACAGTATGCAGAAATCTTTGTAGAGTAATACCCAAAACACCCCATCAAAAGTCGCAAAGAGCAAAAAAGGAAAGGTGTCAAGTTTGCCCCTTTCCAACCGTAAATAAGACAGTATTTCTTTCTTTTTTTCTCCAACTCGGAAGTGCCAGCGGAAACCAATCAAGTCGACGAATATACTTTTCTGTCCATTTATCGTAAAACTTGTTTAGCAGTCTCATAAATTCAAATTTAATACATAAAGCTCAATATTTGAAAGAAAAAAAAATTATATATATATATATATATATATATATATATATATATATATATATATATATATATATATATATATATATATATATATATATATATATATATATATATATATATATATATATATATTCGGATCAAGATGTATATAAAAGTCAAATAACATGTATGCTTTAGAACCCATTCCCAAGTCTTTACTTCGCCCAACAGAGAAGAAATCAAATCTAGCGCTCATTTAGAATCAAGTTTTCATTTCAAACAATGTAATTTTAAAAATTTTTATACTTGCATATTATCTGTAATAGGCTATAATCCAGTCCTCACTAGTTGAGTTGGATAATGTGTGATAAGTGCCTTGCCTATTCATAAAATAAAGAAGTCTGAATTGTTATCATTTGATGATCGTCACCCAAATAGTGTGAGAAACCATGCTGTCATGTCTTTATCGAGGCAAGACAGTTCCTACTCAACCGTCAATGTAAAATGCTATAATATGTGCTGAACACCAGATAAATTCAACATGTTCCTTATGCATCCCCACTTGCATAATTGCAAAATAAAACTACAGAAGTCATTAGAAAAGAGTTAAAGTAAACTCAAATAGAGCTAATGGCAGAGAAATATGACATGGCTAGCCATCAATGGTACATAATCGGACAAATAAATTTTTTTTACTATCATTGTTTATAAATTACTCAACAAATATTTGGCATCATGAAAGACAGCGGTGAATAGATTTGTACAATTGTAAAGTGGATGTGTAAGCTTTTTGATCATTAATTGCTCTGCTTTTTATGTTTTTAAGGGTTTTACTGCACTTGCGACACATGTAGGCTATATCAGAACCAGAAAAAGACAAAAAAAAGGAAAAGTTTTAAAAAAGTCTATGAATTTATTAAAAACTCGCGAGAATATGACTTGAGCTTGAGCTTTTATATAGCGCAATATCCACTAAACATGTTCAAAGCGCTTTACAAGTGATCAGCAGCCAACAGCAACACTTAACATGACGCTTCAGCGACATTACAATTTTTTTTGGAAAGAGACAACACCAGGTACTCATCTTACACACGAGTACAGTGAGAGAATGCAAGTCTTTTCCAAGGACTCAACTGTGCGCAGAGCGAGATTCGAACCCAGGTCCTTCCGATTCGAAAGTGAGTGTCATACCACAAGACCACATAGTCGCACAAAGACAAAGTGGAAAGGTTCAAATTGGGAACAGATGTAAATTCCAAGAGTCCACTATCAGTGTAATTAGTTTGAGATCATCTAAAATTTCATCCAGACACAACTCATCGTTAGGAATACACTCAAATGCTTACAAAGTATGATATTCAAAATAAAACAAACAAAAATAATATAAAATGACAGAGAGATGATTTACAATGAAAAATATCACCAAAAGCTAATACTATACATATGCTGTCTCCCTCTCAACCAATTTCTCTTGTCATAGCCAGGACAAACATCATTAATAGTTATCTCATTCCAAGACAAAATAGAAAGGAACTCGGAAAACAGATATAGGGGGATAGAGACACAGCAAGTGGCCTCCCCACCCAGCCACCATTATCATTAATTGACAAATAGCAGGTTTTGTAGACTATTATCATTTGGTCCCCCACATGATAAGATATTTATGCATCGGTAGAATAAATCTTTATATAAATGAGGTGAACACAGACCATCACATTTGTACACAAGTTATGGTTTAAAAGAAAAATTGAAATTCAGGCATATAAGGTTAAAAATTATAAATGTGATGTCAAAATGATTTTCCACCTGGCCAACTTATTCTTTGACATCGTTCATCGCCAAACATGTATACTAGGAAAACCAATTTTTCAGGGCATATATAACACTGATATACTGTAAAGATGTTGATACCCCCAAAAATACCACAAAATTTTATCAGTGTAAAGAAAACCAATGGGAAACGGATTGCCGCTCTCCTCTAAATGAAAACCAGCGCATAAATGGAACATCTTCGGAATAAAAAAATATTTTTATAAGTTTATCCACCAAATACATAATTCGCATGGTATGAAGTATAGACTTTTACTATGAACCTCACTGCAATATTTCACCAAAACAATAATTCAAATATTAAGCCATTTTTTTTACCAAGTACCAAAGCTTTCAATCTGTGTGAGATATATCATGAGAAAAATAAATTCATGTAATGGTATTAGAGGTTATCGCAGACCTGCCACAAGAAACAAACAATAAATCTGTAAATCTAAACAGAGAAATTGGATATTTAGAGAGAAAAATTGTATATTTCTCTCAAAATTCCAAGGAGAAAGAAAAACTTAGTATGACCAAAGAAATAAAAACAAGGCTCTGCTCCTATTTCTATGAATTTGTCACTATGAAAGTGACGTTATGTCCATTCAGTTTGGTCACAGATCCATTTCTTGCAAAAAATTAATTAATTAAATTAAATTCAATTAAAAATTACATTTTTAACAATTTTTCTCTAAACATTTTTGAGCAAGTCGGAATTTGGCCAATTTTGGCTTCTAAAAAAACTGAATATACTGATTACCTCTCTGTATCAGTGGCAGGTCTGTAGTAACTTATTTTCCAGCTAGCATACATTTTTTAAAAACACGTAAAAATGACCCTATATATAGAGCAATTCTCCTTTATATATGCTCAAATAGGTTGATCAAGTAGTCCCAAGCCAACAGCAACTCTGCATGTAGGACGATTCAAGACGCCTGTAAGGCACTATTACAATTTTTTTTCTGCCCCAACAAAATCAATGCCAACTGGCCAAGTACTCATTTTACTAAGAGAAAAAGTCTTTACCAAGGAAATAAATCTTCATCCCCCAACAATGAGATCAATCACTGACCATTGGTCTAGAGGCGAGTATCATACCACTAGACCACCAAGACCCACAGCATACTTGGCTCAATAATATTTCTATATGAAGGATGCCGGCTTTCAACAGAGACAGCACTGTTATCGGAAAAGCACTGATTTTACACCCAAGTATGGTGAGAAAAGGTGAGAAAAGAGCCTTTCCCCAGAGACCTGCAGTAGGACTCGAACCCAGGTCTTGCAGGCCACAAACCCAGTGCCAAACTACTATGGACTAAAACCCAATAGGTCACTCACAAGCCCAATGTCAAATTACAAGACCACAAAATTGCATCATGAGATGCAGTCATCTCTGTCTTCCGTGAAGGGATATTGATAATCCATCTATCAAATGTCTGACATTGACAAGAATCAACAATGTTGTCCGAGTGAGAAAATTTAGGGGTTATGTTATGATCTTTCTCCAAAAAAAAAAAAAAAAAAGAAAAAAGCACCTGAAGAGGAGCTTGCACCCAAGGACCAGATAGGTCACAGTGCAATGTCAAACAGTATGGCCAACTCGTCCAAATGTAATATATATAAACTATAGAGAAAATGTTGGAATGTCTCGTATCACAGTGTATCAATAGGGACAAGATATTCCATGATAAGAACATATAATTTGAAAAGATTCCATTAGAAATTATTCATAATTCACAGACACTAAGAAAAGCAACACTTGACAAGGCAACCATTTCATAAAGCAAATTGATTTCAGCAAATGCAAGAAGAAAGTGGAATTAGAGACTCTGATGAAGTGTATATTTCACAAAGGGATCAGCATGAAGATGAAATTATAGATCGTGACCAATGTGCATAATTTTATGAAGAGGTGGGAGTTCCTGTTGTCAATGAATTACCTCTTCAGTTTCTGAAATGGCTGCCTAATAAGTTATGTTATGTACAGGAGAGTAGAAGAATTTAAGAAAAGTAAAATTGGAAGTTTTGGATACAAAAGCCTAGAGATGCTTCACTTGATAGAAATTTTGTACCCAATTGGAACTTGACGTTCAGGAGAGTGAAGGTTATAGTTGCATCAATCCCAACTAAGTAAGGTCTGAATTATGGGATGATGATGATGATGATGATGATGATGGTGGTGGTGGTGGTAGGTGATGATGAAGATGTCGAAAACTATAATGACCAAGTGTTATTATCAGGCAGGCGGACAATCATATGCTGAATTTAGTTCCAACACATCATTTCAAATTAAGAAGTCGGAATAACAAGGAGAATGTTATTATGAAATAACTATTGTCTAGGATTAAGACAATTTTAACTACTTCAGAAAGGGATTTTTATTTAACAAGACCTACCCCTGAATCTTATCAGTTTTGATGAGTCTATCTATCTATAATAATAATAATAATAATAATAATAATAATAATAATAATAATAATAATAATATAATAATAATAATAATAAATAATAATAATAATAATAAAAATAATAATAATAATAAAATAATAATAACAATAGTAATTTTTTTTCCATGAACAAAATTCTTCAGAAAATAATTCATTTTCCATTAACAATTTGTCAAATATTTTTTCTTCAGTCAAACGGAATGGTGGGAAATAGGCTTTCAAAAGATTTATCCCACAATACGTCGAGCTGCCAACCCATAATGCCTCTTTAGACAGGAATAAACAGAACTATGTTAAAGAGAAAACAAGAACATTTAAAGACTCTCCGATCAGTAAAATTAATTTGTTTACATTACTAAATCATCAATGAGAAAAAAAATAATAAATCAAGCAAAAAAAATGCAACCTTAAAAAAATATTGCAATGGTCTTTTTAACCAGTTAACTGTCATGATATGGAAAGGCACATTTGGCCAGTGACATCCTTCAAATATTGATCAATTTAAACGACCCTCGTCGTGGCAAAATATTGTGTATGGCGATGTCACAGGTTTTGAGAGTTATTGCCAAGATAAGCATGGTTTAAATGCATATATATTTGAAGGATGAATTTTCTGGCTAATTTTTAAATATGAGTTTCTTCCAATAATGGCAGTTAACTAAAAGAAAACAAAGCGTGGGAAATCTTGGGAGAAAAAAAAAAAAAGCAGCTTTGGCAGCCATGGATATGTATCAAGAATAGAACAAAATTCACAAAGAGAATAAAAGGTAAGGACAAAGGAACTTATAGGAACTTCTTTGAGATATCTGCTGCGGTGAAATAACTTATGAATTAATTAAACAGGTAGATGAACTTTTCTAACTTCCAAGTTTAACATAGCCAGAGATCACGACATCATAAAATGAATTTTTACTTTATTTTGTGATTCAAATAATTTGGGAAAGCTCCCGATTCCTCCTTTTTTTTTCCACCTCCGACATTTCCTTCCATTTAAACCAACCAAAAAAAAAGGGTATGAAATATCTATAAAGATAAAAGTTTCTATTGGGTAAACAAACCTCAAGGAACTATATTTTTTTTCTTTTCTGGAGACAAATGGAGAAGCGTTAACAAATCAAGCCTGAAAATTTCCCAACACTGCATTCCATATTTTCTTTTCTCTAAAACCGGAAACATTCTGATGTAACTTCAAATATATTGAAAGATGAAAAAACTGATATTTTGCACAAAGTTTTTGATGACGGAGTCTATTCCTTTTACGGAATCACACATCATAAAACTGTTCAGCCAGCAATTGCTTGTGGCTTGTGGTCACATCCATGCTCAACAATAACCTTGGGCAATTTCAAATTTATCAATGTTTATATCGGCTTATAAAAAATGTTAGAGGATTTCCCACCTTGCTCCCCCACCCCCATTCATCTGAAGAAATAATTTCAATTACAAGTTGAAGATCAACATGTTCTTTCACAACTGCTCCAAAATACAATAACTCAACAACTCATTGTATTTTCATATCAGGTAAAAGTCATTGTTAACTGATAATCTCAATTCTTTCAATATTGACGTTTTGCCCTGACCCCCTGATCCCTCAAATAATTTTTTTTTTTTAATAAAAACATCAGACTTCCACATTGAGGACTTCAAGGCCTCCTTCAAAAGTTTATTATACCCTCCCTCCCTATTTCTTTTTTTTTTTTAAACTTAATTTTGAAAATGGTCAAATGTCCAACTATGCCAAATTATTATTAACCATATATTAGTCAAATCCTTTCAAGATGGATCTGATGGTTGGGAAGGGGAGGGAAGAGCTAAAAATTAATATTTAATAATTTACTGGTCCAATGCTCCTCGAATTTTGAGCTGGACCCTTGTAATAAAATGATATGATAGGGGTGTAAAAAAGATCAATGGTGTAAAAAAGATCAATAGATTGGTAGGAATTCTTTACTTTAATTTCAATTATTTTCCATAATCAACTGTAAACTGCGGAAGAGCAATCAATTTTCTTTCATCAGAGAAGAGAGAAGACACAAAAATTAATTATTGAAATGCTTATACTTGGACTTTCCTTCCTCAAGTTTTTTGTGAAAAGTATACGATTTGCATTGATTGAATGTGTAAACCTATCTTTTTTTTTTAATAATACAGATTAGGAGAATAGTCAAATTATAGAATCCGATTACGTAATGATAGGTCTCCTTTGTAAACATTAACTCAATTCAGTTTTTTTTAAAAGGTAATGAAGTTTTGAATTTTTTTTTGTCTTTTGTATGTCAGATGTGATATATCATCGTAGCTCAAAATGCGACATACTTTGGTCACACAATTGTCCAGATGTGTTGTGGCACCTTTCACAGGATATACCACTCATCTGTGGGTTCTTTTAAAATCATCCTCAGGCATAGACAATGTAGTAATGATATCAGCTACAACCTTGTTAGGCAACAGGTTTAAAAGGTTGAAATATAACTGAAGAACTTTTTTAGACCTGCAATACACCATGTTTTCTATTTTTTTGTTTATAGCAGAGAGAGAGAGAGAGAGAGAGAGAGAGAGAGAGAGAGAGAGAGAGAGAGAGAGAGAGAGAGAGAGAGAGAGAGAGAGAGAGAGAGAGAGAGAGAGAGAGAGAGAGAGAGAGAGAGAGAGAGAGCTGCCAACCTTTTACATCAGTTGAGAAGGTAGTATTAGAATAAAAATCCGGGAGATTATGCTAAAATGCAAGAGATTGCAGCTTTTCCATGGGTGCAAGTAAGTTAGGCCAAAAAGAAAGAAAAACAAATATTCTGAAATCCATTTCCGACAAATTCAAAAAGCCTGCAACTTGGCTTTGAAATGTGATCTATTGTCTGAAAACAGTTATGTTGGTTTGACCTTGATGCCGGAAAGAAATTAAGATCCATTTGAAAAAGCCAGAAATCCCATGCACCCATGAGTTTTACTAACCCAAGGTTTAACAGCAATGTTTCAACAATGACAAGCATTTCTTTCTTTGCCTCTTCGTAGTAGAGGAAGTAAAGAGAACCTCTAAATAGCAGGGGGGAATTTCCCCTATAAACTTTGACAAGATGAACATATATATAAATGGTGTATATAATTATGTCTTAAGAACCTACACCTGAGAACCAAAAGTCACGATCAGAACAGAAAAAAAGGCCAAGTTAATTTTGACACATCTTTCAAGGTCAATAAACCTGTGAGTTTATCTTAATAAGCATTTAATTTTCTGCTCGAATGTCTTCTTGTCAAAGATGCCGATTAAATTTTCTTTTTACTTCACAAAATTTCTGTAACAAATAGTGAAATTATGAATAAGATCTGAGAACGTTCAAAGTATATCTCATACTTACATCCATATTTTTTTGCAAATCCTCAAGACAAGTTTTAGAGAAAAACGAGTCTTTTAAAACCAACTGAAATTAATGATAAAGTTTAAAATCAAATAGTTATGGACCTTCTGTAGTAAATAGAGAATTGTTAAATAAATTTACCAACTGATAATTTTCAACAAAACACTTAAAACTATAAAATTCCAGGAGATAAAAATAACCTGCAGGAGAGCGGGAGATGGTTAGTAATTCAGGGAGACCCCCGCAGTTTATGGGAGGGTTGGCAGCTATGGAGAGAGAGAGAGAGAGCGAGAAACTGGGTTGCTGATTCAGGAGGCAAAAATTTACTGAATTTTTAAAGGAACACATTGATCGATCTGTTTCTGATGGGTACTTAAATTTTTCCATTTGGCAGGAATTTGGATAATTTACAGAGGTTTTTTAACTTACTGAATTCAGTAAATATACGGCAAATCAGCAAACTGGGGGGATATAGGAAAGAGAGAGCAAAACTGAGAGAGAGAGAGAGAGAGAGATAGATATATATATATATATATATATATATATATAATATATATATATATATATATATATATATATATATTTGACTGTCTACCATTCCCAGATTGATCACTTCTTCATTTCATCACGAGGACAGACAATACCTCTTTTTGATATTTGAATTAATAATTCTGGTAACAGATATCAAGAACATGAAGTCATAATGATGGATTATTGGTAACCGCATGAGGGGTGGGGTGAGGGAGGGTTTTTTTTTTGTTTTTATTTTATTTCCCAAAGAAATTGGTTTATTTCTAGGAAATGAAAAGTCTGCTTCTACTGTCAGAAAACTTTCTAGGTGAAGATAAATGAAGATTTTCAAGAAAGTGTGAACATTTCAGTTGAATAAAACATGTCTTTTCTTTAAAATCTAGTATTTTTTAGAGATGACTAAAATTTAAATTTTTTTTTTAAATTCTTTATTTTTTATGGGTACCAAGTAGGTACGAGGTTCATGTCTTGAATTGCATTGAGCTGAAAAATTCTTATTTTTATGAAAATAGGATAATTTCATAGATAAATTTCAATAAATGACAAAAAAAAAAAAAGAGAAAGAGAAAGAAGTCGAGATGTTTTTTCTTGGATATCCGGTTGACCTTTAGTAGCATACGTGTGACAGCACACCGCTTAATCATGAGAAACTGAGTGTTGGAATTATTGAGTTTCAGAAAAGGCTGATTTGTACTCACCATACTGTTCCCTTCAGGACCAGCATTTGGATTGGTTGGTGGTCCATTGTTGCCAGGACTATTTGAATTGAAGCCCGGTCCCTGCTGCATCAAAGGTTTAGGTCCTTCCTGGAAAGCACAGATTGAAATTACGTATTTGAAGATGCAATACTTGACAATGGAGAATCCAATAATCTTATGAGCTCACTGGCCTTACAGAAGATATTTGAGACTTTAGGAGATGGAAATAACTAAAATTTCTCTTCTTGAACACTTTAAAAAATAGTCTAAAAAATATCGGAGAAAAAAAAAAAAGGATCAAACAAACTCCATCAGAAAATGTATCCTCAGTAAAAGTTCGGAACAGGTCTGTGAAAGATTTTTCATCATTTGGAGCATTGGGTAGCATACTGATCCTTGCACTCGTTGTTCTTTAACTCACAAGTCTATTTTGAATGTCGATCGAAAGTTACAGAAATGCAACAGATACAGTATGTTTTAACAATAGAAAAAGTACAAAGCTCATTCAAATTTTTTAGGTAAGTGATTTGTTTTCTTTTTCTATTATGATCTCTTTTTTACTTGGAAAGTTTTTCTTACTGTTGCACTGGAAGGAACCTTTACGAAATGTAATAATACATTCTGGACAAAATTTAAACTCCCTACCATATTCATCCAGTGTTTCATCATCTAATATCGGAGTCGTATGTAGTATGACAATATCTTACTACATTTCTGATTTCCCCCCCCCCCCCCCCCCCCCCCCCCAACGGTTCATACTATCAGACTACCTACAAAACAATTGAGAAGACAGTAATGCTCAGTCTGTTTTTAAAGAGGTTTACAGCGGTTGCAACACATTCAGGTCATTTCAGCGCCAGTAAACAGGAAGAAAATGGGACAGTAAAAAGTTATAGATTTACAATTAAAAGCCATCGAGAAAACGTAAGACAAACGTAAATGGTTCAAATAGGGAACAGGTGTACATTCCAAGAGGACACTATCAGTGTACTTAGTTTGAGATCACCTAAAAGTCTCATCCAGACACAAGCACAGGTCCCCACTACGAGGAACACACTCAAACGTTTACAAACCATTATATATTTAAAACAAAACAAAAATGTCAAAGTACATAACAGAGAGATGATTTACAAGGAAAAAATATCTCCTAAAACTTTAACTATATATTTGATTGTTTCCCTCCCAGTCAAGGACCCCGGCCAGGGCTAGGACAAAACTAAGTCAAAAAGCAACTAGGAAAAAAGATACAGGGAATAGAAGACCCAGGGCGACCTCCTGCCCATCATAGGAGGCCAAAGACCCCATCCAGTGAGTCTGTTCATGACGAAAGAAAAAGAAGAGGAAAAAACATTGTGCATCATTCTTGCAACTGAATTTTAGATCTCCATGATCATACACCTCAAAGAGTATAATGGAATCTGATGTAATAAAATTTACGAGTTCAGCATGCTCAAGACAATAGAAATATCATGGATGTTGGTAAAGAGTCAGAAAAACATAGAACTAGTGGCTGACCTTGTTGCTAGGGCCAGCAGGGCCAGCAGGACCAGGACCTGATGGTCCAGCTCCAACACCAGGACCACCAGGTCCACCACGTTCCATTCCACCAGGTGGTCCACCCTGAGGTCCGCCTTGAGGTCCACCCTGTGGCCCACCCTGAGGTCCACCCTGTGGTCCACCTTGAGGTCCTCCTGGCATGGCTTGCTGGGGTCCTTGTGGTGGTCCTCGCATGTCCCTACCACCACGGTTTGGTGGCTGGTCATTTACTCCACGCATACCCTGAGAAAATCAACAACAAAAACAATGAGAAACAGAATAAAAACTTTTTACATTAAAATGATAGGATTTGAAAAAAAAACCAAAAAAAACATGAGAATCTGAGAGAAAAGCATAAAATCTGACTAAGTTGAAAAAAGGCATACAAATATGCTTTCTTGGCAGCCCTGTGTTGAGTGGATATTAAGCGATATAAATGTTCCAGTTTGTTTTGTTTTCAACTGTTGGTACAACTAAATTCACAGGCATGCTTAAAACTCGGGAATCATTCCAAGAAAAGTTAATCAATGCCTTTAAATTCCATCACAGTATTTCTAAAACAACTACAGGTTGAATTACGTGTCTTGAGTAGTTGAGAATTTGTATGACAATGGAAGTATTCAAAAAGAAAGAAAAAGAAAAACTCAATTTAGCATATATTTTTTTTGTTTGTTTGTTGCTTTAGGTCTCTTCCAACACAATTGAGGTTATATGAGAGACCGCTGAAACAAAAAAAACAAGCAATCTAACAAAAATAGTACAAATGTAAATCAAAATCACAACCTAAAGATATCATAAGCTAAATTATAAATAACCAAGAACAAACAGGCAGAAGATTTACAGAAAAAAAAATATCCCCTGTCAAAAATACAATCACAAACCAAAGAAGCAGGATAGGCTAGTAAAGAGAAGAAGAAACAACATCACTATCGGATCGTACACCCATGAGAACATCATAGGTATACGATTCAAGGGTGATGCTCCCATCCAACCACCCGCCAATTTAGCATAGGACAATTGTCACATGACATTCAATGAATAGGATAATAGGAACTACTCAATAACAGATGGTGAGAGCGATACAGGGTTGCCAATTCAGCAGGCAAGAATTAACTGAACTTTTACACAAACACATTGATCAACCACTTTCTGAGGGCTGAACTCCAGTAAAAACACGTTATGTACTTCGTTTTCTTCCATCTTGCAGGTGACTGTAAGGTTTTATAACATAATTCTGTAAATATACGGAAAATTGGTAACCCTGGTGATAATTTCTAAGAAATATAAAAATTTCAAATCTTTTTTTTTTCCACTTTAAAGGAGGATTCCAAGGTGGGGGGAAAAAAAAGAAAAAGAAAAAGAAAATCAAAAATCTCTATTCCGTAAGTTACTGAAAGGGAACAAAAGCAATTTAGGGATCCCAATAGCTGAGTTGGAAGAGCACTTGCTTCACACACAAAGGAACTGTTATTGACCTAAGAATTATTTTTTTTTTCTGATCACCCTGTCCACCCAGCAGTAACTAGAGTAGCTGGGTCTGTTGGATCTGGTAGAGTCCTTTACATTAACAAATGCTAGACTGTCAGGAATGTCCTTTACTAAAAAAAAATTTTTCAAAGCCTGAAAATTTTTATCGTAAAAAGCATACATAGCTGCCAACTTTTAAAAAATAAAATAAGGAATGACCATTTGGCCTAGAACAAGGGGATGACGTGAAGTTACCCGAATATGTAAAAAATGAACCTGAGCACCCATATGGAAATCACCATTGTAGCTTTCATTGAATCGCAACATATAAAAGGTAGCCTTTTAATTACTATTACCAATACTATCAAGTTTAAGACGACAGGGCTAGTCCAAATATTCCTAAATAATCAGGTTTATTTCAAGCACATTTGAATTGTTATGAAGTAACTGAAATAACACTTTCCAAAATGAGATCAAAAAACAGACAAAATATATAAAGAATCCAACTGTTCCAACTTAGATAATGACCAAAGCACAAGCACGATTGTAAAATAAATGAAATAACATGTTTAGAAATGCATAACTGCAAACCTGTTACACCACTTGAGAGGGAGTTTGGGACAAAAGTAGGGAGATTCGCTAAACTGTAGAAGATTGCATATTTATTTTCTTTGATGCAATATAATGGTCTTTCAGTAGTAATAGTAGTTTTGAGTAAATAGAACCTCTAAATACTGAAGAATTCCTACCTATCTGCTTTGACAAACACCTAAAAATGGAGTGTAAACTTGCTTGAAAAAAAAAAATTAGAATCAGATCAAGAATTTTTTTTTTCAAAGGGACAGAGTTTATATTTCATAAATTAATAAAGGGAAATAATCAATTTTATGTTTAATCTTTATAAGCTTTTAATTTTCTGATTGAATACCTTCCAATCAAAGATGCTGATTTAATTTTATTTTTAATTAACACAATATTTGTAACAAATAGAGACAGTATGAATAATATCTGAGAACATTGAAAGTATCTTCGATGCTAACATGCATATTTTTATGAAACCATTTATGATAGTTATAATTCAAATAAAAGAGCTATATAGAAATGAAGAATACACTGTATTGATTCCACCCCTACTCATCATCTCTGTCCTCGCTGGACAACCTGAATAATAATAATAATAATAATAATAATAATAATAATAATAATAATAATAATAATAATAATGCTTTGATTACCACAAATCAGCTAAAAATTACAAAATAAGGATTTTAATCTAAAAATACGGAATTACGGACTCAGGAAGGCAGATACGGAACAAATCCGTTTTTTACGGAACGGTTGGCAGCTATGAGCATATATAGGAAAATACTTCATACAAAGCTTCTCTTCATCAAATGGTATCTCACCCTTGAATCATAGAAAAGAATACACATCTATCTCGCTTCCCCTAACCATTTGCCTTTAGACAACCAATGCCCTCAACTTTAAAAAAATAAATCTCCTAACAAATATACAGAAGACGGTCGTCAGAAGATTTAAAAATTTTAGCTGGAAAAAGGGCATCCCTGCCTGTATAACACTAAGGTAATCTGGATAAAGTCAAGCACCATGAACCTTTTGGCTCTTCAGGAACGACGAGGAGTGAGTTACATACAAGACAATATACACACCTTCATTTGTGCTTCATTGCGCTGCTGTTCCTCTTTCCACATATTGAATCCAGGGCCTGACTGGCCTCCCATTCGGTCGCCCATGCGGTCTGGCATTCTGTCACCCATTCTATCCCCCATGCGGTCTCCAAAACGGTCGGCCATCTGTGGAAACATGTCATTAAGCAATCAAATTGAGACAAACTGATCAGTCTTCAGGTTTGAACAATGAAATTTTGATTTAATTGAGAACTCTGCAAACTGTTAAATCTGTAGAGAAAGAAAAAGAACATTTAATCACATTTTCTCATATCTTGGTCTTAAAATTTACTTCTATGATTCCAATCTCGTACAAAAAAAATCTGAAATTGTTCCCAAAAAAATTTGACCCATAAAAAAACTATACATACCAATTAAATACATATTTTGCGGGTCTGGATCTCTGATTAATATAAAGGATTCTACTTCCTCAACATTAAAAAAAAATAAAATTGTGATTTGAAACGTACAATCATTTCTTCTCTTGACCTCATGCCGCTCATGCTACCCATGCCGCCAGGTCCATCAATTGGTCCAGCACCGCCTCTTCCTCGAGCCAGTTCCTGTCTGCTTGCGTTCATCTTCATCATCATCTCACGACGCCTGTCTTCTTGTTCAGCCATTTCACGCTCCTCCTTCTGACGTCTCATTTCTAATCTCATTCTCTCATTAGTCCTCAGCTCCTCGAGCCTCCTCAATTCTTCTTGCTGTCTGATCAGATCTGTACACACCAAGCACAGAGAGGATTTTATTAAATGGCATATGAATTTCCACTTTTAATCTAATTTAAATACAAATTGCGACTCCATACATTTAGGCATTTAGAATTATGAAAACTGATGAAGCTTGAAAACTAGAAACAATTTCCACTGTTCCTCTGAATTTTTCCCTATTCTTATAAAGTCATCTTTTTTTGTATCCCTTCATGATTTAAATGACTTATTTAAAGAGCTTGAAATGTATATGTTACTTCAAGCTTGAAAAAAAAAAAGGATAAACAAGCATAAAAGTAACTTTAGCTTCAGACAAATGGTGTGGAAGATTTCTAGTTTCCCATTTATAATAATACAATAAGGATGATCAAAAAGTCACAAAACAAAAGGTAGTGACAGGTCTTTGTCCTGTCTCATGATTGAGGGTACTGCAAATCATTAGAAAACTAAAAGTTATTAATCCCGAAAAGCAAGTCTCATTTTTTAAATTAAAAAGCTCACCAACCTTGTCTAATTTGTTCTGCCTGATAGTCATACAAAGCATTTTGCATCTCGTCTTCTAGCTCAATGCGAGCTTTCTCTGTGTCTTTTTTCACTTGTTCAATGCGCTGTTTCTCAAGCTCGTCTAGTTGTTTCCATCTCATTCCAAACTCATATTCAAATGTGCCAGGAGGGGCAAACCTTGGTTCTTTTTCTCTCTCTCTGCAACAAATGCCAAATTCATAAATATTTAAATACTTGTTTTCATAAATCTCATTTAATCAGAATTGGAAAGAACTCAATAATAAAAAATTGACCACATAGCCACATTTTTCAAAATATATTTCGAATCACGTCATGGCATCCAAAAACATAATAAATTCAACTCACTTTTTGTACTGATCTGTCTTAGTCAGAAACTTTTCAGGCATACCATCTTCTTCATCTTTTTGTTCAAGTGGCTCAACTGAGACTGGTTTTGGATCTCTAAAATAAAAAGAAAAATAAAAGATCATGACACATAAATCTTTGAGGACATGACAAAGTGCTGCTAATATTTTAGTTTTAAATGTTATGACAAAAACAAACATATATATTAGACTTGTAAATGAGCTCTATAAAAATGGACTGAAACTCTTCGACAAACTGAAGATTCAATTATTTTTTTTAAAATAAGGGCATCATTGGTGAGGAGAGGGATAAATAGAATACATTAAAATAGTGGGTGTTATTTCTTACTGGAAGTATGACTGCCATAAGTTGATGTAGAAGGAATGCTAAGTAGACCTGCATGCGAGTCCTGACCAAATTGTCTGAACTTTTTCACACATATCGCATTACCGGATCTTTTATTTTGTAACTCAGTACTTAGTCATATACATTTTCTTTTGGATTGTCCTACCGAATATATTTATTTTAAAATGTTAAAAAGTACCAAACATTTATAGGGACAAGTGACAGCATGGAGGTAGAGTGGTAGTTTGATATTTTTTCAAAAATAAAAATTAATAATTATTTTTTACATAGACAGATAGGCCTTTAAAAACCATTTAATAAGATACCTTACTTTTGGATCTAGGATAAACGGTTCCAAAGTTATGATGATTTTACTACTCTAAATTTAGTCTTACAAAAAGCTCAAAATTGATTCAGAATTCCCCCACTGGGAAACCTCTCGATAAGGTGACGACTGATTAAAACGGGATCTTAGCATAGAGAAAAGAGGGTTGGTCACTTGTGGTCAACATTAAACATACTGCACTGCCTTCAATCTTTATGAAATTTGATAAAGACACAGACAAATGATTTATCTAGATGCCTTCTCTTTTATTTTTTTGCTATCTCAATTTTGAAAAAAGATTTCAAAAGTTTTAAAATGATGTTATTTTTATCAAATTATAATTTTGGATACAATATGTGAACATTGATTTCTATCACATCAAAAGAAATCTTGATCTCTGCCCTTTAAAATGATACCAGAGACGTTCATACACTGTGAAAAATAATGCAACGGCAACAGTGATTATAATTATGTGAAATTGTGTTATACAAATTTTAACCCACAGTTGCGCTTCACTTGTCCAATGGCTAATCGGCAACTGTCTACCTACAGACTGGGCTAGGGCTAGGATTGAGTGAGTTAAGAAATCTTGTGAAACTTGGAGAGAGGACGAGTCTCTGTCTCAGCAGTGAAAACAGCCGTCAACGACTGAGGTGTTTTTCTTTTTTCTCTCTTGTATTACTCACTTTGACTTTGACTGTCTGTGAGAATGCCTCTTTATGAATGATTTTCCTTTGCCACCGTAATCGGACCCCCACAGTAGTTTTTAACCTGGAATAATTGATCTTATCTCTAACTCTAAAGAGCAATAACCTTCCCAATCATTAGACTTTAATCCACTGGCAAAAAAAAAATACAAAATGCAGCACCCGGCTGGGCTGGCTTTCTCACGTACTCCGAAAGAAAATCATCGCCAATTCCATTTGAATAGATTTCGAACACCATTCTCAACTGACTTCAGATCCAACGAACGGTCAAAGAATTGTTCAGGCATGATAACAAAAAATAATGTAAAAGAGTAATAGATCAAAATATACAACGACAAATCCCGAAAGTTTATTGATAGAGCGAATAAAATTGAAATGTAGCAACGTTCAATTGAACAAACAAAAGTTACTTGAATGGAATACCGAAAGTATGAAAACGAAAGTTAACGAACTGCGCATGCTCGATTATATCGACACACTACTCGTTTTTCAGACAATGAAGAGTTGCGGTCGAATCGAAGACTAGCGGAGTTTCCCGATAATTGCCGAACGAGCGTAACGAGGGCTTGAAAGTGCCGACAATATTGTCGGCAATCCGACGCCCATTCGTCGGCACTTGACTGCTCGCCGCCGGTCGAGTTGGGGCTCGCCGACACTCCGACAATTGACGTCACTCGCAATCAGATTACTTTAGCAATAAAATAAAAATAAGTGATCCGGGAGATCGCAACTACCGTGATTGTCGGAAAACCGACAATTGTCGGCACACATGCAGGTCTAATATATATATATTAGACTTGTAAATGAGCTCTATAAAAATGGACTGAAACTCTTCGACAAACTGAAGATTCAATTATTTTTTTTAAAATAAGGGCATCATTGGTGAGGAGAGGGATAAATAGAATACATTAAAATAGTGGGTGTTATTTCTTACTGGAAGTATGACTGCCATAAGTTGATGTAGAAGGAATGCTAAATAAGCATGTCATTCATATAGTAGGCACTTAAATGAAAATTCAGTTTTCAAATGACAGTATAAAATCTGGTTTACTATGATGCAGTTTACCATCCCAATGATAAAACCGTTTGAATTTTGTCTCTAGGTTAAATAGAAGCAGAGTTATTCAATTCTTTATGCCTTAAAAACACCCAAAAAATTACTATAGGAATCAGCCTGAAATTGGGCACCAGCTGACTGAAAAAAAGAAAGGGGATTCCCCTGAAACACTGTGACGTCACGAGGCTAGGAGCCAATGACCGACGCTGACCATGGCAGTCCAAGCTGAAATGGCGTTACTTTGGTAGATTTTGCAATGAGTGTGATTTTATGGAATGCTCAAAGGGTATCCTGGAAGCAGTTTTGAAAGTTGAAACTGGTATCATTGGAAAGGAAAATGATTGAATTTTATGATTATTTATGTTTTAAGGGAATTTTTTCATGAATAATGATAAACGGCTTGATTTTCTTGCCCACTAAAATTAAGCTATCTTTCCATTAAAATATCTTCTAAATGAATTTAAGGAGGGAGACGGTAATTGTACCAAATGATAGAGTTCAATGTCCTTTATTTTGGTATTTAATTTATCCAATTCTGTAAATAAATACCAGAGATATCTCAATTTAACCAAGTCATGGTTTTAGCCTGCAGCTCACAAACAATAACTAGTGGTCACACAGGTGAATGGGAGAACTGTGACACAGATCTAGCCCTTCATTTAAGTGCCTACATATAGGTAAAGATGACTTCATCAAAGTCATATTCCTGCCTTTGGAATTTTTCTGACATAGAAAAATAATCACCATTATTATCTTTAACTTCTAGCCATGACCAATTGAATTTATTCCTCACATCTTTATCGATGCTCGACAAGTCTGAATTGCGATCCATGAACAGCTCAGCCATTGTGAGAACATTAGAATAGAATAATGTAGCAACGAGCACACTTGATTTTCAATCAGTTAATGACAGAAAGAAAAACTTAAATAAATATGACTTCTGGCCAATACACTGAATTACTTAGAAGTGAATTATCAAGAAGAAACTTCGGCAGGCGTAGCGGAAAACATAAAATGATTGTCTTGTTGTAAATACATCTTATTTATTATTACTGTTACAGCTGTCAAAAAAAGATAAGCTTATGGAGCACAAAAGAATGTGCCACGCTTTCAATGTAAATAATAGAAATCATGGCAGAGAGAGGGTTCAAAATGAACAGTTGTGTCTGAAGTTAAGAACATGAGAATATGTTGACAATACCAAAAATTACCAGATAACATTTAGATTTGCTTTTGGTTTCTATAGTTAACAGGGTTAGCCATTTAGTGGAACCAGTTTTTCACAACTCCTTCCACTTAAAAATGCATTTGATAGAAAACACTTACACTCCCATGAGGAAAACGCCCTCTGTAATTCTTCTGAGTGCTGAGTTGGCACCTGGTTTTCTGGCGAACTCAACGATTCCTTCTCCTGTTGACTTTCCTCTGTCATCTACTATGACAACACATCTTTCTAACTCTCCAAACTGAACAAAAGACTGTTCCAGAAGTTCATTTGATACATGACTGTGAAGATTCTTTACTTTCAAGGCAGCACCATGTGTGGCAAATCGAACTCTCAAGATCCTTCCTTTTCTAACCATTCCATCAAATGCTGCCTTCGCTGCTTCAGCATTGTGTCTGTAGTCCTATATTTTAAAAAAAGACATGAATCAAATAAAATGGGTATAATTTATTTATACAACAATAATGATGCGAATAATAAATGGAACATAATGTACATTAATTTCTAAATTCAATTTCCCAGTTAGGTTTTCGACTGGCAAAGGAGAAAAAAAATTAAAAATGGTGCTTTTGTATATAGTGGGTTATCCAATCAGTAGGCTCAGCTCAAAGCCGTGTTAGAACCTTGTACAATAAAAAAAAATCTAATTTTTAAAAAGTCCTCTGGATAACATCAGCTACCAAAAGGGTAACTGAAAGGAAGACTCTTCTCTTCTAGACATTTAATTCAATACCAATTTTATCAATGAAGCATAAAAAGGGACAAAGTTATCGTAAATCAAATTTCTTTGATGTACAAATGTGTTATGTAATCTGCTTTTTTTTTTAGCGAAGGATGTACAAAAATAATTAAATATCCATTAATTTTAAGCTCACTACTTTTCTGAAAGTGTCTGAGAAAAAATAAATGAGCTAACTTTAACATTCTAAAAGTTATTGACATTTGTTGAGTGCGAAAACAACAGCTTCTTGGTCAAAAAGTTTGGGAATAAATTACAAAGGAATACCTAAGGCGCATTTTTCACCCAGTTAATGTCTTTTACATAACTTTTTAACTATTTATCCCAATTCATATTCATATACGTAAATATAAGTAAAAGCTTGTTTTGCCTCCTAAAATTATACCAACCAATGGCGCTAAAATAAAACCACAATAGCAAACTTGTTCCCGAAATTTCAAACCTCAGCTACAAAGATAAACTCAGAGCATAAGACCTCCCTAGCCTCATAGAAGACTCAGAGGAGATCTAATTTAAACTTATAAATTGACCAACGGTCTCTACAAAGTAAACGTAGAAGATTACCTCACATTTAACAAGGACAAAAGAACAAGAGGCCACTGCTATAAACTTGCCAAACAAACGCTGTGATTATCCCCAGACACCTGTCTGGAGATAATGAAAATTCGTATTCCCCAGACACCTATCTGGGGATAAACAAATTTCGTTGTCCCCAGACAGATATTTTAAACTCTGTTCTTTTAAACAATTATCCACAGTCCAGAATATGGAATGTTTCCAAATGCACAAAGAAATAAGGGAAGTTAATAAAATATCTATAAAAACAAAAAATTAACCAACATTAAATCAGTTGTTACTACAGAAACACAATATGCGCCGACTTCGAAGTGGGTGTCATGGCCGATTGGTCGTCCGCCCTGAAAGTTTTACCAGAAATGACGTTGTGGGTTCGAATCCTGGTTTCGCCACTTTTTTTTTTTTTTTAAATTCCATCCCCCCCCCCCCCCCCCCCCCCCCCCTTTTTTTTTTTTTTTTTTGTGCGAGTCTATTCTTTTCTCCTTTTTGTTTGACCTTTTGTTCCGTTAAAATTGTTTTTTTTTTTTAATTATTGTTTGTTTTTTTCTCCTCTATCTGACCATTTGGTCGCTCTCTCAATATTTCTGTTTGTTTGCTTTTTAATTATTTATCCTTTTTAGACACTTTTTGTTTGCTTTTTAATTATTTATCCTTTTTAGACACTTTTTGAGATCGGAGTGGGGATGAATGACAATTTGCTAGAAACTAGAAAGGAAGAGAGAGAGAGAGAGAGAGAGAGAGAGAGAGAGAGAGAGAGAGAGAGAGAGAGAGAGAGAGAGAGAGAGAGAGAGAGAGAGAGAGAGTTTAAAAAAAAAAGAAAAAGAGGTGGGGGGAGGATGGATGGGACATTTAACCCTGCACCGTTCTGTAAAAAGAAAACGGAATGTAAAAAAAAAAATTTTTTTTAAGTGGCGGAACCAGGATTTGAACCCGCAACGTCGCTTCTGGTAAAACTTCCAGGGCAGACGACTAAACCATTCGGCCATGACACCCACTTCGAAGTCGACGCATAATAGATATTTTATTAACTTTCCTTATTTCTATGTGCATTTGGAAACATTCCATATTCTGGATAATTGTTTAAAAGAGCAGAGTTTCAAATATCTGTCTGGGAATAACGAAATTTGGTTAAACGAATTTTCATTATCCCCAGACAGGTGTCTGGGGATAATGACAGCCCCAAACAAAATTGCCCTTTAAACATCGGAAAAAATGTCTTTAGTCAGCGAATTGTTGAGACATGGAATAGCCTGCCAAGCATAAACAGCTTTAAAAGCCAAATTGACAGTTTCCTGCAGGATCTAAAAAACAGCACCGATTTCCCATTGATGAAGCCAGCCTTTCGACCTCCACAAGTTGGTGGAGACCGATCCAAAGCCAAAGACCATCATTCATCAACGGGCCAGCGGTCCTCTACGATGAACTCATACTCAACAAAATTACAATATGTATATAATATCAAAGTTAAAAGGCTTTTTTTTTTTAATGTTAAAATAACATTACAATTTATGGGAGGCCGAAAGCTCCAACTTCCCCAGAATTCTTTGTTTTTTATATAATTTATAATTAACAATTAATAGGGGGTTTGGGAGGGGGGAAACTTTTTGCTTTAGAAAAAGTCTCCCCCCCCCCCCCTCTCCCAAACTCCCTACTAGAACATTATAAAAAACAAAGAATACTGGGAATGTAGGATCTTTCGGAAGGCCTCCCCAATTACCCAAAAAATAATGATTTTAGTAGGCACTTGCAAGAATATTTCAAAATAGTGATATCGGTATTAATTTAGCGTAGAAAAATAAAGGGGAGTGAAACATTTACTAAAGTGAAAAAATTATCGCTCTATCTCAACTAGTTAAAAAGTTATGACCTTTTATGTGGTGAAAAATCTCTATAGAAGCTTAATAGGAAAATATGTGACCAAAACACAGCAACCCAATGGATAATCAAGTATAATTCAGAAACGACTTCAGATACAACTTTGAAATTTTTACATGTGGTAATTCAACATCTCTGTAATCCATTGAAAACTGAAAAATAATTATCTATTGAGAGAGAAAGGTATAGTTTAGAGCTGAAACAGCTGAAATCAAGGAAAAATAGAGCACGACATGCAAATGAATGACCTATTGGAATTTTGGAAAAGTCGACAAATATTTATTCACATGTAGATAGACCAAATACACCACTGAATCGGCGTCATTTAGTTGTTCACTGTGAACTTTTCAAAATGAAAATAGACCTCATAAAAGCAGAGATATGGACTGATAAATGTTTGAGGTGGTGTATTAGTGTTTAAAATGGTCGAAAATAGGTGATTTTAAAAACTTTCGCTCCCCCGTTCCCCTAAATTGGACAGACGTCCGTCTAAGGATGAAAAACGTCAAAATCAACAGTGAAAAATCAATCGGAAAAAAAAGGAAGAGAATTGTAAATTATAAAATGAATGCATGGACATGAAAACGCCAATTAACTGAATAATTTAAAACAAAAATAACTTCCATAAATGTAAAGTTTTGATGTGGATTGACGAAGTTATCTTTCAAACCCAGCAGACGACAGGAAGTGAATCAGTATAAGAAAATGGCAGCTTCTGTAAACAATCGAGGCCAATTACTGTTTTTTGGGGAGCTCTAACTTTTGAGTGCAAACATATTTTGCTCTGAAATTTTTAGAGAAGCTACTTTAATATGTATCTCAGAAGGACTTTTTTTTATTAAGAAGGACCATCTCTGGTTTAAAAGTTATAAGCGTTTAAACACATATACTCTCTTTACGCAAAGATTTCTCAAAATCATGACATAGAGAGGTGGGCCGGTGTTACCAATACTTAGCTTCTATACCAGGATAAATCATTCGTTTGGACCGAAAAATAAATAAAAAACTTACCGCTTACCGTCAGCAGTTTAGATTTGAAGATGCATTTGTTTTCTATCAAAAAACATTCGGTAATAGACAATCCTTGATGAATTTCAAAAGTTGTGTTGAAATTATATCCTAATTGTTTTCATGATTAATTCCTCGCGAAATCGTGTGGGTATCGTTTCTGTTATCAAGGTACCGCCTAGCCAGGCAGGGTTGCCAGATCATTTTTGAGTAAGAGACCAAACTAGCTATAGCAAGAGGCCAGATTCCTCGGCAGGAGCCCAAATACCACCAAACCCACCTTAGCCTCGCGAAAACTCTTTAGATTTGTTAAACAATTTAGATAGGATAAGGAAAATTCGTATATATAGAAGCATTAGCAAATGCAGTCTGTGGCGTTAGCACGTGTTGTATTTAGATATTTAGATTGCCAAATAAAATAAGTTTTACCGGTACCAGAGTAAAACGATATAACGGGGAAAGTCAGAGGAAGCCAAAAAGTTGGTTACAGGAGGCCAAGTGGCCAAACCAAATTTTGGGAGGCCAAATGGCTTGGGAAAAGGCCAAATTTCTCAAATTTGGCCACCAGGAGGCCAAACTAGCAACCCTGGCCCCAGGTTTTTAAAAAAGTTTATTGGGAAAAAGATACGGAACAAAGTGTCCATAGATAGGTATGCAATTTGGTGCATTAGTGCAGTAAAAAGGCCTTTTTTTCTTTTATTCAATAAACTTGACTGCTGGTGGACCTAGGCCTCTCTACAAGTCCAAGAAATAATACTCACTTTTTCTCTGCTCCAACGAAAATATCTACCCCCTACCGGTCTAATTATTTGTAGCAGACGACAAATTTCTCAAAACGGTCACGTGACACTGTAAAAACAACACAGGAAGTCCATGAAAGCTTATTTACGGCATTTCCTTTGAACCGTGTAAACAAAATTTCGTTTTCATTCAACTCAACGGGTCAGATTGGCCGGTATTTTTTAACGAACTAAAGTTCTGAAAAATCAAAATGTTTCTTAGAAAGGTGAAAGATGCTAGTTTTTGAAACAGAGGTAGGTTTTTAAAAAAAATCTTTATATTTTACGCGAATGCATGCTCAAGGCGAGTTGGACGTGCAGCGGAGGTTGGTAGGCCAAAGGCCCTCCTCTCTAGGAAGATAATAATATTAGCATCATTGTATGCAGAATTTTATGCCCTTTCCAATGATATATAAATACATGCCATTTCATTCCACTGAGAAAGAAGAATGAGCATTTTAAAATCACTCCTAAAATTTTTCCCCTCAAAAACGGAAACAGAAATCCTCGCCTGTTTTCAACTCGCGAGAGCTACTTCTTGCAAGTGCCTAATTTTAGTCATTTTCACTTTCACCTTCCAGTTCCAGTTCCAGGCCCGGCCACTGAACTTGTGCTTACTTTGAAATTCTTACAAGAAAGAATTGTGTAAATGATAAATCTTAAATATATCCATAGACATCTATCTATATACATAGATTCAAATCATGACATTACCAATCTGATGAATCCAAAGCCTCTTTGTGTGTTCACATACACCTCAGAAATTTCTCCATAGGTTTCGAACATCTTTCTGAACTCGGCCTCGGAGACGTCTGGAGTCAAATTACCGACGAATAACCTGCATCGTCCTGTAAATTTCTTCTCTCCCTGAGTAGTATCCTTGTCTTTATCACCATGAGCACTTTCAGAGTCATGTCGTTGATCATTTCTTTCATGCTTTTCTCTCAATTCTCTGTTCTGATTCTGGTTCATGTTTGTCCTGTTACTGTTGTTGGTGTTGGGGCTGGGACGTTCATTTTTAGCAAAGTTTCCCGAATGACGTTTGTCACCTGGTGTGTTGTGTCCTCTGTTGTCTTTCTTATAGGGACTGTTGTCTTGTTTTACAGGAGGATGGCTCATCCCAGCTTTGGACATCATTGATCCAAAATATGAAGAATCTTTATTCCCAATCACGCAACCAACGACTAGAAAATGGCGTCTCTTTCTTCTCCGGTTCTTTTTGTCAGATCGAGGCTCATTTCCGTATTTACGTTCACTTTCCCCTCCCCTCCCCTCCCCTTCCCTTTTATTTTTTTTTTTTTAATTTTATTTGGACTACTTCTGGAACCGCCAGATCAAACACGAAATGCCTCGCTTAATCTGTCCCTACCTACCCGAAGAACTGATCGACCTCAATCTCCAAAGACTGCACTCGTCACTGTCACGAAAGCAACCGGCAGCTGCGTCTCGATGCCTCTAACAAAATACATTACAAAAAAATAATGCTGGGTACTCATTCACACCCGAGTCGAGTTGGGAATGTGTGTTAAGTACCTTACCCGGGCCAGAGTTTTATCAGCATTTGGTTATTCAACAAGCCCAACATTGCTATGTCGGAAAATGTAATACATAACGCCTTTCAGCGCCATTATTTCTCACAGTGTCTTTTACTGCTAAAGAAAAGAACACGAAACGTCCATACCATTTGCCTGAATTGGTTGAAGCTTCTACTAATTATAATAATGTACTTTATTATTCATCCAAAAGGAAATGTTTGTACAGACGTACAAAATGCCGACAATGATACATACATAAACATAATATACGTAAATATAATGTGGTAAAGTAAAATTTAGAGCACAGCCAAAACACGTCTGCGGTCGCCGGAGACCAGCGTCCCGTTATTTCGTTGTTATCTACTTTCTCAACCTTCAAGCAGCAAAACTTGTATTATACCCGATGTATTGATTACCTATAGGCCTACTCCCCTTTCGATTGTGGAGTAACGCAAGTGGATGTTTTTTATCCCTCCAGATGTTGTTCTCTATATACACAGAAAAAAAAATAAAGAGAAAGATCAAGGATTAGGGGTAAATAAATTAAATAAACACGAACATGTCAACAGATCTACCATGCTCAATGCGCTTCACAATGTTTCATTTATTCCACCAGCAGGCCATTTATGGAACCATATCATTTCCATTGCCATTTCATCAATTATATATCGTACCAGGCGTTCTGTTTGCACTAACAGTCTTGCAATATCCGACATTGCCTATAGCCAGGTACTCATTCATACCGGAGTCGAGTGGGACAGTTTGTGTAAAGTGTCTTACCCAAAGGACACAACGTCGGGATTAAATTTTCATTTTCACGACCACGCTCGGTCATTTGGGCACAGTCAAGCTTAACATTTCTTGACTTTTGTGACACGACGAGACATCATACCGCTGAGTCACCGAGCCACACAAATGGGTAAATTAAATGAGCAAATTATCAACAAGCCGGCAGAATGCATATCTAACAATCGATGGATTGTTGTGCATTTTGTGGATCCACGGAAAGCGCTACGCGATCCATCGATCGCGCCGTCGAGAGAACGCGCCAAAAATACTAAAGCGAAGAAAACAATATTTTAAAAAGCAAAGACATTAATTGACCAAAATAAATCAATGAATAAATTAAAACATAAAAATAACATTATCGTTTTAATTGTCAGTTTCATAAATCTTGTTTTCCAACAGCGACGATACGACGTGTCTCGTGGGATGAGTAGAAAACAAATAAAGATGTGTTGAAGGATCCTGATAATGGTGTTGATGTTGATAATAATTATACCCATTCTACCTGAGTAATTGGAGGGGAACGACAGGAGGCAACAACATAAACTTACTCTGTCGGCTTCTGCCACCACCCTTGTAGGAAGAGACCAATGTCACGACAAACTCGTAAAAGTTACACGTCAGTCCTGTTGCTATTGGAAAAAAAGATTTATAAAACTGATAATTAAAGCGGTAAATTAATTTTTATGTTTTTATTTATTTTATTTTGGTCATTAATGTCTTTATTATTTTTTTTTTTTTTACACTTTAGTATTTAAGGCGCGTTCTCTCGATTGGCGCGTATCGCAAGCGCTTTTCATGGATTCACAGAATTCGAAAAACATCCATCGATTGCATTCTGCGCATCGGTGGATCGCGCAGCACTTTCTGTGAATCCACAGAATCCGAAACAATCCATCAATTGTTCGCATTTTTGCAGATTGGCAGATCGCACAGTGCTCTATATTTCTTTCTTTCTTTTTTTTTTTTTTTTTTTTTTTTTTTTTGTTTGTTTGTTTGTTTCCCCATGGAAGACGGAAACTCTCTTTGTTGGGCATTTTGTAGATCGCCTTCTATGGATCGACGCAAAGCGCTGCGTGATCTATCAATCTACATAATTCGTAACAATCGATGGATTGTTGCACATGGTATGGATCCTTGATAAATGAATTCAAGAATTCAGTAGACTTCTTCAACAATATGTCAATGAATACCAATGAACTCCTTTTCAGCGAGAGATGGTAGAGACGATTTTATAACTTGATTAGTTCAGCGAAAGTCAAGATGTGAAAAGGTTATAATTTGTCCATCTGCAGAGGTAGTGCATCCTATAAAAAGGAACTCCCCTTTAAGATCCCCAACACGCACACACACACACACACACTAACACACACACACACACACACATTATTATTATTACCATTTGTGAATACGCATTTACTGCCTAATAAGTATCTCTACATTTTTAGGGTGTAATCTCTCTCTCTCTCTCTCTCTCTCTCTCTCTCTCTCTCTCTCTCTCTCTCTCTCTCTCTCTCTCTCTCTCTCTTTCTCTCTCTCTCTCTCACACTATCTATCTATCTATCTATATATATATATATATCTCAATATACGGTCTATGTATATAATAGCATTATAAATAAGGACGGTTAGATAATAATATACGATGTAAAGAAGGGGTGAAATTTAAAAAAAAAACAACAAAAAAACCCCAAAAACAATCTATAACTACAATTGAAGAACTGCACTCTCAAAAGTAGATTTGATGCCATTACAAACTTGAACAGAAGAAAACATTGACGATAAAGGGGAAAACTACACTATCCTCTGCACATAATGGCTGTCATCAGTCACCTGAAAGTTGGGAATAGATAACGCTAAGGAATACACACACTGTACTAAAACAACTTGAGTTTGAGCTTGATCTTTTAATATAGCGCAATATCCACTAAACGTGCCCAAAGCGCTTTACAAAAGCTCCCTTACCAACAGCAACACGTAACATGTAGAACAAGACATAATGCCTGTTAGGCGATATTACAGTGTTTTATTTCCGGACAGAGACAACGCTGTTAACGGCCAGGTAATTATTTTACACCTGAGTACGTTGAGAGAATATGAGTAAAGAGCTTTTTCCAAGGACTCAACTATGCGCCAAGCGAGACTCAAACCCAAGACATTCCGATCCGAAAGCGAATGTCATAGAAAGACCACATAGCCTCACATACACTTATCGCTAACACTAACAGATCCCCCCGGAAAAGACAAAAATGCACGCACACTATTGGGAAGCTAACCGACCAATCAAACCGCGTGGAAAGCAAAACCTTATGTAAAGAACAACAAAATCCAAAACCAAAGACTACATAATAACACATTAAGGTAAAATTAATATAGTCTTTCATAGCCATTCGGCCCATGGAGCCGGAGTTTATCCCGGTTTCTATGGCGTGAAACGGACAACAGCGATTGCTTGCTATCCTTTGGATAGGACGCTAGTCTGTCGCAAAGATTGAACCACTTCATGCAACTCACTTCTTCCTTTCTTGAAGTTGTCACCGCCTTATATTGTGAGGAAATACGATGCTCTAATAACTTGTGATTCGAAATACACATCTCAACCACGGAAAATTGTGCGGCTATGTGGTCTAGTAGTATGACACTCACTTTCGGATCGGAAGGTCCTGGGTTCGAGCCTCGCTCGGGGCATAGTCGAGCCCTCGGAGAAGGCTCTTTACCCATATTCTCTCACCTACTCAAGTGTAAAACGAGCACCTGGTCGTTAACAGCGTTGTCTATGTCCGAACACAAAAATGTGATATCGCCTAACAGGCGTCATGAATGTTAAATGTTGCTGTTGTCCAGGGACCCCTTGTAAAGCGTTTTGAGCACGTTTAGTGGATATTGCGATATACAAAAGCCCAATTTAATTTAACCCTGGAAAATGACCGGCTCTCCTTCTTGGTAAAAACCATCACTGACTTGAACCGTGTAGACGAAATTAAAAAAAAAAATGCCTACCGCGTGGCATCGTGAGATAACGTCGCCTCGGCATTCCGTGACGAAATATAGAAAATCCATCAAACAAACGCACAGGAGTCACCCATGTTGTCCAAAGTGAGCAAATTGGGGGTTAATAATCTTGCCGAGGAAACAAAACAAAACAAAACAAAACAAACGAAATAAATAATTTAAAAAATTAAAAAAAAATCCCATAAGGGAAATTTGTCTCTTGGGTCTATTCCAATGGAAGACTGGAATAACCTAGGCGTCACCCGCAGTGCAGCGCCGCAATTGAGCTAGGTCGAGGTGACCTGCTCAAGGCCACACAGCGCAGCTGTGGGTGATCGAACTCGGTACCTTTTGGGTACGAAGCAAAGACCGTACCGCTGAGGCACGCTGCGTGAAGCTGGGCTCAAACCAGGTACTTTCCAACCCCCCCCCCCCCCTTTCCCATCATCTCGACAAATAGACTGTGTTCACTAGTTGGCAGCAGCTGCTTCTTATGGTTCACACTATTATGTTATGACGATCGACCCAATCAGCAAAGTCCGGTCCGCATTCGTGCACCGTCGCGAACCCGCCCGGTAGCATCGTCACAGCACACCTTTCGACTAGATGCTCTGCCGTTTCGGGTTCTTGCCCACAGCGTGGACATAAAGGACAGGAAGTTAGACCCCACTGATGTAACGCACCGGCCGTTAGGCAGCTCCTCGACCGAAGCCGATTCGCAGCTACCCAGTGTCTCCTCTTACTGGTATCAAAGCCTGGCAACTTCTCACCAAGCTTAGAGGAGTGTAGGTCCCCGCCCCCACGAGGGATTGAATTCGTCCAAACCGACTTCCATCTCGTATGTGCAGCTCTGTCCACTAGTTGGCTAGTGCGGCTATGTGATCTTGTGGTATGACACTCGTTTTCGGATTGGAAGGTCCTGATTCTCGGCGCATAGTTGAGTCCTTGGAAAATGCTCTTTTCTCACATTTTCTCACCGTACTCAGGTGTAAAATGAGTACCTGACCGTTAACAGCGTTGTCTCTGTCGAGAAAAAAAATGTAATATCGCCTAACAGGCGTCATGTCTCGTTCTATATTTTACGTGTTGCTGTTGGCCAGGGACCCCATGTAAAGCGCTTTAAGCACGTTTAGTAGATATTGCACAATGTAAAAGCTCAATTTTTTAATAGACCTGCAGCGTATGGCACAGAAATGAGAATTGAATTGGTTATTTCTAAGAGAAAGATAAGCTTAGCGCTAAAGACGAATGAGAAATGAAAGAACGGCGTTGGATTAAGACGTAACTGTTAATAATTTTTAAAAATGTACGTAGTATGGGATTTATTATTATTGAAAGATTAATCATAAGAGTGACAAAGAAATGACAGCGAGCGAGACCTGGGGAATTTATAAGATTACAAGTTGTCGTTCAAAGAACATGTTCAAAGGACCACTTATAGAGCAAATAATATAATAGATGGTGTAGTAAAAAGTTTTAAAAAAATAATTACTTGTTGGATGAATAAAGTACATTATTATTATTATTATTATTATTATTATTATTATTATTTATTATTATTATTATTATTATTATTATTATTATTATTATTATTATTTATTATTATTATTATTATTATTATTATTATTATTATTATTATTATTATTATTAATTATTATTATTATTATTATTATTATTATTATTATTATTATTATTATTATTATTATTATTCGATTTTCTAACAAAGGTAATTCTTGTCCTCCTATTCAAAGGTCTTGTCCGGCCAATCCTGGCATAATATGGAAACTCAGTGATTTAACCTAGTAATAAATCATTATGCCAAGACGTTGAAGATGTCCAAAGACGGGCCACAAAATTATTGTCTTCACTTAAATACTTGTCATACCCAGTGGCGTGGCATGCTTATAGTAATATAAGGTGGTGCCAAAATCAGATGCAAATAACTTAAAACATGTTATATTTGTAAATACAAAAGAAAGAAAAAAATTAAAGAAAAGACTTACTCAAATTAGTAAGAGGCGGTATATACCATGTCAGTTTTTTAAAAAAATTTTTAATGCTATAATCCATTTTTAAAAGATGGATGTCGGTGCCAGGCACCAAATCAACCAATATAGACACGCCCCTGGTCATACCCAGAACATCTGAAGAAACTCAAAACTTCCATGCCTTGAACTTGAACGTAGGAGAAAAAGGGGTGACACGATCGAATTATTTAAGTTTGTGCATGGTAAATACACCTACAAGATTTCAGCTCAACAACCAACCAAAGCTCTACCAGGGGACACTCAATGAAATTAGCAAAAAAAAAAAAAGCATAACAGACTTAGGACAAGAAGCAATTACTTTTCAGTTAGAACAATTAATACATGGAATGATTTGCCAGAGAGAGTTGTGAATGCCTTCAAAGTTGAGTTGGAAAGATTCCGTGAGGATTTGCCAACAATTTATGATCGGCAGTGCTACCACACAGACTAAATTCATGAGAGAAAGATGAGTTGGCAAAACTGAAAACTTTGCCTGAACCATCATCGTCAATTCAAAGGATTATGTGACTGGACTGGAAGCTGTGCCCTAATTCTGACAGATATATTTTTAACTTTTAATGCGAATTGCTACAATGACGAATTGAAGAATTTGAGAAAAGAGAAAATGAAAATAAGATATAGTTTTTCAATTATATCCATGATGTTGATTTCCAAATATATATTTGTTCAGTGATGTTGATAAATAAATAAAAATTATTACAGTTTGTATTGGGAATACAACGGAAAGTAAAAGGGCCGGTCGCTTTTCTCTGCGAAATCCCCCCCTTGGACGGAGAATGTCAAAACGAGGCTGTCGACCCTATAAATTGTGTTCCATCTTTCTGGTGGCGGGGATAAAAATATTCATTTTCTCATACGACTTTCAAACATTTTTACAGTTCTTGTATACATGGTACGTATTAGCTCGATTTTACATGATTGGTTTCAGTAAAGTAGTGATCTAGATTTCATTGTATAGAGCCGTTTCGATGTTATTGAACTTGAACTCGTCACAAAACACAAGCTGCAACGGTCGAACTCGTTGCTCCACTCTTCTGTACCGAACTGCATGAACTGAAAAGCAGTACAAGTTGGCTGGGTCGAGGTATTTCCCACGCCATTCTCTTTGCCCAGGCTATGTGCATAGCAGGCGAACATGATTATTTGATATGGTCGATAAAGGTCTAATAACAGGCATCATTTGTAACCGATTTGGAATAAAACGTGTATAATTTCAGACTATCAACAAGGTTTAAATTCCAGGTAGATTTCGTTCGCAAGGTAGACAACTCTGCTTTTTCTTGAGAAGAAAATCTGGCTAGATTCGGTCTTTTCACAATCATTTTAGGCTAGACTGTAGAAAAGTATTGGGCTGAATTATTCCTATCGAATTCCACCATTCCATTTCCTCATCGCCCCCTGCCTCATATCGTAAAATAATCATTATATTTAAAAAAAAAAATAAAGACACGAGACTGTTGACAGTTGCCACTCAGTCTGAGTTTCCGGTTCGAAACAAGCAATAAGTTTCAATAAGCAAGAGAAAAAAAATAATTACAACCCCCCCCCCCCCCAATAACAATGACATGTGCAGGCCCAGATACAAACTCAAACCCGACCCAAACGTACCCCAGGCAACAACAACAACAACAACAAAGAAATCAGCACCCTTCAAAATATGAATATGAGATTTAGATTTGGGTTGATTAAAAAATTAAATTCAAATTCAAATACCTACATTTGATTTATTTCAATGACAGTATGGAAGGGGGGGGGGGGGGGTCTGGGCCTGGGATTATTCTTTATTAGATTTGAACATGATATGGGGGGGCCTTCCGAAAGCTCCTAAATCCCCAGTATTCTTGTTCTAGTAAGCCTTACTGTACTGTAAGGGGTTTGGGAAACTTTTTGATATAATGTTCCCCCTCCCAAACTCCCTACTAGAACATTATAAAAAACAAGAATACTGGGGATGTAGGAGCTTTCGGAAGGCCTCCCCATGATATATTTTCTTTTTCGGGGTTAAATTAAGAGTGGAACCTAATACTAATCCCCCCTTGGAAATTGTCCTCTAATCTATCACTCTATCACCTAAATCTATAATTATTTTGAAAACAAAATGCAAGGATTATCATCATCCATCGCGGCTTGCACTCGAGCATGTTGCCAGTCAGCTGTCTCCATGTATCACGATCCTCTGGTGTGCATGAAGTCTGTGCTGTTTTTAACCTAAGAATGGCCAAAAGTGATTTTAAAAACAATGCTGTCTTGTCTCAAGGATACTTTCCCAAAAATATCTTATAATCACGCTTGCAAAAAAAAACAAAAACTTGAGAATCAATTTCTCAGCTCATGACTGGGTCTGATTTCTGTTTTTAAATTTAATTTTATTAGCTTTATATCCCGCTTTTCTTTTCATAATCTTTGCTGAATACAGTCACCACTGATAATTATCTAATTCAGTGGCAGTGTGTAGCACAGCAGTATGGCCATTGTTTCGTTCCTAGAAGTTTAGAAAAGGTAAAGTGTTTTAACTCCTTGCAGTGCTGAGTGACCATGAGCAGGACACTTCACCTTAGCTCTGTTGGAATAGGCCCCAGCCCCAATGACAAACTTTCTCTTCGGGATGAATTAAATGGAATTTGCCATATACATACCTAATCTGCTGCCCATCTAAGCCTCAAGATATTATTTAGTTTGAGATGGCAGAGTCGATAAGTGGTCAAATTTTATTTGTGATCATGAGCAGTGACTCTTGTTAATTTAGGAGATGACGGCTATCACTTGTTTTTGAACTGGTTGGTATGAATAATTATAATATTGATAATAAAAATAATACTTTGTTGAGCGCTTTCCATGAAGCAAACATCTCTTAAGAAAGTGGGAGATTTTAAGATAGACTTTTAATCCAATTTTAATGCATTGTTTAGGTGACTAGACAGCCACTCAATCAATTTCTTTTACTCTAATATGATCATATGTTATTTGAGGGATTCCAGTATTCTCTGTTTTTTATTTCTAGTGCATTCGACCCACAAGCAAGGAGTTCCAGCTTGGGGTCGATTGTAATTTTAAAAAAATTATATGTATGACCTTTCTGTTCTTTCCAAGAGTAGTAAGCATTTATGATTGTCTAAGCAGCTGGTGACTATGATATTTAGTGGTTTAATGTGCATTAAAAACAAAAATAACATTAGTAAATTATTGTCCCAGACTCAGATGCTGTAAAAATGAAAGAAGTGGAATGGAAGAGTGTGTATGTGCGTGCGTGTGTGTGTGTGTGTGTGTGAGAGAGAGAGAGTGAGAAAGAGAGAGAGAGAGAGAGAGAGAGAGAGAGAGAGAGAGAGAGAGAGAGAGAGAGAGAGAGAGAGAGAGAGAGAGAGAGAGAGAGAGAGAGAGAGAGAGAGAGAGAGAAAATGAAATACAAAAATGCATGAAAGACAGTGTCACTAACTATAGATTTTAAGTTCAAAGAGTTATGAGATTGGAGATTATTGCAGAGATAGAGACAGTAACTACCCATGATCCAGCAGTTTCATAAATCTTATCTATTTAGTTGGTTTTTAAACTAATCTTACAGTCAGTCTTAGAGTGTGTTGTATCAGTATTCAGCCATACTCTGTAAAAACACATATTTAAAAATTTGGCCAGAAAACTCGTCCTCCAAATATCGATCAATTTAAAAATGACTCTCATCTTGGCAAAAATTTTCAAATCCGGGACTTTGCCGAAGTCTTGGGTTTGAGAGTTTTTTTTTTCCAAGATGAGGGTCATTTAAATCGATCAATATTTGAAGAGCAAGTTTTCTGGCCTAATTTTTTTAATATGTGTTTTTCCAGAGTACGGCATTATTACTGGTTATTGTTAGAAGAAAAAAATAATTGCAACAAATAAGTTCGAAAATTTCTGATGTTGTACAGCAAGTGATGTAGTATAAAAGGAACTGAAAATTTGACTTTACTGTGATCTGTTCTTGTCTTTCTCTCATTAATCAGTACATGTGAAGCAGTTTTCAGAAGGTATGAAACTTGGGGATTGCAAATTTGTCTTGCTATTTTTATTTTTTTTTTGGTTTATTTATTTTCTGTCTTTGGTACATTTTCTTGAGTACTCACTTTCAGGGAATACTTCAAATAGCATATATTATAAAGTTATAGTGATGCAACAATGTCTTAATTGTAAAATTGATTTTCTCATTTCTTATTGCAGTATCAGGTTGAATAGTGATGGAGAGTGCTGAGGCCATTTTGGAGAATGAGAATAATTCTAATGTGGAATCTGAATCCTACCTAAGGCAACAGCAGCAGCAATTGTCCCTTCAGAATACAGAAACTACCCCGACTGAACAAGATGGACCAAGTTTGATGACAGGTGTAAGATCTGGTTTGAGTGAAAATAATTCAGATCCAGAAGTGTTAAAATCCTCAATTGATAAGGATGACGAAAGAGGCACAGACCAAGGTTTGGCCAATGAGAGGCAAGATGAAACTAAAGAGCATGAAAAGCAGTCTAAGACTGAATTGAATGAATCTGTGAATAGTGTAGATAATGAAATACCAATGGATGAAATTGTCAGTGAAGTCGAGAATGAACCAAAGAATTATGATATGAGCGATATAGCAACAAATGATGCAGGGCACTCTTCAGAATTGGGGAATTTTGCTGGAAGTGAAGATGGACCTGTAGATGATGTTGGTGAAATTGTTAATGAACTGAAGCTTGATAATGAGAACAATACAGAAACAACAGATCTAGGACACAGTTTAGAGAAAGAAAGTATTTCAGGAAATGAACGTGAAGTAAACACTGTTAACGAATCAGAAGAGAGGCATGAAGCAGAGGAGAATGAACATGTTGATCTAAAAAATGATGCTGATGTTGGTTCGTCAGATCAAATTATTGATAGTGAAAATCAAGATGATATTGATGAAGAGCTACCTGCACTTGAGGAAAATATAAAAAATGATGGAGAAGGGGAAAGTGGAGGAACACAGCCACATGATTTTATTGAAGAAGATAGTAATTCTGAGCCACCTAGCCTTCAAAAAGAATCTGTTGCTGGATCAGATTCGATCTTGCAGTTTTCTCCATTGGGAGATAATGATTTGGCTCCTGTTTCCGAAGATGGTTTAGACAGCGAGTCTTTCTCAGGTAAAGAAGAAAGTAAAAAGACATCAAATGAAGATTCTCAACTGGATAATGAAAAAGAATTAACAGAGGAAGTTAATAGTTCTGGAGAAGAAAGAAAGATGCCACCAAATGCAGTGTCTGATTTTGATGATAATCTTTTAAGTGAGGCTGTTGAAGATGAAAAAGAGTCGATGGCCAGAAATGTTGATGGCGATTTCGATGAGAAGAAGGAAATGGAATCAAATGCTGATGGTTTAGACAGCGAGTCTTTCTCAGGTAAAGAAGAAAGTAAAAAGACATCAAATGAAGATTCTCAACTGGATAATGAAAAAGAATTGACAGAGGAAGTTAATAGTCCTGGAGAAGAAAGAAAGATGCCACCAAATGCAGTGTCTGATCTTGATGATAATCTTTTAAGTGAGGCTGTTGAAGATGAAAAAGAGTCGATGGCCAGAAATGTTGATGGCGATTTCGATGAGAAGAAGGAAATGGAATCAAATGCTGATGAACAAACAGGTTCTGGTCAAGACAATGTGGCTGTCAGTCTGGAGGAAGAAAACTATTTACTTAAAGATGATGAAACCAAAGAAAATGGTCATCAAGTTTCAGAGGAAATATCAAGTGATTCTAAAATGGAAGAGGAATCCACAGAAAATATGGAGGGGAATGAAAATGATGCTCTTGATTTAGGAAGAGAAAATGAAGCAGAGTCAGAAATGGAGATTGAATCAAGAGATGTTCATGAAAAGGAAAGCAGTGAGTCAACCACTGAAAAAATACAAAGTCAGATAACTGATACAGGTAATGATGATGAGGGTGAATCAGAAATGGAGATCGAATCAAAAGATGTTCATGAAAAGGAAAGCAGTGAGTCAAACACTGATAAAATAGACAGTCAGATAACTGATATTTGTAGTAATAAGGGTGAATCTGAAAAGGGAGTCGAATCTGAGGATTTGAGTGGTGTCAAAGAGTTAGGGGATTCGGAAACTATTCGGAATGAAGACGAACTGTCAAAATCATCACCTGTAACAGAGCTAGTCAACAAAGAAGATTTATCTGGACGCATTGAAGAGGACATGGAAGATAGTAGTAAGGATAATGTGATTAATGATGAAACAATCAATAACGTTGTGGATGTGAATCATGCTGTCAATGAATTCCAAGCTGAAAAATCAGCTGAATGCGTTCAGAATCAGACTGCAGGAGATGACCATGTAGAAAAGTCCCCTGATGTTAGTGTTAATAGAGAAAAGGCACAAGAAACTTGTGACGATAAAGAAAATTCAGAGGTGGTAGGGAGTAGCACAGACAGGGTAAACAACGACCCGAAGAAAGCAGCAAACGACGTGGAAGAAATTTCAAATACTCAGAGTGAACCTGATAGTTTAAAGAAGTCGAATAATTCAGTGTGCGATGGAAGGGAAACTGTGGAAAAAACTGTGTCTACAGACTTAGAAACAATCAATAAAAATGGTCTTGATGATCATTCTTCAAAGAGACTTGAAAAGGAAGCTACCCCAAGTGATGTTATACCTCCTGCTGATATAAAAAAAGAAGTTACTGAGACTTCCACTGAAAGTAACGAAACCCCAATCCCTATAAGTGATAAGGAATTAAAAAAGGAGATTAGTAATGATGAGGACGACGTTGTTATCCTCGATGATGATGAACCTATGACTGTTAAAAAGGAGGCTGTTGAGGATAAGGGCAAAGATTCTGGACAAGGCAGTAAACTTCAATCTGATGTAAGTGTTTTTTTTGTTTGTTATTCTTATACAAAGCTGTTCAGAGACATAGTTTATGTTATATTCAACACAAAAAGAATGCTAAGTAATTTCGAAAAGCTGTAGTCAAATTTAATTGTCACCCTTTTCTCTGGGTTAATCATGAAAAATAATCGAAAAACTATCAGTCAAATACCAAAAGAATACCAGAAATAGCTTTTTAAAGATTTAACAATTTTAGTCAATCATTTTTCATTTTTCATTATTTAATCCAAAAAAGAATGATGAAAATGAAATAACTAAATATTTATGTTTTGTTGTGTCCAATGTCACTTACCATTTAACATAGTCTCATATATAATTGAATTGAAATCTGGAGAATATCTTTCCTTTTGGCTCTAGTCTAGGAGCTCTATATTGGGAATTATTTTCTGCTTCTTTCCCTCCCTATATCGATTGTTTTTCCACATGTGGCTTAATATCCTTGTTTTGGAATGGACTATTTGTCCATGCCGTGGTGTCACTTCACGGAAGTCTGATGAACTGATGATTTTGTTGTAGTTATTTCTTTATATTTCTTGTTAGTCATATTATATCTTTTTTTTTTGTAATTGTTTTTATTTATTTATTGTTATTATTGTTATTATTATTATTATTATTATTATTATTATTATTATTATTATTGTTATTATTATTATTGTTATTTTTTTCTTCTTCTTTCTTCTTCTTCTTCTTCTTCTTCTTCTTCTTCTTCTTCTTCTTCTTCTTTCTTCTTCTTCTTCTTCTTCTTCTTCTTCTTCTTCTTCTTCTTCTTTCTTCATTATTATTATTATTATTATTATTATTATTATTATTATTTGATATAGTGCCAATATCCACAAATAATGCCCAGAGGTGCTTTACAATAATTTGCAGTTGTTGACGTGTATGAATATTTTTATCATTTGGAGAGTATCCTTTGCATGTGACTTATGACATATTTGCTAATGACCTCATATACTTAGATTGGTATAAATTGTCCTTGGGATTCTCCTCTGGTCTTACTTGATCTTGTTTTAGTTAATAAAAAATCCTCGGGTGCCTGAAAATATAGGACAATTCCATTGCAAACACAAGCAATGTTTAGAAAATGGTTCATTTATGTTGACTATAATTTTTCTTGTATTTTTTTTTTTTTATTTTTTTTTTGTCTATTAAACTCTTTAAAAATAATTTTGATTTTTAGTTTATTGATCTTTATCATTCATATCATTGCATAAAATGTTAAAGTGAATTGAAGTGATTTGATGCATTTGATCTGTGATTCACTCATCCTGCCTTTTACGTTTCTTTTCAGTCCCCTGGTATCAACAAAGGTTAGTAATTCAACCAATTTTCATGCAAGCATAAGCAAATAAGTAAGAAAAAATAATTCTGTTAAACGAAAAAAATAAATTACAACACACATACAATATTTTACATCATATCTTTAACTTCAAGGTAGAAAAAAGTCCATACTAAAATTAAATGGGTACAATGGAGGGGGAGGGTTGGGAGAATACTGCAAAGTAAAAATGTCAGAAAAAGTGACTTCTTTGCTGTCAACAAATGTTGATAAAAATCTGAAAAAGCGTGGACATTGTCAGACAAAGCAGAATGAAAAGAACAAGAAAGTAACATCCAAAAAAATCTCCAACTAGAGAGGTAGAGAGCTGCCAGGGGGGCTGCCTGAAGCCCGGGATCCTGAAAATATTAACGAAAAGAGGGACAATGGAGAGGCTTCGGATTGGAGCAATATGCCAACGTTTCATTCACACTCCAACCACCATTGAGTGCAGACGATACAAGTTCTACTGCATTTTATTTTATTTGTTTTGTACCCGAAACGTCCATTGTCTGTATTGTTCCCATCCAAAGCCTCTCCATCAACTGGAGAGTTGAAGCAGGCTGATATTTTGGGGACAGTTTTTTTCTTTTATTTCTCCTTTTGCTTTGTGTTTCAAACAAACCTTTTCATATTTTTATCTTACAACAATGTCTGCTTCCTACCTAATTTATCAGTTTGATGTTGGCAAATATTAATTTGGTCTTTAGCTGTTATTTATGCTTGTCTGGGTGGGTTTCCTGACCTCCCATAGTGGGCAGGGAGGTACTTACTGTCTTCTATCCCCCTTTATCTGTTTTCCAACTTGCTTTCTGTCTTTGTCTTGGAATGAGATTACTTGGGTTTTGTTCTGGCCCTGGCCGGATGCCCCTTGCTGAGAGGGCAACAGCCAATGTACAGATAGTTTTTGGAGATATTTTTTTTCCTTGTAAATCATTTCTGTTATGCCCTATATTATGTTTTGTTTACATATTATATATGATTTGTAAACATTTGAGTGTATCCCTCTTAGTGGGGACCTGTGCTTGTGTCTGGATGATACTTTTAGGTGATCTCAAACTACGTACTTTGATAGTGTGCTCTTGGAATCTATATCTGTTCCATATTTGAAACACACCACAATTCCCCTTTGCCCTTTTCTTGGGTGCTTTAATTGTAATTCTAGAACTTTTTACTATCCCAATTTCTTCCTTTTTACTGGCGCTGATATGACCTAAATGTTTTGCAAGCGCCTTAAAACTCTTAAAAACAAAGAATTATTTATGCTTGTTAAGATACTGATGTTATATTGTTATTTTTTTTTAACTCATCAATTTTGTTGTTGTTGTTGTTTCAGATTCTGATGATAAATCTGACAAATCTGGCAAGTCAAAGACTCAAAAATGTATTGTTTGTCAAAAGGTTAGTCATCGTTTTCCTCAAAATATTTTATTTTAAGAAATCCCGTAACTCTTTTTGTGTTTTTATGATTTACCATATTTTAGTAGGATGTTTTGTTTTGCTTGCAATTTAGTGAACTTGCCTTGTCTCGTAAATTGACATGTATTGTTTGGGAATATATTTCCAATTTTGAAACCAATTAATTTGTTTATAGATTTAAAGTGAACACAGAAGTTCTGGATTAGGTTCATTTCTGATTTGAATAAAAGCAATATATATATATGATCCGCAGAATTCCGGGATTTGGGACTTTCTCAGAAATTTTCGGATGATTTTGCCATGTCAAATGCTCTCCTCTGATTAAAGCTCTGTTCGCTAAGTGCTGGATCAGAGGAAAAATTCACCATATTACTTGTCATATTGTGACACCTATGCTCTTCCACTTTTCTGACGTCAGCCCAGACAGATTGGCACCAAATGCCAAAAGTGACACAAGACCAGTAAATGTAAAAACAAATACTTTTTGTTCTTTTGGCCGAAAGTTAATCTTAATCCCTTGACGTAGGTGGGTAATATTGTAGGCCTGTAAAATTGGTTTAAGGACAGTACAATTTATTGATTATTTACACAAAGGAAATTTATTCTCTAATGATAAGAATGGGTGCACAATAATAGTAGTAATATGTTACAAAACATTGTGTTACCATTTTATTTTTGATTTTGACCAATGGACTAATACACTTTCCTCCATTTAGATAAATTGCCATTATCATCATGGATAATTTCTCCTTTTTTTTTTCTTTTTTTTTTCAGGTTACAAAATGTAAGTTCAACATTGTACGTGGTGGGGATACAAAGCAACTCTGTGATGACGTTTGTTTCAAGAAATTCAGAAAAGCTCCATCTCGGTTTTTGTCCAAACCAGAAGCTGCTGCTGATCCATCTCAAACCAAAGTGCAAGTCGCTCCGCCTCCAACAACTTCTGTTCTTGTCATTAATAAGGGAGACACAATAACAGCCCTTGCTCCAGGATCACCTGCTCTTGCTTCTATTCTATCTTCTCCACAACAGCTGCAACCAAAACCGCAACAGCCACAGCAGAAGCTGGAACAAGGTTATAAAACATGCTATGTATGCCAAGTGATTAATCTTCATACACCTCAATCATTTTGTAATTGGAAAGGTTTCGATTTCTGTGGAGAGATATGCCTAGGTAAATTTCAGTCAACTTTGAGAGCAACATGTTCAAATTGTTTTACGTTCATCCCACTTGAAATGAGAGCCTCATACTGCACAAAAATTGGAAACATAATGCATCCTTTCTGTAAGCAAATGTGTGTTTCTGATTTTATTAAAAAGCTTAGAACTTGTGCATGTTGTAAGCAAGACTTATCAAAAGTTACTGTTGTAATAGCAAGAGTTGGCGCTGATAATAGGCCTAAGGAATTCTGCTCCCAGAGCTGTGTCAAAAAATTCGAAGATCAAGTGCAAGATGTGGAAATTGTTCATGTTGAGCCAAGTCAAGTCAGTTCAACTTCAGCTTGTTCAGTTTGTAAATCTTGCAATGGAATTGCACACACGGTGAGATTTCATTCAAAGACATTCAAGCTATGCAGTGACCTTTGCCTCTCAGCTTTCCAGTATACGAACAAGATCAATTTACACAGGTGCAGTACTTGCAACAATATGTGCACAGCTGCCCAGTCCCAACCTTATTTCATCCAGTTTGAAGGGGAGACAAAGAGATTCTGCAGCGACAAGTGCATCGGTACATTTCGTCTTGATAATCGCAAACTGGCCTCTTGCACATGGTGTGCAGCGAGGAAAGTAAACTTTGACATGATTGAGAGACAAGATGAAAAGAGCAAGTACCAGTTGTTCTGTTCTCTGAACTGTCTGTCACTCTTCCGTGTCAACCTCCAAGCCAAATCAAATCAAGCCGTGGAATGCGATCGGTGCAGAAAGGTGAGTCTTCAAACTTTTGAGTGAGGAAGTTCTTTATAGAGTCATGAGGCCCATGGCATGGAGCAGGAGTTTATCCCGGTTTCCAAAGCGTGAAACGGACAATAGCAATTGCTTGTTACTCTTTGTATGACGCTAGTCTATTGCAAAATACTTTCCACCTGATCTAACAAACCCAGCTACCCACTCATTGCTGGGTGGACAAGGGTAGTCAGAAAAAAAATCTTGACTTTACCCGGGGTTGAACTCAATCCTTTTGCATGTGAAGCACATGCTCTACCAACAGAGGTTTTGGGACCCCCTATTGAGTGTGAATGGTTGCAAAGTAGGTCAACAGGCTCATTTTTATCCATTCAGTATTAATGTTATCCTTATTTAAAAATTCATTCAGTATTTAGTGGTTAACAGCTGAGATATTTTCTTTCCCACAACTTCAGTTTAGTAAAAGAAACATCATAAATACATTTTCTTATTATAATTAAATATTCATTTTTTTATTTTGAGTTTATAAAATTCAATTCATAATACCCACTGGTATTTTGGTAAAAGAGATTTTGAAATATTAGTGGTAGAAGTAAAGCTTGCGGATTTTTATTTATTTTCATGCATCTTATTCTCATGATGAACATGAACACAAACCTTTCAGATTGTCCCCGCCCAGTATCATTTGACCATGAGTGATGCATCAGTCCGCAACTTCTGTTCGTATGCCTGCGTCATGCAATTCCAGTCCCAGTTCACAGCTCGCATTGCCCCGCCATTGCCACCTCTAGGTGGAACTTCAGCAACAACTATATCAGGTTCGGTACAGCAACAGAAAAAGGTGTCACAAGCAGCTGTAACCTCTGCTCCTGCGATGCACGCACCCCAGATAGTCCCTCCACCCCCAACACCGCCAGCAAAAGCAGCTCACCCAGCAGCAGCAGCTCCCACGCCTCCACATCCCCATGGGACGAGGAATCGGGGCCGTAGAGGTAAGCAGACCTGTTGCTTCTGGGTAGGGTCTTCTGACCTCTCAGGGTGGCAAGAGGTCACTGCTATCCCCCTATATCTGTTTTCCCTGAGTTGCTTTCTATCTTTGTCTTAGAATGAGTGAGATTACTTTTGTTTGTCCTGGCAGGAGTCCTTCACCATATAAATGTATCGTCAAATAGTATTAGTATGGAAGATGATTTTTTAAACTGGTAAATCATTTCTCTCATGTACTGATGGTTATATTTTTTGCTCTGTAAACATTTGAGTGTATTCTTCTCGGCGGAATCCTATGCTTCCGTCTGCATGAGACTTTTATGTGATCTCATACTAAGTACGCTGATGGTGTGCTCTTAGAATCTACATCTATTCCCTATTTGAACCCCTTTGTCTTACATTTTCTCGTGTGTTTTTAATAAATCTAATATATTTATTGGCCATTCCATTGCCCGTCTTTTATCCTTCAAACTTGTCTTGTCTAATGTTTTTCATAGCTATTTATGTTTTGATTAACAGTTTAGTGGAACCAATCATTTCTTTTAAAATTATTTTAGTCGTTCGGCTGTGTGGTATTTTCAATACAACAGTGAGGCCTTAACTATTACAACTTGCTTGACCAGACCTGCAAATAAGTCCACGTTGAGCGGATGCGATGTATTGATGGAACACTTTGATTTGAATTCCATGCTTGGGTTAAAGGATAGTGCGGCTATGTGGTCTTGTGGTATGACACTGGCCTTTGGATCAGAAGGTCCTGGGTAACAACAAGATATGAAGTGAATAGAAAAGTGCCAGAAGACAATAGAGAATAAAAATTTTTCGCGGCGGTGGTGGGGTTTGAACCTGCGACCTTATTGGTACGACAACTCCGCCTGGCAGGTGAGAGTGTGGCTCTACCGTGTGAGCTATCCACGAACACAAAAATATTCGTTTCAAACTCAAAGTCATTACTAGATCCCTCTCTCACCCACTTCTTGAGACCGCCGATTCGTTCGTACACCACCATCGCGAATAATTTTGACCAGCAGTTAAGCTTAATAGCCAATATTCTCAACACAAACATATAACATAGAAACGATTGAGACATTGAGTATGCTCCGGTGTATGGGGTGAATTTTTAATTCAGAAAAGTGAGTGGAGCAGGCACTTATGTTGGTAACAACAAGATATGAAGTGAATAGAAAAGTGCCAGAAGACAATAGAGAATAAAAATTTTTCGCGGCGGTGGTGGGGTTTGAACCTGCGACCTTATTGGTACGACAACTCCGCCTGGCAGGTGAGAGTGTGGCTCTACCGTGTGAGCTATCCACGAACACAAAAATATTCGTTTCAAACTCAAAGTCATTACTAGATCCCTCTCTCACCCACTACTTGAGACCGCCGATTCGTTCGTACACCACCATCGCGAATAATTTTGACCAGCAGTTAAGCTTAATAGCCAATATTCTCAACACAAACATATAACATAGAAACGATTGAGACATTGAGTATGCTCCGGTGTATGGGGTGAATTTTTAATTCAGAAAAGTGAGTGGAGCAGGCACTTATGTTGGTAACAACAAGATATGAAGTGAATAGAAAAGTGCCAGAAGACAATAGAGAATAAAAATTTTTTTTATCCTGGGTCCTAGGTCCTGGGTAGAGTCTTGCTCTGAGTGACGCATAGTTGGAAAGGCTCTTTACTCTCATTCTCTCACTGTACTAAAGTGTAACATGAGTGCCTGACTGTTACAGCATTGTATCTGTCAGGGGGAAAAAATGTAATATCGCCTAACAGGCGTCAAGTCTCGTCCTACATGTCAGTGTTGCTGTTGGGCAGGGGTGGGGCCCCTTGAAAGCGATTTGAATAACGAATATTGCGGTATGTATAAAGCTCAGGCGTTTTGTATTTTGTTTTTTAAAATTAACAATTTTTTATTTTTTTCTTCGCAGTGCCCAAAGGAACTACAAAGACTCCACAACCGTCTTCAACTTCAAATGCATCAACAACCATGCAATCATCCATACCAGTGATTTCAAGTGTCATGTCTCTAGCGCCAGAAGATGGTTAGTCATAGGTTGACACTATGCTGGAAAAAAAAAGAAAGAACGATAAATAATGACAATATAAAAAATTATTGTCTATCAGTAACTAAGGCTGAAGATATAATTTATAAAGTTAACAATTTTTAAAGAATAAAAATGAACATAACAGTTTCAAAGAAGAACAAAACAACAAACACTGAACATTTTGGGCTCTTAAAACAATAACGAAGAGCTGACTAACATCAATTTCGTTCCCTCTATATGCTATCATAATAAAAGTGTCTGAACAAGAACGTGTCAAGAGTCTCTTACAAGTATCCTTAATGTCTCAAAAGTCTATTTTTGGATTTGGCTCTTCATTAGTTAGTGCGGCTATGTGGTCTAGTGATGACACTCGCTTTCGGAACGGAAGGTCCTGGGTTCGAACCTTGCTCGGCGCATAGTTGAGTCCTTGGAGAAGACTCTTTACTCACATTCTGTCACCCTACTCAGGTGTAAAGTGAGTACCTGGCCATTAACCAGTGATGATACTTTTCCGCGGATCCGCAGAAATCCGCGGTTTTCTTTCCTTTCCTCGGTTTTCCTCCTCAGATCCTCGATCCGGGGATATTTCCTTCATTTCCTCCTTTTACTTTTTTTTTATATAATAAATCTTTAAAAAATACCTCCTTTTTTAAAAAAAAAATATATATATATAAAATTTCCTCCTTTTACTGGACTCCTGGCGTTTTAAAATTGTACTCAAAAGAAGTCATCCTGCCTACTTTCCTGTGGTGCAAGAATGTTCTAGGTGAGTTTTCCGTTTTTCTGAGACTTTTCCTCCTTTTTGACCTTTTGTGAGTATCATCACTGATTAACAACCTTGTCTCTGTCAAAAACAATTATAAAATCGCCTAACAGGCGTCATGTCTCGTCCTACATGTTAAGTGTTGCTGTTGGCCAGGAACTCCTTGTAAAGCACCTCGAGCATGTTTAGTGGATATTGCGTTATACAAAAGCTCAATTATTTATTTTTTTAAAATTTTGTTTTATATGAACACTGAATGGCAATGTGTTTATCTTAAATTTCTGGTCTATACTCATAAAGTTCTCCCAGTATTTACAGTTGGTACCGAGGTGATTTATGCAAATTGATCACATGATTCCATTATTTAGAAATATCAGGAAAACTGTTCATTTAATTTCAAGATAAAAATTAAATTCTCCTCAGCTGTTACTCTAAAGTCTCTGCCAAAAGAATATAATGGACTTAATTATTTAGAAAAACCGATTTTTGATGAAGAAATGTTTTGTGAATATTATATCCATTAAAAAAAAGTCAATTAAAAAATGTAAATTTCTCTCTCTAATTAGAACCACATGATACTGTTACTGGAGAACAGCTTCAAGAAAAAACGATTTCAACTCTTTTGAAAACATTGGAGGTAAATATGCCATTTTGTTTAATATGACATTTAACTTACCTTCTTGAAATACGGAATGTATGTAGGAGGAATCAGTCAAGAAAATAATTGAAAACTCGTTAAGTCGATTTTTCTACTTTTTTGAGATTTTCCATCCATGAGATAAATTAAAATGTAAATTTTATTGCAACCATCAACCGGCACAAGAATTTCCTTATATTTGTATGAATTTGAAGTCAAGATATGATAAAATAATAAACCAAATGAGAAATTTTAGGGGGAGTAATCCTCAATTTTCTCAAAATAGGAAAAAACGGAGTTAGGGAGTATTGGAAAATCACTCTTCAATTGCTTGCACAAGTTTCTGTTTGTCCACAGGAATTCATTTTTAATTAATTAGTTTATTAAATAATACAGACCTCCCATATATATAGATTTAATTGATCTGTACAAATTTTATTTTTGGATATTTAATTTTTTTTTTACGGGGGGGGGGGGGGGGGGGGGGGGGGTTCATTAATTGTCCTAATTAAGTAGTAATGTTTCATGGCTTTTTTTTTCTTGTATCTATCTATTCTCACCACGCATTTTTGCTGTATCTGAGCACTTGCAGTGTGTCTGTTTGTGTGTGTATGTGTTTGTATGTGAGTGTGTTTGAGTGTGTTAAATGTTATAACATTTGAAAAGCATATATATATATATATATATATATATATATATATATATATATATATATATATATATATATATATATATATATATATATATACTTTTCAAATATATATATATATGAGCCAAGGTCAAAAGGTGCCCGCCTGATACCAGTGTTAAGAAAATTTGATTTTTACTTAATTATGGGCTGTTTTCATTGGGTTAATGCTTGTAATCAATTGATAATATGAAGAAGAGATAAAATGAGATAGCTCAACATACTCTGTTCAACAGAATATGAAATAAACAACTTGAAAGTGAAATTTGAATGCTGTTTGGCATGTGCTTAGAACGAGGTCAACGCATCACCTTTTTAGAAATCATGTAGAAATTAAATGTGATGTTTTAGCTCACGTGATTGAAGTTTGACTAATAGCATAAAGTCAAAATTTACTTTTAAACGCGATTGCAGTATATTACATAGCTGATTAAGTTTCATAAAGAGTTCTTAAAAAGTTGGTGTTGCTTGTGACCTTTGGTGTCATCAAACACAGCACAATTCTAAGACTCGACACGAAACTTTAAAGCTCATGTTTAATGTTTATAAAATGTTTTATTATGAGAAAAAAGCATAGATTTACTATCTGAACTCAAATCTTGGAGTAAATGTATACCGTTGTGCCGATATTGAGGTTTATTGGTTTTGGTGTCATTGGTCACAAGCAACACTGCATGCGTGAACACGTGGAAGTTTGTTTCGTTAAATGGCGATTCGCAATTTTGATCCACCCTTCTTACCAGTCTTTGAAGTGCAGCACTTTCATTTGCCTTTCCAGCCTGGCTCCGGGCAGAAAAGGTAAGTTGAACTTTGGTGTCATCGCTATTTTACATTGTCACAAGCCACACTTGATATTGGATATTATAAAGTACCACCAAAAAATTATGTTTTCAGCTGTTATTCTATTTACAAATATGATATTATGACATCTCACATAAGACTGATTTTGACACAGTTAATTATTTCCTTGTAATTCTAATTTTTTTATGTTTCAGGGTTGTATTAATCAAGAAAAAGACAAAACTCAAGCTTTTGACGAATCCAGATAAAAGACGGGTTGTCAAGAAATTTGATTTGATTTACTATTAACACACTAAATTACTACAAACTAGCAGATTTGAGCAGTAGGGCGGATGTTACCGTATGGTTACATGAATTCATTACCGTGGCTGATATTTATCTAGTGTTTGTGTGACTTTTGGTACTTTTTGTGACCATTGGTGTCATTGGTTAAAATGTCACAGATGACACTTAAGTTTGAAGTTTCTAATGTATTTCTGTTTTCATGTTCTTCAAAACTTGAAATGTCATTGAATTACATTAAACAGGCTATATTACATGTGTTCAGTTGCTATTCTTGATTTATTGAGGCAAAATTGCGTTCTAGTGCCGATTTTGACCAAAGTAATAGCAACAATGGTATTACTAATTTCTAAGTATATTTCCAATTTGAAAGTATTTAGTTTCTTAAAATATTATTGAATTTCATTTTAGAGTAGGTTATTGTGATTTTTTGACTGAAAATAATGATATATTATGGACGAAAGTGTGATTTGGTGTTGCTTGTGACATAAGTAATGGTGTCACCGGTCTTATGTCACAAGTCACATTCAGATTCTCTATTTTCCATGTATATTTCTATTTTTGAAGTCTTTGGTTTCTGAAATATTATTAAATTCCATATATTTAACTGTGGTTATTACACTGGTTTGACTGAAATTAATGATATATTGTCGAAATTGCAATTTGGTATTGCTTGTGACATAAGTAATGGTGTCATCGGTCTAATGTCACAAGTGACACAATGTCGCTAAATAAGATATGCTTTGGTCACATTATTTCCCAACATTTTATTCCAAAAGTTTCTGAACATTGCTGGTAATAAGCATATGCAATATTGTTGTTGTTGTTAATGTACAAACATTTTTATGAAATAATATATTTGCATTCTATGTTGCTTGTGACCGATGACACCAAAAAGCAACATTTTCTCCAATAGTTGGTAATATTATTGTACTATGATTGTTGTTGATTGTGTCTTTTTGTCTATAACTTACTAAATAAAGTTTGATACTCAACAAAAATCATTTGGTTATTGAGTTTTTTGTCTCATTTTGGTGTCACCGGTCACAGGTGACACCAGCAACCTATAGGTATTGTTGACGATATTGTGCTGCGTTAGACCTTAAAGTTATCTAAAGGGCCTTTGATTCATGAAGTACAGGGTTTTTGCTACACATATAGAAACATGAATGGACTATTATGTCACTTTTATTTTGAGAAAAAAAAATTGGCACCTTTTGACCTTGGCTCATATATATATATATGTATAATTTTATTATTATTGTATTATTTATTATTATTATTATTATTATTATTATTATTATTATTATTATTACTTTTATTATTATTTATATTGTTATATATTTTAAAACTATATGCAATATTCCTTTTCTTTTGATCGTTCACCATAGAAAAAAGGTACCCTAGTCACAGGTGATGGGAGGCAGCGTCTCGTGGTAGAAACACCAATTCCCAAGATGATGAAAAATAAAGCTCTGCAATGCAAGCCCATCTGCCAGACCAAAGCAACTGCATGCAGGCCTCATAGCCAACACAAGGAGTGCCAAACAGGTAACTTGTATTTTCTGGGTTATCCTATTTTAATTTTAATTTTTTTTTCGAATTTTTAATGTATATATATATATATATATATATATATATATATATATATATATATATATATATATATATATATATATATATATATATATATATATATATATATATATATATATATATATATATATATATATCGCTTTTGGTTTTTCATGTCTTTTCATTGTATGGAAACTGGGCAGGGTTTTAGATCTTCCATAGTGGGCGGGTCATTTGCTGTGTCTTCTATCCCCTATATCTGTTTTCCAACTTGCTTTCTGTCTTTGTCTTGGAATAAGATTACTCAGTGTTGTCCTGACCTTGGCTGGGAGGGAAACACAGTCAGTTGTATAGTTCTAGACTTGGGAGATATCTTTTTCCTTATAAATTAAGTCTCTGTTATCTACTGTTATGTTTTATGTTTTGAACATATGTGTAAACATTCGAGTGTATTCCTCTTAGTGGGATCTTGTGCTTATGTCTGGATGAGAATTTTAGGTGATCTCAAACAGAGAACACTGATAGTGTGCTCTTGGAATCTCGTCTGTTCTTTATTTAAACTGGTCCCCTTTGTCTTACTTTTTCTCATGTCCTTTTCATTGTAAATTTAGAATTTTTTGACTAACCAGTTTTCTTTCGTTTTTATTTATTTATTTATTTTTTTTTGCCGACGATGGGTCACATTTGTTTTAAAAAATATATTTTTGGTTTATTATTTTATATGTGATTTACAAAAATATGATTCATTTTTGCTTTTGTTTTGTTTCCATTTTAACCTTTATTAACCCTCTCCTTTCCACCCAAAGGAAAATCATCACATTCGTTCTATGCAGCCAACAATTTTCTTTGCCTGATTTCATTTTGTTATAGTTATAGCCATAAAAATTTGACATTGTGTTGCAGAGCTTTATTTCTCTGAACCAAATATAGAATATACTCGTTGCTAATCTGATGGAAAAATCTATTTTTGTGTTGGGTGAGTATGAAGTTTTGGGGTAAAATTCTGAAAATAGCTGATAAGGAGAGAGTTAAAACCACGCTACATTCTATTCCTCCGTCTACAGATGAAAACATGGGCAAGCCTGTGTTGGTGCCGATACCGGTTCCCATTTACATCCCCATGCCCACTGTCATGTACCAAGCACCAGCTCCCGTGCCTGTTCCAGTTGCCATACCTATCCCAGTACCCATTTTCATACCAACCACGAGGAAGTCCGCTAATGGCATCATTAAAACGATCAAAGTAAGAAAATTTAAAGTATTTGATGATAAAATACTTGTGTCAGTGCATGACATAATCTGTCGGAAGGTGAACATTTTGGATTTGCATTTTCTGAAAGCATATGCTCCCCAAAGCATTTTAATCTATATTTGAAATAAATCTTTCTGTAAGTAATAGGATCTTGATTCTTGGCTAAGAGACCCTTTATAAAGCAGTTTGAGCAATTTTTAGTGGATATTGCTCTATACAAATGCTTAAGTAAGTTACAGAACCTTTGATTACATTTGCTGCTGAATTTTAAACTGGAAGCCTAATCAAAAACAAAACCCCATTGTTTATTCTATCAGGAAATTCAGGAGAGAATGCCTGCAGATCCACTTGAAGCAGAGATCCTGATGATGGCAGAAGCTGTGGCCACTGATAAGAAGACCGATGGAGACAGCGATTCCGATTCGGAAGTGGAGGGTGACACTGGCTTTGAGGCTCCGGCTGGTGAGTAGTTGTAAAGATTTAATGAAAAATTATTATATATTCAGATCTGCCAACTCTCCTAGTTCACCCATAAATAACAGTGAAATTGAATGTAAGCTTCAATTTAATATAAATCAGATATAAAACAGATAAAATGGACGTTTTAGGTTTCCCCTTTATCAACAAAACAAGATGAATAAAACCCTACGCCCTACTACATTATCTCATTCGTCTGTAGTTTTTCATTCATCCTGTTTTGCTGATAAAGGGGAAACCCGAAATGTCCAATTTATCTGTTTTTGTATATTAAATTGAAGCTACACTCAATTTCACATTATTTATTTCTTTGAGCTTCGAGCAGCAACATTTACACTAGTGCGCCTATGTAGTCTAGTGGTATGACAATCGTCTTCAGTTCGAGTCCCGTTTGAGCTGAGCATAGTTGAGTCCTTTGAAAAGACTCTTTACTCAAATTCTCTCACCTTACTCAGGTGTAAAATGAGTACCTGACCATTAACAGCTTTGTCTGTGTCCGAAAAAAATTGTAATATCTTCTCATCCTACTTCTTAAACGATGCTGTTGGTTAGGGCCTCTTGTAAAGCACTTCGAGCACATTTAGTGGATATTGTACTATAGAAAAGCTCAGGGTTTTTTAAAAATCTAGTATCTCCAGGACTTTCCCGGATTTACGATGACAGAAAAGGTTTTCTAAATTGAATTTCATACATATAATCTTATTCATTCATCTTCACCTCCTCCATTTTCCTATTCCTATTTGCCCTTGGAATCAAATTTTGCATTTTTATAACTTACTATACAGCCTTCTTAAAGCTCTATGGTTACTAGTCCAGTTACATCCATCATTAACTCTCCCCTTACCGAACATTTTCAGGATTTTTCCAAAATGTCATAGCTATTCAACACAAAAATTTTTTTCTTTCCACTCTAACTCAGAAGCAAAAAGAACAGACTATACTTAATTTTGTGCAGAAAAACGAGCTTTACAAAATATTTTCTCCAAATTTTGTGATTTACAAAATAAATCTGAAAAAGATAAATGTTCATTGAGTAAGGAGAGGGTTAAGGCGAGTTTCGGAATGGAGCTTCCTATGGCCCTGATTTCAATTTGAAATGGTTAAATTGTCTGCTATACTGTTTTTGTAGAATTGAACTTTTAATATCACTTTTTTTTTTTCAGATTTCATTTTAATCTCCCCTCCTTGACTTAGAAGGATAGTGAAACATCATAGGTTTCAACTTTTTAAACTTTGAATTATAGTGTTTGATATCTATTTATTATTATCTTTTCTTCTGATTTTCAAAAATTATTCCAGATGACGGTGATGCTAAAATGGAAATTCCAGAAAAAGAAGGGGTCGGAAGAGCTGAGGACATGATCCAGATGGCGCTTCGCATGGCAGAGGAAATGACGGGACCCATGGAGGACCTGGAGGCATCTGTGCAGCCTATTGCTGTCACTTCCAGTAAGTTGAGGATGGCTCTTGTTTGACTTGATTTTGTCTCTTTTCCTTCTTCTTTTTCTTCTTCTTCTTCTTCTTCTTCTTTCTTCTTCCTTCTTCTTTCTTCTTCTTCTTCTTCTTCTTCTTCTTCCTTCTTCTTCTTCTTCTTCTTCTTCTTCTTCTTCTTCTTCTTCTTCTTCTTCTTCTTCTTCTTCTTCTTCTTCTTCTTCTTCTTCTTCTTCTTCTTCTTCTTCTTCTTCTTCTTCTTCTTCTTCTTCTTCTTCTTCTTCTTCTTCTTCTTCTTTCTTCTTCTTCTTCTTCTTCTTCTTCTTCTTCTTCTCTTCTTCTTCTTCTTCTTCTTTTCTTTCTTCTTCTTCTTCTTCTTCTTCTTCTTCTTCTTCTTCTTCTTCTTCTTCTTCTTTCTTCTTCTTCTTCTTCTTCTTCTTCTTCTTCTTCTTCTTCTTCTTCTTCTTCTTCTTCTTCTTCTTCTTCTTCTTCTTCTTCTTCTTCTTCTTCTTCTTCTTTCTTCTTTCTTCTTCTTCTTCCTTCCTCCTTCTCCTTCTCCTCCTCCTCCTCCTCCTCTCCTCCTCCTCCTCCTCCTCTTTCCCTTCCTCTTCCTCTTCTCAAATTTTAGGGGATGGAAGTGGTTTCAGTTCTTGGTTGAGTCAAGCTCTTTTCTAACCCCTCTCTCCGTCTGCCCACCAGTGATTGAGTTGCTGGTGGAAAGCGCTTTGCAGCAAATATGATCCTGCCCAAATTTGTTTTGGCCTTGTATAATGAATATCCAGTTCAGTTTCATAGTGGTGACCCAATACCTCTATTTATTGAGGACAATAGAAATAGGTACAGAATAAAATAGAATAAAATCTAGCATTTGTTCCTCCTTTTAATTTTAAAAGAACCATTTCCCATCTTCTTCTGACTGACATAATACCATTTGGAGACAATGGGTCACATTTTAAGTTTCTTGTTTTTAAAAAAACATTTTTGAATTAAAAGTTTTAAAATGATTAATTTATTTATTTAGAGATTTATTTATTTTTCTCCCTTATGCAAACTTGTGCATCATACGAAATTACCACAATAGTTTCAGATCAAATGTTGAAACAAAACCAGCAGCCCATGATACAAACCACCAATTTTGACCAGCATCATGAAGAAGATCCTGACTACATGCCCATCAAAGCAGGCAGAGGCCGCGGCAACAAAAGAGCATCTCGTGGTAGGCCGCCTATGGCTGGTCGTCCAAAGCGACAAAGAACTGGGAGGAGTTTTGCAGAGCAAGAGGTGGAACCCGAGGAACAGCCACCTCCTCCTCCAAGAGTAGAAATTGTAAGTTTGGTTCCATTTACAGTCCTGTCATTCTCTCCAATTTTGTCAGAATATTCTAGTGTTTAGGGGAAATTTAGATTCTCCGATTTTCAAAAAAGAAGTTCTCTTCTGATTTTTAACCAGTATCTGCACAAAGATTTTTTGTTGTTTATTTATTAATTAGCTATTAATTTTAAAAATATGTTTTTTTTTTCAGGTCTTAGCATATTCATTGAATTGCATGGATGCATATTTTTTTGTACAAGAAATTTACCAGTATCTTATTGTTGGTCTCTGAATTTATTCTTTAAATGATGATTACCACAAAAGTTAATTGTAATTGTAAAGAAATAAATTTCTCATTGCTATTAATTAAAAATGGAACAAATGGCAATCATTACCTTAGAATAAGTTGGTAAGAATTGCAGAGGGCAAGCAAGACTGTTGATCACATCTTATTCTGATTTTATTACTCAAAAGTCTTGTTTGATTTTTTTTTTGTTTTTGTTTTTTTGCAAGTTCTATTCTGATTTTGTTGTAATACTCTGTGGTAGGTTTGCATTCAAAGTGAATGTCACTGTAATGTCCCTGGGCGGCGTCCTTTGACTTCCCATAGTGGGCAGGAGGTCACGCTTATATCTGTTTTCTGAGTTGCTTTCTGTCTTTGTCTTGGAATGGGATTACTTAGTTTTGTCTCAGTCCTGGCTGTAGTCCTTGACTGGGAGGGAAGCAGTCAAATGTATAGGTATAGTTATGGGAAATTATTTTTTTTTTCCTTGTAAATCATCTCTCTGCTATGTATTGTTAGTTATGTATTCTGTAAACATTTGAGTGTGTTCCTCTTAGTGGGATCCTGTGCTGGTGTCTGGATGAGACTTTAAGGTGATCTCAAACTAAGTACATGATGGTGTGCTCTTGGAATCTACATCTGTTCCTTATTAGAACCAATTTCCCTTTGTTTTCCTTTTTCTTGGATGCTTTGATGGTAAATCTAAAATATTTTAACTATTTCATTTTCCTCTTTTTACAGGTGCTGATATGACCTAAATGTGTCGCCAGCAGTATGATACTTGCTTTTGGATCGGAAGGTCCTGGGTTCGAGCCTCGCTCGGCTTATAGTTGAGTCCTTGGAAAAGGCTCTTTACTCATATTCTCTCACCGTAGTCAGGTGTAAAATGAGTACCTGGCAGTTAACAGCGTTGTCAATGTCGGAAAATAATAATGTAATCCAATCCTATTTTCTACAAAAGTACTGTAAATTGTACCAATATTTCTTTCATCAGAATATTCAATTGGCCCTAGGGGGTTATTTTAATTGAGATTTTGTGCCGAATTCGAATGTCGCTTTGTATTAGCTTGTCATTCTCATGTTGCCTCAATCAGGTGATTAAAATTTACTATTTTTTTTTCTCCTGTTATTCATTTAATAGACGGAACCCCCTCCTGATACAAACTACAGACTCAAGTTCACTTACGGTGTCAATGCCTGGAAACACTGGGTGGTAACCAAAAACACGGAATTAGAGAGTGCCGGTAAAAACAACCCCAAGGTCCGTCCATTACCGGTGGACGTGTTGAAATGTACCATGGATGAGCTCCACTATTCTCTGTGCCTTTTTATCAAGGAAGTCCGCAAGCCCAACGGAGAGCCCTATTCGCCTGATAGTATTTATTACCTGTGTCTGGGTGAGTCTGGTTGATAGTCATTTTTTTGTTTAACAAATTTTTGCAGAATGAAAAGTGTTACCCTGTTTAAATTAAAAAAAAAAAAAAAAAAATTCCCTTCATTCATCCCATGTGGAAATTTGTCTCTAGGGTCTATTCCAAGTACAGACTGGAATAACCCAGGCATCAGCCGCAGTGCAGCGCCGCAATTTGAGCTATGTGAGGCGACTTAATCAAGGCCACACAGCATGGTGGAAGTTAAACTCGGTACCTTTCGGGTATGAAGCAAAGACCGCTGCCCCCGGGGTATTTATAGTATGCATTTGTTGATCAAGAAGAGGAATGTGATATTTAGGTTGTTTTTTAAAAATATGTATGACAAAGTACAGTGCAAGCCATTATTTGGAACGCTGCTTTATCGGAAGAATATAGCCTCAGCACTGAAAGAGTTAAGAAATAGGCCTGTTAATTATGAATAGCATCAAGTCTATCACCATCCATTCCCTTTCATATGGTTGTCTGTTTTACTTTACACCTTTTACCATTACCGAGGAAAAGCCAATAAATGATGAGAGATGAGATAATGGTACAATGGAAATCTATTGAGATAGGTCCTGAGCAATAAAATTTTCAAAAGTATTAAGTGAAGTGGATATATGACCCAATATATGAGAACAGTATTATGTCCTGAAGAATTGCGACCCTTTGACATGATAAGAAATTCCATTTTATTCATTTTTAGCAATTTAAGAAATTGTATTTATTCCTCATCCATAACGAATTGAAAAAAAACTCAAGTTTCATATTCCAGCTACTATTTTGTTTAATTTTTTAATTATATATTTTGGTGGTATGAAGAGATCATTTTCATCATTTTAATTTTTAAAAATACTATTGAACTTCTTAGAGTGGATTTAATTTCAATTTTCATGATTTTTAAATTTTTATAAAAGTTAATTTTTGAAGTTTTCTATCTTTCTTCTTCTTCTTCTTTTTTTTTTTAGGCATCCAGCAATACCTGTATGAGAATGGGCGTATTGATAACATTTTTACCGATTTATACTTTCAACGGTTCACGGACAGCTTGCATGATGTCCTCAAAACTTTGCAGCCCAAAGTGAATAGTCAAGGTGAGACAATCATTCTCTTTTTATTTATCATGCATTTCTTGTTAGTTAGTCATGTAGCCCAATACGTCGAGGAGGTATTTAACGAGTATATTTTTTTTGCACCCAAAACTGTCTGAGGACCATAAAAAAAAAAAATAATGCGGCTCTTGGGTGTCTCGGGTGTAGTAACAGACCTGCCTAGTTCAACATTTAAAAATTCGTAGTTTTAAGGAGATAAAAATAGAAGTCGCTTTAGTTAACTTTATATATCAACCATTTACTCTCAAAAGGGTTAAAACCAACACTTCAAAATCCATAGAATTATGCACTCTGGCATCAACTTTCATTTTCAATAAGTTTTAATGACTTAGAGATGCTCATGAACCTCTGAAATTGGAGCCAAAATTTCATAATTTTTACGAATTGTTCGTAGTAGTAGGCTGGTCTGAAATAAATGCTTCTTTCCCTTCTTGTAATGGAATTGCTCTTAGGTAAACAATATAATATGCAAAAGGCAGCATTCATCAGATAATAATGATTTACATCTTGTAATTTATATTTTTAACCCTCAGAGATGAGTTTTGTGATATTCAGGTTTTGAGAATCTTTTTTTTTTTTTTTTTAAATTTTTAATGTCAACTTTACTTTTGATCCAATCAACATCAAATTATAAGTAGCTCTTTTTTTGGTTTAGAGGAAAGAAGAAAGATACAGGCTTTTCAACTTTGCTTTTTGTTTATGAATTTATTTGTCTTAATTGTCTTTAGTTCAATAGGTTTTCACTGTACATTTCGTTTTTCAAATAAAACCCGTCTCCAGGTCAGATGTTGTGTCGTATTGAGGAAGAGCACCTTTGGGAGAGCAAGCAGCTGGGGGCTCACTCGCCATACGTCCTGTTAAACACCCTCATCTACTTTCACACCAAACATTTCATCCTGAAGACGGCATCCGACCATATGTCCTTGTCGTTTGCTCAGATTTTGAAGCACTGGAAGAAGGGCGTCCCCATGAAAGGAAATGTTGCTGCTAAGAATGCCTCTCTCCGATTTTACTGTTTAGCAAATAATAAAAAACAAGGTAAGTGAAGTGGATGGCTTAGGCTTGCAAAATAGTTTGAAATAAAAATACCTGTTATTCATCCCATAGGGAAAATTTGTCTTCAGGGTCTATTCTATTTTATCACGAAGGGACATGCAGCAAGAGTAACCATCCCAACATCAAAAACGGACGCCCACCTGTATTCGTTTTTCCCTTCCATTGCCCGACTGTGGAATAGCCTCCCAGCTGACGTGGCTGAAAACGGTTGCCAACATGCTTTCACGCGGTTGCTAGAGCTCACATTGTGACTTTTTTATGTATTTTTTATTAGTAGTATGTGCAGTGTTTTAACAAGTTTAAAATGTAATACCCTACAAACTGTTGAGTGATCCTCAACAATATTGGAGGTTTCCACAAGACGAAGAAGAAGAAGGAGGCTCTGTGATGGATACCCCAAGAAAAGAGGAAGCGAGGCCGCCCCAGGAGACTTGGAGATGTACCGTAGAGAGGGACCTAAAGCAGAGAGGTCTATCCCTCGAGATGGCCCCCAAGAATAGCTGCTGACAGGACCAGGTGGAGATCCCTTGCATCGCCTCAAGTTCCAGTAGGCCCGGAGAGGATTGAGTGAGTGAGTGAGTCTATTCCAAGGGAAGACTGGAAGAACCCAGGCGTCAGTCTCAATGCAGTGCTGCAAATGGAGCTAGGGCGAGGTGACTTGCTCAAGGCCATACAGCGCAGCGGCAGGTGATCGAACTTAAAAAACTTTTCAAGAAAAAGAATAATTCTGTTGAAATTTTTTAGATTTTTATTTTATTTTGACACAGGCAAAGACTAAGGAATAGTGTATTTTGGACAACAAACCAGGTCTTTAGTTGTTGATTGGTATTTATGTCCTCCTTCATCTTTGCTCATGATCCATTCCTTAACTCAAAACATATATTGATAAAGTAGCAATTACATCACACTTAGTGAAATTCAAATAGGAATTTTTGTTTGAAATGCTTTTGGAAAATATTTTATTGTCTGGGTCAAAATATGAAAAAATATCTCATTATAGTTATGGTGACGCATGATTTAAAAAAAATAATATAATAAGATCATATATCTTTTACATTTCTGCTGTGTATTTATTTTGTCATGAGAAAAAAAGGCATTTTCAGCGAGTAAATTGTTTAGAAAACTATTATACTGGAATATAAATATCACACACTTTTTAGAATATAAATCATTATTGATTTTTTTTTTTTTAAATAATTTTTTATTAGATGCTGCAGGAAGAAAAGGAAAAGATGGAGGCGTGCCTGTCTATGAAGTCACAGAGAATTTTGACAATCCTCTCAGATGTCCTGTCAAGCTGTACGAGTTTTTCCTCTCAAAATGGTAAGTGTTAAATAAGGCAATATGTTGATGTTGTGGTGTTGATTGAAGAAGAGTCCTGAAACATGAATTTGTGCAGCTATACGGTCCTGTGGTGTGACACTCGCTTTTGGATCAGAAGGTCCTGGGTTCAGGCCTCACTAAGCGAGTCCTTGGAAAAGGCTCTTTATTCACATTCTCTAACCATACTCAGGTGTAAAATGAGTACCTGGCCGTTAAGAGCATTGCCTTTGTCTGAAAAAATTGTAATTTCGCCTAACAGGCATCATGTCCCGTCCTACATGTTTAGTGTTGCTGGCCAGGGACCTCTTGTAAAGCGCTTTGAGCACATTTAGTGGATATTGCGCTATATAAAAGCTCATTTAAAAATATAAAATCTCAAGTTATGGCTAGTTCTCAGTATATTATTTTCCATTCAATAGAATCCAGCAATTCGATATTTTACATCATATAAATATGCTAATTTTTTTTTTTTTTAGAGGATTATGCCATTTGTTTCATATCAATGACTTCCAATGAAGACAATAATATATCATTTCAGAAAAGTAAGTGGAACAGGACTTATTTTGATAACAACAAAGAATGAAGTGAAAAGAAAAGTGCCAGAAGACAATAGAAAATTAAAAAACTTCGCGAATATGGATGCTCGAACCCTTGACCGTACTGGTATGAAGGTTGTGGGTTCAAGCCCCCATCGCTGCGAAATTTTAAATTCTTTATTGTCACTTCGTTCTGTCTTGCTATCAACATAATATATCAGAATTTAACTCTTGATTATTGAATAGTAAAAGAAAAATCAAAATTTAACCACTTCAATTTTAGCATAAGTATAAAGTTATCTTTTCCTTTATATGTTTCACTGTTGATCTTTTATACATATTGAAATATAGTTATGTTTTCTCAAATACACTTTTTTTTAATGACAAATTGAAAGATAGCATTTGTAAAGTTAATGTCTCAAAACCAACAAAAAAAAAAAAAAAGAAAAAAAGTCATCTATTTAGATGTACAAAATCTTGAACGTTTAATCAATTTTAATTTCTTGCTTTCTGATTTGTAAATTGCAAATTTTCCAATTTTAGCATAAATAGTTAGGATAAATAGTTTTCTTGTTTATTTTGGTCTTGCTCAATTGAGTAGTTTCTTTTTATATGGATTATTGGAAAATAAAATATGCAACATCCAAGAATTGTCAAATTTCCAGTTAGTAAATAATGCATGCAACATTTTTCAACAGCCCCGAACACATCATTTTTCGCATTTGCATGATAAAGGTTGTTCATTTAAATTGTTTTTGATCTTGCTTAATGTAACAGTTTCTAGAGTTTACTCGTAAATGATGTATACAACAAAATTCTTTGACAGCCCTGAAAGCATCAAGAATCGCAATGACATCTTCTACCCGGTCCCGGAGAGGTCATGTGTCCCCGACAGTCCTGTGTGGTACAGTACTCAGTCCATTGAACACCACACAATGGACAAGATGCTGACAAGAATTCTTCTGGTGCGAGAGATACAGGAAGCACATTTGCACGCCCAACCCACATACATCAAGATGTAGAAGATGTGAGAAGATGGCCATTAATCGGATAGCATGTGAGGGATATAGTGTGTAAGAAATATTTTGCAATATTTGTAAAAGTGTGATATCTGGCAATAGCTATGATCTCCGTTGTCTGATAAATCAGAGGCATGTTCCTTAGGTGAGGCAAAAAGCTAGCTTAAGCAGCGGCACTGCGAGTTGCACATGCATTCACTAGCTGGTTGACCTCTATGGCCCTTGCTTGAGCTATATGTGACGAAAAACCCTTTGCCGAGCGAGCCAGCACCATGTTGGTTGACTGGCCTGTGAACGCTAGTGCAACTGGCAGCACCACCTATGCTAGCTTTTTGCCACACTTTTTCTCACCTAAGAAACACGCCTCAGACAGAGCAAGATGGGGTTTTAAAGTATTTTTATGTTGACATATTAACAACATTATTTCAATCCATGTCTCGCCACATAGCATATCGCATATCATACACAATGTTTGCATAGTGGCCAACTGTCCTGACTTACTGTGTCTTCTATCCCTCTATATCTATTTTTCAACTTGCTTTCTTTCTTTGTCTTGGAATGAGATGATTTGGTTTTGTCCTGGCCCAGGGCGGATGCCCTGGCTGAGAGGGAAACAGTCCAATGTGTAGTTAGTTTTGGGAGATGATATTTTTCTCCTTGTAAATCATCTGCCTGTTATGCACTGTATTATGTTTTGTTTATATATCATATATGATTTGTAAACTTTTGAGTAGTAGGAACCTGTGCTTGTGCCTGGATGAGACTTTTAGGTGATCTCAAACTAAGTACTTTGATAGTGTGCTCTTGGAACCAATTCCTCTTTTTTTTCTTGGGTGCTTTGATTGTAATTCTAGAATGTATTACTATCCCATTTTCCTCCTTTTTACTGGCGCTGATATGACCTAAATGTGTTGCAAGCGATAAAACCCTTAAAAACAAACAAACAAACAACTGTCCTCACAAATTCGGGACTGCCCTAATTGGGTAATGTGAAGAAAAAGTTTTAAAATTAATTTTTAAAAAAATTGGATTGGTTATATTTATGAAATTGACCCTGGCATGTTCCAGGATTATGCTTTTTTTTTTTTTTTGATTAGCAAATTAAAACAAGGAGCGGAAAAGGCTCTAACTCTAAATCCCGATTATGTTATATAATAATCCAAACATTCTGCTGTTGTTTTAGGTCATGCATGACGATATTGTATGCGTTTGGATGTCCCATTTTTATCTCTTTGACAAGTTGGCCACTGTGTATTGTCTGTAAGGCGTCGTCAAACCCAGACCAGCCTAAATCAGGACTTTCATTTATTCATTCAAGGTTGCCAATTTTCCGTATACATTTACGGAATTCAGTATGTGAAAACACCTCGGTATATTTTCCAATCACGAAGGTCGTGGGTTCGAGCCCCCATTGCTGTGAAGTTTTTTATTCTCTATTGTCTTCTGGCATTTTTCTACTCCTATTCTTTGTTGTTATCAAAATAATATCCTATATTTTCCAAACACCTTCTTAATAGAAAACAGTAATTACATAAAGTCTTTTTACTGGAGGTCAATAGGGGTTGATCAATGTGTTTTCCTAAAAGTTCAGTAAATTTATGCCTCCTGAATTAATTGGTAACCTTGTTCATTGATTACTTCATAATCAGATCATAATCATATTATACTTTTTTAAAATCCAGATTAGATCGATCAGGCTGGTTGAGCCTCAATCCCATTTCTTTTAATGTAAAAAGTAGGCTCTGCTGCCTTTCCATTGTCTAAAGTGGTGCAAAAGGTTTGAAAATGATAACCCACTGTCTCAAAACGATATTATGTCGGGGGGGGGGGGGGGGGGGGAAGAACCCAAGGCTTATAATAAAATGTTTCAGCTTAGATGGAATAAATGACAATAGTCAAATGGAATGGAAGTAGTCCATCCGAGCCATTAAGCCAGTGGAGCTGGAGTTTATCCTGGTTTCTATAGCGTGGACCGGACAATAGCAATTGCTTGTTACCCTTTGAATAAGACACTAGTCTATCGCTTAGTTGGTAGAGCAAACAAAGCGACCAAGATCGATCCCGGGTGCAGTCGAGATTTTTTTCTGATCCCCCTTTCCACCCAGCAGTGATTGGGTAGATGGGTCTGTTAGATCTGGTGGAATGTACTTTTCGATATACTAGCATCCTATCCAAAGGGTCGTAAGCAATTGCAATTGTCTATTTCAAGCTATAGAAACTGGTATAAAAACCTTCAGCTCCATGGGCCTAATGGCTCTGAAGGACTACTGTCCTTTTTTGAACTGCCTACTTCAGATTGTGATGATGTTGTGTCGTCCAATAATTATTATTATTATTATTATTATTATTATTATTATTATTATTATTATTATTATTATTATTATTACTTTTTTTTTTTTTTTTTTTTAAGAGCCCTATAAATTTACAGCTATTTGATTAACATCGCCATGTTTTGAATTTGTTGTTCGAAAACAAAAATTATTTCGCTTATTGGTGTACAGTGATGATGATAATATTTTATAATTTTTTTTTTTTTTTTTTTTTTTTGTATTTTGAAAATCTTGTTTATTCTGTATTTAAAGGCTAATATCATTTGCTTTTATGTTTCATAGTTTTGTTGAAAAATTACACAAGTCAAGGAGTTACGTTTGTTCCAAATTTTTATCGCTTTTCTACCATTGTTAAAAAAATATATATATATATATAAATATATGATGCAGCATGCACTAATTCAAGACTCAATAAAATAATTTGATCTGTTGATTTTAATAATAAGACATTTCAATGCTCAGTGCGTGAATGACCTTTGTCCATTTTTAATAGTTGCGATAAGACATGGCCTTTCTTAGTCAATGGTCTCTCATAGTCGATACTTGGCAACGCCACATCATTGGAGGTATTTCTTCCACTGAGAAAAGGGTAAAAATTTACTCAATGCAAATATTTACCAAATCCAAATCAGAAAAGTGGTCATAGGTACATTTTGCATTGAGTCTTGGATATATGGTTCGAAAGGATTGATTCTAATGTTGTTGAAAGAGTCCCATCGTCATCCTGATGTGTGCATTAACTCGTGTGAATGATGAAATTTGAGTTTAACAAATTTATTGGTTGATATTATAATGTTGAAAAAAAGTACTGAACAATGGAGTGGCGACTTAATGCATATTTTCTTTTCTTTCAGTTTTAAAACCTTTTTATATTCCTTCCTTTCATTACTTTTTTTTTTTTTTTTAAATTTATTTTTTAATTTTCAACGAATCATACAGTAGAACTCGGAAATAGCGAGTTCGACTGATCCACTCCTAATTACTCGCTATTTCCGAGTTCTCGCTATTCCCGAGTTGCCAGGAAAGGTCACTCGGTCGTACAAAAATATGGAAAGACAAAATGTGTGTGTGTGTGTGTGTGCGTGTGTGCCGCGCGTGCGTGCAAATGACTGCGTGTGGATAAAGTGGGGTGGGGGCGGGGTTGAACACGGCCTTCGTTAACTACGTAATGATGGCCACAGGTTGAAGTTGATCCGCCCCTTCCATTTCCATCAAGATTTCGTGTATGTGTGTGTGTGCGAGTGTTTGTATGCACTAGGCATGTTTGATGAGGTAAGCAAGTGCATCACTCAATCACTGACCCACTGAAATGATGGTTCCACGCTCCCCTCTCTCGCTGATCGTGTCGTTCGTTAACGAATGCGACTCGCTGACCGATGCTGCGAAGTGAGGCATGTTGACATGTTGGCTGGGCACCACATTGGGTGAATAATTGACCCCCACACGCACACAAACACACACACCCAACCCCCACCCAAATTTGTTTCCCCTACTATGTACTCTAGACTAGACTACTATGTAATATTACTCGTAACGAAAAATAAGAAAAGAAAAGAAGCTAGGCGAAAAATATTTAAATCGCCCTTGTCTGGTGTTTTGCTTTACTTCGTTCGAAGTCCTAGGCTGGGGCAGGAAATGCTCGTTATTTCAGAGTTGACCTCTTTTTCATACTCGCTACTTGCATGCTAATTTTATTGACTCAAATTAGAGAAAAAAACGGGGATTTAAATTTTACTCGCTATTTCCGAGTTCTCGCTATTTCCGAGTACGTTACTTTCATGTTCTACTGTACCATGAAATCAGTCAGCAAGTGGAAATTTATTTTTAAAGCTGTTATGGTTTGTGAGAAATTGTATTTGAATTGAATAAGACATGGATTTTTATTCTACTATGAGCAAGAAAATTCACGACTATTGCCTCATTGAACTCATGTGTAAATAGGTACCTGCAGTTTATTTTAAAATTTATCTTTTTGATAGACTTTTGGTTGGATCCATTCAGAATGTGAAATTTAAATTTAATGTCTTATTCATGTGCAATTTGAGTCTTATGTTTTGTTTACATATCATATACGATTTGTAAACATTTGAGTGTATTCCTCTCAGTGGGGACCTGTGCATGTGTCTGGATGAGACTTTAAGGTGATCTCAAACTAAATGTTTCGATAGTGTGCTCTTGGAATCTACATCAGTTTCCTATTTGAACCAATTCCCCTTTGTCTTACCTTTTCTTGAGTGCTTTATTTGTCATTCTAGAACTTATTACTATCCCATTTTCCTCCTTTTTACTGGCGCTGATATGACCTTAATGTGTTGCAAGCGCCGTAAAACCCTTAAAAACAAAAACATGACCTCATTTTGTATTGGCGCTGTAATTATGACCTGGAAGTGTCTCAAGGAGGGTAAAACCCCTTAAATAAAATCAAAGATAATTTCCCATCCTTTCTTTTACCATTTTATTTTTATTTCCACTTTGAAATTCCCCATGCAGGGTATGAGCACTATTTATTTAGGGTTCACATCACAAAATTATAATCGTTGTTCAGATTTATGAAAGTTTGAAAAAGTAAAGAAATATGTATTTTCATCAAACAACTGGATGTAATCATTAAAATTAAATCTCTTGAGTATATGTTCAATTTTTCAATTCATATCAACTCGAGAGATTTCATTTCATTGATCACATTCAGTTGTTTGATGAAAATACAGGTTTCTTTACTTTTTCAAACTTTCATAAACCTGAACATAAACAATAATGTGAAATTGAATGTAAGCTTCAATTTAATCTACGAAAACAGATAAAAATGGACGTTTCAGGTTTCCCCTTTATCAACAAAACAGGATGAATGAAACACTACAGATGAATGAGATGTCATTTGACGTTATCTCATTCGTCTTTTGTGTTTCATTCATCCTGTTTTGTTGATAACGGGGAAACCCGAAACGTCCATTTTATCTGTTTTCGTATATTAAATTGAAGCTCACATTCAATTTCACATTGTTATTAATTTCTTCGAGCTTCGAGCAGCAACAGTTACATAAAACTGAACAACAAACTGGTTCGATTTTCAATCATGGTGAAATTGATTTTATTTTCCTGTAGAAAAATTAATTTTTTTTCTACTTAATAAACATTTCTTCACTATCCTGTTTAATGCTCTTTTAACAGGGATTTTCATCCCCTTATTTTCATCGTGGGGGTCCTGATAGCTCAGTTGGTAGAGCACTCGCTTCACAATCAAAGGGGCTGAGATCGATCCTGAGTGCAGTTGAGATTTTTTTCTGACCCCCCCCCCCCCCCCCCCCCCCCCCCTCTGTCCACCCAGCATTGATTGGGTAACTGGGTCTGTTAGATCAGCATCCTCTCAAAAGGGTAGCAAGCAATTGCTATTGTCAATTTCACGCTATAGACACAGAGATAAGACTCCCGGGTCCTTGGGCCTAATGGTTCTGAAGGACTGAAAGATTTCTATTGTACTTCTTTAGTGGCTTCCTTCTGCGTTCCTGGAATACTAGGACTCAGTTTCCGACTGAGAGAACCAGTTTCTAGCAGTAGTCTTGGAGGAGCTGTCTTTCAGAGTGAATGAATGAATGAAGAAGATGTCATGTCACTCTTTGATGTTGTTTTTACACCGTCAGTGGAGTGATCGTTCTCACTAAATTCTCTCAATCAGATGACTATAAACTTGAATGGTTACAACACATAGTTTTGCATGTTGATCTGGTGGGTGGAATCGGTTAGTATTTTACTTTAATGCATACCATCAATATCTCCTGTACGCCAAAAAAGATTTTTATATGCGAGGCTGGCTGAGAAAACCCGAGAAGATGCGACAAGCTCTGATTCGAGATATGAGCCAAACTCGAAGATAAAGTGTTTCCCATAGCAACAAATTTTTTTCAGAAAAATTTTTCATAACTTGGGTTCTAATAAACATAGAAAGAAAATTTAAAGTGGTAAAGGATCAGAAAGATGTTGGTCTACACCGCTACATTCACAACTCAATTTATGAAATTTGCGCATCTTTCCGGGTTTTCTCAGCCAGCCACACATATTTTAAACAAGGTGCTATCTATTTTTGGACACTGATAGTACTGATAGAATAAGTCTCTTAAATAGCAATGTTTTTCTTTTCTTTCTTTTTTGTTATACTAATTTTTGTTTATTTCTTTTATTCTTAATTTCTATTGATAGACGGTCTATATTTTGTTTTTGTTTTTAATGGGTTTTTTTATTTTTATTTTTTTAAAAACATATTGTAATAGAAAGCTACGACTGTATATAATTATGATTATTATTATTATTATTGATACCAAGTACTTTGAAAAAAAAATGACAATAAAATTCATTCCATGATCCTCTTGTTTCTTTTTTCCTTTTTTTTTCATTCCATAGTCTTCTTTTATTGTCTTACATTATCTTAAAAAGGGACAACAGTGTAGCAAGGAAGATGTAATGTCACAGTATTGTTTCCTGTTCATATTTCTGGACATGGTACAGTGCACTGTGGGCAGGGAGGTACATGCTGTGTCTTCTATCCCCCCATACCCGTTTTCCAATTGTTTCCTGTCATTGTCTTGGAATGAGATTACTTAGTTTTGTCCTGATCCTTGCCGGTGTTCCTTGGCTGGGAGGGAAACAGTCGAATGCATTGTTATAGTTTTGAGAGATGATATTTTTTTCCTTGTAAATCATCTCTCTGTTATGCATTTCATTGTATTATGTTTCGTTTACATATTATATTATATGATTGGTAAACATTTAAGTGTATTCCTCTTAGTTGGGACCTGTGCTTGTGTCTGTATGAGACTTTTAGGTGATCTCAAACTAAGTACTTTGACGGTGTGCTCTTGGAATCTACATCTGTTCCCAATTTGAACCAATTCCCCTATATCTTACCTTTTCTTTTGTGCTTTAATTGTAATTCTAGAACTTTTTACTATCCCATTTTCTTCATTTTTACTGGCGCTGATATGACTTTAATGTGTTACAAGCGCCGTAAAAACCCTTAAAAACAGAAGTAAGTTTTGTCCTGACCCTGGCTGGAGTCCTTGGCTCGGAGGGAAACAGTCAAATGCATAGTTATTGTTTTGGGAGATGATATTTTTTCCTTGTAAATCATTTCTCTTATGTATTATTATATTTGTTATTTTGAATGTATAATGTAAGCATTTGAGTTTGAGTGTATTCCTCTCTGTTGGATTTTGTGTTTGTGTCCGGATGAGACTTATAGGTGATCTCAAACTAAGTACATTGATGGTATGCTCTTGGAATCTACATCTGATCCCTATTTGTTCCCAGTTCCCCTTTGTCTTACTTTCTCTTGGGTGCTTTAATTATAATTCTAGAACTTTTTACTATCCCATTTTCGTCCTTTTTACTGGCGCTGATATAACCTAAATGTGTTGCAAGCGCCGTAAAACCCTTAAAAACAAAACAAACATAACACTTTCCTACTCACTTCATTTCTTCTTATTATTAACATAAGTGCCTGCTCCACTCACTTTTCACAATTAAAAATTCACACCACATACCGGAGCATACTCAATGTCTCAATTGTTTCTATGTTATATGGTTGTGTTGAGAGTATGGTATTAAGTTTAAATGCTGGCCAACTAACTTCGCGGCGTTTGTGTGTGTTGAACCCGTGACCTGAAGAAGTCGGGGAGAGAGTAGGCTCTAATAAGACTAGGGTTAGAAGTGACCTTTTTTTTTTTTTTTTTGGGGGGGGGGGGGGGTTGTCGTGGATAGCTCATAGGGTAGAGTCACGATCTCCCCGGCCAGGCGAAGTTGTCGTACCAGTAAGGTCGCGGGTTCGAGCCCCCATCGCCCCCGCAAAAATATTTTTATTCTCTGTTGTCTTTCCTACTCACTCACTTCATTTCTTGACCTGGTAGGTCCCGGGTTCAAGCCCAGCTTGGCATTTTGTTTTCTTTCTTTGGGCAAGAGTATTATTAACTCTCAATGTGACAACTTTGACAACATGGGTGTTGAATATTTAATAAAAAAGAAGAAGAATTAGGTTCCTTTCGTGTAGTCTCTTGTGCATTTTTAATGAGCTCAATGGCGGGGCGGGTGGTTGGATGGGAGCATCACCCTTGAATCATATACCTATGATGTTCGCATGGGTGTACGATCCGATAGTGATGTCGTTTCTTCTTCTCTTTACTAGCCTATCCTGCTTCTTTGGTTTGTGATTGTATTTTTGACAGGGGATATTTTTTTTTCTGTAAATCTTCTGCCTGTTTGTTCTTGGTTATTTATAATTTAGCTTATGATATCTTTAGGTTATGATTTTGATTTACATTTGCACTATTTTTGTTAGATTGCTTATTTTTTTGTTTCAGCGGTCTCTCATATAACCTCAATTGTGTTGGAAGAGACCTAAAGCAACAAACAAACAAAAAAATCAATGGCGGGTATTGCTCAGAAGCCTGTTACCATCAGGTGGTAACAAGCTTCTGAGCATAAGGTTGAGCTTTTATATAGCGCAATATCCACTAAACGTGCTCAAAGCGCTTTACAAAGGGCCCCTGACCAACAGCAACACGTAACATAAAGAACTAGACATGACGCATGCTAGGCAGTAATACGATTTTTTATTCCGACAGACACAACGCTGTTAACGGTTACTCATTTTACACCCCGAGTACGGTGAGAGAATGTGAGTAAAGAGTCTTTTCCAAGGACTCAATTATGCGCCGAGCGAGGCTCGAACCCAGGACCTTCCGATCCGAAAGCGAGTGCCATACCACAGGGCCACATAGCCGCACATAATATGAAGTGAACATAACATTATTTGTGGAAAGAGTGAAGATGTCTGTCAATATTAGATGGAGGAGAATATTAAAACTTTGATACCTCGATAAAGTCTCAAATACAAACAAATCCAACAAACCTATCTTTTAAAAAATACTGTTGTCTTTGTATTTCCAAACTATTACTATTACTATTAATATAAACCAATATTTCATGAAAACAGTTTATTCAAAACAATCTTACCCTAGGGACATAATTTGCAACAGTGAATGAATTAATCAGTCGGATGGTGAAAAAAAGGTTTGAACTGAGATATTGCCATTTATCAAAAATTAGTTCTTGTCATAAATGATTAAATCAACCCTTTTTTATATTCGGGAAATATCAAAGCTTAATTTCACTTCTAAATATTTCTCTTACAGCTAGTCAAGTTGAAAAAGTATGAAATTTGAGAAAAGTTGCTGAATACCTTTCCCATACATCTGGCCATAACTTCATGAAAAATCTCCCGATTTACTTCAAATGAAGATTAAAATGAAAAACAAATAATATGCAAATCCAAATGTTTCACCTTCCGACTGATTATATCATGCACTGGCACATTTCATTATACCAGTTAACTACCGTACTTTAGGAAGACACGCAGTTAAAACTCTCAAACATTGAACCTCGCATGGGTCCTTTAAATTGATTGATCTTTAAAGGACGAGTTTCCTTGCCAAAATTTTAAATAGGCCTACTTGTTAATAACAAGAAATGAAGTGAGTAGGAAAGTGCCAGAAGACAATAGATAATATTTTTGTTTTTGTTTGCGGCGATGGGGGCCCGAACCCGCGACCTTTCTGGTACGACAACTCCGCCTGGCCGCGGGGAGAGCGTAGCGCTATTGTCAGAATTATCCACCACTAGAGACAGTTGCAGTAGCGCTACGCTCTCCGCGGCCAGGCGGAGTTGTCGCACCAGTAAGGTCGAGGGTTCGAGCCCCCATCGCCGCGAAATTTTTATTCTCTATTGTCTTCTGACACTTTCCTACTCACTTTATTTATGTTTTATTATTATTATTATTATTATTATTATTATTATTATTATTATTATTATTATTATTATTATTATTATTATTATTATTATTATTATTATTATTATATGTGCCTGCTCCACTCACTTTTTTAAAAATAAATGTTTTTTCCATAGTACAGCAGTTCACTGGTATAAGACAAGATAAGATAACATACTTTGTTGATCCTTTTTAGAAATTATAATTTACTACTGCATCGAAGTTTAACAAGACAGCATTTACACCAGAGTAGGGTGAGAGAATGTTAGTAAACAACCCTTTACAAGGACTCAACTAGATATACGCCGAGCGAGGCTCGAACTCAGGACCTTCCGATCCGAAAGCGATTGTCATACCACTAGACCACATAGCCACACAAAGACCAAAACAACCAGCAACGTTTCCAAGGACTCAACTAGATATACGCCGAGCGAGGTTCGAACTCAGGACCTTCCGATCCGAAAGCGATTGTCATACCACTAGACCACATAGCCACACAAAGACCAAAACAAACAGCATTATAACAATACATTTGTGAGTAGATAAATTTCTAAAACTAAAAGTATTAATTAATTAATTAATTAATTAATTAATTAGAGAATCTAGCATGTATCCCTTATTGAATGAATGAATATGGCTGCGCTGTCTCCATGGATGATTGCCGTGAACAATATGTTGCGTGTGTATGTGTATGTGTGTGTGTGTGTTGCAGCGTGTATACACGAGTATAATGATGGTGATGATATGTCAAGCGCTTTGCAAAAATAAATAAGTTATTACTAAAGTATACATTATAAAATCATGTCTATGCAAGAACAACTATGAAAAGTAGAGCTAATATATTGAGTATACAAGTAAACATGAAGACGTAGAACCAGCCGAGTTGTAACAAAATAGCTTCAACAACCGGAGAGAAGACGAGATCACCCAGAGCAGACACTTGCATGACTCCAACGTTAGAAGTTTGGTGCTTTCTTCCAAAGACTTGGATGGTCGCTATATTGTACACTGTCAGTATCACGGACGATAAAGAAGAAAAAAGCCAAGTGCCGATAACGAAAAGCCATTTGTTGACGAACGGAGTGAAATAATAAGCCATGCTAACCAATGCTAAAGCCGCGGAGAAAAAGACGAGAAATGATTTCACACGAACTCGATCCATAAACTTCCCCAAGATGATTGAAGCTATGATGTTGGCAACCGGGATGAACGTGCCGACCATGGCGAGGAAATGGTCGTCTTCGATCCAGATTTGGCCAAAGGATTTATAATAGTTGTTGATGACTAAATCCGTAATGAAGCTGAGAGTAAATGCTATAAATAACCCGTAAAATTTACTGGTTTTAAGCATTTCAATAACAGTATATGATTTTATATCTTCCTTTTCTTCCTCCACTTCCACTACTACTGTTAATGACGATGGCGTATGTGGTACTGTATTCCCATTTAAGCGATGTTCAGTAAATTCTCGGGAAGTCTCGCCGTTTTCCATTTCTTTTGCTTCTATTGAATTATACCCGCCATTTTCCTCAATTCCGTTGTTTTGAGTTGCCAATGGTTTGCTGTCTTTTTTGGATTTAACCAGTAGTAAACCCGTGAACTCGAAGAAGAAAAATCCAAGACCAAGATATAAAAACATGGACGGAACTCTGTCTAGAATTTCCTTTTGTGAAAATGAAGAAGTTGGCCCTTTTTCCGTGTCAGGTGTGAAATTATCGGGGTTTACGTATTCAACAATGTATTGATTAGCCACAATGGACCCAAAAAACTTACCACATCTACAAAAAGCTATGTAAAATCCCGTTTTTTTCTTGTCCACCCACTGTAAGGCAAAATCCATGACAGTATTAATTAAAAGGCCAGTTCCTATACCGTATAAAAGTCCATACAACACAGTAAACAACACACTTGAATTCTGTATCGTGTAGTACGCCACGATGTTGTTG